>NC_052031.1:46182849-46807849 GCF_015832195.1 Motacilla alba alba
TTCATTGTGACGAACTCTGGAATCTTCTTAGTTATTCTCTACTTGCAGCTTTCCTAACACATGTTACCCATTTTGTAATAGCAGGAATTCAGATGTTCCCTGGCAAGATTTTCTCTCTCTGTGCTTCTGGTAAAACCTTAATGCATTTTGAGGTTTAGATATATTAGTGTATATACAGTAATGTACATTGTAACTTATATCACTAATACAAATCAGTACTGCAGGCAATCTACAGAAGCAGAAGGAAGGGTTATCTTTGAAATAATTGATTTCCAAAACTTAGTTAACATGTAAAAATTCTTCAATCCAGGAAACACATAAAAATATTCTAGAAAATTCTGCTTTCAAGAATTTACTGTTCAAAAATATCTCTTTTAAAGCCCAAGAACATTTTGGAAAGGACATTCCTTGCTACCTGAAATTATAGAGGCGTATCCATGATACTTGAAAGAATTTTATGTGCTGAAAGGACTGGTTTCTGGCATTATGGTGAGAGTCTACTGGGGTCATTGGAATTCACTGAGAAACTTTCCTTGCACACTCTTGCTTTCTGTGATAAGAAGTATTCGATAAATTACAAGTTTAAAAGAAGGTATTTTTGCTTTGGACAGGTTTTTCTTTACATTTGGGTCCTCTTTTTTTACTGCTTATCAGTCTGCAGCATTTTTATTGATGACTCTACTTACTGAGCTTGTAAATAAGAAGGAAGAGCTAGGGGGCTTGGCCAACAGAAAAAACTGACTTGGGAGGCAAGCAAAAAGGCATGGTTCTTGAAACTAGCAACAAAGGAGAAAAGGAAACGTGTTTAATAAGCTTAGTCACAAATTAATTAATGTTGAATTATCAAAAGATCTAGGACTGAAGCCTTCAACAACAATAATTTACTGTGCAAAATATATCCTTTTCTCATCACAAAATATGCATATGCTTGTTAGCATTTACATTTGATTGTAAATGGTCTTTAGAAGATCTGTGTTAGTAGATGTGACTTGCTGGTTAAATCACATTTTCTTTTCTTTGCTGACTGGCAGGACATGTGACATGCATCTCTCCTAGATTAAAAGACTAAAACCCTGCAAATAATTCTGCCAGGAAGCTCTGTTGTGCAAGTACTTCTTGGCAGCAAATGCATGGGGATGGCTGATGTAAATTCATCTGGAAATTTGAATTCACACCGACAGTAATGCTGTTATCTTACTTGTCTAACATTATTAGGGGAACAATCCTTTTCAATATGCTTTCTGATGGGTGTGCATAGAACCTTCTGTCATGTGGAATGAAGCATAGAAAATGCAAGCAATTTCAAAAAAGTTTAGTATTCCCCTCATTAAGTTAATTTTCATATTAAAACCCCCACATGTTTACAAGAATAATTCCTATGCAGAAGGATTTTAATTTGGACATTAATGTCAAAGAGACCAGCCTGCATATTTAACTTTTCCTTTTCTCTACAGCCTGTGTTCAAAGCAATGTAAGTTCAATGCACAGAGCAAAATTTCTCCCATGTTGGCACTTCAAGCGTGATCTGTGAACACCTCCCTGCTGAACACAGACTGTTCATTCTCCTGCCTCTGGGTGCTCTGCAGCCTCTGCAAAGCTCCTAACAAGAGGAGCAGTTTGCTTCAATTACCATGAGGACCTTTTGTCACCAGACCAAGTGGCAGGACACTACATGGTGATTTTTCAGTACTTTGAAATTAAGAGCTGAACTAGCTAGGAGATGATGCAGAGCTTGACATCTTCTATCACTTTGCTTAGTCATTCAGCCTATTTCATTCAGGCCTTTACTTTTCTATGACAAAAGTAACTTTGAAAATTCCTGGTCCTAAGGTATCAAGTCTCCTGGAATGTTCATTCTAGCACTTTGGAGAACACTTTTGCAACAAAAAAAAATAAATGCTAGCACAAAAAGCACTGTTTTTCAATGCTATCTGTCTTGTTTAATTTAAATGTATTTTATGCAGGCAGAAATTGCATCCTTCTGTATTAATTTGTGCTGCATGTGACACACACAAAGTACTGAATCTATCTGGGAGAGACCTGTGCATGCCCTCAATAAGGGGCTTCAAAAATAATATTAATAATTTCAAGTGGGGACTTTGAGGGTGTTTTGCTTCTCTGAGGGCTTTGTATTTTTCAATTTAATTCTTTTCAGAGATTTTTTTTTCTTCCTGCTTTGATCACTCTCCTGTTTGCTGCTATAAAACATTCTTTCATTTAGCCCCGCAATCAACTATGCATGTTTACTTTAAAATCAGCACAAGTCATCCTCAGATTTCAGCTTTCCTGGCTGTTTTTAGTTTACAATATGTAGTCATCTCACAAAGGCTGCAAAATGCCACTCTCTGTGGATGTTCCTGATTGTTCTACCATCAGAGATCTTCCTTTCAAGGAGAAAAAATGGGAAAAGGCTTAGGACTAAACTCACTGATCCTAGAGCAAGGTTATAATGTCCTGAGGCCAGTGCAATATAGCTGTTTTAAAATTACTTGACCATTCTATTCTGAAGAAAATAGACAATATATAAAATTTTGTAAAGTTTCTGAGAAAATAGTGACCCATTTAATCTAAAAAATAACTTATAATTCAAGGAACAGTGAGAGAGACTTTGAATAATCAGTTATTATGTTCCTGTAATGCTTGACTGAAAAATGAGGCTTTTTCTTAGCTCTATAGTTCTTGCTTAAAGGGGTTTAGTGTTATGTAAGACTCTATTTCTAATGTTAAATATGTTACATATATTCCAAAGAAAGATTCTTGCAGGAAGACTGTCAAAAGATGGAACAAACTAGCTTCTACTTTGGCAGAGATGCTTTTAAAGTCAAAAAGGGGATTTGACTAAAATAGGGCTGCATAGTGTTACTAATTTCTACAAAAAGTTTGTATCATTCCAAAAGGTAACAAGACCTCTTTCCTAAGACCAAGTCTGCTGGTTCATTCTGATACCTCAAAATTCACCCAGACCTTCCTTTATAATTAAAAAAAAAAAAAAAAAAAAAAAAGAAAAGAAAAGAAGTAGGGGGGATTATTCCTTGGATGAGTAGACATGTTACAGGTAAGTGCCTCTAGGTTTCTAATGGACCCACTAGAAATTCCAAGCAATGTACTGTGGTGCCAAAAAAGCTCAAAAGTCCTAAGGAGTTGCATAAAACTCATCACAACTTAGACCAGGTATAAGGGCAGCAGCAAAGCAAAAAGGTGATGTCATTTCTAATCTGTCCTTTGTTTCTGAGAACTTCCTTTGGGTCAGACAGACCTCTGACTGTTCCTGTGCCATGTGTGCGTGGATGTCTCAGGAAAGCAAATGTGCCCCCTGTGTGTTGGGATCTTCACAGAGGCACAATGTTTGCTGCTCCCATCCTTGGGAGTGTAGTTCTGTACTATTTTATGCTTTAGAGGCCAAATAGAGCACAAAGCATCTGACTTTTTGAGGTCTTCTTCATTACTGGTAACATTCATGGTGGTTAAAATAGAAAAATGGAGATGCCACTACAGTTTGGTACTTTATTTAGACCTTGCTTTAGGAATGCACCAAACACAGAAAAGGAATTCAGGACCTATTACACTGATGAAAGATTTTTAAGGGTCATCAAAACTGCATATTTTTTAAACTGCACCTTTTGTGTTGCCAGAATGCCTGAAAATTATGAGACCCTTGCTATTCCAATACTCTCCTGCTGCTTGTAAGGGAGACTCTGCTTAGTGCCAGTTGCTGAAAATAATCTCTTTTGGGTAGGCATCTTGTGTGAAAAGCCCAATACTACTCCATGCATTTTAATGTCAAAGTGCTCTATTTCTCCTTTGCAGATTTTGGTAATCATAGTAGGTTGCAAGGCTATATAAGAAAGGCCAACTGCACCAGTATAAAGGGCATGATTCCTGCTGTTTGCAAGTCTCTCTCATAGATGAATTAAAATTTTGAGAAAGAATTTTTTTACAAAATATTCTATAAATATTGGTCCCATTCTTCCACTCCAGATTGTAACTGAATGATTGTATTTATCATAACCTCTCCCTAATTATGTCTCCACACACCCAGGATGGTAGGTCAGAACCATATCCTTTCCCTGTAATAGACTGGGGTGGGATCCATTGATCTGTGTTTAGTTTCTGTACAGGAAGGTATATTTAATGGGGTCTGCATGGTAGCTGTTGTCTGAGACAAAAGTAAGAAAGACTTTACAATGACAGTGGATTTCTGGGCTTCATGGCCCTAGCCTGGGAACGGGCTTATGATGCTGTAATGAGGAACCAGGCACTCTAGCTCAGGAAAACTGGAAACAAGAGAAGTAAAAAGGAGAGGGAGGGATTTGATGATGACCTGTTAGCTCAAAAGTGACAGAGAATATAGAAGGAACAGATTTGTGGGAAAAGGGATTTTGGTAGCTGGGAATGTTTACCGTCCAAATGAAACATTCCACTCCAGAAATCTCTAAATCTTTCCAAGCTGAAAGAGACAGACTGGAGATTGACTGGATGTACTTGCACTGTTCTTACTCCCTTTGGCTAAGTATTTGGTGTCAGAAATAGGATTCTGCCCTGCATAGACCTCTGTTCTGCTATCCTATCTTCAGGACAACCATTTTCACAATCCTATGTTATGTTCATTCCTCAGCAGTCTTAGGACAGCTGAAATTCACCAAATGGTTTAACTGCTGGTACTTTCTGCCAGAATTAATGAACAGATTATGTTCATACTGTGAAGACAGTGCTGTGGTATAATGGGAGTATAGCTGGTTTTTACATTAAAACACACCTGAAAGAGACACCTCAAGCTGTCTTGATGTCCCACATTGTAATAAAGTAAATCTTCGGTGCACTGAAGTTTTCTGTTAGGTTGTTCCTGGTGCAGCCAGATTTTCTGTTTGTCTCATCAATAAACTACTGACTTGAGAACTGGGTGAGGGTTTTGCAATAAACTGGTTATTCAGCAAAGGTTTTTCTCTCCTCCCTTTTGTGAATGGCCTGGTAATGACTTCTGATATTGGTAAAGGGATTTATCATTCACAAGTAGTTTGATTTTTCAGACACGGACAAATGTTTGAACAGATGTGATAGTAATCTTTGATAGTTGCATTTTTATATGTGTGCTCACAGTCTAAGAGGAAAGAGGAGAAGGTAACAATCATTCTTACAATTATTTTTATAGAAATAAGGGTAGTAGGAAACGGACTGAATCGTTCAGTGTGTTTAGAACTTAGATTTCTTTCCAGATCCTTATTTGCAATATACAACTGTGGAGAAATGTCTTTGCTTAGTTATACTCTGTGGCTTTGTGCCATTTTCAGAGTATATCTTGTGAATACCCATCTTAGGCATTGTGACACTTGAAGAGGGTAGCTCTGTTCCCCATAGGAGGGACACTTTGGTGCCCTGTCTCTTTGTATAATCACTGAAGTCTTTTTAGAAGGTAATTCCAAAGGCTTGTTGTGCAACTCTGTTCCTCTACTGATTGCTGAAGAATCTGAACCAGAGCCAAATAGAGCCAAGTGATTGGAAATGTTAGGCTCAGGGATGTGCTCATGATCAGTGTGAACATTCGGGTTCTTTCCATACTCAGAACATTGAGACATCCTCTGAGCATAGATGGGAAATGAAGCAAGTTGTTGTCCTGTTCAAACTTGCTGCTTAAGAGGTGCATCCCCCTTGATGACAGGAGCCCAGCTTTGGTGGGTTTGACTGCACTCATGCCCACAGCTCGTTCTGGGCAGTGATGGAATTGGAAATACAAGAACTGAGGGCAATCCTGTCCCTGTCCCTATAGTCTGGTGCTCAGGATGTTGTGACAGTAGAGGACACTTTCAAGGTATTGCTTTGCACTAAGGGTTATCTGTCCATTTTTCCTGTGGCTGTCTCTGGAAAAGGCATTCACAGCATGAAAGAGATGAAGTGCTGAACACAGAACTCCCTGCATCTCTAGGTAAATGGCACAAACTGGGTTTGATGCCAGCCAGGGTTACATGAAGGGGAGAGTGGACACCATATGCCATCAAAATACCATAGTCTGTGAAAAATCAGTAATATTACATGTTCAGAAATCTCCCCTTCACTACTGCTTCTTCTGGGAGATAAGAGCTTTTCTAACAATAATTAAACATATGCCATGTCTTGCATATGTCATGTATTACAATGCAAAGGGAATATATTTTTTAAATTGCCTTTCAAAAATAATTACAGTATTAATTGCACAGACAGCTATGGTATAGGTACCTCAGTTTAGCCAGAATGATTTGGGGGTTGAATTTTTTTTCCTAATATTCCTTGGACTTTCTCATTGAAAATGAAGAAGCCCTATACTTTTATTCCAATAATTTTCAAAATTAAAAAGACATTTTTGTGACATTTAACTCTCTGCTTGGATGCTAAAAGGCAGAAAATGTTATTTTATTCATAACAATGGGAAAACCATTAAGATAAATGGTGTTTTCTTCATACTAGAAGAAGATGTGTTTAGCTATACCAAATAGTGATAGATGATACACTTTTGTTTTAAGGTAATTAATAAACTAATTAAGAATATCAAAAGTTATATGGAATGTAATTATGTATTTATAGACATCTACGGCAATCTACTAGGTCAGAAATTTTTCAAAGGTCTGCAAATAATTCCACAGTGTACACTTTTCAGTCTTGGAAACACATTGTGTATTACTGCTATTATTATGGAGCACTTTGTCTTAACTCAGAAGTCTCCAAAGGCCTCTCAATGTGTATCATTAAAAGTTACATAAAATTTTTCCAAAACTGTGGATGTTTGTAGTTAGACAGGGCAAACCGTGTGACACACATTGGTAAAAGTAAATACTTTGTATTGTGAAAAACTGACACTTTTAAGATATTCCAGTTTGTCACTACATGTGCATGTGTAGTTGCGGCAGACAGCTGGTCTTACTCTGATGTTACACTGCATTAAATGTAAAAATATGCCAGCAAGTTCTCAGAAACGGAGAATTAACACATGAGTTTTCCTGTCCTTACCACCACTGTCATCTTCAAAAGGAGCCCAGAACTGGAAACAAGCATCAAAATGAAAGGAGAAGGGAACTCACCACACACACCCCACACCCTTTTTAGAAATTTAAAATTGTGTTGAAGGTGTAAGGTAGGGGAAGCTTAATGCTGCTGGCAAGGAGCAAGGGTGGAAGGATAGCTTCTGCGTAACAGTCTTTTTCCAGAATGGAGTCAAGTATTGGGCTGGTGAATCAAAGTCACAATTTGGAAAGACTTTTTCCTCTGTGCAGAGAAGAGGAAGATCAAGGCAGGATGCAAAATATGTTTCTGCATCCTGCTCTGAGAACATACTTAGCAATGATAATTTTGTGTTGTGAAACTCTGTACTACTGTACATGAGAGATTTAAGGGCAGAAACAAAAAATTGAATGCTTTTGATATATTAAAATCTATCTAATGTAATCATTGAAGTACATTTGATGTGCACAGTATGTACCTTATGCTGTGGGATAGAAAAATGCCTAGGCAGAAAGAATATAGTTATACTGGTTGTGAGGAACAAAAAAGAACATGACGTAGGATTTCTGACAGAAAACACTTTCTGAGAGAAAACACTTTCTGACAGAAAACACTTTCTGACCAATGTAGCAAAAGCAGCTCTCTCTGAAAGACTTGTTATGATACACATCAGCCTTCCACTTAATGAAATAATTATCTATCTCTGAGCTACTGCTTTCAGGCCAACTTTATCTTGCTAGGAAGACGTGTATATTAATATATATTTGCATACATTCTATGACTCATAGAACAGCTTGTGATTTTTTCTGAAGCAATAATTGAACCAAAATGGTTTTCATCAGTTGCAGTTGCACCGTCCAGTGCAGTCATGGGGCAGATCCTGGGAAGGCCAGCTGTGCTGAGCATTTTGTTTCCTCTCCTGTCACAGACATGAGAAGTGCCAGAGCTGAGAGCAGTAAAGCTGTGCTGTACACACACATGCAGACCTCTGACTATCATGTATAGGAAATGCTTAATGCAGTTTCCCTTTGAAACTCTGCTTTTGGTGCAGATGTCCTGCCAAGAACTCACAGGAAGGAGCCAATAAAAATGTGCCTGAAGGGATTTTTCTTTATCCCTTGTTGACACCGGTTTGCCTAGAGTGAAAAGGGCACCATGCACAGCAGCTTTCAGCTTGCTTTAGAGGGTCTGCTAAGAAGGAGCAATTTCTCTGTAGAACTTACATGCAGTACTTAGTGTAGCAAAACAAACCTGCTCATGTTAGAATTATATTTGTTCTTGCTAAGTATCGCCCTCTTAGAGGTAGATGGCTCTGTGAAAGCAGCATCCACCCACATGGCAAAATCTCTTTCACTACAAGTTGGAATGCCCTTGTTTAACATCAGTACCATATTAACTACGTTGGTACACAAATTGCTTCTCTGATACATTTGGTCATTTTCATATTTAGAAGTGTGTTAAAATTCTGACTGAGAACAAGCCATCTCATTTAGCCTCTAAAAATTAAAAGTCTTTTAAAAATCTCATTTGTTTTCCTAACCTAATTAATTGGGACCTTTCAAGACAAATAAAGGAAAAAGTATGTTATTTTATGCACAACTTTATGCATCAATGAGTAAATCAGATTAATCAAATTAGTCCATTTTAAATTACCATGAGGTAATTTAAAATATTATTTCAGTTGAAATAGAAAGTCTCAATAACCTCAGAAAAATTTGAGTCTGATCTTTCAAAAAAAAAAAACCATAAATTTTTTAAAATCAAATATTTACTTCACTTTTGTATGTGTTTATTTCTCATATTTCTGTGGAAAGAGTCTTTACCATCCTCTCAGACAATATTGCTTAGATTTTACTCAGCAGGATATTTCTTTGATAAAGCATAAATCAGCAGCTGCTAAAGCAAGAAGGAAATACTAAAGGCAGGTGACTGATCCATCAATAGCAACAGTGACATCAAATACTGTCTTTGCATGTAGTATTGGAAATCTGTGGTGAGGTAAAGAAAATAAACCTCTGGAACATGTGGTCACTGTGCCTTTTTTCAAAGAGTTACTGGTTTAAAACCTCTGACTGACAACAAGCCAGGAATCACTAATTCGGCCAGTCCACAGCCCATCACATAGGTGGTGTTTCTCTCAGCTAAAAAAAATGCAGTAGTCCCACCTGAAAAGTAGGTGCTGACAGAGAGGGAGGAGGAGAGAAGCCCAAGTGCCCTAATTCAAGTCTTTATTGACGTCATTAAGGTCATGGGAGAAGAAAGCATCCCTGCAACCTCTAATTTAAAAGCTGTGTTGTTCGTAGGCACGTTTCCCTTGCATTGGTGACGGCAAGTTTGTAATTAGTTATGCGTTATGTGTTTTATCACAAATGATTGGTAGAAGAATAACCCTAGAATTTTTACTGAAATCACACTTGATGCTGTTAATCTGATACTTGTGCAGTGAGGCCAGATATTAAGGCTACTGTGAATCAGACAAGCATAGAACACTGTCATTTCTGTGCATTGCTGAAAGGTCCCTATACTGCAAGTGGATCAAATACAGGAAAGGAAATTCAAATGCAGCAAAATTGTCTTGACTTCAGTGTCTGAAATAGTTAGGTTTAGGCTGGTCATTTTCTGACCACTTCCTAGGCATTTTGAGTTTTGTTATTTAAAGAGGGGCTTTGAAGTCGGCTATGTACATTCTCCAAGAGTTTAATTCTATTAAGAGGTCTTTGGTTAGATAGTCCATCAGATATCAGCACTTTGGGACCTCCATAGCTGAATTCCACTTCCTTTCTCCCTGGCCCAATTAGTTCAGATCTGCTGGAGTGCTGCAGGGATCATGTTACCTTCATCTCTTCTGAAGAACAGTGACTTAAGTGTAACAAGGATTGAGGGCTTGAGGGAACTAAGGGTATTTTATATTTGTCCATATTGTCATTAATTTGCTCTATCTAGGGTTGAAATGCAGAGCAAAGGCTCTTGGATGTGAGGATGCAAGTATGAAATGGTATATGTTAAAAGCAGTAGCTGAGTATTTAAGAAGAAACTGAATTATATAATTTGCAAAGCTGCTTAACTGAATTGCTGTCCACTGATTACTTTTCTATTTCCATCATATTTGTATGTATTTTTCAGCAGTTGGAGTATTTTTTCTTGGGCCTTAGAAACCTCTTTGGGGCAAATCCTAGCCTTTCATCTCTGAGGTCATCTGCAGATTTCCTTAGGCTGCTATTGTATGAATAATCAGTCATCTCACTTAAGAAATTCTCTTTGTTCTACATCATTAAATGCTGACTCCTGCTGCTGCTATGACAGATCGCTTTGCAGGAATCTACAAGGGGGGTGTCTCTGATGTTAACAGCGAATCTTTGCTGTGGAACAAAAGAATATGCTGAAGCAAGCACGAGACAATTTGAATTTATAATATTTTAACACTGAAAAATAATAAAGGATGAAGCTGGTCAAAGTGTACCCATTTTGAGATCTGTACTCCAAAAAGGGAAGAAGGGCCTCTAAAACACTTTTGAGTAATTTTGTGCCTAGGAATATTATTTGTTGCTCCCATCAAAGCAGTAGTGAGATAGTAATTTGGCAAAGAGAAGGGGAAAATACAATGAGCTAGTCCAGAATTCACAATAAAAGCAGCTTGCTCCAGGCAGATTTTAGATGAAGGGGAAATGCTTCTTTCCGAAACATGACTGATAGCTTCTTGTGAAGCTCAGTAATCTAAATGACCTGAAGGTTTATTTTTCCACCTTGGCCTTTTTGTCATGAATTCCTTTCCCAGATACCTCCCTGACCACTGAAGGTCTCTGCTAACTCTGTGCTTTAGGTACTCAAGAGCATCATGTCTAACAGATGCCTTTGTGAAAGGTTTTCCTGATAATCTTCAAAAACCAGAGGTATTCCCAGTAGTTCCCTCTTTCTCTCTTTGTGTATCCAAATATTCCGTAGCCAGCACCTTGTGCCTGTTTGCCCATTTTCTGTCTGCTCTTGATATGCAGCCATCCTTCCCTGCTTTCAAAACATTCTGTTTTCTTTGCTCATGTTGAAAGAGCATCAAAATAGGCAAACCTTTTGTCTATTTTTGTGTGTAAATAGGTTTGAAACTGTGACCCACCAGAGTGAGTTTTTATTCTGCAATGCTTTTAAACAGCAACCATTACATACCAATGTGAATCCATTTGAAATGGACTCCAGTGCTGGACTTCTTCCTAGGCTATATCATGCCATCAGGTTGGCATATGAGATCTTAGGGTGCCCTGCATCTGAAATGTGCTGTCCATGCTCTTTTTGTCCTAATGACTGTTTTCTGTCTTGCAACTTACTTTGTGTGTGTGTTTTGTTTTAGTCTGTTTGTTCCTGTGTCATTTGTAACAACATCTTTTGTTTGTTTTCACATTTGGGAGCTGGTTTTGTAGATGGTAAGGTGAGCTGATGCTCATGGCATGGCAGCATATGGGCGGTCACCTGAATGAGGGACTTGCCAGTGGTGACTCTGCATCATTGCTGATAGCAGAGAACACTGTTGTTTCATTCTATTTAGCTTTAAATCAGTCCATGTTCTATCTGAAGCTCCTTGGTTTGAAGAAAATTTGGTTCTGCTAAGGAGGAAAAATGGAAATACCTTCATTCAATGTGTATGTTTCCTCACCTGAAGCCCCTTGGCTGGATTTTCTACTGCACTGTCACAAACCCCATCAATCTCTTCAATTTCTTCAGAAGGAAGAGAGGATTTGCAGGTTAACCAGCTGGAAACGCAAATATGGATAAAACCAGACATACAGAAGACAGACGTGGATTTTTCAGAAATTCTTAATGCAATACAAGAAAGTAAGTTCTTCCTTGGATGCAAAATCGTGTTTATGGTAGAAGATTCAATTGAGATGTATTAAAATTATAACTGAAGGTGGACACAAAATGATGAACTGAATGATAATTATCTATTATTAAAATCTCTCAGGAGGTTCAATGGATTATGGAAGGCTAGTAAGAAACCTTTTACTATCAGAGAAGTCATAATAAGATTTGAATTGCTGTGTGTCGAAGAATTCCAGCAGTATATATTTTCTATGCAGACATAATCAGAAATAGTAAGATTCCTGGTAGTTTATTCAAGGCTTTACACTCCCAAATAGCTGTGTGAACTAATAAATAATATTATTTAAATGCTGCAGTTGGGGTTTGAAGACTGGATTTGAAGTTCCATTTCTTCCAAAGTTTTGGGCTGTATTCACATTTTTGCAGCTGGTATTTTTTGGAGAGTCATGAGGTTGCCACAACAAGTGACATGCTCACGTGTCTTAGATGCTCCACAAAATTATCTCTTTTTATATGTACTGGGCTGTGGACTAAGTATTAATTGGTTCATGCTTCTTAAGTCCAACTGCAGAATGATCTCAAAACTTGTGCTAGAAGTAGTGCTACTCTTGTTAATAACAGTGGAAGACAACCCGCTACCCAAAGTTGAAGCAATTCTGGAATCCAATAAAATCTGGAATTTCAGTGAGAATTTTTCGTAATAGTATGAAATTCTTATGCCAGCAGAGACTCAAAATGCAAGCCATGGCTTCCTGGCTTCCTTATTTTTCAGTTTGATTTTAAACTGGGTGTTTGGTATAGCAATTTTCTAGGGTGAGAAACAGCAGCTTACATTTTAGAGTGATAAAGGATGAATAAGAATGTGTAAAAATCCAGACTCTGCCTGATTTTTTGCTACATGAATAAGGAGCCACATAGTGGTGGAATCAGGCTGTTTAATGGTGGTACTAGTTTGGGGGTGGAAGGAAAATGCTCAGGTTACATAAAGGGGGGTAATAATTTGAAATCGAATCACCTTATTACTTAAGCTACAGGTTTAGGATGAATTCCATGTTTTCTGATTTAAAAAGCTTCTCCCATCAGAAATCTTAATGTGAGGTTTTGTCTTCTCCCTTCTCCATACCAGCACAGCCCAGATGTAGGCCTGGAGGCAGTCAGGAGGCAGACTGGAGAGGCTGAAAAGGCACTGCAGAGTCTTTCAGAAGTGAATAGACAAGAGGGCTAAACATGGATAAGCAATTTAATCCAGGAGTGTTTCAAGAATTAACATTTTGATTTATGGATTATTCACATGCCATTTGAGAAGGATGCAGCTTTTACAGCCTTGGAGAGAGTGTTTTTCCTTTGTCCAGACCAGACACAGGTGCTGTTGGGAAGTTAACCCCCATGTCCTTTAGCCATATCTCCTTTATCAAAGACAGGAGGAATTCTGTACAACACAGTTTGCAGAGGCTTGTTGTGTGTCATCGGGGGTGTTGTCACCTGCAGCCTGCGCAAATATCATCTAATTGGAATAAATATGTCTAAATATTCCTTCTAGGGTAATTGCTCTGAACAGTCAATGTTACTTTTATTCCCAGCTGTTAGCATTGAATGATAATTTGAAACAGGCTAATGATGTTTTTGAAACCAAATAATTTCTTTTCTTGCTAAAATAAGCTTGGGATAGTGATTTTCAGCTGGCACTATCCAAAGTGAGAGTATACTTGATGGCTTGGTGGGACTTTGTCTAATAAAATGACAACGAACAGAAGGATGATCTCTGAGCATGTTTCCATCTTCTCACACAATAATATAGTCAGGTCCCATTTTTTAATGAAAGTTCTTATTTTTAGGGCCTTCTGTTTCAGCATCCACCTTCAGAAAGTTAAAGGAGTTCTGTTATTTTTGAGTCCTGCCTTATATCAGCATCTTGATCTGAAGTAGACCCACTGAGATGGTGTGTGGACTCCTGCTCAGAATTTATCAGCATCCAGTTTTCAGAATATGTAGTTCTACTATATTTGGGATAAAAGTATTTGTATACCCACTTTTTTTTCCTTTTATTCTTCAAGGGATTCTGAATTATCAAGTAATTTTTTTTTCTTGCAAAATAGAATGTGAGGGGGAGAAAAGAATTTGCATATTTAAGCTGATCTAAAACCAGAGGGAGAATTTTCAATATCTCCTTTAGCAATGCATGTGCTGCTCTGTATTCCTCTTAAATTTCACTGCTTAAAAATACATGACTGTACAGTAGCACTAGTCTGTCTCCCAAATAACATTTATATGTATAACAAATAAAGCCATTATATATCATTCTGTTAAGGACATTTGTGGGTATATGCACATCAGAGTCTGAAGGGGACAAGAAAGATGAATCATCCTTTTAGCAGCATTTGGCCATGGAGGTGTTCAGTCCATTGGAGTGGAAGGGCTGAGCAACCTACAAGCAGCAGGAGAGTTATGTTGGAAGTACCATCACTATTACTAATGTAAAGCAAACAGGAATTGCTATAGAAATTGTCTATTTGGTTTTGTAGAACAGTATTTTGTGAATTTATTTCTAAGAATATAATGAGACTTGGGGTAGAAAAATTATCTCAGCAAATGTTGGGGGCCCATATTTTCTGTAGTGACCAACCAACATGCCAAATATCTGTGTATCTCTGATATAAACAATTTTCCACTGCAGGCAATCTGGACAAGTCCTGGTAGCTAATTTCACTCACCAGATGAGAGTTGCTTCCACAACTTCTTCACTGCTGAGAGGGATTGTATTTTAAAATTATCTTAAAATAAGATTTTTTTGGCTCCTCACAAGTCCTCAGGATAATCCAGCAAATCTGTGTTTCAAGGCTACTGACACATTCACTGTCTTACGCACCAAACTCTGTATCTCAAAACATCCACTTAAAAACTATGAATTTTGCAACCCAAAGCATTACCAGCACTTCAAGAAGCAGTAATTTTAGTATCCCAGAGGCCTCATCTTTTATATCAAAGCAGTCTTAATGTCAGAACAAAGATAGTTTAAATTCCCTTGAGTACAGCAAACAGGCAGAACTTTCATTTTTACACCTTTCAATGATGCTGTCTGCAATAGATAAATGTACCTTGAACAGTCTTTAAAAAGGTTCATTATTGAATTATTTTTGGGGTTTTTTTTGACAGTTGTTTTCAGATTATACTGAGGTTTTAACCATATACAGATTCACGTGTCACTGTCATGGAGGCACTGATGGGTTTCAATTCAAGTGAAGTTCAAGTAGTTCAAAATGTTTTCTATTTCAGTTGTTCTTTCTGTTTAATATTGAGATTTATTCTTCTCATATGAATATGTGTGCAAAATCTGGTCATGATCTACACCCACATTATTATCTGATGGGGTGGAATATTTCTAGTCTTGACTTTTGAAAGAGTAGGGACAGTGAAGGACATGAGGTTAGGCTGTGCTGTGCTTTGTTGTGGCAGTTCACCTCTCTTTTATAAGTATCTCTAGTATGATTTTTGTGGACTGAAATGGATGAAGGTGGGAAAAAAAAATGTGTAATATTACTGCTGCATGTGCTACAAATTGGAATCCCTTTGTTGCCTTTCTTGCCCTCCTAAAGCCTCTGTGGTTTCCCTTAGGACAAGTTGGAGGCAGCCACAGTGACACTGAGGAGCTGCAGGCTCACATCACATATAACTAAACAACACAAGAAACTCAGAATTTCTCTTACAAATTATGCTGATTAGGTTAGCACATTAGCCTAGTATTTAGACTGCATTAATTTGGATATGAGGACTTCTCTGTTGTTTCTGAAACTTTTAGTTGTTTTCCAAACAAAATTCTTGTAGTTAAAATACAGTGTCTTTCATTAACCTTGTCCCTATTTTATGCATGAAAATGAAGATGAAGGATTCTTGAATATTTTGATAGGGTTTTCTTTTTTTATTACCTACAGACTTGAGATGCTCTAAAAGACATGTACAAAAAGGGAGGAAACTTTTCCCCATGCTCATTATTGACAGGGAAAGAGTAGTATATGTAAATTGCAACATATGTGTGTGTTTAGAGGATGAATATTATGGATAAGACTCTTCTGCTTGTGTGCATGAAAAATAGGCCACCTGCAGAGATGGGGGAGTTGGTGTCATCAGCGATTTTTTAAAAGGATTCTGAAACTGGGCTATGACCCCTGAAGAAGGGAAAGGTGAAAAGGAGGTCACAAAATGCTCGTGATCACTGGGAACAGTTAGTGGCTGTTAATTTCTGGCAGCTATCCAGTCTCTCCACAGTGGGGGAAAGGATTTTTATACCTGCAGCCAGTAGTTAGAATGGAATTAAGTTGCTGCCAGCAATTAGAGTGTTTTGGCTGTTACTAAAGATTCTCACCAACAGGAATTACAATTGCTTGTCACTAAATTAGGGGAGCTGAGGACAAGCAAAAGCAACAGGAGTTTATTGCATGAAAGAAGAATGATTCCAAAACTCAATCGAGCTTGCAAGGAATGTGAATGGAGATATGGGGTTGGACTAATTTCTGTCAAGGTTATTAGATATTTGCTCCCACTGTAGTCAGTGGAAGAGGTTCAGTAGCTAGGACCTTTGGGGGTGCCTTCTAACAGTTATAACTCTACTTTGATTATTTTGGATTTTGCCTATGAGGCATGAGATTGGGGAGCTGAAGTCCATCCACAGCTGAAGCGTGATCCTCAGCTAAGGCATTTTTTTTCTCCTGGCACACATCTCTTTATCATGTTTTTCACCAGACCTGTAGTGCATGGAGTGCAGAGTGAACCTGCCCATCCTACTCCTCCCATTTGGCAGCCATTCCAGAGCTTAATATCTATACTTTTTATCAGGGTTTGTTTGCCACAGCTTAAATCTGTAGATGTAAGCAATTGCTTCAAGACTGAGGGCTGGGTGGTAGGTGGATCTGAAAGTGTCAGATTTGTATGCATCAAAACATGCCAAACTGTGAAAAGAGAAATATCTGCCCAGGTTTGTTTACTCAATGCCTTTCAAGAAACAGTATTTATTTAAGGCTCTCTGCCTCTGGCTGCCCCACGGGTCTGTACAACTTCATACTTTGTATAGTAGGTTAAAATTCTGCCTCCTAAGAAATTTCCAGAGACAATACCAATCCAGAAGGTAGACATTTAAGCCATTTGCCCCAAAAGAGGCCAAGAAGACAGCCAATGTCTGTTTTATTATGACAGCAGATTGTTTATTTTTCATCAGAGAGGTATTGTGGTGTCCTAAATCTTTATGTGTCTCACTGATGAAGAAAGCATTCCAACAACTCTCATCAGATTTTAAAATTAAATGGTAAATAATTATACCAGAACTAAAAAGTGAAATTCTTGATGGGCTATACTTGCTGTCTTCATTTGGTTCAGTGGTGATTTGAATGTATATTTTTATTTTTGTTTTTTAGTAGCTAAGGATGTCAACATTTTTTTTGATGAGTTAGAAGGTGTGAATAGCCCTTCCAAAGATGATGATTCCCTGCTTCACCATGGAAACTTGACCAGTACTTCTGATGATGCCAGCAGGCTGGAAGTTGTGGGAGAGGTAAGGACACACAGAATTAATAATACAGTATTTATTTGTGCCCAATATAAAGGTGTAATAAATGTAATTTGATTTAAAATCTCATTCTCTACCATCAAATTGTGTCTAATCTTTCCCATGAAAACTGCTTTTCCATTCCAAGATTGTAATGCTGAAATATAAAATATCTCAAATTCAAAAGTTTTGATTTCATGCACCCTCAGTAAAACATCTATACAAATCTAAGGCTTCAATGTTTCTGAAAATGCTGGAAAAGTTTTCCCTATATTCATCCTTTAAGGGGAAAGAGTGTGGAGGGGATTTATCTACAACTCCCATGAGAAACATTGGGTGTCATTTATCAGCTTCCAATGAGGAACAATTATCGCTAGATGGTGCATAATGGTGATTCAGAGAACATACCAGGGAGGGAATATTCAGAATATAGTCCCTTTTAAAATCTGTCCTAAAGTGGGCAAAGTGTCGTGGACCCATGATGAAAATTTGGGTCTTAATTTCTTCCTGTGTCTTTTGTGAAGAAAGGAACAATATGTCCTTTAATTTTGCCTCCCACTGCCCTGATACCCATGGATGTTAGGATTGTTTCCTCAGCAAGTGAAGAGACTGGGGACTTCTCTCCTTTCCTCCACCTCAGGAATGGAACTACATCCAGGCTACTTACTGGATTGGTCTGATGTTGCCTGCAAGTTGTGCCTGAGGAATATTTGGCAGAGGGCTGACTGGAACAGATCAGAACCGGCAGGGACCATGCCAGTAATTAAAAAAGAGTGGAAAACCACAGGACATTGCTGACGGCCCTGCCCTGACCCTCTTTTGTTTACTAGTTTTGATACAGTTTAGAAGAGGCAATTAGAGATTATCTTTTTCAGGAGCTAGAGGGTTTTGTGGTGCAAATTCTTTCGTGCAACACTGCTGAGGAGAGAGACAGAGATTTTCTTTGTTCTAGAAATTCAGCCCATAGAGAGCTGCACTCCTCGAATGTTTAGACAGATAATTAAAGCAACAAAATTCAGGGCACCCTGAATATGTTTGACCTTGCTCACAATTTCATCTTCTTTAATCATAGCTCTTCCTTAGCTACCTGTACAATGTACAAAGGACTCTCTTTTCCTGCTTGCACCATAATAGGCTAATCTGACACGATAGTCCCATGTTGCATTTTGGGACCATGTACCATATGGTCTTTAGCAAAAAGGAACAGGTGAAAGGCACACGATTTTTGTAAGTTAAAGAGGAAAAATAACATTGAATGATCAGAAGAACATGCTGCTGTTAATGTAATAATATTGAAAAAACAATACCTCAAAAACTTTTTTTTCTTTTCTCTTAGATGTGTTCTTTTTTAGTTTTTAAAGGGAAAGGGAAACCCTTTGAGTAATATGAACAGATTTAAATATTTTTTGTATTCATAGCTGAGGAAAATAGCAATGTAGGTCACATATAGGTATAAGATGGGGGAAAAAAGATGAAAATTGAGAGTCTTAATGGGACTTAAGGGATGCTGCAGCCTACCAAAAAAAAAAAAAATTCAAAGTACTTGGTCCCTGCTGAATGCTAGAAGGAAAATATTCACTGTTCAGATATTGTATGGTTTGTATGGATATGCGTGGGTAAGGCCTTTGGCCTAAAGCTCTCCTAGCATATGCCTGTATATGAGTCATGTCTGAATGCTGATGGCTCCCAGCTGAGCACCTGAGAATATAAAAACTACTGTACTTCTTGGAAAACAAATGCAAATTATACAACATGTATAAATACAGCCATAAAGATAGACATAGATGGTATCTTGTTAGAGTGAAGAGCTTCTTGTTAGAGTGAAGTCTTCACTGTTCTACTTTCTTCCAGCATCCTTTTTTAGATGAAAGAACAGAGGTTTGACATACGTGACTACACCAATTTTTCACCAAAAACCAGCAGTCCGATCTAGTGCTATATATTTTTTCTTCATCAGTTTAGGAAAAATGAATTTTGATGTTGTAACACAGGTAAGGGAGATGCAATATCTGGAGGAACGTAGGACAAACTTCTGTCTGTAATAGCATAAGCCAGAGTATTACAATACTTGGATGATGCACAAGTCCTGAAGCTGACACTGCTGAACCAGCCCTGACTGTCTCAGTATCATCTTAGATCCTTAAGAGTTCTTGCAAATCCAGACTCAGTCTATAAAGCTGCCTTAGAGTCTACAGCAGAGGGCCAGAGAAAGACTTCCTTCCCAGAGGCTGTAACAGTCTAACAGGGTTTATCAGTCTGTCTTTGACATACAGTGTTCCTAAAATGAAAAGGATCTTCAAGTACAGATAAGGGTGTCCAAGCTGCCTTTCTGAGTGAAAAATTGCAATACTGTAGTTGGTAGTGTTTCACAAGTCCAAGAAAAGTAATTGTCCCCAGCAGTCATATTTGTAGTGGAAGTAGTCCAACAAGCCAAATAGCTTGGCTGAATCTCATAGGTACTCTTTAATAAAAGGTTCTGCATTCACTGATGAGTCAGTGCAGGGCAAACCAATTTTCTTCAGAGAAAGAAGAAACATAGGAAGGGGCAAATCAATTTTTCCAGTGGAGTCACTCCTGCATGCAGAGAACACATTCCTTATGGTGCTCTCAGGATGGGTCTGAGTTCAGATGTTGAGTGTACATTTGAAGTGGATCTCTCAATTGCCCCTACCCATGATTTCTTTGTGGTCCAGAGCAGTGCAGGATTTTAAATCTGTATTCCTTATGGATGTGAATCCAGTGAGTCCTTTGGACCAGATTGCAGTGGACCCAAAGTGAGCCCTTAAGCCTACATAGCATACACAGCAGATCCTCAGCATGGATTGTTTTGCTCTACAGCTCCTTTCCTATTACACTAAAAATACATATTGACTCTGGCTACTGAACAAGAGGCTTACCAGGAGGGTTACAAATCACAACAGGACCACCAAGCTGACCCACAGCCTCTAAATCTCCTGCTGCACCATTCCTTTATTTAAATAACCTTAAATACCCTTTGGGCTGTTGGGTCTTTTTTTAAGTCTTCTCGACAGAGATTTTTAATGGAAAAAGATAAAATGTGCCTCCTGAGCTGTTTTCACATTTAATGTTCTATGAAAAATACTTCTCATATCTTGATAATATCATTTATCAGCATGATATGCAGTATAGATATAAATAGTTTGCTACTGTTTTTTCCTTAGAGATTAAATCCTTTTTCTTGCCTTCTTTTTAGGCTCTAAGAACTGTTCCACTGTATGAAATCTGCCCTAAGTTGTGTCAGGAGTTAGACACAGTAGTGAAAGAATGTTAGAAAAATTCCCTTCTTCCTTTAGTGAATTGGATGTACCAAGGGGATGGGACATTTAGGATGCTTTCATTGGTTTTTCCATTTAATCAAAATGCCTGCTGAGAATCAGAAAGATAGCTTATACCGAACTCTTTGAATGGGAAAATTGTTTTGGGGGGGGTTTCCTGTAAAAATAATTTTTCTTATTATAATGTTCACTTTGTGATTTAAATTCAGAGGCAATTATCTTATGGAGAAAGTATTTTGAAAATTCCCTCCTTCCCCCAGATCTGAAAGTCAAAATATTCTGGTTTTTTTCACAGACTTGATTGTATATTATAGGGCAGGGCTATTTTTGGCAGGAATAGCAGAGTGAGCTTTGAAAAAACAGAGGTAAATTAGCTTAACCTTCCCTTCAGCTTAGAGCTGGACTAATCTTGAGGTTTCTGAAGGTCCTTGCCCTTTATACTGCTCAGAGGGAGAGGTTTGTCCCCATGTATCCTTCACAGTGTACATTTCCTGTATGAAACACTCAACCATTGCCAACTGCCATGCAATTTCAACTTGTCTGAAAGTGAAGGCTTAAACCCTGGGCAGAAATTGGATAAGGCAGAAATACTGTTAAATTGTGAGGAGGATCTGTAGAGAATTTCATCTCATGACTTACTGGAAAAAGACCAATAGTTTGGTATTTTATATCTCAGGAGAGTGACCTGTTCATCCTCTTATCAACAGTGAAATCAAGTTGTGTTTTCTGTCGGACCAAACATTTGAACAGGCTTTTTTTTGCTTTTTTTTTTTTTTAATAAAGAAAAGAGACAGTATTAATTGCTTTTATTGATTTTATGTGCTGCCACACCTAACACCAGTAATTCTTTCCAAATAAATCCATCCTCAGTTATTCCTTAAGCAAGGAATATTCAGTAGTTAGTTTGATGAAGTATGGTGAGGTCAGTACAGAACTTTCATATTGTTGTCTGTGTCCTATGGGGCAAAGTAAAGAAAATCTCCGTGCCAGGTTTCAGTGTTTCTCACTACAGTAAACAATAATGATAATGTTAATGTTTACTCTTTTCACATGTACAAAGACATTCAACCATACTAAGTTCTTAATTTTAAATTTACACTTCAGTAACACTATACTCTGCTCTATTTCATAAGTAAGAAATTATTCCTAACCTTATGGAGAGTGGTGAGGGAGGGAGGTTCGCTTGTGTTTTTTATTCTCTCCTATCCCATCCCCGTATGTCCAAGCATTTTTGTAAGACCTCCTGATGCCCCTTGAGATCCCCTTAAGTAGGAAAGTCTGTGCTCCTCTCAGATGAAGTCAGAAGCACTGTATGTGAAGAGCCTAAAACTTCAACAGCTTGTTGTATTTCCTTATCTTTCCTGTTGAGTAGTACTGAAAACTGATAATGCCGACAGCAATGCAGTAATTATCAAGGAAAATTAACATTACTGAATTGCTTGATTTTTCTCTTTGCAGGAAGTACCTGATAAGAACAAAACCAATGGACTATATTTTAGAGATGGGAAATGTCGGATTGACTACATCCTCGTGTATAGAAAATCTAATCCACAGACAGAGAAGAGGGAAGTATTTGAGAGAAATATCAGAGCAGAAGGACTTCAGATGGAAAAAGAAGTAAGAGATATTCCTTAAAAAAACTTTCACGTTGAAACTATATAGAATCTGAGGGTATGATTTGTTTACTCTGAAACTCCTTCACTCTGTTGTAGCAGTAGAAAAATGCTTTTAAGCATGCCTAAATATAGGCCAGACCAGTGCAAAAGTGTAGCCTAAAGGAAAATCAGACACAGGGATTGAAGGGCAAAACAGGCCATTACAGTCATCTTTTTCAATTTTATGCACAAGTAGGCCACAGAATTTCATCTGTTGTGCTGTGCAATACAGAAAAACAAGTGCTGGCCTGAATGGCCTGAATTCTACGTAGTGCAATCCATATTTCTGCACCTACATTTTCTTCTAGCTACATGCTCCACTATTTGCTGAGGTTCCTGGTACTCTTTCCAGAGACTTAACTAGATCCCTGCCTTCCTTTATCTGTCAGCTTAGGCAAAGCAACATGAGAAGTATTTTAATAGTTTGAAGCAGCTTAAAGTTTCTCCTTCTGTCTTAACCCTAAGCATTGAAATAATTGGGCAGTACATATGAATCATTTGTATCTACATTATTTCCAACATAATGTCCTAAATAACAGATATACTTTTTTATGAACAAGAGTGTAGAAGTTAATGCAAAGTGTCTAAAATGTATTGATATGTTAGGTAGCAGGAGCAAGGTTTAAAGAGACCATATCTCTTTTGCCACGCCTATGATCTTCCTTAAACTTTGATAATGTGCTTAAGCGGGGCTTAAGCCTCACTTCCATGCAGAGCAGGTATTGCTTGGTGTTTAATTTTATTTGTGCCTGGTGGACTCACACTCATGCTAATATGCATTGTCATACTGCCACTGATGGAAACAGAAGAGGAATTTTCAGGATATAGGCTTTGATCAATTATGTAGGTGTTACACATCATCTCCCTTTCTTTCACTGAATTCTTGGTACATGTGTAAATATGCTTGACATGCACACTTCTTTGGAGAACACTGGGGAGGAAAAAAGGGAAGTCATTACAGAAAAATGAAAATGTTTCTTTTCTTTAAATGTTTTTGATTGAACATGGGTACTGGTGCATGTAAGTGTATTAAGAGCATTTTACTGGTTACCCCAAAAGTTACCCTAAACTATTCCTACAAATAAGTTGGAAGTTGTCATCTTTGGTGCTGCAGCAATTGATAGATATTTTCAATGCCAGAGATGATTCATTTTTACATTTCCTGTATTTGTGTTACTGCCTATGGGAGTTGTAACCCAACATTCAAGAACAAGGGAGTGTTGCTGCAGCTATTCACCTTCACATCCTAGAATTCTGCCCTGCTTCAACCAGGAGAGATGCTGACAAAGTCTCTAAAATTTGTGTAGAAAGTGTAGAAAACAAATGGGGAAGGAATCCTCTCTATTAAGACATATGTCCAATGGTTTCAAATATATTTTTTCCTACTTTGTGGTTTTTGCAGATTTATTACTGTGCTGAGGTCAGCAGTGAAAGCTATGAAATCACTTTATATTTTAAGTATTATGAAGCTTATTGCAACATTCTGTGCTAAAAACTTTCAAAAATTTATGATGTAAACGCTTGCTATAGAGATTTTTTTGCTTTCAAGACCATTTATTTGGGCTTTGCTGCCTAGGCTGCATGAATGATCTGCCAATTTGATTATTCATTTCAGTTTCTATTTTGCCAGTGACATGCAGTTTCATCTCTAACTAATCTCATTTGCCCTTGGTGTGACTTCTTGCCAGCATCAGTAATTGTACATTTTCTAAACACAGAATGATCAAAATGAGGTTGTGCTACATGACTCGGACTAATGTTTTTTAAATCAAGGGTAGCAATCTTTTTTAACATATGACTCTGACCTAAAACTAATCTCTAGCATGCCCATTTTATGACCACGTTAGCTTCCAAATTAAATTATAATCCTGAAGAAAATATGTACATTCTTAGTACACTCCCTCCCCCATCCCCAGAGATTAAGAACAGTGCTGCAAAACACTTAGTTTTAAACTTAGCTGAGTGATCACCTAGTGTCTAGATTATTTCTCATTATTTTTACTTCACCTATTTTTGAGATTACACATCATTTTGAGTGTTAATTCTGGAAACTTTTAACTGCAGGTTTTTTTTCAAGTTGTTCACATGCAATATACTGGTTCCACTGGAAAGAAATTTTCTCCCAGATGTTATGAGAAAATTGCCTATTGCTTTGGCCACAGAGTATATCCAGAAGCAATAGGTAGCAGCTGTTGGACTAAAAGAGACTTTTTACCTTCTGTGAATTTTGTGTGGTTGTTGGTTCATTCTCCTTTGGCTGCCAGCCGTTCATATTTTGGCATTCAATTGTGTTAGCCCTGTCCTTTTAACATGAAACCATTGGCAGAGAGGAAAACTTACAGAGCTATCCACACTGCAATTTCAAACCTATATGCCTCACTGCAGGGAGGGAGAAGTGCACTGCAGTGGCTCACTGACAAGTACAGCACAGTGAAATTCCCAGGAAATGGTGAATGCAGGGAGCAGTGCTCACTTAGCAGCATGAAACAAGAAAGTGAATCTGAAACGAATTCACGACAGCTGAGATAAATTTAGGCACAATGTCAAGACCATATAACTGAGAAAGGTCTGAACAGATATATGTTTCTGAGTCCAGGAAAAGGTGATAATGTTTTGCAGATATTCCCCAACAACTTCACACTCACAGTCTTCAACTGTACCACACCACTCTGCCTTGGAAGTTCTGCCAGATTTGGTGCTCAGTACTTACAGTAATAAAGAATGAGAGGATCCCAGAGCAAGGAACAGATAATTAAAATAATGAAAATTTTAACAAAAAAAAAAAAAAAAAAAAAAAAAAAATAATAAAGAAAAAAATAGTGATAAAACACTTCTAAAGAGTGAAAAAAATAAAAATAGAAAAAAAATTAAATAGTAAAGATTTTAAATTGAAAACAACATTCTAAGAGTGAATGCTAATTGAGTCGTACAGCACAAGTAATTTTATGATGCTTCCCCCTGCTCTTCTGTGTATATTGGTACTGGATAGGATAAGTGTGTTGACCCTGCCACAGCCAGACACTTCCAGACCATATTCGACACATGTGATCACATGCAGAGATGCTCAAATAAAGTAATCAAAACTGTAGGTAATTCCTGGAGAAGAGACTGTATTTTTTTTCAGTCAAGTGAAATATTTCCTTTGTTGATTTAGTCTCTTTTCTAATGTCTCAGAAGTGAGATAACTATGATATCGTGGCTCTGGGATCCTCGATGACCCTGCTGATCTCATTTTTCAATACTCTTTGAAAAAGACTTATGTGTGGGGAAATGGAGAGGACAGTCTCCAAGTGGAGCATGTACTTCTGGGAGATGAGGTACCAATCACACTGTAAGTTTGTAGGCACTGATACCACCTGTAAATATCAGATGAGACTCATCCCTTCCAGAGATGGTGGGCAAAAGGTTAACAGAGTGCTACTGTCCACATTCTGATGGTACATCTCAAATTTATCTTAGTACAAGATAAACCTGAGACTTAGATGAACCCACTGACGTGCAGAAGAGAATTACTTGTGATCAGTTTTATGTGAAGAGAAAATATAGGTAGCGTCTGTCATTCTAAATTAAATGTTCTTCCCTGTGGCCCAGCAACTTCTGGAAAACCTGTCTTTTCAAGAGAGAAGGAAGAGCCAGAATTACTTTGAGCCCATGATATTTTTCACAAGAATAAATATTTGTAAATTTAACCTCTTGGCCAGAGTCTGGAGAAGTACCCTTTTCCTGAATTACTCATGCAGCATGGATTACCATTTACCAGTCCTAAATGACCAGGTAGAATTCAGTTGCTGTCAAGAGTATCTACACAGTTCTGGTACACAAATACAGTATTACAGAAATGTTTCTGTAAGATTCTTTAAACAACACTGTCATAATAGGTCATGCATGGAGGTGGCCAGCATGCAGCAGCTAACTTGTGTTACTCACTCACTTGCAAACTTTTTAAGCTGCACTGTAAAGTAATCAAATGCAACATAGAGGTGAGAAATTTATACTGGATGAACGAACACAGACCACACTTGCATGAGTAATTTGTACAAGATAAAAAGAAGAAAGTCATCTTGCATTTAACTAAGGACAGTGTATCCAACATTAATCTGAGGTTGGGTTAGGATCTGATCATGTAGCCCTAGGAACAGACTACATTTGGTTTGAACATGGCATGATTTTTTTTGGTTTTTCTACTTCTCATGACTACACCAAACTATGTCATACAGAGTATTTCTAGTACTAAATGTACTTAATACATTATGCTTAATGATTGTGTTCAAAGTTTTTAATTTATAGATTATACATTGATTTCATGCAGTTTACTTGAAAAAGCAATTGGCAGACAAACAGTGAGTGATAGAAGTGTAGTAAATGGGAACTAACCACATGAGTAGTGAAAATAGTATTCAGGCCTTTTATTTTACGTATTTTGTATATTTATGGTAACTAATGTCTCAGTATAAAAGCAATTAACTACTTTAAACCAGTAGCATTCCTTACTGCCCTGGAAAGCTGGACTCCTCACAGCTTCTGCATGTAGAATGTGCTTCAGAAACTGCCGTCAGATATTTTACAAGCAACAGCCAATCCATTTGGACTTCTGCTGGCACATTGATCTTTGCATCTCCCTGATAAATTGTGTCAGTGTAGTGCTGGTCCAGCTTTCAGAAGAATCCAAGTTGTGTGGGTTTTTGCATTACAGGCCTGATTAGAAATTTAAACTTTGCCACCATAAGTGTCAAGCTGTCACCAGGGCACCTCTAATTGCATTCGCTCTCTGCCTCAAGCAGCAGCTGACATTTCTGGTGCAACATCTGGCAGCAAAATCACAGCTGGTGTATACAATAGGCAGTAGAAATACATAATAGGTGTTCTCTGGGGAAAACCCAAAAAGGACAAGAAAGAAAAGCACAGTATAAGCTTTAGTTGTGTTGTATGAACGAATATCTACTAGTGGGTATACTCTGAGTCTTAAGTTATGTTTACATGACCCTAGAAGTTATATTTTGAAATATTTTTCAGTAGTTGATACAATATAATTAGAGAATGCTATTATTTCATGACTTTTCAAGTTTGCAAGCAGATGTAGATAGGTTCCTGAAGAGCTAGTAATAGTTGTGTAAAGCAGTTTCTTTTAATGTAGCTGTAACTTTGTGCTAATGGGGCAGGACATAAGAAGTTAGAAACATGTATTCAGTAAGATACCTATATTTAGCAGCAAGCTGGAGTCTGACTTCAAGATGATGAATGTTGAGAGAAATTACAGATGACAGAAAGAGCACACAGAGTATCTCCGTGACTTTTAGCACATCCCTGAGTGTAAAAGGAAAATAGACCTATGACCATGTCAAAGTGAGGCAAAACTTAGAAATAAAGAACAAGAAAAAGATAAGAACTTCAAAGGCTGAAACTTCTGAGCACCAACTGTGTTCAGAAAGTGATGATGTGAAGCAGACATTATAATCAACAGCTATTGCTTCTGAACTTAATGAAATAATATCAACTTTCTGGAAAAAAAATGATATCTACTTCTTTTTGTTGTTGTTGTTGTTGGTAGTACTGCAGAACTTAAACAGTTATGAGAGACTGATCTGCTTTTTTCTAGTTTGTGCGTCATGAGTGCAATTGTTCATGAGATTCCTGTTACATAAATGTTTTTTTTCTGATTGTGATTCATGAGTAGAAAAGAATTGAGCTGACTTCCAGACCCCAAGTGGCACTTGCAGATCTGAGTTAGAAAAGGTGTTTTATAAATGTAGCTTATGTAATTTGGTTCTCTGAGCTGCACACAATAAAATCTCAGTGCCTTTATAGTTGATTCCAACTTTATTTTTCAGTTATGACTTCAGTTTATCCAGTTATTGAAAGAACAATAACTCTTTTTTTGTAGTTTATTGCTCCTATAGATGTAATTTAATCAACCAGGCATACGGTTTAAACCAGAGTGCTTAGTCTATGGTCAACTGACTTTTTACAGCTTGCCAGGAGAGTTTGTGTGGTAGCCAGGAGCAAGTTGCAGGTCAGCTGGAAAATCTTTTCCTGACTGATAGTTTTTATTTGGTGCTCATATCCTTTCCCTGTCTTGTTGAGCTTGCTCTGCATGTATCAAAAGCATCCATCCACCAGAGAAAAGGGTGGCTAGGGAAAGCTTCCACCACTGAAATTATATCAGCTGTCCTCTGAGCTTTTTGACAGAGAGAAAGATAGCTATGAGCATGCCTATGTGAGATATTTACTAGGAAGCACTGGGACAACAGAGAGAGTGGTGATTATCCCCACTGTGCATGCAGGGTAGGTGAAGCAACATGCAGGATGTCACCTATGGCTAACAGGTTTCTTTAGGCCAAACTGGCATTTGGACAAAACTAGGCTTTCTTGATCTTTGGAGAAGAAGAGGCCTTGTATTGGGTTTGCATGGCAAGGTGTTGATGGCAAGTGGGGCTACAGGGATGGCTTCTGTGAGAAGCTGTTAGAAGTTTCCCTCACATCTGTCAGAGTTAGTGCCGCACAGCTCCAAGATGAACCTGCTGTCGGCCAAGTCTGAGCCCGTCAACAACAATGGTAGCACCTCTGTGATAAAGTATTTAAAAAGAGGAAAAAGCCTACTGCAGACCAGCAGCCAAAAGAGAGGAATAAGAATATGTGAGAGGAACAACTCTGCAGACACCAAATTAGTGAAGAAGGAAGGGGAGGAGATGCTCTAGCTGCTGGAGCTGAGATTCCCCTGCAGGCACAGTGCAGACCATAGTGAGGCAGCTGTGCCCCTGTAGCCCAAGGAAGCCCACAGGAGAGCACATATTCATCTGTAACCTCTGGAGATCCCCACACTGGAGCAGGTGGATGCCCAAAGGAGGCTCTGAGCCTGTGGGAAGTCCACACTGGAGCAGGCTCCTGGCAGGATCTGTGGCCTTCTGGAGAGAAGAGCCCATGGTGGAGCAGATTTGTTGGTAGGACTTGTGAGTCCATGCAAGAGATCCAGCCTGGAACAATCTGTTCCTGACAGACTCCATCCCGTGAAAGAGACACATGCTGGAGAAGTTTGTGAAGAGCTGCAGCTTGTGGGAAGGACCCAAGTTCAAAAAGTTAGTGGAACACTGTCTCCTCTGGAAGGAACCCCACACTGGATCAAAGGAAGAGTGTGAGAAGTTCTCCTGCTGAGAAGGAAGGAGCAGCAGAGACAACACGTAAAGACCTGACCGCAGCCTCCCTTCCTTGTCCTTATGTACCACTGGGTAGGAGGAGGTGGGGAAAAGTTGGAGCAAAGCTGAGCATGGAAAGAGGGAAGGGTTGGGGGAAAGTGTTTTAAGGTTTGGTTTTATTTCTCATTTTCCTATTCTAATTTGATTGATAATAAATTAAACTAATTTCTCCAAGTCGAGTGTGTTTGGCCCATGATGGTAACAGGTGGGTGATTTCTCTTTGTCCCTATCTAGACCCATGAGCTTCCTCTTCCATTTTCTCCTCTGTCCTGATAAAAGGGGGAATGATGGAGTGCCTTTAGTGGGTATCTGGCATGTAGCCAGGGTCAACCCACTGCAGGTGTAATTCAATGTTATTCCATTACTGTGGCCAGCATCAAAAATTCCATGGCTTTCATGGACTCTAGTAAGTTGTTTCCATGTCTCACTTTTCTGATCCTATTATTCCATATGTAAATATCTACAGCTAAAGAACTTACAGTACAAATTATGCAGCCTGCAGGCTCTGTATTTTCATGAGCAGCATAACTATTATTATTAGCAGGTGCAGCTTGTTATTTTATGTTTTAAGCACTGCGTCTGGTTGCATCCACAAATCAGGGACAGGGACATCAACATGACATAAACTACGCCTGCAAAAAGGGAACCAGAGTGAAATGAAACCTTACCACAAGCAGTATAAATGAAAGAGCTTCCAGCTATTTAGTTTTAAACATTGGGCTATTCATTTCATCCCAATTCATACACAGCAAGTGGAAATCAGACTGTCTTATTATCTAATGCGCACAGCAAAAGGAGTCTCTTTTCAGCAAAGTTTTACAGAAAAATGTGTTGGTACAAGCAGAACAATGTCCTTTCCCAGGGAGTATTCTGTACCAAAAAACCACAGTCACTAAACAGTGGAGAAGTTTCCAGCTGCTTGAACTTCTGAGGGAAAAGTTTCAGATTTCAGATGCTTTCTCCACTGTACAGCACAATGGCAATTTAGGAAAAAAAAATTAGGAGATAAATGAAAGACTGGATAGATAGGGTCTGAATTCAAATTTCACAATGCAGTTCTTGAAGATAAATTTCTTGATTATCTGAGGGAGCCCATAAATGAATATGTTTCTGAGTTGACAAGTGCCAGCCTTTAACAGGGCATTGTAAAAATTAGTAGACTAAGCAAATGTTTTTGAAAATTTGATCCACTTTTCAAAAAAAATATGGCTCTTTCAAAGAATAGGGAGGTAATACAGAAAATACACAGATAACTGAATAGGAATTAAAAAACCCCTGACATGCTTCTTTCAGGAACAGGTAAAATTTCTTATCAAAGAATTTACTGTTGTCAACATCCACAAATCAGAACATCAAAAATATTTTAAAATAAAAAAACAGACAGGCAAAAGATTAAGAAAAAAATTATTACAATTGTATATGAGATGTCTCCTATATGTCAAAAGTCACCTTTCCCTTTACAATAGCTGGTCTTACACTGCAATTATTTTTAAGGTGTTGTTTCACCTGCCAGCAGCATCAGAAATAAGCATAATGCGCAAGGCTACAATCACTTAATGCACAGTGATGGTTTTCATTGCCCAAAGGTGACATGACTGGTTTGCTGCAACACTCCCTTACAGTAATGGCTTAATAAGCAAAAATCTAAAGTTGTTTCTAGGGAACAGAAAAACAGAGTATATAGAAACCCAGCAATAGGCTTTGTATTCTCATTTTACGTTAATGATTTTGGTGTTGAACTAGTTTTGAGAACACAGCATGGTATTTACAGCATTATACATCTAAAACAAATGTAATGATTGGTCTTGGGGAGATTTACATCTTCCCCTAAAGCCTGAGGTGGTGTGGGGCTGCCCCCCTGAAAGTAGCGCCAAGAGGGAAGCATGAACCTGGGAGGGACAGTTCCCTTTCTCACTGCTCTTGGCACAAGGACCCCAGGCCCTCTCATTGTCTGATTTTCTTTGTTATACAGGGTTAAGTCAGTGATGGAGCAAGTGGAGCATTGGTGCTCTGTGCCTTGGATTAACTGTATCTCAGTTGTGGAAACAGAACAAAATAGAACTAATTACATCAGGGCTCAACTTTCTTGAAAAAGACCTTTCCGTTTATGGGTCTCTGGGCCCAAATGAAATGCAGAATTGTCCACTGCACATTTACATATTTTTTTCCTGTTGCTTGAGTGGTAATGAAGTAGTGTTGTAAATGAAGTGTATAACACCCTGACCTGAGGGGAAAAATGCTTCTGACATAGCCATACTAACTGAAACTTCTGTCAGCCAGTTAGTCATGTCCTCCTGTTTAAAGTCTTATTTGGTTTACAAAACTCTCTTCTGTGCACAAATTATCTTTTATTTTGTTATCTGAAACCTCTTGAAAGAATATGTAAGAGTACATTTTAGACAAAACAGTGTGAAAGCCCTTTTGTTTCCTCTTGGAGGTCTTCATGGTACTCACTACTCTTCTTAGGTACAGTTTGTTTTTATTAATGGACTCAAATAGACCTTTCCATTTATAACAAGATTGACTCCAATTTCTTAAAATATAAGAACTTCGGGCTTTCTTTTTTTTTTTTTCTTTTTTTCTTTTTTTTTTTTTTTTTTTTTTTTTTTTGTCTAAAAGCCATCCCTTACACCTTTTTAAACTTTGAAATTTTTCAGAAAGAATAAACCCTCCACAGTGAAAATATAGACAGGAGAAGAACAAAATGGAGACATCTGGAAACCATGACTATACTTTGTCTTGCAATATGAAAAATTCATGTTCCTCTCCTCAAGAAATTTGTCTTTTTGTATTTAGATTTTTGTGCCTTATAAGTTAATAATCTATTCTGTGACCTCATTTTCTGGGGAATCTGGAGAAGCTCCAGAGCACTGGTGGGAAGGCATGTCTGAAGGTCAACTTCGTGAAGCAGAGCTGTCACCAATGCTAGATCAGGATGGTCATGGCTTTTTTCTATAGAATTCTATAGGTTTTCTATAGATAACATCCTGGCCTTTCTTTAGCAGAGTTCTTGAAGTTGTACTGTGAGTGCTATTGCTATTGGAAACTGTGAGTTTCTGAGACAAGATTGGATTAAACAAATGTCCTGAAACAGCAGTTGAGAGAATAGAAGCTGTGGTTTTTAGAACATTCCAGGTCAATGTTCTTGTGCAAATTTATGGATTTTATCATCATTAGCTTCAGAAATTCACAGGAGAGAAGAATTCAAGTAATGAAATACAGAAAGTACTGACCAAATTCAAGAGGACTTTTAAAGTACAGAGGACACTGATGGGAGGCTTTGTTATTTAAAGATCTGCATTTCCCTATGCCTTCTCTGCAGGAAGAATGAATAGGGTGGGATGGGGAAATGGATGGCAGCCAAGGCCTTGTAAAATGTTCTGAATCAAATGCTGCTGCTGTGATGTGTCCCAGACAGCTGAGCAGTGCACTAGAGGCACCCATGGAGGTGCAGTTGTAGGAGGTAATACATCTCTGCTACTGCAGATGTTGATGTGGGTGGTGAGGAGCAGGAGTTCAGGGAAAATAAGGTGGTTTTACTGCAGAGCCCCAAGAGGAAAAAATATCCCAACATGTTGACTGTACTGTTGACAATGTACATAATCTGACTAGGTAGGAACAAGCCCTTAATATGTATCAGTTCATCTAATTGTGAGGAAAATAGAACAAATGAATTACACCTTGAAGGTGCCTGATCCTCTCCATTGCAGACATCTAAACTTGGTTGGCCTGAATCACACCTGTGGTGTCTGCTCCTTGGGAGTAAGCCTTCAGGGAACTTCTCAGAATCAGTGGGCTTAGAGACATGATAGTGCCAGTGTTTTGATACAAATATAGTGGCTTGCCAGTATCCAGCAGGGAAAACTGGGTCAGATATCTGTCACACACCATATCTATAAACTACTCAAGATAAGCCCTTTTGTTTGCCCTCTGTCCAGGTGTTATGTATAGATTTATATTAATAGATCTGTGGATTGCAAGATCATCCCCAGTACTGGTAAAATGTAAAGTATGCAACTAATGGAATTGTGTGACAACTGAAAATTTCCGTTCTAAAACCCCCAAGCTATGGAATAGATTCATGTTTCTTCAGTTTTTCCATTATTTGACATTTTTTGGTTCTTTGATGTTTTGACTGGGAATTGATGACTGCTTGCCGTGCCAACTTACATTTCCATCTTGGGCTGGATTTTTGTCTGTCTTATGAAAAGAAACACAATTCATATCTCCTACTAATGTATTATTCCAGCAAAAGGCACAACACAAAAATTGTTTGGGAAAGGTGAGCACTTCAGAGTTTTGGGAAAGGGGAGAATTATAACGATGGTGAGAAAGCATAAGAGGACACTAGAATCAAAATGTGCAGGCATATCCACATTAAATCATGGCAGATATGTAAGAAAAGCCTCCTTCTCATTGTATAGCTCCCACTACAAAAATGTGACTGTGAAATCTCTTTGGAAATACAATACAAGCCCTTAATGTCTTGAAACAATTGTTTTGTGTTTATGGACGACATATTGACAGAATGCAGCAAAGGAGAAAGGCAAGCAATTAATAATCACTAGAATAGATTAGACTCAGAAAAGAGTTTTAGCTGAGGAAAGGGAAACATTTTGAGTATGTGAAAATATTTCATTTAAACAGATTCAATATTAAATATCTCATATTAAAGTGCTGTACTAGTTGTTAAAAATGCTATCTTTACAAAATAGAAAACAGATAAAATCCATTGAAATACCAAAACTTGCTATTTTGTACGGTCAGTTTGCTAAACTAAATTAAAGTGAAAATTTTCACCTGATTCCTGACAAATTTTTAGAAACCTAGTCCAATTCGCTCCATTTTCATAAAATTTATTCAGTTTGGTGTTGCAGCAAAATACTTTTCTCCTTTACATGGCATCACAGCTGATCACTGGAATGTTCATACAGGACTAACCATGCCTCGCTAGAGAAGCTTTTATATGCTATCTTCTTAATTGATTTCATAGATTACTTGTAGAGCATGAAGGACATTTTCCACTAGACAGTACGTCACATAAAAGAAAACCTCATTTCCTAAACTCATGACTAGATTCTTGATGCAGACACAATCTAACAGAAGCCTTTGCAATCAGGGTCTGTGGACCAGAATTTTATTTCATGACACTACAGAAAAATAAAATTAGATCAACAGCCTGGGACATAGTGCTGGGCCACAGTTTGCTTCAGGTCTCATCAGGATGTACTTGGACATGAACAGATTGCTTGCATTTACATTCCTTATCCTGCATTCCGAGATTATCACAGTCAGTTCCTAAAACTCCTAAAACTAAAATGGAAGCACCTGAAAATGTGTCAGGTTTTCTGAAACACCTAGAATTTGTAGCTTCTAAACAGTGCGTATGCACCTCTCTAAACATTTGACAAACACTGTAACTCCACAGCGGAGTCCTGGAGCACTGCCAAAAAACTATTATCAGTATCCAAAAGCACTGAACTCTTTCATTGTAATACTTTTGAGTTCCTAGCCTCTTGTAGATTGAGTTGTTTTAAGTGTATGCCTCTAACAAAGGGAAGATATGTTTCTGGTGCCCTTAACAGCTAAATTTTGATCTTGAAGCCTGTAAGATTGAAGATCTCAGAAAGCAATTTTAAGTAAAATAATAACATATTCCACAGTAAGAGCAGCACACAGATACTGCTGAAACTCTGAAGGATATCGGATGTGCTTGAAGAAACTTATGCTTTTAATACCACATTTGCCTGAGTCCTCTGTGATTTTTATCAAATAGCTCTTTATTGATTTTAGTATGGTGAAAGCAAAGTATGTGTGTGTGGGTGAGGACAAAGAGTTTAAGTAAAGAACCATTTCTGCCTTCTTGACAGGGTTTATTACAGTAATATCCACATGAGAGCATAATATAGGACTTCTTTTATCCCAGGCTAAGCACTCTCATCCTCTCATATATTCCTTACAGCCCCACATGTCAAGTCCTAGAAATTCTTGTCTGGTGTTCAATAGGATCTGACCTCCTTTGCTACAATTTAATCCAATTACTTCTTGCCTGGCTGAGAAAAAAAATGGGGTGCAGTTCATTCCTTCTTATTCATAACTCTTTCTTCCTTATTTTAAAAATGTTACTGTGGCCTCTGCTTAGCATTTTCTTTGGTGTTTTGAATTCCATCTGTGTTTTGAACAATCTTTTTCCCTTAGGTCAAGTTTCCCAAAACTCTTTATTATTCTTATTGTCCTGCTCTAATTTTTCTTTAATTATCCTTCTATTGCTTACTCAGGCTGTACTTTGCACCCTGTTGAATAGCTATACAAAATAAAAGACTAGGGAATTTGAGTCCTGTATGCTCTTAATTTGATTTTTTTTTGTTCCAATCTTCATGCATGTTACCTGGCTTCTGTTTCTGGCTTCTCTTCTTGATTCTAACAGTGATATTTTGTGTGTTCATCTTTTCCACATTTAACTCTCAGCCTCCTCTCACAGAAGATATTTTGTGCTACAAGAATGTGTTTGTCAGACACTAGAGTGTAGCATGAGAAGTCATTTACCTAAGCACAGAGCCTAGTTTCCCCCTCCCCCATTTTCCTTTGCTCTTTATTATACATTAAAAATATTCATATGTTAGATAAGTGCATCACTTCAGGCACTTGGTGACATTTCCAACATTAGACTTTCTATTTTCTTATCAGTGTTGCTACCACTGCACTCTCCACCAACGATGTACAGTGGTGATGATTGCTCAGTTGTTACCCAGACCTCTTTCCTTATTAGTATTTTGATATTTTCTTGTTAACCTTTCATGTTTTAAAGGGGATATGGCATCTCTGTTAGATGAGCTCTTCACTTAAAATCTGTCAGAAAAAAAATATTTCAAAGCTTTCAGTTTTCTCCCATTTTGTGCTTAAATACCACCTGGACAAAGCAAGAACCCCCACAGTCTTTTTCCCTTGGTAGTGTGAGAAATTTAATATATGTGTATTTTATACAAGGTTCCTCCAGTTCGAAAGTTAAGATGACTTCCTGTTACTTTTTCAAACTGAATTTTTAGAAAATGGAGCTCTGTAATTGGTTGTGCTCCAGAGGCTGCTGCTGGCAGAGATCTGACATTGGAGGTGCCTCTGTCGTATGTCACACATAGCCAGAGTGATGGGCAGGACTAGCTGCCTTCTTTGGTGGTGACAGGAAGGAACCTGGTCAGAGAAATGTGACTTGACTTTGGTCGATCAGGACATAAGCAAGCAAGATGCAGATGGGATTCTGGAGGAGGAAACAAATACGAGGAGGAAACAAACGCTGAGAGAAGTACTTGTCAGTTGTGTTTGTGGATATGTGTAAGACACAGAAAGGGGGAGGGGGAATTTCTTTGAAATATTGTGGTAAAGAAATTAGTTAATTTTTGTAATTTTGTAATCTTTCTCTTTTTGGAGCAATATGGCAATTGTGGACAGTAGGGCAATAACATTATTTTAGAAAAGTAATTCACCTGCTGTGCTGCTGTGATGATAACGATTCAGTTCAAAGCTTTCAGTCCCTAGTACCAAGAGCTAGGAAAGGCATGTGCCATACAATTTTAATATCATTTCTTCCCTAACCCATTCATCACTCAGCTCTGACATTCAAAAGAAGTTATGCATGATGGTGTATATGTGTTTGTACAGCACAAGTAATTATAGTGACTCTGCAAAGTTGCATCAAGCAAATTCCTACACTACATTTCTCTGACATGCTGGACATCATCTTTTAAATATCTGACAGGAACAACAGCATGCAGTGTATATGCAATTATAATAACCTAAGAGGTGGTTTGTTAGGATAGTGTTCTGCAGTTTGCAAAATTTTCCCTGCTGTCTAGTGATGTAACATTAATGGAATTTCCCTCCAATTTTAAAATATCTTTTGTAATATTCATTGGGCCCAAAATACCATATTTTTAAGAAAATTCCTTTCAACAAAATTATTATTATCTATAGAGACATTCATGTATGAGCCATATTGATTTATTTCAAAAAATATCTAGTAGAATTATAATTTTCCTGTCAGGAAATCTCTGTAATAGAAGAAAATGACTATCACAGTTCATCTAAAAAGAGCTTGAAAAACTGGGATTATTAGGTGAAGTGAGATATTGATTTTGTTTCCACATTATGTTTCTCTGCTTCCCTGTAGAAGAGAATGAAACAGATTGCTGTAAGCATACGTGTTCCAGAGGTACAATAGATGAGAATTTCAATTCTACTCCAAAATTTTGCACTGAATTAAAGGATCTGAATAGTACCGCAGAGCTAAAAACTCTTTTGTAACTTCTGTTTCATTTAAGTGCTGTGAATTCTCTGCCGCAGCTCTGAGAGGCACAGCCCTTATAAAAAATGGGCAAAATGCTAAAGAAACCCCAAAACAACTAGGACTACTTATCTCTCAATAGACAAAAAAAGACATTTGTACTTTCCTAAGCTGAGCAAGTTGTCTTTTGTAAGCTGGGGGCTTCTTGAAGACAATTTTTTTATTTTTTTTGTCCCTAGAGAAGGACAGTATGGTCTATTAAGTAAAGAATCTTCATTTCAGCAATTTCCACAGTACAAGTGAATTTGGAAAGGGGGATTCTTTGCCAGTGTGTGTGTTACTTGTGGCCTTCATTTCACGCATCATAGGCATCTCAAAACCCAAAATTTTTCTGCAAACAATATCAGGATTAGTACTACCTCTTTGCAACATATGCAATCAGATCAAAACTAACATTATCTCATGTGATAGTGATGTTGTCTTTCAAGAAACAGAGGACTGGTTTGTTTTCTGCAACTCCTCTCATTAAATCTGCATGTTAGAGCGCGGAACTAGGAGAGGAAATCCTCTCTGTGCTCTATCACATTTATCTGAATATCTGAACCATTAAGATACTGAGCTCCATCTGGTGCTGCTCTGCTCTTGTGTGTCATCCAGGAGGAGTTTTCATCCAGCACCTTATGTCAGTAGGCACGCTGGGAGCAGCAATAATTGATCAATAGCAGAGGTCATGTTTAGGAGTCTGCCTTGGCAATTCATTGTGCCACGTATGGGCACTGCTTTATCACAGCAGATTAGAACAGTCTGAAGCAAATTCATAATTTGCCCTTTTCATACCTCGACCTTGTTTCATTTAAAGCATGTCTAACAAATGAAGGGATTTGTACACAGAGGCACAAAGGATCCAGAATTTTGCCTTCTTAGTTTAGAGACATTATGTATTTCAATTTCACCTTGTCTCCAGTTAGATTTCAATTACTCTATCTTTGCTTAAGAAAGTGGGGGTTTTCTTCTTTTTCTGATGTGTGGGTTTTTAACATCAGATGATCTAGTTACATAGAGGTCAAATTACTTCAAGCTTAGCTGAGCAGACAGGTCATTAATGTACAATCATGTACACCATCAATTATTAGAAATTTCCACTCTGTGAGATTTCTTTTTATGATCAACATGAAACTGTGCTGAAGACAGCACATTAAGATGAATTTGCCTTTATCTCTTGGGGTTTCGTATTTAATTTTTTGTGAGAAGTCTTATAAAGTCTTACCATGGTTTGGGATTTAAAAGAAGGTCAATCTATCTAATTTTTTAATACAAATTGTGAACTGAATATTGATAATGAAGCCTATTCTCACCATCACATCTTCCTTTGGAAAGAACTTCCCTTTCATCTAGTAATGGTGGTATGTCTGAAGAGATGGCTGCTCTACCATATGCTTTGGCATATTTACAAGACTACTTTCCTTGTAAAATTTGTTTGCATCCTTTTAGTTTATCAGATCTCTTGAGTACCTTAGTAAGACTACAAAATGCAGCTGCTCAGAAATTCCCTTTGTCCATCTTATTAAAGAAATATAACACCTGCATAACAGTTTGTATGAAGTGGAAGAAGAAAGGGAAAATGTCTTGCTCATGTCTCTGCCTTTAAATGAGGAAGGCGGGAAAGTTTTGCAGCAATGATTAGAACAATGTGAAATTAATTATTAGTAGATGGCTCCTCAAACTCTTTCCAGTTCTAATAATTATTGCAGTAAGATAAGTAAGGCACAGAAAACTGAGATATTAGTTGAGTGAGCAAGCATTTGAGTCACCCAGACTAGCAGAGTTTATGGGCAACTGTAACTGGTAGAGTTGTGAGTGGTTCACATTCTTCATATGCATCTTTCCCCTTCGTTTAACTGGATCTTGGTTTTCCTTTGGTGCTATTTCTTCCCTGGAAAATGAGAAGCTGTATTAAGTCTGAGAAAGGGCAGTGAGAGTGCATTTCTGTGACTTCCTTGCAGAGCAGAGAAAGATGTGGGTCCTGCACAGCCAGGAATGGTGCAGAAACCCACCCAGGTGTTGCCAGTCCACGTACCTATCTGAGTCATGCCAACATGGGACTGCACCTGAGATAGCAAGCTGTGCTATCAACCATATGCATTACCCCACCGCTTCCCCTACGCCATGGGCTAACACCTCTGCCTGTAGTTACTCATGTGGAGGATGTGCTGGCTTGAGGAACTTTGGAGTTGTGTCATGTGGACTGAACTGAGCTGACAGTGACCTTAAGAGTAGTCTCTTCCTCAGCTGTGCTCTTGTTGAGCTCATGCGTGTCTCCCTTTAGAAAGAATTTTGAGTCGCACCATCTAATACAGAGGTGTGCAGAGAGCTGCGGGGCAGTTCACTGCATCCTGGAAAGTGAGCGTACTGAAAGGACTTTGGAGTCCAGATTGATAGTAATGTATGCATTTCTTGTCTTCCTTGATTGTATGAGCTGAGAAACAAGACTCTGCAGAGGGAGTTGAACAACCAAAGAGCTTCACACTGCTGGAGCATGGGCAGGTGCTCAGAACCTGGACTGCTGCCAACACTTCTGCATCCACATGGAAGTTCAGTTGTTACCTTTCTGTCCAGAGACACTCTGGTGCCCAGAGAGGTTGCAAGGTCTCCAGCCACAGCGATATTCAAGACCCCACAAACCACTCCAGTTTTCCCTGCTTAGAGCAGGAGATTTTACTAGATGGCCTATATTATTCTATGATGCAATAAGCAGCTTATTCAGTTTTTTTCTAGGTTGCGTGTATGAAAAAGCTATCGTAAGCCTGCCTGCATTTTTTGTGTGTTTTATTAATTATCATGTTTGTGAAATTAACTGTTGGACAAAAAATAAACTGCCTTTTTCTTTACCAAAGCAATGTTTTTCCAATAAGCCTCTAAAAGCAAACATGAATATTTAATGGACAATTCATTAAATGTAAGTATTTTCTACTTCAAAAAATTATTAATGAGAAATAAATCCATATTGGAAAAATATTGGCTTTATATTTTACACTCGAGATAAATCACAAAGGAAGCTGCCTTATGAAATGTAGTTCAGTTGTGTGATGCATTTTTAATGGCCTGTGATATCAAAAGAAAAATAATATACTTAAGAGGCCTTCCTCCTTTTGACAGAATAGTCAAAAAGATTTGATGATGTCAACTCTCACTATATAAAGTACTAACTTTTTTAATCTTAAAGTTGAGCCCATAACTGATGTTTCATTAAGGAGACAATGTCAAATACTGTTTCCATAAGTAAAAATGCACTATTCAGCCCAGAGATTTTAGCTATCTGCATTTTAAATCTGCAAATAATGATTTTGCATGTTTGTAGTAATTTTCCAGTACAGAGGAATTAAAGGATATTTGTCAGATAAGATCCATATTATTAGTTATTTTGTCACAGAGATCTTACCTAGATGGGTCTAGCCTGTATTCATTCAGTAGTTGCTGTTGGAATTATCAAGAAATGCTTTATAACTACCTCACAGTTATATCAACCTTTTCCATTAAGATAGTCATGCTGCAGATATTTCTAATTCTTTTCTCTCAGAAGTGCAGTCCAAGTCAGAGGATATTGTTTCCATGGTTCATTTACTACATCTAAGTTACCTTACTCTAAGACCCATTCTGAGGATTTGGATGGCATTCGTTGGAATTAAAGACTTCCTTCTGATATGGTTTCTTATCTTAAAGGAATTTGTATTTCTCTCCTGCAGATTGTGAGCTCATCATTGCACAGTAAATTTGAGCATTGAGAGGGTATTTGCATTTTACTTCTACTCAAGTAACCTACACTGTTCTTGAAACTGTCCTCCCACTCCACATAGAAGGACATTGCAAGCATTTCCCCTTGTTCTGTTCCACAGTTGAGATCCTGTCATATGCTGCCAGAAATTAAGCACTGTAACAATGACACCTGCTCTGAGCTGGATCAGATGACACATTGCCTGAATGCTGGCAGGAAGCAGCCACCTGCCTGCATTACTAACTCCACTGGAGCAGGACCTCTGCAAGTACTTTGCAAAGTAAAAAAAAAAAAAAAAAAGCTTTACTTCATCATCACATTTTGTCATGAGATTTCACGTAAAAATCTTTCTAAATTGTAATCATGTGCCTCTGTCTCCTTAGATCAAGTTATTCTACATTTCACATGTCAGTGTCCGCAGGTCAAAATTGCTTTTATCAACAGCTTCTTATTTTTTACATAGGGCTATCTTTTTATTCTTATTTTCATCCTTACTGCTTTTGCCCTACTGTTTCTTGCAAGTCAAAGGTTCTTAATATCCAAATTAAAATGTGAGCACTAAATTCCCCTTTTTCACTTAACCCATGCTTTTGTTGAAGGTACATGTGTGAAAGATACTGGCATTGTTATTCATTAGGTTCCTCAGAAGCATGAACGTGGAGTTTAATGTTTATGAGTATGCAATATTTTCCCTGAAACCAGACATCTATTGACAGTATCTAAATAATTGCCCAGTAGTAATGTATGAACTGGAAAAGTATTGGCAGAATATACTTTCTGTTTTTCCAGCTTCATGGAATTGCCCACGTGAATTTACATTTACTTTGGTTTTGCAGAGGAAGAACAGTTTAATCAATTAGAATTTGCTGGATTTTGTTTTTCCACTTAATTCATTCCACATGGCAAATCAATCTGTGCTGTTAAGTAATTCTCAAAAACAGTGGAACATGTAGTAGTGACTATTTACGACTCTGCACTCAGACATCATACAGAGCTAGATTACAGAGAGAATTGTTACTGGAAGAAGTATGTTGATTTTCTCTCCTTTTCTGTTTTTCCCTGCATTTTGGTCTTACCAGAAATTAGCTCGATTTGCCAAAATGTAAAAAAATCTTTCTGTTCTCGCTTCTTAGGATCTTCCTAAAGTAGATGACATTAATTCTGGTTGTTAAATCTGTTTCAAAATCTTACTTATCTCATTTTGCTTTCATGAGGAAGGCTTTTAAAGGTGAAGAGAGACTCAGCCTTGAGAATTTTTCTCTTAAATGATGATAGGGGAAACACCTTAATGGTAAATCCTGACTTTTTTTTTCCACTTTATTGTTTTGCATACATGAATGAAAATCTGCCTAGTAGCCTCAAGGCAAATAAACAATGGCACCATTCAATTGGAGCCACTGTAATTTTAACCTTCTGCAAGGTTATATACTGTGAATAGGTTTTCTCAACTTTCTTAACTTTTAGACTCAAGAAATGCTTATATCAAGGCGAGTACCTACAGCTTTTGTTTTAAAATGACTTGACAATATTATTGATAATGAACTAAAATTAGCAAGGAGGAGGAGAATGTTCAAGAGGATAGTTGACAAAAGACACTAATCTTTAGCCTTGATCCTGGAAGGCAGCCTGCAAATACAGCAAAATATGAGCTTTTCAAGAGACATTCCATGTCAGCATGATGGCTTCTATTCAGACTAGCAATGATAAGTGCAGAATGAGAAGAGTCAGGTCAATAGGAAATACATATTTATTTAAATCCTGCCATCAAAAGACATAAGAATGGTCGCAGGAATACATGGGAGTTTAGTAGCCACAACTTAACCAGCAGTTGGCACCGCTCTGTGCCTGCTTTAGAAGAATGACAACCTTACTTTTACAAGCTTTCCTTGACCTAGTTGATCACAGTAACTCACCACAGCAGGTGTTTCTGCTTTTGGAGTTACATAAATGGCCCATACTGTAGTCTCTTTCACTCCTTATATAGTGACACTGAAGAAGAAAATGTGGCTTTGTTTTTAAATGTGTTTGCAGTTGATTGGATTTCTTTGGGAATAGCAATGCCTTCACAAACTTAGTGGTAAAATAGAAAGGGAGCCTTGCCAGAAGGGGAAGTCTATAATATGTGGACCTATAGTACTGCCTGTATTCTAGGACTGGCAGCAATGATACTAATGGTGCTTGTCAGTGAAGCCAAAATGTATATTGGTTATCTGTAACCCAGACTCTGGTGATCTGAATTCTACCATACAAACCTACTTTGAAGATCAGGTCAATTAAACTAAATATATCTTGCTACTACTTCTCAATAAGAATAACAATTAAATAGAGTTCTTGTAATAAATAAGGGTGTTTTTAAAGGAACACAAGTCTAGCAAGTGGTAGTTTTAAGCCAACATTTCTCTATGGAAGACAGTTCTTGCAAAGAAAAAATTGTTTTCTCCAGACAGTTTCAGTCAGTGTGCTGCCCAAAGGCTGTGAAATCTCTGCCTGTGTAGATATTCAGTACTCAATGGCACAAGCTCCTGTCTGAGCAGGCTGATCTAAGTTAGCCCTGCTTTAGGCACAGGCTCAGCCCAGATGAGCCCTAGAGGTCCCTTCCACCCTAGATGAGTCTACAGTTGTCTGATTCTGGTAAGTCTCTTATCACCCTGGCTTTATGCTGTTCTGAAGACCACTGAGAATGTTTGTTAGGGACCAGAAGAAAATTGGGTTTTTTATGGATATTCCTCCTCAGTAAATCAGTTCAAAACAACCAATTTATTTTAATATTGGTGGCCTGAAAAATATTGCATTGTGATATGATGCTACAGGCCAATTCCAAACATTTATTCCATTTCTGTGTTTGCTAAAGTGTTTTATCTCATTGGTCTGCCCCCTTAATTCCTCTGTTTTTCTTACTTCGTTATCCGGACATCACTTTATAGCAGATTGCTCATGTCAATAGTTGTCTTATTTAAGTTTCCAAGGGGAGTAATGCTGCATTGATTTTTGTTTGCATGTTCCCATAATGTGAAATTGAGTTTACTTCTCAAAATCATTTAACATGCCAACCCTTGAAAGTCAATTACGACAGAAGAATGTTCCTCTATTCTCAGCTGAAACATTTATAAGATGAAGGACTCTGAGTCTAAATACTAATCTAACCAAGACAGTTTAGGAGATTCCGTTCACTAAAGTATTTTTGTAATGACGATGGTCTTCATGCTATCATTTTTCCACGTATTTTGGTTAGCTATTTACTCCATAGATTAGGTGAGTGGGACATCTCATTCAATTCATCCTCCATCTGGCTTTGTTATTCTCTTTCCAGTCTTGTTTTTTCCAGCCTTGCTTTTCTCAGCCTTGCTTGGTGCTTTCCTTTAGGAGCACTTAACATGAGCAAACCCAAGAGAAATGGATTTTTATATTAATAATTTAGCATTATTCTTTCTTTTTTTTTTCTGAATATAACTGAACCTGCCAAGTGTATTTTTTTATTAGATTTTCTGTTAGTTAGATCTTCTATTGGCAAAGCTGACTGTCATTTTGAAAACATTTTAATGTGCCAACATTGCAAGATGTGGAGTAAAAAAATATTCTGTAACCATCTGTATTGTGATAACAGATGTTATCACAATTCAGAAGTTTTTCACGTTTCTGCATGAAAACATGTAAGACATAAGATACCAAATTTAGATAGTGTTCACTTGTGAAACAGCACCTTCACAAGTCATGTTTGGCTCCCATATCTAGTAAGGCTCAAACCATAATATGCTGGAAAATACCTATAAACTTCCTGTTTAACAGCCATCACTAAGTCTAGAAGCTGTTTTTAATAAATTTCCCCTATTTTTCATTTTTTATTGGTGTGTCAGTCGTGTAGCTTCTTTCTGTATGTTGGGCTTCTTAGATAGTTCTTTTGAGGTTTGGTGGATTTTGTTCTGTTTTGTTTTGTTTTTTAATCCAAGCTATTTAGGACTATTTAGGCATTAAAAATTGCCAATCCACTGCTGACTTAACCTCACCTTTAAAAGAGCAGTTTGCAGGAAATTTTTAGAGTGGCAAGATTTTGTTTTGGTTTTGTGGTATCTTCTTGCTAAATTCTCATGGGAAAATAAAAGCTAATTTGTGAAATGTACCTGTAAAGAAAAACATAATTAAAGCCTGATTTAGAATCCATAAAAGTCAGGGAAAGAGTGCAAGTGAATTCATTGTCTTGGAAGCAAGTCTCTTGGGGCGCATTTTGTTACTGTTGTGTCATTTTGTATTGAAATATATTTCAGAAATTCATCAGCAAAGAAGAAAGATTTTTTTTCCCGCAGTTTTTAGCACCAGAACGTCACTCATTCCTTTATATGTTAAATCCATATTTGCACCCCAGTAATATTTTGAGTACAAACATCTGTGTCCGTTATGGTCCAATACTGTAGTTGTTTATAAAATGCTAACTCTATAGTGATTGGGTTGGGATTTTGGGTTGGGTGGTTTTGGGATTTTTTTTTCCTTTGTTTTTGTTTTGTTTGTTTGGTTTTTTTTGGCTTTTTTTAATGTGCTGAATAAAATCATATAATTATCTTAAATGTTGGACTTTTCATACCAACCATGTCACAAAGTAGTAATAGAATTGTAGCCACTCTGAGGACATGGACATGCAAATTCAATAATTTCAGCATCTATCAGGATAGTGGAGGGAGTGTAAAAAGTATAAATGTCAGCCTCCCACCCATACAGTCACAGTAGTTTCCAGATAAGTAATACTAGATTTAAGAACTCCTAGTAAGTTGTGTTAACAAAGAATTTATGTGAGAAACATTGAATATTGGACAACATCTAAAAAACTAGGAATCATCCCCAAAGCTAACTAACAATTTTCTTGCCTGGTTTTCTGTCATCATATTTTCCTTTTCTCATACTAAGTACACCTTAATTCATTTCTTGGAATGCCATCCACTTGAATGTCTAAAATTGTATTGTATGTAACCTCATGAAAATTTAATTAATATTAATTAGAATTTGAATTTCATCTTCTAGTATTATCATGTGGCTCTCTTGTGTTCTCACATCAGCTTCAGCCAAACCTGCTGTAGCTTTCTTGTAGAGCACTGTGTCCCCTCCTGAGTGCAAACAGAGCTAAATTCCACCTCTTCTCTTTGCTGCACATCCTCTGGTCTTCGCCAGACAGCTTTCTGCTAGGCAGCAGCCATGCATAAAGTTTTCTTCATGAGATGTACACTCAGCTAACCCATAGATGCATCTGTCTGCCCTCCATGGTCTCTTTTCCATGTAAAGCAGGCACACATGCAGGCCAGAAGGGAGTCACACGTGGCTTTCAGGACAGCAGAAGAAAAATGGGATGACAAAATACTGATACAACATTTCAACTAGAATAAGGGATTGTGACACATTACGTTGACCACTGACTATGGTTTCTTTCTTTTTTACTTGAAAAAGTAAGCTCTGGTGGCTGTTTTGTTTTTCTTTTGCAGTCATCCCTAACGAACAGTGACATCATCTTTGTGAAACTGCATGCCCCTTGGGAGGTCCTGGGCAAATATGCTGAACTAATGAATGTAAGAATGCCTTTCAGGTAGGTGCAGCTGTATTTTGTCTCAACCTCCAAAGCCACACTATACTGTAAAGTTAATGTGATAATAACACCAAAATGCCTGTAGAAAAGCTCTTCTATAAGATACCACACACCTTTAGGAAATATAAATGGAGTTCCTTAGATACCACATGCATTGCTGTTCCTTGTTAAAGCCTACAATTTCGGTACAATACTGGTTTGAGATTAAGATGGGCTGTAGCAGTGCAGCTGTTTTCATGGGGTATTCTGTCCTTAGGCCCTTTAACCCCTTCAATGCTGGAGCCCCCTGCATACTTGTGCGCTGCTGTTTTTTAAATGGACATTTCATTGAAATCAATGGGAGGTCAAGAAGATCCAGGTACGTAAGGCAGCACAGAAAGTGCATGTCTGTTTGACGTATCTGGTATGCACCTGTAAATTGCTTGTATAGTATGTAGTTAGTATCTCATAAATAAGTATAAATAAGTATCTCATCTAATAGGAAAACAATTTAAGCTATGAATGCTTTTTTCTGTGGAGAAAATAGAGAACTTACATTAAATGCTGCTGATAACCAGATAAATTCCACATCGAAATTCAAGTCATTTTTATAATTGATGAAATATTGTTTGCATGTTGGGCTATGACATTTTCTATGTAAAATATTGCTTTTACTCTGCTGGTTATCAGAACTCTTAAAGTAGCATAAAGGGTTCCACTGGAACTGACCCCAACCCATGAACTGAGAGGCCTTGACTCTTCTTCCATTTATCAGGGTCTGCAATATAATGCTCCATTGATTTTAATGGAATTACTCCTGAACAAGAAAATAATCAGAACCCAGAATATGCAACTATTGAGCTGGTGCCTTCATAGGATTCCTTCTGGTTTTTTTCTCACTGAAGTATGAAAAATGCCTCTGGTATAAGACACCCTGTAGCAGTAGAGAACTCATAAGAAAAAATGGATAGGTATAAAGGAAAAAATTGCAGGCTTATTTTGTATATATTTTGTTTTCATTTTCACAGCAAATCTTCAACTGCTCTTCCTTACGCTTTTATTGCTAAAGAGAAAATTCTAAAAGCAATCACAAGTCATTGAAGGATAGTAATATTCTTTTTTTAAAGTGTTCCAGCCACAGAAACAGATTGGGCCAAAAGTGTGCCTTCTTTGACTTTTGTGGTATTCCTTGAGATGGACCTGCTCCAGCAGTGGAGTGAGGTCTCATGATTCAGAAACACACCAGGAACTCTGAATTTAGTAATGGAGCAGCTTATTCTTTCCTGATCACACAGCATATAGCAAAGTAGGTGTCATAGAGATTATGTAGAAAGCTTTGAAAATACTAAGGCTTTCTTGACCTACTTCAGGATCGTGGCTTCATTCTTTCCACATCCATAGAGAGAGAATTACTCCAGCATTGTGAAGAGGAAATCATGGTAATTCACTAGTGATTGCTGGGCAGGCTCTTTAATTTTTTCTTAAAAACAACAGTACAGTTTACCATTTCAAAAGAATTTTACAAAGTGTCCACAAGTCTAGATGGTGTGTTCCCAGATGCCTTTATCTAAGCCCTTGTTTTAAGAGCTGCTGGTTGCTTATTGCTCCTGATTATTCAGTCTGGGATTGTGCAAGGTCCATGCATCACTGAATGAAATCCTTGCTGTTTCAAAGCAGGAGGACAAAGTGGTTGATACCTCTGAATATTGGAAGCAAAACCAAGAAGTAGATGGCATCTTCAGAAACAGTTAGCTTTGACCTTTCTCTGCTGAGAAAGGTGAAGCAGAGCAAGATATTGAGTATATTGAGTAGAGCAAGATAAACAACACTATCTAAAGAAGGCTAGCCATCATGAAATAGCTTTAAAAAATTTACTTCACCAGCACGATATGGACTCTAATAGTAAAAATGTTCAAAAGTTCTGAAAATTACCCTGGAATGCTAACCAAAATTTTTAATAATTTATAAAGCATTAGTCTTATTTTAGAAGACTTGCTTCCAAGGCACTAACAGCATTTCTACACTTTCTACACTACATCTACTACAATATTTAGAACATGTGTGGTGTAAGCCTTCATTTCCCAGAAGTTGTACAGTTCTGCATTACACAATGGAATATCTCAGAATACACAGAAACCACCTTGATTTAGCAATCACCTTCAGTAGATGACAAAGTCAGCCACTGGAGGAGGAAATCAGAGTTTGGTCAGGCACCCACATTTTCCAGAAAGGAGTATGAGTCCCAAATCCACACTCAAGGACCCTCAGATTATATTAACTCTTGTGAAGATGCGATCTCTGTGCTGAAAGCAATGTGTCAGATCCTGACAGCTGGGGTATGATAGGCACCTATGAGAAGAACAAGAGCAGCCAGCAGGGGAGTGGCCCAGGACGTGGACTCCCAGTCCTACACATGATGGTTAGGGGCTGCTCTGCACCGCAGGGCTGGTCAGGAGGCAGGTTGGGAGTGGGTTCAGCATGTGTCTGCTCGTGTCCCCTTGTCTGCTCACCTGCTCATCGTTTGCTCTCACACATGGCTTATTGCACTGAGAACAGAAGCCAGCCTGTATGAGGGGCAGAGGGAGTGGCTGCACACTTGGCGGGGTGATGAGCACATGTGCATTTTGTTGTGTAGCCTATATTCTGTTTCAAGGGATGTTATCCCAATAGGAATCACAGACCCCGCTTGGTACTGCATGTGTTACAGCGTATTGCAGCATAATGTACAGCTTTCCTGGCTTTTCTAAGTGATTCCCCCTTGTGTTTCACCAAATGCAGCTTTAATAACTCACTAGTAGATGACATATAATTTATCCATACTTGTGTCAGTCCTGTGGAATTCCTGCAACAGTTTATGAACTCTGAAATAGAAATGTCTTCGGATCCCCATCTTCCACACATGACAAATAGCAGAAAAGGAGGAGACAATGGGAAAATTATGGCCTTCTGGCAATTCAAATGCCACCAGTGTCTGTGGCTTCCTGTGACCGTTCTGTTAATCTCTCTTTTAGTCTCTTCCTCCACCTCTTACAGGCTTCTGTCTTCAATCTCCTTTCCTTCCTTGCTAGTTCATACTGTAACTGACGATGGGTTTTCTTCTCGACTGGCTTCATTTTTGCTGTTCTTCCAGGAGAAAAATCTATTACCTGCATCGCCGATACAAGTTTATGAATAGGTGAGTATGGCTCTCATGCCAGTTTATGGTCATTTGGACCCAATAACAAAAATAATGTTTAAAGTCAAGCTGGAAGGAAAATTTATTCAGTTGTGTTTGTAGAAATGATAAAGGGAGTGGTTACATACAAGGACATCTGCAAAAAAAAAAGACAAACAGAAGTTTCTAAAGCATTTTTAAGGCATCTACATTGTGAAAGAAGCACTTAATTTTATCAGTTTTGCCTTTTTAAGGAATAAGAAAATATTTTTCAACTGATGGAAGCTTTAAAGAAATAGAAGTATGTTAGTGCAAATGCTGTATCTCCTTCTTTCCATGTAGCTCATTAAGGAGTTTCTTGGGGTTAAAGTACCACAGTTACAGGGGTTTTTCCATTTCCATGAACCCTGCTTACTTGTAATAGTGATGGCATTATTTATTTATTGCTTCCTCCATGGGGATGCTTAGTACTTTGTTGGTACATAGGAAGCCAATGAACCAAGCTTAAGAGATGTGTATTTTCCAAGAATCTTTGAAGTGCTTTCACTCAATTATTAAATACCTTTAAGGTTATGCTTGATGCCCAGGTTATGTCTGACTTCAAGCAATGAAACTCTTTTCCTGCAACAGTTTGCATTTTCTTTTTGATACCTTGGAAAATTAAATGAAAATATCTCCAAACTGCATAAAAACTATACAGACTTGGCAAAAAACAGATAATTTATATATCTATAATTATCTCTCTCAATTATCTCTCTCACTGTATGTGGCATTTAATGCCATGGTACTCTTGATGCAGTTTTCAAAGGAGTCTAGCCCCTAATCTACTCTTTTACTGAGGTCAGTAGAAATATTCCCAAGAACCTCTAAGAGAGAAAAATTAAATTTGAAAAATCTGCATTTTGGAGTAAACAGCCATACCATTTTGCACATACTGTTGATACATTTACATCCATGGGATGATCACTCTGCAGTATGAGCATATTAAAAAGCATTTTGGATATTAAGTTATGTCACAGTGTGCTGGTAACTTGACAGCACCCGCACTGATATCACATTATGGAATTTGTCTTTTCATATTAGTAAGCACCAAATGAGCCCTTTGTGGAGTTGAGACATTTTATCCCTCTTTGGCACACGGTAATAAATACACACAAATCCTCTAAAACTTGTTGATGCTGCCCCACTTTCCATTCCCACCTTACAATAGATACCATAGCAGCTGTTAGCTTTGGAATTGGTCTTGTGGAATGGCTGCTTTGACTAAAGCAATAGATAGGATGGAGAAGGTGAAGGTTCCATCATTTATATATGTTATATGAAGTTTTTCTTCACATTCAATTTCTTATGAGTCAGGATGCAATTTGAAGTCAGTATGGGAAGAGGTATGATCTTTTTCTGGTATTTAGTTCCTGAGTGATAAGAACACTAAATTCAGTTTTTATGTTCAGGTCTATAAATAGCTACTTGAGGAAGAAAAGCTGTAACTGAATGGTCCCAGAGGGAAAAAGTAAAATATATTCAGCTTTATTTTCACTTATGTGAAACTTAGATATATGGCTTCCATAAAAGTATCTATTTCTGCTACTCATAGTTCAGTGTAGATTACAAGTACCCAAAGCCTATCTTCATTTTTTGAGTTAATACAAACATTATGTTGACATTTGGGTAAAATTTGTTTTAGAGAGGAGTTTCCTCATAAGGCAAATCTCAGAGCAGGTCTCTTGCAGCTTGTGAACCTGACTTGAATTTTCTCTCTGAAAAATTCTGGTGATCTCAACACTTCAAATTACAAAACTTCCCTACTTTAAAGGAAAGGAGAGGTATCAGGCACCTTATAGCACCTGCATCATGGTTTACGACTAAACTAATAAAATAGCTAGCACCACAAGATGCATAAAGTTCTATGAAAGCTGACCCATAAAAATGAGTCTCAATTCAAAACCTTTTCTTATTTTCCTAACTTTCCTTTGAAAAACGTTTCTATCCCTACCCTAATTTATGGTGAGAAAACAGTTTCTTTTAAATTTTTTGAGAAACTCTTTGTGCGAGTTAAACACAATATGTATCTTTAGAAAGAGGGTGCTGAGTAAAGACTAGGCTTAGAGAGAAGGGGCAGGATTAAAGTGCGAGACACTCTGTCTTCGAGGCACTTTGTGAAGCAGCTACCTCTTTATCATTCCATCACCCCATTCCTCACCTGTCCCTGAGCAGGTCACACTGCTTTCCAAACACCGTTCCCCTATTCAGCTGAGTGTGGGGAAAATGAGGCATGGATTAGCCTTGAAGAAATGATTTTAAAAAACAGATTTTTAACACTGTGTGTCTGTATTTGTTAGCACCAACACCACTCTTTCAGCTTTTTCCTTTTGCGAGATGATCCTGTAGAATACAAAACCTGCTCTGCTGACTGACGCCACTGTTGGAATGAGCTGGAGGAAATTTAAAAACTTTGTCATTTTTCTTTTCCAAGGAGATAACTCGGGGGGCTTGCTTTCCCTGCAGAAGGCTGTACTGCATGTTCTGTGCTTTGCAGTAAGGTTTTGCAACCTTCTCAGACCCGTTTGCCAGCAGGCTGACTGAGCATGCCAAGTAATCTGAGTCTTGGGAATGGCAAACCACTCAAATTCTGGGTACACTCAGTGAGAAGCCAGCATGAATAATGCATTGCTGTTAAGTGGGGAAAGCACTCTGTCCCTCTGTGCTGTGCTTGTGTGGTGTGATAAACCTGCAGCAGGCAGTATCTCAAATGTGCACATTGACTTGCAGCATGCATGGGAAAGGATTGCAGATGGGCAGGGGTGTTAATAGCTTAGAGAATTCAAACGAGTTTAATTAACAGGAATGGAACAGGATATTTAGAAAAACCCTCTTCCTAGTTCCTCCTCCCTTTTCCATACCCAGACACACTAAGCCTGTTGAATATACACAGGGCTTACTGAAGTTACAGGGGAAAAACCAGAGGCCAAAAGACAGGGATTTCCCCCACAGAGAACTTACTTTCCCTTGGCATTTCTATCTGCCTACACAGACTAGCTCAAGGCTGTCAGGATGCTGCAGCTGGAGAGTTACCATGGATCAGGCCTTTTAGAGCCCTGGGATCTGACATCTCACCTGCATTCAGCACAGACATTTGCAAACTACCTCCTCCTGTGCTCAAACTGCTGGGTCAGTACAAACATGCCCATGGAGAGGTTATGATTAATTAAGTGTAAATCTTATATTAAATTTACATGCATATTCCAGTTTTCCCAAACAGTCCTGATGATAAATTTGCACACATATGCAACATCTGAGACCCCTTGCCCCATCATGCTATTCCAGACTGGAAGTGCAAAAATGAGACCAAAAAAGGCACAGCTGATTTATTTACAATTTTGAAATGTGCCCATGTTTGAAAATCAGCATTAGCTTCCTTATCCAATATAAAACCTGGTGGAAGAAGGCTGAATATTCCAAGTAAAACTGTATGAATTTTAAATTAAAATATGTAACATTTTCACATTACTGCCCCATATATTCAGCTGCCTGGATATGGGTTGTCCTCCCTCAAACTGACTGTGCAGAGGTACCAGCATTTGCTGGTCTTAAGAGTTCTTATGTTTCAAAAAAAAACCCAAAAGCCCCAAAATAATAACTAAAAAAAAAAAAAAAAAAAGACCCAAAAAACCCCAAAAAAACCAAAAAAAACCCCAAAAACAAAAAACAAAAAACAATCAAAAAAACCAAAAAAAACCCAACAACAACAACAAAAACCCAAACAAAATAAAAACCCATAAAACCCCCCAAAACCAAACAAACCACAGAACAACAAAACCCCCCCAAACGTATTTCCAGTTCTTGATCTTCTCTCAGAACTGAGCTTTAATTTTAAAGGAAGTAAATTTTTGTTCTTTAGCTCCACTTCTGGAAACATTCATCCAGTGAGTGAAGTATGGGCACACTCCATAATTTGTAGGCCATGATTTTTGCAGGGATCAGGGGTTCGGACTTGGAGCAGGGCTTACTGTGCTAGACATAGCTTTCTTAGGTGCTTTTCATTATAACATTCTACTATGGATTTGAATTTGGTTTAGATTGTCTTCTCCAATGAGCTCTGATTGTTCCCTTCATTTCACTGTGTATCTTTGCATGAGTGCACCTGTAGTTAAATCTGCCCTTTCTCCAGCTCAATCACTGTTTGTTTTCACCTTCCAAATGTAAGAATCTGCATAGCAGTCACCTGTTAGCATATACACCCAGAGTTCTGGTTTCATGGAGGTTGTAGTGTTGCAAGAAACCACAGTTGAAGGAAATTAACAAAGTAGCCTATTTTTAATAGCATCAATTGCAAGGTAAGAATCCATACAGAGAGCAGTAATGGCATGTAACTTGCTGGGTTTAGCTGCCAAAGATCTTTGTCATAATCTCCACTGTTCTAATGTCTAGATGGCCAAAATCTCATGTTGGTTAAGCCTGAATTTTAAACTAACTGAAAATCTGAGAAATAAAGATTTAGAGACATGCCAAGAACTCACTGGCTTTAATAAGATTTATGGCAGCACGTACATCACTATTGCTTTTCTGATGAGACAAAATAAATGCTCCTCTGCAGAGAGATGGTTATGAGTAATCGAGTTCAGCATATGTAATTTGGTCTGCCTCAACAAAAGTCAAAAGACATTGCACCTTTCCTAGTTGTAAATATTCAGTGTCCTGGTTTGACAACCTGTACTTCATAATGTAGTGAACATACCCATTATCACAAGTGCTCATACTTATCATGTGCTGCAGGATCGAGAAACAGATAAGCAGGTTCCGAGGATGGCTGCCCAGAAAGCCAATGAAACTGGACAAGGAAACACTGCCAGATCTGGAGGAGAATGACTGCTATACTGCTCCATTCAGCCAACAAAGGATCCATCAGTGAGTATTCTATCATATCTCAGGTGCAAGGTGAAAACTTTTCCTTCTGGATTCACCTTGGAATAAATTGATTTCTTTGTTCATGTCTTAAGGACTAGTGCCTTCATATTAGTCCTTTTTCACAAAAAGGAAGAGATAGCTAGTTTATGTTTCTATTAATTAAAGGTCCAGCTCAAAGCTAAGGAAATCAATGGGAAAGTTCCTTTTAATTCACTGGAATTTCAATTACATCTTTAGAGGGATCAAATTTCATATTTTCTCTTAGCTCAGAATTGCAGTTGTTCTTTTTCAGTTAAAGATGTGATTAAAACTTTTTTCAGCATTCCTTATGTCTTTAGCATAATCAAAATAAGCCCTTCATCACTGAGGGTTGAAACACTGATACCTGCATTTCATTCCTAGTTATGACTGTAGAACAAACAAAACTTTAAAGGAAACAGACAATGTCAATTTGATTGCATTTCTCTTTCGATTTTATGGAAGCAATACTGCTTGCAAAATGGCAGTGTTCAGACAGTGTTTAGACCTAGCAGTGACACTTTTCCACCAATAGCACCAGTGTTGGACAAATGTCAGAGAAATCACTTGGCTACAAGAGGCTTTTATTCCCTTGCAAAATGCAAAACAGAAAAAGCCCTACATAACTTTCAGAACTCATATGGACTTAAAAGGATGTCAAATTTTTGATGTCTTATGGGGAGTTACAGTGATATGAGAAACAGTCACTGACTGAATGCAAAACCACAAAGATTAGGCAGCACTGTTGAGGATACTAAAAGAAGACACAGAATGAATTATAGGTTGTTCAAAATTCTGAAATATGTGGTTTTATTCAGGGAGAAGTCAGGTTGATAAAGCTCTGAAATACCTCATTTTGAATGAATAATTTTTCAGGGATTTGATTTACTAGCTGTGATAAAAACAAGTAAAATAAACCTCTGCCACAAATGGCATCTTTCCAAATACAGCAGAAAAACAAGAACAGGTGCAAAACTCCAGGGAAATTTCAACAGAAGTCTGTTTGATGCAGAGATGGGTCAGTTATTGTGCCCTGCTAGAGGAAAAGTAGGTGCAAATTAGTCTGAGAATAGACCAGTGATACTAAAAAAACTAATAAATTGGGATGTCAGCATTAATGTTTTTATTACCAGTAATATTAACTGCTAACTTCCCTTAAAATTACTGCATGTAAGAAAGGGTTGGTAGCTTGTTCTGAGAGATTTTTTTGTGGCTGAAAGGAGAATTGACATATGTGAACTAGAATATTTTTTTTCATTCTTCTGCCTTGCTCATGTTCATGTTGTTAAACTGGCCCTAGAGTTTATTAAGTAGTGTTAGTTTCATTAACACTCCTGCTGTTGTTTGGTGCTTCTCTTACATCATTGCAGGCTTGGAAACTTTACTCCCTGGCAGACCTGACATTTTCTGTTTAGCTTTCTGTGTGTAGTCTTCTTATCCTTTTGTGTGGGGCTTATAAAATGTTGGTTGAGCTGGCTTCCTTCTCCCAAAAGATGCTGGCTCTGACAGGAATGGTGTTCCCATCGTGCTTCATCCTGTTTCCTGTGCTTGGCTTGTTTTGTTTCACTAGAATTTTGAAATGCAGTGACTTGTTCAATATTTTTCTACTGAGTGGCATGCAGGTATTTCAATTTTTTAACCCAGAGACCCACAATATTGTTTTAGGAATATGAAGATAAATAATCAAAAATTGAAATTCTTGAGATGCTGAAAAGAAAAACTGCCATCTACAGTAATGTTATGATAATTTAGCTTGCATTTTGTCAGTGGTAAGAAAAGTCCATACATTTTTGATATTCAGGATGGTTGACGTTTTGCTAGAGTGCTCTCACCATACCATATTACCAATACAATATAATTATACTGGAGGCTACAAAGTTGTCATGGGTAGTTACTTGTGGAGTTCAGTGCTCCACGAGCACATCATCCTACAGCCTAGAAGAACAGAGACAATCTCTTTCCTACTCTTGGGCCTTTAGCTGTGACTCTGCCTCCTCTTCCATCACACAGTTCTGCCAAAACTGATTCAGAGAGAAAAGGCACAGGATTGGAGGGGTCCCAGTACCACACCAGTGTTCAGCTAGCTGACCTCAGTGTTGTTTAAGACTTTTCATTGAACAAATTGCCCTTTTTTGAGCAAAGCAAACGTTTGTAACGCATTCAGTTCTTTAAGTCCTCAGAGAATGCAGAATAAATGCAAGGTTTTTAGTCCTTTTGCACTGTATTAAGGTGGTACCTGAAAAATGCCACTAGTATCTGCTTTTTGTCAGAACTTACGTACAGATTTTGAGTTTTAAGTTTAGAGTAGGAGCCAAACAATTTTCCTGCAAATCTAGAATCCTAAGTGAGAGGAAGAGATGACTGGGAAGTACAGTCAACTGTTCTTTGAGAAATACCCACAGGAGCCTAAAATATATAATCAGTCTTTTAATTACACTGATTTTTCTGGCTATTGTAAAATTATTTCTGGAGAGAAAGATATGTACTTTTGGCAGTTGAAAATATTTCAGATTTCTGTGTTGCCATAAATTACTGTTTATCCAAGATATGCTTAATGAAGACCATGAAGTAAACTACTCACAATTACAACCATCTTGAAAGCATAGAACTCCATATCCTTAGTTTTCAGATAAGATCTCCATGGCCTCACAGTAGATTTTGTCACATATCCTACCTGGAGGCTGCCAAATTCTTCCTTTTCTCCTGGTTTTATGTGCTTTGCATTTTCTAAAATATTATGGCTTAAATATTCATATGAGCTTGGCTGTATTTGAAATATTGCAATTTGGGTCTAAAATTCCTTATTTCGTCCTTTCTTCATAGCATCAGATGTCTTTCACATCACCAAAGAACAGGTAGTTTATCTTTTTTGATCTAGCCACAGTTTCCACATAGAGGCCTCCAGTCTTATAGAGATTTTATAACATGACCTGAGTGGAGACTTCATTTGTGATAGTTTCTTTTAAAAGCATGGGAAGACAAAGAACTGACAGTACTTACAATTCAGTGTCTGGGGAGGAGAATAATTAAGAAAAAACCTTACCAGACCTTATTTCCATAGGAAATAATATTTTTAAAATATTGATGTACAATGACTGTGTGCAATTTTAGTAGATCATATCAATAGACATTTTCTTTCCTGCATTTTTCTTTCCCATTCAGATAGAAAAAAGCCATATGTGGAGAAATTCAGCTTTCCAAAAAAAAAAAAAATTAAGTTTGTTTTAAGAGACACAACTAGCCATCTGTCCTTTCTCCAAAACTGGCAAAGAAGAAAACACAAGAATGGCATTTGTGAGATGTGCCTATAACTTTTGCAGCACAGCTTCATGTTTTCTTTTAAAGGCATTATGGCATACTTTATGGGGTATACCACAAAATTGTCAGTACAAGAGAAGACCAAAATTCATCTTCTTATGTAATAGAAAATCTCTTTTTGGAGGAAAGAAGTTCTGCCAAGCATTTTTTCTTTTTTCTAATGTATGGAATACATTTTTTTTCTCTTGTGTGGAATACAAAATTATTATTTCAAGATAGACTTCTGAGTAGTGTCTCTTTTTTTGCAGCCACAGCTTGGAAAAGGCCCTGCTTATACCAAAGTATTTCTTCGGAAAATTGTCCTTTACAAGAATGCACGAGACGTGAAAAATGTTTACCATTAGACACACTTAGATGTTCTTCTACTGCATCTTAGTTATTTTGTGTAGTCAGCTGCTAATCACTGGGGAATAGTAACAGCAGCAATTAGCTGCAATTTCTGAGATAACTGTACACTAGCTAGCAAAATATGTTAACTGCTGTTTAGAGATTTCAAACTCTGTATCAGGAGCTATTTCCCCTTTGTTTTTTCTTTCAAGGGCAGTAAACTCTCTGATTAAATATTAATCTAACATATAATTGAATAACCACTTAAAATAAATATTTATTACTTAGTGAAAGTAAGATTAAAAATTTACTTCATTAGGAGGACTGGGATAGTAACTTGATTAATTAAGCAAAAAATGGCCCTGCATGCCAGAGGTTAATGGAGTTCTACTTATTTGTATTATGTCCCCTTGCGGTACATAAGTCTTGTATTTTTTCCAGATTTCCAAGATATGTGTCTCTCAAGGTGGAGCTACTTTTCAAGCTTTGATGTTCAAAGTGATCTTAACAGACCCCATCTCTACCAAGATGGTGCCCATGTTCCTTTGAGCCCCCTCACTCCAAAATCATGGATAGACCAGGGAGCTGCTGCAGCTGGAGACATGGCACAGGGCTGCATGGACACTTGTTTTGAACCAGGGTGGTTATTCTGGTGTTTAACTATATCTACAGCATAGTAACTATACTTTTTCAAATTGCTTTTTATAAATAGGTGTCCTGGTTCAGGGCAAATTTGGGAGAGAACCTCCCAAAGGGGCTCCTCTAGAAAAGCAGATTCAATTGGCCCCTCCCCCGCAACTGGTTCGGTAGAAAATACCTCCTTAGAGAAAAGTGGAAAAAACTGTTTATTAAACAATAAAACCGAAACAATATCAAACAATAAAACCCCTTGCTGCTCCAAAAGAGATGACAAACTCAGAAAAGTCCCCTCCCCAGGCTGCAGCTCAGCTCACTCAGTCTCTCATCAGTCCCTCCGGCGCTGGAAAAGCCGTGGCCCAGACCCAGCCCGGTGGCCACAGGTGTGAGCTGCTGGGTGCTCAGTCCAGAGCAGGTTTAAACAGGTCCAAAGAAAAGGAAAAAAAACCACAGTCCAGGGAACTTCTTTGCCTCAGCTAGCTAAAACTAACTAAAACAAAGGAGAGCTCTGTCCGGCTGTCTGTCCATCCGCAGACAACACAGTCCAGGAGCAGGAATGTGGAGGAGTGAGAGCAGTGTCTGAAAACAAACTGCGCGCTTCTCCTCTCCCCCCTTCACTCTCTGGAACAAGTCTTAAAGATGCAAAACTTATTATTCACCATAAACAGAACAAGACGATTCGGGATAAAAGCATCATATAGTCAACCTAGGACAACGGGGAATCATGGTTTTCTAAGTCCTGCTCTCAAACAAATCTTTGTGCTGCCAAACTTGGACATGCCTTGCAATGTTTTGGTTTTTTTTTTTTTTTCTGGAAGCTTTAATTGCATGAAAAAAAGAAGGAAGCAGGGCATCCCTGAAAAATACAAAAGGCTCCCTCCTTCTATTTCAGGTGAATATTTCTAAGTGAACTAATTTAAATTAAGAAGCGATCTGGGGAGAAGGCTGATCTGGGGCAAAGGCAGGTGGAGGAGAGATTCAGCTCTTTCATGACTTTCGATTTTACTTTGGCAGTTTTGAGGCTGTGGTGTCAAATTGGAAACAGAGAGAGCCACTAAAACATTCTTCATCCCAAAGTGATCTTGTTTTAGGCCCTGTATGATATGAAAACCCCCTGCTAACCATTAATAAAAATGTCCTTTTACATAAGCAAGACAGTTCGCTGCAGCCTTAAAAATCAAGCAAAATGAAAATCAGCAACTTCTAATAATATAGCCATTTTCAAACAAATAAAGTAGAGAAATGTGTGGTATTATTCTCAGGGGAATACTGCAGACTCACGTTGCTGCTGCCACTACAGCTGGGGATTTACTTTTTCAATGTTAAATGAGCTAAAAACCTGCTATTACCTCAGCCAACAACAGGTTGGCTGTTGGCTCTGTGATTTACCTGGGAGTACAGAAGGCTGGGCATTTTTTCTGTGCTAAGGAATACACTACTCACATAGAGTAGACTCCCACTTCTGAGTGTCCAATAGAGATCACCACTTCCAACAGCATCTGTGCTCTTAGTTTGTACTGCTTCCAGCAGAAGGCAATTTTAGATATGGTGAGTGTCAGACGTCAAATGTTTCAGTGTCTGTGGATCTCACAGTGCAAAGATACACACGGATCTGTGCATGCATCCAGCCTCCCTTTGTACCTTTGTCACCAGGCCACAGGTGCTCAGATTTCAGCTTGTTTATCTTGCCACTAAATCAGAAAACAGCCTTTTCCTGCATTTTGCTTTCCCAAAATATAAAAAAGTAAAAAAAGCAAGAAAAGTAAACCCACTTTTTTTCAAATGTGTATTCAAATATTCAAGAGCTAAATTTACCCTTTAAGGGTTTGTACAACATGCAAAATTACCAAAGACAATGTATGAACAGGACTTCATTGGTAATTTTTTCTTGGTTGAATTTGCACTAGGCAACAGTTAGCTTGCTGTGCTTTGCTATCCATGGAAAGATAGTTTGAAATTTCCAGTTCCCAGTTTAGTTAGAAAGGCTACAAATATAGCTTCAAAGCAATTAACCTTCACTGACTCTTCATGTCTCTTACAGTATAAGTGTAAGAGCAGTATTTCCAGAATGACATTTTTGAAAGGGACTTTAATTAAGGATCAACTCTGGAAGCTTTCCTTCCAGAAGTACTCTCATTATCTTCATTGGGATTTTCCTTTTGAGTAAGGATAGCTCACACAAATAAGACTTATAGGGCCAAGTTCATGAATGTTGTGGAACAAATCACTGGCTTTATCTACCTGTACATTAACTTCACAGGTAAAAAAAAAATTATAATGTATTAACCCTTACTTATTTTTTGTCTTACAAATGATGTGACAAAATGATGAAAACCATCAGTGAAGAGTCTCATAAAAAAAGTCTAAACCCTTACTGAGCCTGAAAACAAGCTGTATTGCTCTTATGAATATTCAAATCCTTGTGCATGTTGAAAATCTAACAAGGGCAGCAGAAACAGAACAGCTGAGGAAATTCTTCCACCTAAAAGCAACAAGGGCTAAAAAACTCGCTAGAAAAGCCTCTGCTTTATACAGTTCATAGCTCAGTAATGTCTGATAAATGTTTATGTGTACCTAGTTTGAAATTGTCTTCAGCTCTGGCCCCTGTGAACTGAAATTTGAAGTGTGAGATTATTCACAGACTGAGAAAATCTTTCTCCTCTGAATTCTTCATTGGATGCTGTAGAACATGGAATAGCTTTGATGGTTATTGTGTGAATATGGATTTACCACCCACATTGAGAAATAAGACAAACTGAAACACAGAAAATTGGGGGGAAGAAATGTCCGTGAAGCATGGGAAGAAGGGGAGGTGGTTGAAAGGGGTAAGCCCCACACTCAGCTGCCTCTCACCCGACAAGAGCAACTCCTGTGAGTTTTGAGATAAATTGAAACCTCCCTGACATTGTCCTAATTGATGTCGCTGTCTAACTGGGGTGTTGTGACACAGATACAGCTGCCTGAGATATTCTCAACTTTTCAAGGCCTTCCCCTCATGTCTGCCTCATTGTTTCCTATGCCAGAGGCCCCTGCCCCATTGATTATGGTGATGCTGCTCTGTCTGGGTCTACTCTACAGACAATTTCACAGAAAAAATAAATGAGTATTTGAGTTAAGCAGATTTTAAAAACCCTATGACTTCTATCTTCAAAAAGAAGTGAGGATTATTTTTTAAATGTTACCACATGCAATTCTATCCCAAAATAATGATATTGTTAGGGATGGTCCAGGACATCCAGAGGACTCCTTTTTGGCACTACTCTTTCACCTTTGCTGAACTCTAGCATCTCTTCTTTATCTGTGTCTTCATGAATAACTTTGGAAAACACTCAAGGGCATGTTTTTGACCCACTCTGATCATGTTGTGTCCTTCCTCTCCTCTCCCCCTCCTGCTCTTACTGGCACAAGCCTGGGCAGGGGAGAACCTCTACAGCTCATATTCTCACAGGTGTTTTAGGACTGCTTCAGCTATTCTGGAATAGGCAGAGTTCTTCATGGCAGTTATCATACTGATGTGTTTACATCTGCTTCACAGACACGTCTGGTTATTTCTTCTTTGCCCATATGAGATTAAAAGCTAGTAACACCATTACTAAGTTTACAAATTGCTGCAAATTACTAGTGTTCCTTTAAGCAAGTGATTATTTCTTTGCTTTTTAGAGTTCCTGTAATCCTTGTTTTTTGCCTTTTTGCATTCATGACACTTGAAAATAGAAATTCTTAAATACAAACAAAACTATTAAACAAGTTCTTCAGAAAAGATGTTGAAATGGCTATCTCTAGTTACAGTATGAGACAGTTGTGATAACAGATGGGCAAAGTAACCTTGTATTACAAGGAAAATAGATTAAGGTGTTATCTGGTTCCATGTTGCAGGTTTCCCAGATAAGGTGATCCAATTCCCAGTTGAATCCTACAAGAACTCGTCAGAATGATGAGTCAAACTAAGTAAAAATGAGAATTACTGTGCTGTTTTGATATCTGCGAAGTTGTCTTCACAGTTCTTTAACTGTCTGGGAGGTGAGGTCTTGGATAGTCAGGCAGTAAAAGAAAATTAAATAAAGAGGAAAAATCTAACTATTCATGTCTGTTTTACTCCTGCCTTTTAATTTGTTTCTGCTGCTACACAAACAGCCTAATGCAGAGTTCCAGCATCAGCTGAAAACAACACTGTTCTACCTGCTTCACAGTTTAGATTTTATAAAATATTATTTCTGTCAGCATTAAGATTTACATGAATGCAGTATTCTTTTCTCTCAAAATACCTTTGGTAGTTATTATTTCACATACTGATTACTTTCAGCTGAATTTGATACAGGTGTAGTGGTAAAGATACATCTTTATATCCACATATCTTTCTGTATCTGAAAGATAACCTCAGTCTTACATACCTTTTGAGTAATAGCAGCTTGGAAATTGGAATAGTGGTCCAAAACTGTTCCTATACAGAAAAGGCAGTGGCCAGTGGAGACCAGCTGTATTTGCTGTTTGGTACCAGCCCATGATAAATCAGCATGGACATGATGGTCAGCCAATACCCATAAATGTAATTACTTTTGGCAAGTACTGTAGGGCATGAGTAGGACTTTGAGAATAGCAGGGAAATGGGAGGAAGCCAGAAATACTGAGTACAATAGTGAGTAGATTGTAGACACAGAAATGGCCTGTGAGTATCTGGGGTGAAGTGGCAAAGGACTAAAACACTAAAAAAACAGGTTTTATTATTTCTGGTGCTCTTGGAGCAATTTGTCTTACATACCTTTACTTTAGGATATTTTTTTACTGTCAGCCTTTGAAGCAGAACATAAGGATCTTATGTACACATTGTATTGTATTGAAAATTCAGCTGAGAATTTTGATAATAAAGAGGGAGCACATAAAGTTCTCAAAGTCCAGAAGCTGGACTCCTCGTTTCTCAAAATTACTGTGGAGGTGCAAAGCTGTATATTATTTCCCATGGGTAAAGATTGATTCTGAAAAAAAAAAAAAACAACTTCATTTGGATAAAATTCTCTGAGGGGAAAACTGAGCAGTGAATCTCACATTGTGCAAAAGAGAAGATCAAGTGAATCTACTCCAAGCTACTGATTAAGATGATCTCATTTAAGGTTGTATTTGTCTAGTGTGCTCTCCTACAAATTCATCTCTCTATGACACTTCTGTGACCTTAACATTTAATTTATCAGTTTATTCAATTCTGCAGCTCTTCAAAAACACAGATGAGGAAACTAATATTGCCCTCTATCCACAGGGTTTGTTGGTTTTTTTAAAATTTATTCCATCCAACCTATTGAACATAGAATCTACATTCATATTCAACTTGATAAGTGGCCTCTGAGAGCTAATTTTCTTCTATATTTTAGCTTCCAGGACCAAATGTAGGCGTATATGATACTTTCATTTCTAAAATTGTATTCAGTAACAGCTTTCAGTAAGAATGGTTTACCAGGTACATGTTTCCAACTGACTCTTAGGTGTAAAGCACAACAAAAAAGCCTACAACAGAAGTGAAATTCTACTGCTGCACTTACAAAGATATGCTTTTGCAAATTTTTGTGCAATAATTCTGTAGTTTTCAATGAATTATCTAAAAGTGATGCATATCACAATGAATACTTAAATATCTTTCCCCAGACTTCTCCACATAATTCTTTGTAAGAGAATGAGCACTGTTAATGACAGTATCTCCCCTGGCTAATCGTCTCTCAATCAAGTGTCTTTAATCCTCCTTGCATGTGCTTACATACATTTTTAGAGTGCTACAAAAGTAATGGAACTAAATATTTGCCTTAAATGTGCTATTAAATATTTCTGAGATGCCCTTGGTTTTTATTTTCATGTAGCTTCATAATACACAACAAAGATACTTTCTTCAATAATGCTACAAGAAGTAGAATTGTACACCATATCTTACAAAGAGTGAAATATGAAGAAGGGAAAAACAAAATTGGTAAGTACTGAGCAATGTGCTTTTAAATGTGTCTTTAAGAAAAGAAAGGAGAAGTCTGCCTGGCCTCATAACAGAATCTTTTCCTTCCTTTTTAATCGCATTGGTTTTGACTGTTTCCATCTCACCCACTGCTGTGGTAGGGGCTTTGCCTGGAAGATGTGATCATCTCCCTGTTATATCAGTCAGCTTTCACAGGCACGTCACCACATGGGATTTATAACCTCTGCAAGGGAAGAGGCTGATTTAAACATGAAATATTAACAGATTACAAGCAATGAAGCAGAGAGACTCATGCAGGAAAACCTTTATTCTTTCATTAAAATGTGCTTGGAAGGATGGCAAGATTTGTGCTGCTCTACATCTCAGGCTACAGGGCTTCTCCCTGGTTACCTATCCATCCCTGAGGGAGATGGAGGACTCTGTATCTCTGGTGATGCTGTAAGTCAAAAGGGAGTTCACCATTGATGTCCTCAGTGCAAAGAATGCTATTCATAACTGGGGCTTCATTTTCAGTTAGTGAGTGGAGTGGAAATTTGGAGTGGCACACGTGCAAGTCCAGGAGAGCGGGCAGTGACAGGGGAGGGACAGAACATGAAATAGTGAATAGTGGCCACCTTCTGCCAAGTCATACAGAGCACACACAGCTTGAGTATCACACAGAGACAAATGTAGAGACAATCTCCATAAAACTCTGCAGTCTATTTCATTTCCCTGCTGTTTAAACCTCACCTTTCCTGAAGAGGAAGAGAAATATCCCAGAATTTCACTTTCTTTCTCTCTCAGCTGTGGGGTTGAGGGCAGCAATAGCCCTGAGCAGAGCTGATGTTGCATCTTGCCCAAACACCTGCAGTCCCTGCCTACCTCAAGATCCCAATCTCCCTCACATGTCAACTTGTGCTGTACGTGTAGTGAACACAACCTTGCACTGATCACTGGGCAGAGCAAAGCCCAGCTCAGCTGTACAAGTTTTACTTTTCTGACAGAGACATTGGAAGAAAACATATTTTGCCAGGCAGATACTGATGCTATCACTGAAAGTGTCATTCATATTGACTTAATATTTCTCATTGCTGTATTCTTGCTGCTGTCTATCCCCTGTGAATTAGGAAAGGAATCAATACTCTATGCCTACTGGTCAATAGGGTTCAAATACCTTCAGGTTCTTCATGTGGGTATTTTGTTTTGCATTGCCTGGTAACAGTACAGTCCTATTTTGGTGATTTTCCAATTGAAAAGCACCAACATCTCAGCAAACATTATTTCTCCAGGCTCTCATTAAAGAGGGACATGGCCTGAGTGGGTTGTATGATTACTTTTTTGTGCCACATAGGAATGATTTTATTTTCTGGTCTTGTAATGCTGCAGTTTTGTTCCTTTCTGTCTGTTCAGCAACTTTCATAAGACACAAGCTGAACACATTTTAAAAAGTTCTTATCATATGGAAATTTTGAGTTTCTGTTGCATTAGTGGTCTGCAATTCAAAAATGTCAAGACTTACCCTGAAGTTTTTAGCTCCCAAGATATGCAGTCTTTCATTTAAATAGCTTTGTTAGACCATGTTTTATAAGGTCAAACTTTGAACCTGGTTTAAAGTCTCTAATTTCACTGAAGTTACACTAAAGATGGATTTGGCAAATTAATCTTTAAGCCTCTTATCTTTATGCCTTAGCATAATAAATGATAGATTCTGATCAATATTTGAACAAGTCTTTCTCTGTATTATTTCTTAGTTATCAAAATCTATAGAATATTAATTTTTCTACATGTATCGTGTACTGTCAATTGGCTTCCATCTTCATTTAGCCAGTTTATGAAAATATGTTTTGTTTTTTACTAAGCCATTTTTCTGCTCCTGTTGGTAAATAATTGAATACTTTTGATTGTCAGGTCTGAATCGATTGCTCAGTAATGGCTCCTATGAAGCTGCATTTCCTCTTCATGAGGTATTTTGCTCTTTTTTTTTCCTTTTTGAACAGACATTTCCCACAAAATGAATTCTTAATTGTGTAATTATTTATCCTTAACCTTATTAATGTCTCGCTCTGACATGCTTCCATTTAGCGATGTTTTTTTCCTTGGGGAAAAATTAGGGGTATTTCTTGCAAAAAGATATGAGTAAAGAGAGTTATTCCAGATCTGTTCTGTAAAAACTCTTTGAGTTGATGTATCGGTATGTTTTCAGAGAGGAAAACATCACACTCTGGGGGGCTTTTTGAGATTCTCCAAAGATTTTCTTTGCATTTATAGGCTATGACTTTAATATAATATATTATAAATTCCTTAGGAAGAGTATTCTCAAATCTTAGTGACATCAGCTGATTTTTTTTTTTTAATGCCATATTTAGCTTTTGGAGCACAAGTTTGTAGTTTGCATAGTAGGAGAGATTTCTTAAATATTCTTTTTTGCTGCTGTTATTCATTAATGTCAGATTTGTATTTTAGGGAAGTTACAGAAGTAAGAATTCAATAAAAACCCATGGAGCAGAAAACCACAGACACCTGCTCTATGAGTGCTGGGCTTCCTGGGGAGTGTGGTATAAATACCAGCCGCTGGATCTTGTAAGGTGAGATTTACCTGCTTTTGCTATGTCACATTGTAGATGCTTTGAGCACAAGTTTTTTCACTTCTGACAAAACCATGGAAAGCTTATTTAATTCATGTGGTTTTTAAAAACTGATCCTGAAGTCATGGGAAACCATTTAGTTCATGGTGACACTACATCCAAAGAAATATTTATAGAGGAGTTTGAAGAAGGACCTGAAAGTGAAAGGAGTTTCATTCCAGAGTTTCCTGATACTGTAATTTGTACTGAAGTGTTTACATTATATTTAAGAGAGAAAAAAAGGAAGAGAAGAATCTATGGAGGCTGGATATACTTGATTAGACATCTGTCCACAGGAGGAGTTCTTCCTCCTTGGAGCATGGCTTTGGTGAAAGATAGGCTCTCACCAACTAGATCTTCTTTTTTCAAAAAGCAACCACAGAATGAGCACTGGATGAAGTTTCGTGATGCTTACAAATGGCACAGAGAGAGCTTAGAGTTGCTGAGTGTGCTACTGTGTTCACAACACTAGAGGTGGAAGTCTCCTCTGTACCACTTCCCTTTAACTCAGACCAGCCACATCACCACTGTCCAGACTTTTATTCATCTTGGAAGTAGTCAGCAAAGCAAGAAATGCTGAGGAAGCTGAGATGTGATTCCAAGTTCTTACAGTCCTTTTAAATAATATTTTCAAATATCCTTGCATGCACTAATAGAGGATTACATATTTCTTATGTATATAGAGACAGTCAGAGCCTTTACTGATGATGATGGCAGAACTATTATTGGACAGTAATGGGCTTTTTCTACTTGAAGAGAGGAATATGGAGCTGCAAGAGCCTGTTAATAAAGTCTTCAGATGTATCAGGAGCACTGAAGATACATTGACCATCAGGAAGGGTCATCCACAACATTCAATTGGTCCAGCTTATTAATTGCCTCTTTCATAAGTCCTGTAACCAATAGAAAACTTTGCTCTTATTTATTCTCAAAAATTGTTTCCAATTGTTTTCCAAATTGTAGAGGGTAGCCCTGGAGACAGACAGTGTTACTGATTAAGGCCATATAAAACCTATCCATTTCATAAAACAGAGAGTTTCATTTCCATGGGTAAAAAGCTAACCAAGAAATACAATAAAAAGTTTTACTGAGTAATGTAATTTTTTTACTGCCTTAGAAAATAATTTATTAAATCTCATAATTTAATCCCAAAAACTTTTTACTTCTTTTTTTAATACACTGGACAGAAATTTGGAATTTTTTGTCAAATTGCACAACAGAAATCACTGATTTATGGAGGAGCCAGCAGTTACACTGAAGGGGTTTTTTGCTTTTAATTTCCCAATACACAACAAGATATTATTGTCACAGTACAAACAACTTATCTCTATAGAGTTTTAGAACCATTTTTCCATAGTGGTCAAGGCTACTGTTCTTCATCACTTCTTGTTTGTGAAAGTGCTCTTGAGGCAATATCTGGTGTTTGGTTTAATTTGAGGATCAGGCATCTGAAAGGTTTGTGAAAGTATGAGAATAAATGGTAACAGAATAAGAAATGTTAGAGATATGATTATTCTAGACCTTGATAGCAACCTTCTTGCATAGCCTGGGTTTAAAGATTTTTAAAGAAAGTTTATTTTTTCATCAGACAGATTTTGCAAAATCTATTTTAAAAAAAGGCAATTGCTATAGACCCCCTAGCTGAAGTCAGGAGTGTCCTGCTGTTGTTCAGAGTAGGTGTTTACCCAAAGAGGAGAGGGGCAGGGGGAGCTGTGCTCCTCCCTGAGCATTGGCACAACGATTCACAAGCCACCAAACTCAGCAGGTCCAAAGCTGCAGCCCCAGCCCAGCCTGCCATGTGCTGCCTGGAACACATCCACAGCTGTGATGAATTCACTAAAGGAGGGTGACAACAAAGAGAAGGGGATGCCTTTTCCTTCTCACTTCACAGATGCTGGATTACTCACATTTCCTCAACTCCTGCTGAGTTTTCAGAGGATTTGAAGATTTGGGAGGAGCTAAGGAAATGTGAGTAATCCAGCATCTGTGAATGAATCTTCCACATCTACTGCCACTCTCAGCAGTTCACGTGTCTATTGAGTTGGAGACTTTTCCTTGTAGAACTGATGACACCAGCAAGACCTGCTGTTCATTTCACTTGGAAGCATTTCAGTGGGCACACTTTAAAAAGAAGCTTTGCTAAGTGCCTGTTCTACAGCAGGAAAATCTTTTTTTTTCCCCCCATAAGAGTCATGTGGGATTGTGCTTGAAGGGTGTAGTGTGGTCATCTGTACAAAAGGAGGGGCTGGATGTTGATTCTTCCACAGACATCTGTTATGCTGTTAGTTCACATCATGCTTTAGAAAGGCTGAGAAATAAACTGGATATAGATAGTACATTTATGTCATCAATAGCTGTGCTATTTCTACCTTAAAGTCAAGTTACCACAATGGTAAGTGAAAATGTTCCTACTCCAGTGCTGTTTTATTTTTTCCTTAGATGTTAAAGTGAGGTTTCCATCTCCTATGCGGCCAATTTGGCAACTCCAGATTTCATTTAATCTCATCAGCTGGCTGTTATGGAGATACTAGTCACTAAAAATAAGTGAGAAAAAGTCATTTGAGGGAAATTGCATGATTCTGCTTCCACTCTGCTTTGAAACATGTGGCAGTACGATTGCCCAGAGTTGGCATATTTTTCACAGCTACTCCTATTAGTCAACAGATGTGGTACCGTTACTTTAATTATACATCTCCTGGAATTTAGAGTCCATAGATGCTTTACAATAACAATTTATGACCCTTAGAATTGATTATAATTAGAAAGAAACAGGTCTCAGTATATTTATATGCTCTGGGACCAGGTAAATCAACAGAAATAGTTCCAGTGATTCCTGGGGACTTTGGATCACCTCCTTCACACTTCCGTGCATTGTTACTTCCTTCTTGATTCTGCACAAGTTGCTCCTGCTGCTGCATGTAATTGACAGGACAAAAATGCAGGGACGAAAACTGGTTATTAAGTGATTGTAAAGATATCTAAGTGAACTTGGAAGCAAAAACTGATGCCTGAGTAACTTCCATTTTGTCCCATGTTTCCATTAAATGTCTTGACTGCAAGCTGACTACTCCCTTTCAGTCTCCTGTCAAGCCTTCCTACTCACCCCATTGCTTCTGACATGAGAGCTTCATATGTCCAGAACACCTGCTGGAAAGCTCTAGTTTCCATGGTGTAGAAAGTTCTGTACAGAATTTCATTCTTACCTGCTGAAGAGTTAATGAAAATAGATAGGTTCTTGGCTTTAGCCCTGATGTGTCTATTATTCTAGATCCATGACTTCCTTCTAGGCATGTTGAAAGTAAAATATTCTGTAATGAGGGTCATTAAACATAGGATAATCCAATAGCACATTTCATAGGTTGGAAATTAGACTTTGTAGCTTAATACTTTCCAAAAATGTGCCTTATTGATAAATATGAATATTGAAATCTTGTCCCAGGTAAGTCATAGCTCTACCACTGGAATGGGTAGAGGGGATATACAGTTCACCATTAAGGTAACTGGTATTAAAGGGCTAGTATACAGGCTAGATTACAAACGAGAAGCTGAAATTACATTTTTATTATTTTTTGATGATACAGCATATATAAGGATAGGAGAGATGGATTATTCTACTGGGTGCTTGGGGGTTTTTTATGTCTCTGCTTTTTAGGTTAGTTGTGGAGAAAAAAATTCTGTGGGAGAACCATTAAAGACTCAAACTCAGATTTTTTTCTGTCCATTTTAATAATCTGAAAAAATGGATAGTAATTAATTGGCAAAGTTAACAAGAACACAAAGATGTTATCAACACTGGAAAATTTCAAAGAGGCCTTGAAATGAGTAGAATGATAATAGGTGAAATTTAGGTATAAGTCATGCACAGTGATGCATTCTGGAGAGAAACCTCTGGAATTCTTTGTGTACATTGTTTCCATAGTATCTGTGCAGAGACTAAAAAGAGAAATATGCAAACCATAGGGCCAGAAGACTTGATATATTAAGTTGATCCTGATGCAATTTACAGTAGTACAGCCTGTGCCTGTAGAGTACCAACTGTGTTGCAAAAGGCAATAATGGAATATTGAGGCTGTTTATCCATATTTAAACGAATACGTATCAAAGTAATGCCAACATCTTACATTTAATTTTAAAACCCAGCTCGGATGCCTTTTCCTTTCTTTTCAGAGATGGGTTGCTCTCCATCATGGACAGTCTTCTTTATGCACACACTGAACTTTACTTTGGTCTTCATCTAGGAGGAAGGTGTTTGATTTCTAGATCAAAAAGAATACTATGATTTGCACTGTTAGATTGAAGGCCTCAACAGGGTAGGAGATTATTTTTGCCATTAATGCTTGTCAGCCAGAGGATTGAAGTGAGGAAGCATTCATCCTTGAGTGTAGGGAATGAAGTGAAAAATAAAGCTTGATGAAAGTTAGGTGGACTTCACTACTTCAAACTATGTACATGGAGAAAAATAGGTCATCCATATTTAGTGGAAGTAAGCTCAAACATGAGTTTGCATTTTTGGACATGCAGGCACACGCTAATGTCCTAGACGTAAGGAAAATAATCAGGCCAAAGGTTTCATTTACACTCTTAAGACAGATCTTAAAAAGCAGTTTGCAGTGTGTTTTTTACAATCAGACCTGCTGCCCTTGTCAGAACTGAGCATGTTAGCTCAGTTAGCATGTTAGCTTACCATCTCTTTAGTCTGTGAATTTGAGTCTCTGTTGAGTGACAGAAGAATAAAAACAAAATGACAATACTTGGCTTCTTATACACAGATGTTAAACTCAAATGAAAATAGTCACTAGAGATCAGTGTCTTCCATCAGAGCATGAGTTCAGGCCAGAGAGATATTTCCCACACTGGAAATTTTTAACTACAACTTGAAAACTGCTAATTTTGTGCAGTCCACACCAAGTGTCCTCCAATGTACCCAGCACTAGGGACAGTCCTAGGGCTTTCCGTTCTCACTGAGAAAGTTTGGCCAATGATGTTTTCTGGTAGAGGAGAGGAGCCAGCAGTGCTGGCTCACTGCACGTACTCTCTGGATACATCAGAAGTGGCATCATTAGGGTGAAAGAGACTTTCCAGTAGCAGCTGTTTTTAAATTGAGTGGATATGCAAGTTTAAGTTGTCTACAAAATGCCTGAAACACAAGCATATAATCTTGCATCATTCTTTAAAACAAATCTTGCAAGTAATCCCCTAAAATCCACTGTGCTCAATTCAATAGGACAGTACATGAGCCTGCTCCTCTGCCAATGAGTTCAGCAGGTTTTTGTGTGCTTGATGTATTCTCTAACACATAAATAAAGGTTTGGTTGTATTTGGGAGGAGGAAAATTGCTAATGAATATGTATGTAGCAAGATGAAAGTTTCTGTCTACTTTTCTGCTAGTTTTTGAGCAATATATCTAATAAATTAGGATCAATTCAGACTGCTTTCCTCAAACCATTGCAAGATGATGGACCTTACTTGCACTTCACTTTCCACTGCAGTAGAATTGTGAAATTAATTTTGCAGGAACTGAGCTAAGAAAATAAATAATCAAATGAAAATAAGCTGTATTGGAGAATGAACTCTGGTTAATTAATTTCTTAGAACTCAATTTGAGCTCAAATAATTTTTGCTGTTTTACAAGCTTTAGGGATAAAATTTATTTCAATGCAATTATTCAGGCAGTAAAGTCAAACAGGCAAAATCAAAGCACCCCATCAATTTCCCAAATACAAAGAACTAGCTTTCTAAAAGTAACTCAGTGTTTCCTTCATGAGGTCACCACTTATCTAACTGTAAACTGTGGTTATTGAATTTTTAAATTATTGTTTTAAGTTCATTACTGAGGCAGGTCCCTCAGTGTGTATTTAGAAGCTTAGCTGAAGACTTTTTCTCCTCTTTAATCTACTCTTCAGATAAGATAGAAATATTTTTTTCTACCAATGAGCAAGATTAAATAGATTATTCTAATTAGCAGTTAACTTTGCTGTGTTTTGTTTTAAAACAGACGGTACTTTGGTGAGAAAATTGGGTTGTACTTTGCCTGGTTAGGCTGGTACACAGGGATGCTCTTCCCAGCTGCCTTCATTGGATTATTTGTCTTTTTGTATGGAGTCACCACTTTGAACCACTGCCAAGTCAGGTAACATGGGAACTTTTAAAAAGAAATTGCAACTGTGGGTTATTATTAATAATTTGAGAGATCTTCCCACAAGCTGTTAATTATTTCATTTTAAACTGTTGAATGAACAGTCAAGAAAAGACTGCTTAGTTGTCATAAGGTACCCAGTATCAAACTTCCCATGTTTTATGCTCCTGAATTGAGATGAGAGGAAATTCTTCTAGCCCAGTTCCAGTTGTTAATGGTGCTGGCAACTCAGAATGAAGTAGGGAAAAAGCAGACTCCTTCATTACTCTTTAAGAGGCCAGCACAAGGGTGGGGAATTTTCACTCTCTATAAAGCCTTTCCCAAAGATCCACCACAGAGAGGCATTGCTCAGATGAAGAAATTTCTGGACCTTCTGCTGAGTGCTGCATCTCTAAGTTTTTGTGCACTTATGTCACAAGAATGACTTTGTCTGAAGTTATCCTCACCCTCCTCCTACCAAAGGTCACTCTGACTCAAGGAGAAGCTGAAAATGATAAACAAATACTACTGGGTTGTCCCTGGAGAACTGCACTCTGCAGCTATGACTGTAAACTCTGTAGTCTTAGACAGTCAGCAAATATTAATTATACACATGCAGTTATGAACATCTTGGCTTCAGTTACAGATCAGTTTTGTTCAATAAGTAACTGAATATCAGCAAAGCCTATCAATCCAGACAGATTGTTGTGCAGATTGTTGTAATAACCAAGCTATTAATTTTTGTCTTTCCTATTTTTCCAGTAAAGAAGTCTGCCAAGCTACAGATATCATAATGTGTCCTATATGTGATAAATACTGCCCCTTCATGAGGTTGTCGGACAGCTGCATTTATGCCAAGGTATGTTTTAGGCTATGCAAATAGAGATACTTCCTGGCAAAAGCATGAATTTTGCCTTTTGCATTTGTCTTCAGTGAGCGTGGATGGATGAAATCTTGAAGGGACAGATCGAGCTCAGCCAACATTAACATTGTCTTTCACCAGTGTTTAATTTGGGTTCTAAAATATTTTAATGCAATTTGCCCTTAGAGATTCAGCACCGTCAGAGGTCATGTCACAGAGCTATGTGTTACAGTGTCCTTGACATCAGCCTTTATCTTCTCATCCGTCCTCTCTGTGTGGTTCCATAAAATTAATGCTTTGGGTCTGAAATGATGCTCACATCTGGTGTTGGTCGGGGTCAGTCCCAGGCCAGGCTGGCAGATAGTCCTGTCAATTCACAGGTGGATTTCACATGTCAAGGGAAGGATCCTCAGAATTGGCAGGCCAGGTAAACTCATGATCACATTAATTTTAGTAGGTAAAAAGCGAAAATAAAGGCCTATTATCACAAACTGATCACATTATCAATATATCTCTCAGGTAACCCACCTTTTTGACAATGGAGCTACTGTCTTTTTTGCTGTTTTCATGGCAGTGTGGGGTAAGTTTTCATTTTGATATTAAGTAATTGCACCATCTTCTTCATAAAGACTATGATGCAATATGATGCTTTTTATTTTCCAGCAAACTTTTTATCAGACACTAAAAAAAGCGAAAATAGGCTTGAGACTTTCCTGTTTCTGCAAAAGGAACCTGCAATTGGTTGGATCAAGTTTTTACTTGGTAATAATTTTAATTAAAACAAAAAGATGAATCCAGTTATGTAGTGTCTATGTAGCTTGATGTAGCTTATATATATATATATATATATAAATATATATATATATATATAATTCTGTGGGAATTTTTAACCATTTTTAAATCCATTGGTACTAAGGCCTTCTCTCTATTACTGCTCAAGGCTTCTCCCAGCTTAGGGCAGCTCAGTTTAGTGTCAGTACTAAAATGGAGCAACAGTTTTTTCCCCATCTTGCAGAAAGGCAGTAAAACTTCAATCCATGTAAGCTGGTTGCACTGAAAGCAAAGCTCCGATGAAATAAATAAAAGATTTCATTGAATGGCAAATTGATCCGAGTGTGGTCTAACTGTTGCCATGGAGGCTGAATTTTGCCCATAGAAATGTTCTATTTTCGGCTCAACTATTTTCCCTACTATGTCATGTAGGCAGAATTGAAGGCAAGAGGAACCAGTAATTTCTGGCAGCACAAAAAATTATTTCAAACAATCCTTGAACATGCCCAGGCTCTTAGCTGCTACCAAGCCATTGTGAGAGAAGGTTAACAACTGTAGAAAATGGCTCAACCAGGGGACTCAAAAACAGCATCCAAGTCCTTGAGCTACCCAGATTTAGTCATTGTTCTCCTGTTCTTACTCACACATCTCCAACTGCTTTGGAAAGGTGTTCAAGTAATTATAATCTTAATTTTAAACTGCAAATCTCTTTACTGAACCACAAGAAATACCCAGGAGGCAACATGAGAGCCACCAGAGCAACATAGATTAGCTTACCTGTCTACCTCAGTTCCTTCCTCCAATCAAGCCTTTTAACGCCATTTCATGTAATACTAAAAATATTCAAATATTACAAATCACATTTAAGAAAAATCCATAGATCATGCAGTCTTTATGTTTCTGCTTGATATTTCATCTTTATTTTAGAGCTACATAGAGCTAAGAATTACCAAAAATTTCTAAGCCCTAAAGACTTCTTTTAGATGCTTACTCAGCTTTTCCAAATTCTCTCCATGTGCTTACTGAAGTTGAGAATTTCCAACACAATGTACAGGCAGGGACATCTCTAGCTAGGAAAATTGATGGGTTAACATTGCTGAACATTTATGGCAGTGTTCCTAACTGCTGGTGAGCATTTCTCCGTAGTGCAGATTTTGCACCAGTGCTTTTCTGCTCACAGAATGGTTTCTGTGTCTTAGCAGTGCCCAGATCCAGGGCTGTAGGAAAAGTAGCTCTAGGTAAGGGGAGTCCCTCACAGAGGTCACCATGCCTGGTCCTGCCTTGTGGTCACTGCCTTTGAGGAGCCTGAGGAGGCAGAACATGCCTGCTACAAAGTGTTGTAGTCCTTCTCTCTTTCATCTCTCCAGTGAACAGGAACAACATCTCTCTCTGGTTAGCCTGTCCTCCCTCTCCCTCCTTCAGCATCACTGTCAGACTCCCAGACCCAATTCCCTCCAGGAATCTCCACACCAGCCTGACAGGACTGAGCAATGCCCTGCCCACCCATGCATCTACAGCACCTAAGTCCACAGTGAGACAGGGAAAAAAGGCAATAGAAGTTGCCCCTGGATGATTTGGCTAGTGGAGAAGAGACTACAGGACAGCAGCTGGAGTGAGAGCTTTCCCCAGCACTTCTGTTGGCTTACACTGTGCTTGGGAGCTGACTGCCAAGAGGGAGAGAGGGGCAGCACCAGCAGGAGCTGTGAGTGTAGGGTATGGTTTGGGGAATGGGGCAATCCTCTGGCTCCACACAAACCATACTTCCTTAAAGAAGAGTTTGCAGAGAAAACAGTGAGATTGTGGAGATATTTTCCACGGAGATAGGGCTAAAGCAACATTCGAATAAGGGAAATCACACTTTCCAGGGATTTTCTGCTCCTGTATTTAGGAGCTGGCTTACTGCCTATGTTAAATGGATTTTCAGTCTGCAGTAGGCCTACTGGCAGCTGCAGGCATTGCCATCACGGCAGTAAATCAGAGGAAGAGAAGAATCGATGATAGCAGTTTGATTGTGGAAATGTTTTTTCTGTCAGCAGGAAACAACTGGCAAGCTTAGAAAATATTGGCTGTGAAAAGTTCAGCCTCCCAGATGATCCAGTTTGACAGACACTGACATATTAAATAATTATGGCAGTGTTTTCATAAAAAGAGGATGAAAGTAAAAAGAAAAGGCAGCTAGAACCGTGTTACCTCTTTAGTCAGAGTTTACATGCTGTTTTATTATCTGAAGTATTTTCTTCCCTGTCTTTAGATCCATTAGTAAGCTCCCATGTTGAGAGAGAAGCCTCAGCCATTTGCTTGGGAGTTTCAAAACCAGGTGTGGCTGTTTCCATGAAGAGGTGATCTGTATGGTGCTTTCATCCTTTTGCTCTAAAGACATCTTTAGTTGATGAATTAAGTTATCTGCTCCCATTTTAAATATAAATAAAATACACCTCCAAGTGATGAGCAAACTTCTGGCTGCAGAGAGGAATTACTGTGACAAATGCTAGCAGGGTGTGCTTGATTTGTGGAGCAGCAATGAGCCTGACTGTAGGGCTCTGAAGCTCGGGGACCCGTCTTTTATAACTATTCATTGTGGCATAAGTGAGACCCATCAAACAAAGGCTGGAATTGTTAAGTGTACCAGGAGATACTGGAATAGAAGTACACTTCTCTTCAAAAGATTTATTGACCCTTCACCTCACTTATTCAATTTCTGCCTGGTGTAAGCAAAGAGGTAAAAGTAATTGATACAATTTTTAAAAAAAGCATGATACTTACTAAAGTAAACCTAACAGCCATATGACTTTAGGAAACTTTCATTTTTAACTGATTTATTAAAGGACAAAAGGTCTCCCTTTGGTGGACTTAAGGAATTCATTATTAGTTTGTATAAGTTTTTCTGTATTGAAGCTTCTGTTGAAAGGAAATACCCTTTCAAACAGATTGAAGTTATACATCTTTGTGGTTTATAGGGAAAAAATGAGTTCCTGTAATAACTAACATTTTTTAAAGTGTTTTCAATGGTGAACAGATTGCCATTGATGCTCACTAAGATGTGATCATCTCAGTAGCTGGAAAGTAATTTTTTCTTGATGACATTTTCCAGATGTTCAAAGCTTTCAAATACAGGGAAGCAATATTGTTTTTTGTTTCTGTACTAGGGAGAAACACCTCCACTTTGTTCTTTATGTATGCCTTGAGAAATGCATGGCTTGATGATAAAGCAACTCTCATATCTAGGAAAAGTTTCTCTCTTTTTACCGCCTAAATTAGATTCTTACCAAAGACAGAAAATGAGAGAAAGGTGTTAATTCAAAAAAATACTGATATTAAAAGTGAAGGAAAAAGTAATTCTCATTTTAAAAATCTAGGTAAATTTGACACTCAGTTGACTCCAGCATGTTTCAGTAAAGCCAGGTGGAATTGTAGATTTTGCTTTTCCAATTGAGGTACTGGGGAAACCTATTGCAAAGCTGTTACTGCCTAGATGTTTCCTGAAACTCTAGTGCAAAATTCTATAACTGTTCAAAAGGAAATTCCAGCAATTTATAATTTCTAAAGCCATGCTGAAGGCAGGATAGGCTAGTGGTAGTTTCTCTCTCTGTGCACATCTTTGGGGAGCTAAGGGATGGAAGAAAAATCCTTTTGGAAATTTTTTCCTGTGTAGCATGTTTCCTTTGATAAAGGAAGTAGCTTTAGAACACTTGCTGAAAGGCAAAATTGGGATGGGAAAAAGAGGAGTGGCATGAAGAGTTTAAGACCTTTTTCAAGCAATAAGAAAAGCCAACATAAAACAATTTTTCTGTATGTATCTGCTAGTCTAATAAAAGATATTACTTTCCTACAAATCTTGCCTCTAGCATAAAACGTTGACATTAATCTGCTCTCCAAGGAGATAGAATTTAAGGATGTTCTTCAGCAGTACTCCTGGTATATAGAATATATTCTAGGAGTCAGGATGGATATATTAAATGGTGCTCTGAATTACAATGGAGAAAGGATTTCTGAGAGAAGGTCAGGGTAAAGCTATTTCCTACAAGAGGCCATTTGCATTACGAGATAAGATCACAACTTGTTACAAAAGCATCTGAGGAAATGATGTTAAGACAGCTGCTTGTACAAGTGGATATTGAGGACCCAGCTGCAAGGTTGAGTTCTGAAGTAGGACAAAGGTAGTATAGGGAAAGCTAGTAGAAGATCTGGGACCCAGGGCCAATAAGAAATGCAAAATTCCAAGCAGGAATTTTTGAGAAAACTCAGGATCTGGTTTACACAAATGGGAAAATACAACTGTGTCCTATTAAATGTCAAAGTCAGAAAAGAATGCTGAAGTTTGTATAGGGTATTTGCAGTTAAAATTACAATTAGAGAATAAGCAGAGAAATTTGAAAATGCAGTGCTTTTAGATGACCTCAGTAGCACAGTGAATCAATCAAAGATAGTTATTTATAGCACATTTAAAAATATCTAGCAAGGGAAAGCTGCATACTGACCTGAATAGAGGAAGAAAAGTGTAACATAGTGAAAGCTAAAACAACACTGTACAGAACATCATATTTGCTACTTAATGATTAGAAAATAACTTTCTAAAGAAGTTTCAGGAACTTTACATACTTACTCTGACAGGTGCTAAATGTGCTAAACATTATATATATAAATTCCTCACTCCAGGTGTGGGAAAAACAAGAAAGAAAAGAAGTATTGTTCAACAAAGATATAACTGAGACTTTCAGGGCTGGGACTCAAACACCTGCTGGAGTTCTGCTTCAAGCAGCTTTCTGGAATTGAAACAAAGTGGCAGAAATCAATCAGGCTTCTTCCTCCTAGGTTTCCAAACAGTGCAGGACTACTTGTTAAGCCTGAACAAAATAATTCAATATGAGCTGATAGGAGAGAAGCAGTTCGACTAGGAAAAAAAAAAATCAAGGAATGAACTGTGTTATGGTTCAGTAGCAGTGGAGCCTCATTAGCACTTACTGGTTTTGCTGATCACAACCAATCATACTGCAACTATTACAAACATTTATAGAAGCATTAGGCTCATGACTCTCAATTAGACTAAAATCAAAGTGGTTGTTACTTGGTATAACATAATTCCAGCTTGCAGAAAAATAATTACCTGCTATATGAATATGCCCTCAAACCAAATATCTGCTTCCTTACACATGCTTTTGGTACCTTACCTTGTCTGCTTGTAGTGTTTGTTTCCTAAGCACACTTTCACTGCACTAGCTAGTACAATAAAACATAATTCTTCCTGTCTAAAAATTAACTTTTGCCAAACTGATGCTAGTACTTAGCATCAGGTCCCATTTTTATCAATATGCTGCAGTAGGGCAAACAGCCCATAAAGGAGACACTTTTATGACTGGATGTGAATTATATTGCCAGATGATTGTGACACTGTTACAGCTGATACTGTGCTTGCTCATGAACAAAGAGGTTTTTGTTCTCTGGTTATCAACCTGCTGCTTCTGAGTGAGCAATAAAGGGCAGGCTTCCTCTCCACAGTGGGAGAGGAAGCCTGCCCATTGATTTGTGTTAACATTAGGTTGTTTCTAGATTCTTTACACAAAATAACTGTTTAACACCGCTGTAACTTTAAGCAGGCTGAGTATTAATCTTTGGATTATGAGCATATTATGCTATTACTGTTCCTTGGTTTTTCTTTCCATCACAAAATGGAAGCACAATTGTCATATCAAAGTGGGAGTTTCCTCAAAAATCCTTTACATTTGATTGGTCTGTCAGCGCTCCAGGAAATCCAATATTTTTGTGTCTGATCACTCTGTCAATGTCCTGTTATGGTGACTCCACTGAGCTGCCCACTGGGTCAGAGGATGGTTCCACTGACTTGTTCAGGGACACACACCAACATCTGAAGAGAAACCCCCTCCCAGGTCTTCACACTTTAATTCAAGTATGTTGCCCACTGCTGGCAACTGCAGTCCTTCCCTTAAAGGACTTACAACAACAGTTTAGGGGACAACACTCTTTATTAATATACACACTGTGAGTGGAATATTGTGACAGGTTAAACTTCAAAGATTGACAGTGACAATAGCTGACTGCAAAAATGTGTTCAAAGCAATATCCAGACAAGGTCTAATCATCAATCAAACTTAGCTCAAGATGATCATTCAGAGAGCATAGAATACAAATATTACCCAATAGACATTCCTTTGGAGGAGGAGACAGGTTCAGCCCATCCCCTGATCTCAGAAGTTATGGTGGAGTCTTCTCTAACTTTTCCCCATTCTTAACTTACTTTTATACTATTTGTTTACATTTAGATGGAGCTTGAGCGGCTCTAGTGACACACACCTTTGTTATTAATGGGTGTAAAATTCTCTCACTTCTCTCTCAAAGATATAGTCAATGAAATATAAAGTGCATGCCCAGTGAGGGGAGGTCATACCTTGAAGGTGGGTAACTTTGGGATGGACATGTGTGTTAATATTACAGTTAGGTTTTAATGAACCCAGTTCATCCAGGGACAACGATTTCACCACAGTTGCTGGCTCAGCAACATAACACCTTCTCCTATCTCCCCTGGCTGACAAGTGCTGTGCCGTTTATCAGCTGCAAAGGACCATCGAGCTCCCCTCCCTGCAAGGATTGCATCAGAGCCTGACCTCTGTGTCTCCATTCCGCTCCACCCTCCATTCCATTCCCCTTAGCATGTGCTTAAATCTGCAGATTGGGTATATGTGGAGTCATGGTGGAATAGGTTTCGGGCATGCCAGCCACATTCCATCCAGGAAGCAGCAACTCTATTTTACCCTATAATTTCCATACTGTTCTTACTTCTGTGCAGAATGTGAATACAATCTCCCAGCTTTCTCTAATTTTACTCCCAGTCATCTTCCCATAGCAGTCATGTGCAGGCCTGTTACTCCATCTTGAACTCTATCAATAAGGGCTGTAGTACACAATGTTTAATTATCAGACATAAACACCACACCCCACATACGAACTCACACACTGTAAAAAAAAAAGGGGTTGAACTAAAAAGGTGTAAACCAGAAGTTCCCATTTCCCCAGTAGTACTCTGCACATTTTCAAATGCACTGGACTGTGCTTCCTCTGGGTTCTGGTTTCTGTGTAATGTAAATGGTCTTCAAAGAAAGAAAGTTACTCCATTATGTGCAATGGCCCCAAGAAACCTTCAGCTTCATCAGAAATCTGCTTTATCTAGCAGTGATGACTCACAGGAACAATTTTATTCTTTGAGAGCACTCTCTTGGTTGGTTAGAAATTAAACATTCTCATTTAGCACTAAATGAACTCTCTAAAGCCTCAATCATACTTGAAGCAAGCAAACTAATCCTTAGAAAGCAATGCTTTTTGAAAGCAGTTTTTGATCATCAGCATGATTTGCTGTTCAAAGGAATCCATTTATGCAAAGAAATTAAAATAATGTAACAGCTTCATTCAACAGTTCTGTGATAGTCATTAACATTTTCTTGACTTAAAAATAATTTTGCATCTTTTCCCCTACTTGCTCTAGCCACTGTTTTTCTGGAGTTCTGGAAAAGAAGGCGAGCAGTAATTGCTTATGATTGGGACTTGATAGACTGGGAAGAAGAAGAGGTTTGTATAAAAACATGTACTCCTTAATCTTTAATACAAAATTATTTGGTTGAAAATGTATGGTTTTATTTTGCATTTATTTTCAGTTCATTCTTTAAATCTTTATAAACGATGAAATAAGAATTTTTCTCCTCAGATGTTTCCTCTGGAATGTAAAGAAACTTTCTCCAGGCAAAACTGTCCTCTTTTTTCACACTTTTGTTAATCTAAATTAATTTGAGAGATTTCAGGGAAGAAATGCACTATGGGAGAAATGCATTTTTATTTTGAAAGGTGGAAAATCTTGACAGCCCATGGTACCATTAATTTTGGCAAATTAGCTTTTATCAATTCTTTTAGTTTGTCACTGAGAGTATTGATGGAAGGAAAGCCTTTTGAGGCTTGTAGCAGCTTCTGAACCTTCATGTGCTGGTTATCTAAGAGAGAGAGAGAGAGAGAGGGAGAGAGTGGACTTAATTCATTCTGTGTTGGAACAAGAAATCCCCTTAGGGAAGACACTAAACTCCAGAAAATAGCCTTAATCTTTTTTTCTGGTGGTGACCAGAAAGAAACCACATGTTCTTGGGACTGAGAACTCAGGTCTAAATAGAACTAGAAGGTTTTATTATGCAGGAGAAAAGCAAGTTCAGTGAGTGTTGAAGAAAAAGTGCTACTTCAGTGGGATTTGGACATATAAGTATCTATAAATCCGCTCTCCTTACTCTGCAGAAGCTCTTGGGGTGAAGGTAAGAGGCTGCTGTAGTGGTCTCATGAAGTTGAACCTCTACATTGCTGCTTTGGTGGAAGGTTTATTTTTTTTAATCAATCTTGCCAGCAGAGAAACAGACTTCTGAGTTATGGGATTTTTGTCTGTATGAGGCAAAGTGGCTCAATGAGGCCATGGAATGGTGGAATTGCTGGAAGGATTTTCTTTTAAATGTTTAATTACTAAGAAAATAACCCAAGAACATAACATGAAATAACTTACACAAAAGGAAATTAATTTCTTTATAACAACAGGAATGTTATCTGTGCACATATGCAGTCAGTTCTGGATGATACCCCCGGACTATCTTCCTATTTATAGGAAATACTTTAATATTGATTCACCTCTTCTGAGATTAGCAGGCTGCTCTTGCCAATGCTGGCAAGTCACAAAGGGATTGAGACAGTCCTGCCCTGAGGTTCACATAGTGGTCAGGATTGGGATCAGGAATCATGTCTTCTCATGGCTAGTTGCAAAAAAAAGTCACTGCTGCTGATGCTGACAGCTAAGAAAAAGCTGTACTAAATTGCAACTTCCAAGTGACAATTATAGCTTCCTCTGTGTCCCTGGAAAGAGAAGGAGCCTTTAAACAAACAAAATACAAAAGTAAGTACAGTATGAGACCCTCTTTATGTTTTTCCCAGGAAGCCTGGTCTTGCAGATGTTTATAGTTTGGGATGTTATATATCTTCATCTTTCACCATTTAACCTACCTGGATTTGGGATTATGCTGATTTATAAAGCCATCCACCTGAGTCTTCTATGATCAGTTCATTTACAAATATTGAAGTTCCTGGTAAGGTTATCCTTAAGTGACACTTCTGGGTTTTTGGTTTTTTTTTTTTCTTTTTCCCTTTTTTTTTTTCTTTTTTTTTTTTTTTTTCTTTTTTTAATAAGATATACTTATATTCTCCTGGCAGATTATTTCAGTTTGGCCTGCAGGAAGATATTTGCATGTTGGTAGTTTTCAGACAATACTTGCTCCCTGTTGATGTCAGCTGGTCTTTTATTCTCACAGCAGAGTTTTTCCAGTAAGCTGTGTCAACAAGACCTCTGTAAGGAGCAGTGATGATTGTACCAGTTCCAGAGCTATTCAATGCACTTCCTTTCAGTTCTAGAGGGAATCTTATAAGTCTCTACAGCAGGAGGTAGAAGTTTTTTCCGAAACAGTGTGCCAGATTGTACTTTTCTCAAATTAGAGCTTAAAGATGCTCATAGGAACTCAGCAGGCTGCTTCTCAAAGGTTTGTGTGTCCAGTAACTGGAACATCAGTATCTCATTGACATTTGAGGCATCAGTTCCTCCTTTGTTCAGCGTGCAGTGGCATCCAAAGAATAGAAGCTGATTGCCTCCCAGAGGTATCTTTTTGAAGATGCTACAGCTCCCAGTGCCCACACCTACAGCACAGCTAAGCATGTGCCAGCTTCAGAGCCAGCCCAATGGGCACTGCCTCCTCTGCTTGAATATCTAATGCTGCACTTTTCCATTGGAACTGCACTCTCCCCCTGAGAAAGACACAGTTTGGAAGCAGGTACTCCAGATGAAAGCATGGAGAAGTAGTGTGGAGAGAAAGTGTGGAAATCATTTTCCTGCTCTGCGGTTCAAAGCCCACCTCTTCACTTTGTCATTGTCTTCACCTGCAAACCACAGGCTTTGCTTGGAGACTTGCTTCTGCGGATTCTATACTTGTACCGGTGATCAAGATTCAAATTTTTAATCTACAAATTTTTTTTCTGCATCTGAGTTATAGAGGACAATATACTTGGACTATTTCAATAATTTACCTGTTGAAGGAATGAAAAATTCTTGGGGAAAAAAGGAGGTATTTCACAAAGAAATTTAGAGTAGCTCTTCTAGAGCACAAATATCTGGTCTAAGGCAATTCACATTACTCCATATTTCATATTCCAGAAATCAATAGGGTTTATCTATGAAAAAGTTGGAATTATCCATGTGTGAGAAACGGGAAGGAATGAGAACAGTCTGTTTTATGTAGATTGGAAAAGATTCATCCTGTGGAGTTTCATTGGGAAGTCGTATGTCAGTGATAAGTCATTGAAGGTGAAAATTTTTCTCCTAAAAGTGATACTTTCTAATAAAATCACTGCTAATTAAATTTCCTCTCTGCTTTCCATTCAGTTATCACATGATAAAATCAGCTGGTTGCTTTTATTAGTTATTTCAGAGACATCGATTAAAGACTTCTAATTACCATTTTAAATCTCAAGCTTTTGATAATGAAGATTGTTATTTTATTAACAATATGTGTCTAGCCTTTGCTTCCTTTAATTTTCATTGTCAAATTGAAAAATAAGGTTTTCTCACAAAGGGAAATTTATTAATTCCTAGCCACAATACACTGAAAAAACACCACTTATAAGGCTTCCTATCTCTTTGTTATCACCTTCCTGTTCTAAATGAAGAGACAAATAAATGAAACCATGAAGATGATGGAAAGGAGAATTGCACTTATTCAGATATGCAACCTTGTGAATTCCTCATTACTTTAGATTCTCATCCAAGAAGGGCATACAGCAACCCCTGCAATGTTCAGGCCTCTCAGTCTGGGGATGTGAGCTGAGAGTGTCCTGCCTCTTTCAACCCTACATATCTAGATTTCCTGTTCTTGCAAACCAGGTGTAATGTGGGACACATGGAGAGCAACAGCGTCTTGGGTGTGCACGCCACAAGAAGCCAACTGCTTGCAGTTCCTGGCACTCCCAGATGAAATCTGGCTTCTGTTACTATTTGTAGCATATTTTTTCTGTTTCTTCAGTGTCACCTTCTTTGTATCATTAACCTCAGCCAGACACAGTACTGTTTACTTGTCCAAGCATTGCTGAGTATCATTAAACAGGTACAAAGTGTCATGCCAGATTTCCAATTTTTTTTTTTTTGAGAATGTCTAAAAATAGAATTTGCATTACTTGCATCAGCTGGAGATTATAGGACATGTGGATATGATAAGAACTTCCCTACACTGCAGATTGTAAAAGATAATCAAACCTTGGCTCAGAGAGGGGGCAGAGAAGTAAAGGTTTCTTGTCTATGACAAGCCAGCTGGCAGAGCCCTTGCGCAATCTAGAGGGTAACATTCTCAGGAGCCCTGCTTCACAGCTATCACGGTCTGTCATTTTGCATGCTCCTGGGCACACAGGAATACTACTTACATTGTTCCTTTTGCCAGATTATGGTCTGCTCAGCTTCCTTTAGCCCTGATATGATAGGAACAGCTTGAGCAAAATAGAATAAGAACAAGGTATTACTCTGCCTCCATAGAAACATACTTAGCCTTTTTGTATAGCTGAGGTAGGGTTGGTTCCCTCAAGCACATAAGTAGTTACAGAGGCATTGCAGCTAGGTATACATGCCTCTTCATTTGTTTTTATAACTTGTTACCAGGTTGCTGCATGAATTTGGAAATTAACTGTGTTAGCATCTTCAAAAAGATGTTAACTGTTAGAAAGCTGTTAGAAAGCATCTTCAAAACTTGGAAGGAGGAGAATAAGACACGACTTCTTCCTTGCTTCCCCTTCGGGGAATTTTTAAAAAGGGATGTAGGATTTTAAGATATCTCACCTTTATTCACATTCTGAAGACTTGTGTGAGCAGTTAACATTCACCTACTTCAGTGCAATCATTTAAGGTCTGGGCATTTCCAACTTCAGTCAGCCAGAGTTTAGTTCCATGCAGTCGAAGGGCAGGAAGCGACTGAAATTTGTAAGCTGGTTCTTGTCTGCACCCTTGTAGCCAGCTGTACCATGGAGCAGCTCTCCAGTATATAGTAGAGTACTACAAACACTGCTCTCATATCTACCAGCATTTGTGAGAGTCCATACACCCAGCCTGGTGCTTTATCTCACCTCTGACAGTGTCCTGGATGCCAGGCTGGAATGAGGTGGCACAGGACACGTGGCTCTTGGTGATGTTAGGGCAGAGGGTAATTACTGCAGGTGTCACCTGCACCACGGGTGATCCTGTCTTGTGGCAATGCTATAAACAGATATAACCAAATCTCTCCCCAAGTAATCCCCAGGTTTCATTTCCCAAGAAAGTTTTTGATGGCAAAGCAGGCTTTGACATTTCGGCTGCTGAAAGTTGTTCCTGCTAATAATATCATCCAAGTTAAGAAGTAATTGAGCAGCATTAGATGGCATGGATCCTTCTTCAAATGCTGAGAAGTTTTGTTGGAAATGGAAGCATAACCAAATGCCTAACAATCAGCAATTAGGCTTGGAAAAAGGAGTTTTGGTTGTCCGGTTGTTTTTTTTCTTAGTTGTAAATTTCTATTATCAATAGGATAATGTCAGACTGAAAAATTCTGTGGTATCAATTTTAAAACGATTTGTCTTGCAGCCACATAGTTTTGAAAGAGCATTATTTAGAGGAACAGCTAATTGGGGATTTTACTAAATACTTTCAGTACTTACTTTTATGGGTACAGTGATTTATTCTAGTTCTCATGAAGGAGACCTGATTTCCCAGCTCAGCTTTTATAGTAGCTGTGCCAGCTGCTGAATTCAAAGATGTAATTCCCCAGAACAGTGATCTGATAAAAGATCTGAAGTTTCCTACAGAGCTTTTCCTAGCTGTGCTGTATGTGAACATTATCTGTCTGCTCTTTAGGAGGAAATACGTCCGCAGTTTGAAGCCAAATACTCCAAGAAAGAGCGAATGAACCCCATATCCGGGAAGCCAGAGCCTTATCAAGCATTTGCAGATAAATGCAGCAGACTCATCGTTTCTGCATCTGGAATATTTTTTATGGTTTGGCAACTTTTATTTATTTACCAGTTGATAAAGAACAAAATATCATTAACTCTGCTAGTAGAGTAGGTAAATATTGGATACGACTGCTTGAAAGTGGAATAAGCTCTATGCATGTTGAAGATCTAGGTAGCAAATCACTTGAGTTTCTGTCAAGTCCTACACTGGTTCACTCTTCCCTGAGTCTCACAGATCCCTTCCTTCAAGGTTACACCTGTGACCCTGTATGTAGTGGCACATGCCTGAATAGTGACACTATCACACTATCACTATCACACCCACTTCAGTTGGCTGAATTATTTCACAGTGTAGACAGTGCAGAGCAATGGGGAAAGTTGCCATAGGAGAAACAATCATTCTTTTGAAAACTTCCCAGAGAACCTAAATAGGATGCCTAGAGTGCTTAAGAATGTTGATACAACCTAGTTTCTCAGTGTGTTGAGGAGATGAGGAAAGAGAGCTCATATTCCTCAGTTGAAATGGAGAAACCAATGTTCCTTGACTCAAATGATGCATTTATCCCTTTAGTTACGCAAAACTAAAAGGAGCAGCAAAAACTCTCCTAACAGAGAGCTGCATGCACTTCTGCAGAAACGCCCCCATCCTCTAATTTCAGTGAAGCAGATGTAGGCTGTTATTCACATGACAACAGGCGTGGTAGTGCTGGTCTTGAAAACACAGTGCTGGTCTGGAATCAACAGACTGCCACGGAATTTACTGGGGCTTTTCCAGGAGACAAGAAAATGATAGATGTGTACAGCCTCAGGAGCTGTGGAGACCCAGGTAGGTGAGCTAACCCAGCAAGAGGGCAGAGGACAGTAAGAAACTGATGGCTCCAAAATTGTCCAAAACAATCTAGGTCAAGAAAGGCAAGAGCATTATTGAGATGAACTCTGCTCTGGTATGTCAGGTGGATGGGCAACCTGACTCAGCCCTTGAGGACACGTAGTCAGGACTGCAGTCTCTGCTCAGAATTGATACTACAACTCTGATATTTTGGGTATTTTCCCCATGTTTTTTTTTTACTTGAAGGGTGGCAGTATTTTACAAACTTATGCAAACTCATGCAAACTCAGTCAATAATCTTCTTAGACTAGTGTTAGATCTTACTCAAAGTTCCAGAGAGAGTAGCTTTGCTTTAAATTGCATGCACCACAAATTATTGTCCGCATAACAGCCCTTAAAAAAGAACAAGAATTATTTTAACTGAAGTTATTTTTATTGTTGGCATAGCATAGGCTTCCAGCAAGTTAGAAAACTACACTTTTTGACTTTTTTTTTTAAAAATATAAGAATATTTTTTTAAATTACACCTATAACAAGAGATACACACTTACCAAACTTCAAGTTAGGGCAGTTCTCAAAATTTCTCAGCATAGACTCTCACAGTATAGTAAATAATAGAGCTCAACTGTTGCATGAGGAACATTAAGTCATTAAGCAGCCTGGCTCAGCTGTGGCTTTCTCATTCTGTCATATCTGCTGAAAGTTTCACCAGAGAGGAAAACACAAAGGCAATTGAACTGGTTACCTTCTCTAGATAGAAACTTTCCAGAATTGTAGGAAGAACAGCTAGCTATGCTGGCTTGGCAGGGCTATTTTTGAGGCAGTGTTTACAAATGGAGACATTTGTGTGAAGTGTGAAGTCCATCAGATCACAAAATCCATCCCAAGTATGGTACCATCAAGCTGCAACAGCAGCTTGAGACTAGCCTTTGCATATCATGTGCAAATAAGGAAAATTTCTAATTCCCAGAGCTGGCAATACTGTTTCCCACATTAATACTAAGGACGAGGAACATTTTCAAGAAACTGTTTAAAACTAAAAATTATTTTAATATTATTTCAACTGTATTTTTTCATTATGAAAAATAAAAATAACTTAACAAGAAGAAAAACCATCATGTTGAAACCTTCCTCTGGAATCAAAAATAATGCACTTTTAAAGTCTTTAATTTAATTTTGAGAGTTTCAGGGAGAAAATAACTCCTATTGGCCAGTAAGTTTTCAGGTTCTTCTCTCTGATTTTTTTCTTCCCTTAGATCTGTGTGGTGATTGCTGCTGTTTTTGGCATTGTTATTTACCGTGTTGTGACTGTCAGCACTTTTGCTGCCTTTAAGTGGGCTTTAATCAGGAATAACTCTCAGGTTGCAACTACAGGGACTGCAGTGTGCATCAACTTTTGCATCATCATGCTACTGAATGTGGTGAGTAAAATTAACATATCCAAAGTTATAACTAAGCCACCAGAGCAGTAGATATCTCAGTCAGCAGACAACCAAATGCTTTCACTTCCTTTCTGAGCAGGAATGGAGTGCCTTGCTAAGCTAGACATGGAATTATTGTTTATGGACATCGTTCACTATTTATATAAAGTGCAATTCCAAACCCAAAATTTTATGTAATGCTTAAATATTCTGAAAATATTTTAGGGACACATGATCATACCCCTGATTTATCCTCTGCCACTTCTTTCCCTCTTACATGCACACAGTTTTCAGTCCACTTCATTAATACTCTTCTTTTTAATTGTGTTTTGATGGGCTTTTTTTAATATAGTGACAAAGCTACATTCTTATTTACACTATTTTCAGTAATTCTAATTTCAACTGTCATGGTAGTTTTCCAGTGAGGATATGCATATACAGACACATTGTCCATAAGCAGAACTGTCTTGAGCTGAAAGCTTCACAAGGCTTGAGCAGATGTGATTTGTTCCAGAGCTGTCCATGGCCTTTGCCAGCGGGCACCAGAGACGTGGCCTGGGCACACTGCAGTGGGGCAGGCTGATGGCAGATATTGTTGTGGGCTGGTTTGGAACCAGACTTGGGACAAAGACAAAAATGGAATTTCTATGTGGCAACAGTCCCAGTAAGACAGTATAGCATAGATTACATGGGGAATGAGTTCCCTCCCTCCATTGAGATGCTGATACTCCTGTATATTGCTCTGCCAGCAATGTGTCTGCTCTTTGTTGCTCTTGGCAAGAAGTGTATGGCCTTCCACTGTCAGGTTTTGTCAACTGACATTATAAAAATGCCTTTTAGGGGAAGGAGGGTTCAGCCTACAAACCAGACGGGCACTGGAGCCAGAGTGTATCTCTGCCTACTCAATAGTGAGCATCTTCTGCAAGCAGCTACTTAGGCTTCACTCCAGGAGATATGCTGATTTACTTCCTAGGGAAAAGATGAGAGGTTATTTCAGGTCTGCTCATTTCCAAGGCTGTCTTAGAGACTTCTTTCTTCCCCATGCAATATCCAAGCATTTCCATAATCTGAAAATTCTCTTTGACGGATCATTTTTTATATGGCATGAAATTCTAAGAGTGTTTGCTGCAGGACTTTGCTTCTTCCTTTGAAGAAGGAAGAAGGCAAGACTGGATTAGTGACTAAGACAGTCTATCCAGAACTGTTGTTTTTCCTATGTTTTCCCTTAGGTGGGACTATAGGCTGAGAAAGGGCAGAAAGAAGGAAGCTGGTTTTCTGTCTGAGATTATACTGAGGGCTCTCTTCTTTTATGTTATTTTTATTTTATTGGGTTTTGTCTCTATCTTTGAGGGATTTTCTTTACTCCATCTGTTGCACACCAAAAGCATAAAAGAAAAAAATTGAAAACTATATATATATCTATGACAGTGCAACATCCATTTTCAAGCTCACAGTGTAAGTCATTGTGTATGCAGTGAAGCAGCAACAAAGAAACACTGCACAAATGAAATTTCTTCATTCTCAAAGAGTTTAACAGCTCTGAGATTTTTCTTTTAAATAATGGAAGATTGCTTGAAGGTGCCTTTTGAGAAACTTTGTTTTATTTCCTAAAATAATCAAATAAGTGGAGCACTGCAAAGATGGATTTCTCTAGCCTCGTACCCATCGCCATTCAATAAACCTTAGATCTAGATATAGCTCATGGAAGAAAAAGATCCACAAAATATGAAACTGCAGGAGTTTCTTAAAGGAAGGTTTTAGGAACATAATCCCTTGTTTCCCATGATGGATTAATGTAGTTCACTGGAGGGCAATTGTGGGATTTCTTTTGGTAGAAGAAAAATCCGCAGAAGCAATTCGGGTAGTAGAATCCTGCATGAGCTGTGACTCAAGAAAGATGTCAGAAGAGCAAGAAAAGATACAGTAATAAAATCAGAATGGACCAAGATGTGCATAGCAGTAGAGAATTCACTGCTAGAAGCCTTGACAACCAGCAGTGATTTTGATACAAGTTGACAGCTCCTCAAAGCATCAGGGGAAAGGTCTACACCACAAATAAATTCCAGACCAGACGTTCTGAGCATCAGGTACCTATTCTGACCCATCCATCATGACAAAACAAAGTGACCCTCAAGCATAATGTCTCCCAGATAATCTTGCAGCCTGACCTGAAAACAATCACTAGCTTTACCTAGGCTATGTAAAACTGTTAATTCCAGTAATATTGCCCATGGAAAATATGAACAGAGAACAGAATATGATCCCTAACAGGGCCCCTTGAGGGTAGTAGTGATAAATGACAGTAGCAGACAATTAGATCCAAACATTGTTAACAGAATCGCTAACACAGTCTTACTGTTCCAAATGGAATAGCAACAAACTGAAGTTTTAATAAACCCTTCTGTAGAGCAGTGAACATTTGTAAAAAAAACATACTCCCTGCTGGGATCAGGACATAAATGACCCAGACATTTTGCACATTTACAGTTGCCCTTCAGAGATGCTTTTAAACCCAAAAGAAACTACCTTTTTCATTACTTGAAACGAAACCATTTACTCCAAAGGCAGTGGAAAGCTATTCTAAGCATGAAGTGGTTGTTAACACGGATGAGAGATTTCAGGATGATTTCAGCTCTTAAGCAGGCAGTTTGATCTGTAAACAATACATAACTCAATTTAAGCAAGAGATTCTAAGGATAACTGCAAATAAAAAGAAATTTTGCTGATATGCACTGTAGGAGTAAGTAAATACTTGAGCCTGAAATACAAGAGGCTTTGTATTCCTGCAGGCATCAGTGAGAGTCAAGGACATTTAGCAATTTGTAGGAACATGCTCCAGACTCATTTAAAGCAAATGGAAATAATTGTATTAATTTACTCTAATACTGATGGTGTTGGTGATGTAGTTAATAGTTTCAAAACTCCTTTGCAAATACTGATTGTGAAAACCCTCTAAGTTAGTTTTGTAATCTTAACAGAGTTTGGAGTCTCCTGGAGAGTTTGAGAGCATGGTACCTGAAAGTGTGGAAAGTACCACTTAGGATTTAGAAAAATGACACTGGCTCAGAGTAAGAAATGTGTCTGGTGGTGGGGATTACTAAAGATTTTCTCTGAAGTAACCCTGTCCCCTCTATGTCATTCCTCTCAGCACCAAAGTGACAAGCAAAACCAAAAAGCCCCAAATAACCATCATATCCAACATACCATAGCATGCTCTTCTGGGGTGATTTTTTCTTGTAAGGTGAATGTTCCATAAGTAACTAAAACAAAAATCTCAGTCGTGCTGTTGTTTCTGCTTTTCTTTATGGAAAAGTTCTCTCACCCTTTTTCACTCTGTATATAAAATAGGGACAGTGACAGCATTTCCTCTCCATATATTATGGATGAGCATTAGCTATAAAAACTTTACTTTTTCTTGTTTGATTATGTCATTGCTGTATTATTATGTAGTTTTATTGTCATTATCAGAACATCACGGAAATCATATGCATGTCAGATTTAACATGTTCTCTTCCTAGAAAGCAGTTCCACAATTTTGAGCCAGCCATGTAACTAAGAGGCTTTTTCTTCTCTGTTACAGCTGTATGAAAAAGTTGCTCTTTTCCTGACAAATTTAGGTAAGTAATGTTAAATATGAAATTGAATAATATTGTACTGATTTATTGGTCCATACACCATGATAAAATTCAAAATGTCTTCATAAATATGACAAATCTTAACTAATTTGCAATCTATAGGATTTAATGTTTAAGCTTCTAATAAGAAAGTATATATATATATATAAACTAAACTAACATGCCATTCAACCAGTGGTGACAACAATCATCCACCTTTGCCTTGTTTCAACCCCCCATCATCTAAGGATGTAAACAAATTGTTTACTATAGGTACATGTAAAATTTTTACCTTGGAGGAAAAGGCATGAGTTTTCAGACAGACTTAGCACTCACAACCTCCAGGGTTTGTAAACATAGAAAAGGGGGGGGTCACTTCTGGAAAACAAATTCATAGCTTGAAATTAAGGTGCTGATTGGCTATCAAACATTTGCCTTTAAGAAGGGCAGTAAGGAGGCAAAATGACTAGGTGAATCATCAACTCTACCTACACCTAAACTATATGATGTTCTAAATTTCAGTGATCCTTTCAGCTCACTTGTAAAGGCAGTCTTTATGCCAGAGCAAGGAAACCAGTTTTCCAAGGAGAGCATCCACTGTCAATGGGGAGAGCATCCACTGTCAATGGGGTAGCAACAGGCTGTCTTTCATATATCCATGGCTCAGACAGGATCTGTGGAGATCTTGATATGTTTGGAAGATTGTGGTAGTTGGTGGCCATTGGCAAGGGCTCCTTAGTATCAAGAAGCCTGAAATGAGACTCTGGCTGAAGGCCTATTAAGCAAACTGCATTATTGCACGTATACAAGGTTTGAGGGGGTCATTTTGAGCTCCTGGAGACCTGTGTACATTGATGATGCTCAATGTAAATTAAATGTAATGTAAATTATTTTGGACCAGATGGGCAGATTTTGATACTTTGATCCTCAAAGGAATCAACTGATTTTAGCTACTCACAGGGCTTTTCTACATCCCAGAAGTCATTGGTAATGTGTTCAAAACATATCTGTGTACAATAGAATTTTATTATTTTGTTTCTTAGTAAACTGAGAGTCCTCATTTGTATGCTGTAGTTTTAAAATATTTTTGCTATCCTGTATCCATGGAGAAGATATCTGCTAGCTACAGCTGAGAAATATGACTTTCAAGTTTGTGAATTGAACAAGCTATGTCCTGACAGCCTGGGGACAGAGAGTAAGATATATTCTAGAGACATTGAAGCTTGATTACTTTCTGTTAGGTTGTCATCAAGGCAGGTCTGCTTTTTGCAGAAAGCACTTGTATGCAAATTCAGCAGGTCAAGTTTTTTTGATCCTGTTCAGACGGTTTTGTGATTTTTATTCTGGTGGCCTAAGGAACTGATTTGATCTGAATTATCTTTATCAGTGTAATAAGCTCAAAGTAGAACTAGCAGCAAAAGTATATTGAGGACATTGAGGATGTTCTTCTTCAGCTTTTACATTACCTTTTTGAGAACTCACATCTGTGTTCCTCCAGAGCATCACCATTGTCTCTGATGGGCATGTGAGCAAAGCTTCAGCTGCAGCAGCCTTGTTATAGTCAAACTTGTCCTTCCTGCAGACTGGCATCTAATGAAAGATCAGCTCTAAGTAAAGAGAATCAAGTTTATTGCTTTTTCTGTATTTCTAGTACTTTACTGGAGGCTGCTTGGGAAGAAGTGTATGATTACTATCATTATGATACTCAGAATCACCATTAGTAACTCCACTTCTCTGATTACTCCTGTTCACAGCAATGGTCAGCCAACAAGCTCCTGCCAGCTGGAAAGTAGTTCCAGAATATGGAAGTGGTGTGTTGGCATGGACATTGTTTTGTTAACTTCTGTCTTCATGTTTCTTGAGATGGAGAATAAGGGAACAATACTCAAAGGCAAGAATATATCATCCCCTTTTCTGTTTGCCTTAGCTCGTCCACTGCAAAATATTTTTTTCTTGGATTTCTGTGATGAGCTCCCTGGGACAAGGAAGGGGAGTCATGCAGTGGCATTCCACTGATACATGTGAGCAAATCCATGAAACAGAATTACCAGGAGGATTTTTTTTCAGTTTAGTGTGGCATCTCTAACAGAAAGGCATTTAAATAGCTTTGGTGGAGTGGCAATGTCAATGTGGTAGGATACAGAAAAGGAAACAAGAGCCTGAGCCTGTAAAGACCACTTAAATACAGGTAGGGTGTTTAATATACTCATTACCTCGACCACTTTCTTACATCTCAGGGGAACATACATATATATGCAGAATAGATTTCTATGTCTCTACAAGATCACTTGCTGAGTGCTGCTTCTGGATACAATTTTCTCTGCCAGGTTATATTTTGAAAACAGCAGGCTAATTTAAAAATGTATTGCCAGCTCTTACAGGTGTGTGCAGCCTTTGTGCCAAGGGAAAGTTATAATCTGAATAAGCCTCTGAAACTCTGATCATTTTCTTCACAGAGCAGCCTCGTACTGAATCGGAGTGGGAGAACAGCTTCACTCTGAAAATGTTTCTTTTTCAGTTTGTCAATCTGAACAGCTCTACCTTTTATATAGCATTCTTCCTTGGAAGGTAGGATTGATGTCCGCACACTCATATGTGCAAAATGAAGTAGAGAGAAGAAATAATATTGTTTGTAATGAAACAAAATGGACCATATTATCACACATGTCAAAATGCAAATTCCAGCAGAACAGATTGCAGTTTTATACTCCTTTCAAAAGCCCAGAAACAGATGCAGTTTTCATTTCCTATCACCACATGGTCTCAATATTCACTTAACAATTTCCCTATTGGAAACAGATGCATCTCACAATACTATGCATGCAGGTCATTTCCCTCTGTTTTTATGTGTGTTATTTGTACAGATAAATAAAGGATAGGATAGGATAGGATAGGATAGGATAGGATAGTTCAGTTGGAAAGCACCTGCACTGATTACATGATCTGAACTATTAAGGGTGAGTTATGAGCTATCATTTGGGAGATTTTCCCACATATATATTTATTATATATATATTATATTTTTATTTTATATTTTATGTACATGTATTTTTGTGTATTTATGTATCTATCTAAATATATATTATTTGTAAATCTCTTTCTGTCAGTCTTCTAAAAAAAAGACCTTTTTAGTAGAGAAGGTTTGAGTAGAAGAATCTATTAGTACGGATTATTTACATATGGAAAAAACTTTGGGGGAAAACACGGGAGAATAGTTATGGGTTTTACTGAAATTTTTTTAAATTATGGTTTTTACTGAAAACTAAAATTTCCACTGATTTCACAGGAAGGCAGACATCACAGAGCATTGTATGTTGTAAGGAAATGGACTGACAGTTGAAAGCCATTTTCCAAACTGACATGAGCAGTTTCAGTCAGGTTTCCCCTCTGCTCTGCCCATGTTGAATATCCAACAGCAGAGTATTGGTATTGAAATAAAACTGAAGTATAAATATCTGTAGTCCTTCATGAGGATTATTCTAGGAATACCCATAAATCTTTTTACAGCATAACATCTTTTATAGTTATACCAGTCACATTAAGGTAACACCGGATTAAAATAAGAGTGTGAGCTTTCTTGTACTACTGTGAACAGACTGCTTACACAATATAGTTGATTTATATTCCTGTGTTAAAGATTTACAGGACACCCTGGTGCCTACTTAAGGCTGATAAACCGGTGGAGGCTGGAAGAGGTGAGTGCTCGATAACTGCACGCTGAATTATCTGCTGCCCAAAGATGCCATGGATGCAAGCAGAGGCAGACACGTAAATCTGCCTAGACAGTTTTGAGTGTGTTATTGGGTCAGTTGCTGTCTAATTCCCCACTATTGACACTACCATCTGCTACAAAAGCATCTACATATTGATATATATATATATATGTATATATACACACATATATGTGTATATATATATATATATATATATATATATATATATTCCCTTTTCAATGCTAGCAGTTCTAGTGTTGGCATCACATTCGAACAGTAGTATCTGACAGTTTAAAGATTCCTCGCATGTTTACCTTGGAAATATTTTATCCCTGGAATTAATCAAAGTCAAATACAAATCTGACAACTTTTTTCTTCAAAAAAGTCCTTTCTTCTCCGCTTTTCTAGCCTTGCAGACCAGAGAGCTAAAATAAAAAGTAAAGAATTAAAAATCCAGACACATAAAATGTATGCAAAATTTGACTAAAACAACTAAAAAAACTCCCCAAACAAGATACTGGAATAATGTCTCATGACCATAAAATCAAATTAATATGAAAAGCAATGACAGTTTGGCTTTGCAAGTTAGTCAAGCACCAATTCCATCTTATTTATTTTTTAATAAATACATTTAGAATTCAAAGCCCATTTGACAGTTACAGGAGGTGAACAGCAGCAGTTTCTGGACCAGTCATGTACTTTCCAGTGCTGCTATGCGCACACTGAAATCCCGTGGTTTCTTTCCTGCTTCACAGATAAATAATTGAAACAACTTTGCAGATAAATGGCAAATGGTAAGTGGAAAATGCCTGCCAACTTGAATTTTCAAACACATCTGGATATATAAATATTTTGGTTAACAAAGGCCATTCAAATATTAGCAAAACAAACAACATATTTGAATTTTAATAAACCATCTTAATTTTGTAGAAAATTCTGTTTATTCAAGGAAAGAATACTTGATAAATGGGCTGACAGAATTTTACTTAACATCCCTCCAAAATCTGTCTGGGGCTGAGCTGACTTGCTGCTGTCAAAGGAAAACAGTTCTGGTCTTCCTTCCTCACCCTGAGGCTTGCTCCTTCCTCTTCCTCTGCATTGGCTCTCACTTGTCCAACCCTGTGAGGAGCCTATTCATTTCCTCGTATCAGCAGTAAACTTCCTTTTTCTGGCTGAATTAGTCTTCTGCTGATTCAGTGGGCTGATTCATTTCACAGAGGGATCAGAGAACATGGAAAGAAACTCACCTTTTTGCAGGAGAAGAGATGGAAGGAAAGGAGAACCAGGTTTGTGAGGAAAGTGCAACAATGAGGTGCTACAGGTTGGGTCAGTTGCTGGTGGAAGCTACTCTTAGTAGTCTCTGTTTAGCTTTTCTCAGAGAAAAAGAAGAGTTTAATAATAATAATAACAAAAAAGAGTCTAGTAATAAAAAAGTTGTAACTTTATTGACTGTGTCTCTGCTAGGTCTTATTAGAACTAACCTGCTTCAGAATACCACGTCCAGATATCCCTCCAATACCCCTCTCTTCACCTGTCAAATTTTGCCAAGTCTAAGACATTTAGTTACACTAGTCCAGTGTCCATGGCCATGCTCAGACCATAGTTTATATATTGTTGATGTTGTGGTTGTACATCGCTGCTACTTCATTAACACTGCACCCACCTCTCTCAGGGTATATCCATTCATGTGACCAAATCCTAAAAACAGAAGGATGATGACTTAGTAATAATGACAGAGGAAAAAAAACCAAAACCACCAGAAAAAAAACCCCAGAAACAACAAAAACCCAATGCTGTCACCCCATTAATCTAAAGAGATGCTAAGTTAAGTCAGCAGAACCCTCAGCAGTGATCCAAGTTCTGAGAGCTGGATAATGAAGTATGTATAAGAAATTAATGTCTCATTTTATTCCAGGTCATAACTAATTTTTCTCCTAAAAGTTAGAGAGAAATAATTCCAGTTCTGTGACAGTGACTTGTTCGATTTATCTGCAATACCCAAGATTTTAAAATACAGTTTGAACTACACTGTTCGGATCTGCAAAGCCAATTGCACAAAGTGCTGTTTGAGAGTAGAAAACTTGATGCCTTGTTGTGTTGCACTAAATGGTCAATTGGTAGTTGTTTTGCACTGAGTGATTTGGGATTTGTCCTGAGTGGTCCTTGTATTGGGTGGAAAAGTTTGTGTTGAATCACGTGATTTTTTTACTCCCTTCTCCCATCACATGGTCTCTCCCTCATCCACCCCTCTGCCCTGTACCCCTCGGTGAATCATCCCCTGGTTACCCCTCCCCTCGCCCCTCCTCAATGGTGTCCCACGGGCTGCGGTCCTCTTCCCCCCGTCCCCATTCCCTTGGGTATAAGAGTCCCCTGCCTTTCTGGCTTTTCCATCACCAGATAAAAAATTACCTGAATTTGTACTATCTGAAGATCTCTCCCAAAAGCACCACCACTGCTTCAGGGTCTGGAGCCACTGCTAAAGCAAGCAAGCACTCAGCAAGAAACACTAAGAATTGTTGCTCAGCAGTGAGAGATTTTTAGTTCTTTGAGAAGAGAACAACTTTGCATGGTCTACTCAGTCATAGATGTTAAATAGTACTCAATTAATAGTTCTGGGTCTATCCTCTAGGCATAAACGGGTTGGTTTATGTGCAGCCTGGAGGAATTTTCTCTTCATTCTTTGACTTGATGCACAGTCACCCTCCCCCAAAACAATTGAAATCAATGGAGAAACTTGGTGGCCTTTGCTTCTGCCCTGCCCACAGTTGCACAGCGCATTAGAAGCACTGCTGTGAAAACTGCCTTGGTTTCAGCTGACTCTGACCTCTGCAGACAATTAGTTGATAAGCTTAAAATGCTGACAGTATGATACAGTGTCACCTCTTCCCATGAGTTTACAGTTCTTTTAAAAATAAGGAGAATGCATTTAACTCCCTTTTAGTAAATGATCCAGTATCATTTATAGCATTTAATAAATGCTTTAAAACTCAGTATAATTCCTCTTTAACATTTTGTTTCCTTTTTCTTTTTCCTGTAGTGCCATCCTAGTGGATGCCTTATTGATCTTTGTATGCAAATGGGCATTATAATGGTGTTAAAGCAGACATGGAATAATTTCATGGAATTGGGATATCCGTAAGTAAATATAATACCTATGCTTGTGTAGGTCACAGAATAGTAAGTTTATGTTTTACTTATCACCAGTTAATAAAAGCAAGATGCAGTAGTCATCACAACAGAAAATCTCCCCAAGAATACAGAACTCCAGATATATAGGTGATGTTTAGGGCTTTTTTCCAGATTGGACACAGTTTGCAAAAGTGAAAGTGTAATATAAATATTCACAAATAAGTAATACATGGGAAGTACTTGATTTTGTAAAATTGTATTCTGTGTTCTAAAACTCCTTGAAAATAACAGTGTGACCACTATGATGTTTACATGAAAAATATTATTTGTATAATTTCTTAGCTATGCTAGTAAGTTCTAAATTATATTTTTGTTGGGTGATAAAAGATGCCTGAAAGATCAGATATGAGCTGGAAAAATGCACTGCTGGCACATGCACTCTGAAAGATAGAAAAATGTACTGACTGACTGGTATGTAGACAAGTTCCCTTGTGATTTGCAAGGTAACATGAAGCTGTACCCTAGCTAAAAGGTTGGCAATTACTGATTTCCTATTGGTTCATTCCTTACTGATTAGTATTTAATGAGCATGTTTAATATGATTAATATAGTTTTAATATGATCAGTGTAGTTGATGCTAGAGAGAGTGTGGATGGTCATCAAGGGAAATTAGCAAGAGTGAAAATCTAAGAGAGAGCTGGCATTATCAGAAAGTTTGCCCTTGCAAAGTTCAGAGGTATTTGCTATTTCTCCATCTTTCCTGGGCCTAGCACTCCTTGCCAGTGTTTTGCAGCTGTTAGGGCTGCAGGGATGGGCAGGAGGGAACAGTAGCAGCAGTATTGATCCTTCCCTTTCCATTCCCTACCACTTTTGCCAGTTTTCATTAGAACACTCTGCTTTCTATTAATACAGATTTTGAAACTTTAAAAAGAGCACAGAAGAGAAATAAAAGAAAGTGATTGATAGAGATAGGAGGAGGTTGTTCAAGAACAAGTGGTTTAATAGGAATAAACTGCTTCAGGTGAAATGAATCTTCAGAGTCACAAGGAAAACCACAACATAAAAGACACAGTCATAACACTGTGAAATGCTTCAGCTTATTCTGATGAGAGATGTGTTTGCTCTCCCTTCAGTTCACCTTTTAGCCCTGAAATGCTGCAACCAGGTGCACTTCCTTTTTGTGTGAAAAACACCTTTCTGCTAAGAGCTTGATGGCAGCCAACACAATGTGGATGGCCAGAGGACTTGGAGGCAACCCTGCAATCTGTAAATTAATTCAGTCAAACTGCACTCAATTTCACCTACACTTCTTTAAGGAAGACAGGAAAAGCTGTAATCTTTCTGAAAAATTACATAAATGGAAAAATAATCTCTGAGATTCAAGAAAACAAACAGCTGTCCAAACCCTTATCCAAATCTAATGACTATTTGCAGTCACTTGGCACCATTCACAGAGCAGACCAGGCCACTGTGAGGGCAAGAAGTGAAGCATTGTCAGGAAAAGGGCTGAATTATTTGGGTGGTCTATCATGTTTTTTCTTACTGAGACAAAGTGGCCAACCACAACTTCAGAGAAAATCTGTCATTGTGGTTTGGGTTTGTTTTTTTTTTTCTCTAGAGTAACTCTTAACTAATGTCCCTTGTTGGCCAAACCAGTGGAACTCCCTGAAAAGGTGTTTATTTCAGATGTGAGAATTCATTTCACTTTTGGCTCACTGCCTTTCTCAGTGGTCTCACACATGCATTTCTTTGGGAGCAGTATCTTCCCCCTGATGTCTAGTACAGGTCCCCCTTTTCTTGAGATGGAGGTAGCTCCTATGTCAGCCATCCATCTCTCAGCCACCATGGTAGTTCAGACATTTCTTCTGCCTCTGTCCCCTCGGAATATTTGGCTGCAGACACCATTCAGAGCTGTCTTTTCCCTTCCAGGGTTGCCCACAGACTGTTAACTCTGCACTCTGAGGTCACACACAGAGGAAAGAATCAAGCAGCACTAGCACTCTTATTTACTGAGCTCAGCTATCTCCACACAGCATTGCATTCTGCCACATAAACAAACCCTGAAGTGATTTGCCATTCTGTGCAGAGAAAAAGAAGTAGTTAAATAATGAAAATATGTCAAAATCCTTTCACCATTTTAACAACATATAGGCTGGGATTACAGCTCATCAGCTGCATCTGTTTTCATACCTATTATGCTGTGTCATCACCCACATGTATTACTAATGCTCTGTTTTCCTGCACATTGGGAAATGAATTTTGCAGGATATGTTGTGCCCACTTAACCTCTTCCAATTTTATGATAAATAGCCATTCATATTCTTTACTTTGTTTCTTTTATTTAATTTAAAATGTAGGCTAATTCAAAACTGGTGGACCAGGAGAAAACTACGGCAAGAATATGGCACACAGGGAAAAACAAGCTTCCCACAGTGGGAAAAGGACTATAATCTGCAGCCTATGAATGCTTATGGACTCTTTGATGAATACCTAGAAATGAGTATGGCTCTAACTTTCATTCTTTCTCTTTCACTAGATTTTAATGTTGTTGGTTTTTTGTTGATATGAGCTGGTGAATTCTTTTAATTATCACTAAGGAGAAGCTAAAGAGACTGCAAAAAGGTTTTCATTCTCACAGGCCAGGCGAGGAATGGGAGTCAGTTTTTAAGCACCAAACCAATGTAGTTAAGCACACTGCTGATGGTTTGCTAACCTCCCCTCTATGAAACACTTCCTATTCTGGATTTCTTTTTCCAAACCAGAGCCCAGTTCTTTATCTGCATACATTTCTGAAGAACTTTGCTGTTATTTTCTAAAGAAAGTTGTCTTGTGTTTTTCCTTTGAAGTGCATGGTACAGACCAGCATGCTTGTTTATGTTTAAAATCCTCCCTCATTTACTACCTCACATTTACAAAGTAACTTACTGCCAAAAAGGCACTGCTCTATCTAGAGGAGAGAGGAGAATATAACTGCTCAAAAAAAGGTATTAAAAAAACATGAACTTTTGCCCTATGTATCTGAACTGCATATGTCATGATTGTTTTTTTCTTTTCTCCCTCACACAATTCTTTTCAAATTAATGGGATGTCTGATACTCTGAAAACCTACCTCTAGAAACTTAAACAGAATTTCAAACTGCTTCCCATCTGAACTATTAAAAGGAACGTATTCATCCCTAATCTTTGCAAGTATTATCCTAGTTGATGCTGGAGTAAAAATGTCCCTTTCTAAAAGCACAGTTTGTCCACCTCAGAACTTCATTCCAAATTACAAAATTTAGATGGTGTTGTCCATTCCAGGGTCTTTTCATTCTTTCTTCTAACTTTTGACAAGGACTTGCTGTACAACTGCCACTAGACCATTATATAGTATGACATAATTAAGAAGTGTCTGTATACTTTGTACATAATGCTTATTTGCATACACTGTTTGGTATCGTAGACCTTGGGATTGGATCCTAACAGTTATTCTGTGGTGTTTCCTTTTTTCCCCCCAGTTCTTCAGTTTGGGTTCACAACCATTTTTGTGGCAGCTTTTCCACTGGCACCACTTCTGGCCTTACTAAACAATATTATTGAAATTCGGCTTGATGCTTACAAATTTGTTACTCAGTGGAGAAGACCTTTAGCTTCAAGAGCCAAAGATATAGGTGAGCTCTTTGTTAAGAGGTGTTATATACATGTATTTTGTTATATCATCAAAGCTTTGTTATTCATCAAAGCTTTGACCGCTTCAAGTAAGAGCAGATTAAGGTATTTTCAGTCATCTTCCCAATTAATAATTCACCCCTTGATTGTTAAAAAAAACTTCAAGTATCTGATTCCAATCTGCTTATACAATTTATAGTCTATATTGGAAAATGTCTTTTAATGATTTTCTGGAGGATTTAATAGCCAAGGTGTAAAGTGATCAGTGTTCTCTGCAGTTGTTTTTTTGTGGCAGACACATTGTGCCAACACATGATGCTGCTTAACATGAGTATAACAACCAGACAGATCGGGTGAAACATGAAAGTCAAGTTAAAGTGGCCCCCATCCTGTAAGAAACTTCTATGTTTTATATTTACCTGGCTGAAACCAAGCTCCCTGGTGACTCAGGGGCTGTGCCCACCAGATCCCTGGCGGGTCAGACAGGGTGGGTCTGGATCCCAGCAGACAACTTGCTCTCAGTGAGTCACCTGCATTGCTAATCACAATGTCCACATAACTCTGAGGTCATCCAGCCACACACTATTGCAAAGGATCTCTGAACTTATTTTGACTACAAATCTCTCCTGTCCTTGCAGTATGCAAAAACACCCCTTTAGGAAGAACTCAAAAACAAATTCATCTGCCCAACGCTGAATCCCTGGTGTTTTCAGAGGGATAAATAGGAAACCTCACTAACTTAACCAACTGCATTGCAAAAATCCATAGCCCACACCAAGAAATAGCAGAAGATCAGACTTTGTGCTCTCTACCATGTGCCTAAAGTCTGATTAAAGCTTTGAATGAGAATAGTGTGAATCTGTGGGTTCTAGCACAAGTGTGGACAACAGCCATATGAGGTATAATTTGTAAAAAAACCAGTTCGATAATGTAATTAATAGAAGCACAAAAGAATACTTTTTTATTCATGTTGATTCAGATGTGATTTCTCAAATCACATTCTAGCAAAGTTTCAGGGGCAATTCAATGCCTCATTAAATCAGTGGGTATGTCTAACCTTCCTTTGGCGTGATTCACAGTGTTGAGAACAGTGATGAGCTGTTCAACAAGAAAATTTATTTTTATTCGTGACTCTTGGATAATAACTATGTAAAACACCTTGTGCAGTGGGGAAAACTACTTCAGATCATTAAGTATTTCAGGCACTTTGGTTCTTGGTTTTCCTGGAGCAAACATGCTGTCCTTGTTGAACAGGCATCTGGTATGGGATCCTGGAAGGCATTGGAATTCTTTCGGTTATCACAAATGCATTTGTTATAGCGGTGACATCAGATTTCATCCCTCGCCTTGTTTACGCTTACAAATACGGACCTTGTGCTGGCCAAGGAGAAGCAGGACAAAAGTAAGGCTTTTTTTTGGAGGGGGGAACAGATGTGCATGAAAATCACTTACTACTTGAATAGTTGCAGTATTACTGTCTGTGTATGTTCTGATTCCACTAAACCAAACGTATTGTTTGTGTTTAGGTAACAGATTCCAGATACCATAGGTACTGATGCTCTGCATATTCACAGAATGGGTTGCTGAGTGACTGTGATCCGTGAGGTTACTTCAAGGCAAACATGGCAGAGCTATTTCATAGATTTTGTGTGTGTGACAGGATGCTGCCCAAGCTGTACTTCCCAGCTGGTAGTACATGGATATAATCCTGGGTTTTTTCTGAAGCAATGCTGATACGAATCAGTAAAGAATTTGTTGAGCATCTTAAACTTGTACATTGGGGTTTTTTCCTGATGTAATATTCAGCATGTATTACTTTAAAAAGTAGTGTCTAGCAAGAGGAAGAAATTTCCAATTAATACATCAATATATACTTACAGAGAAAAGCAATTTGTTTTTCTTCTAAAATTAGAGTTCTTAGATTAAATCTTCCAAGAGACATTTGTGATCTGAGTCCCTGCTGCCTAAGTGGATTTTCTTTCAGTGTTGCTAAACACAGAGATTATATTAGCATGTGCACACTACCAGCAAGCATGAGATAGTTGCTGCATGGCCAGTTGTGAAATCTCAGCTGCTGGGCTCGGGGAAGGTCACTGAATCCAGCCAAACACAGACACAGTTTGCAAACGCTCTACCAGTGCCATTAGCAAGGAACCCTGCTGTGCAAAGAAACCCAGGGTAAACAGTAGACAGTGACAGAGAGCTTGCATTCTGCTATTGGACATGTGGCAGATTGATTTTTTTACTCCTGCTGCAGAAAGTGAGCTCATCTGTTGCTGCTTTTTTGACATCTTTTGACTGTCAATACATTTAATCATACTGACAGAAGAAGGGCATCTGCTGTGGCAGCTCCTGATTAGCAGATCTGCTAACTCCTGTCCTGCAAGGATTTGGGCGTTTTAGCTGGGGCTAAGGAGGATGTTCTGTTTACTTTCATGAAGAGTTAAAATCCCTTCAGGGTTAAAGCGGCCAGCTGTTCCTGAGCATGTGCCTCTGCTCGTGCCATTAGAAAGATCTACAGGATCCTGGGGCATTATAATCAACTCTCATTGCTAAGTAAAGCATAAGGAAGGATTTTCTCATGACCACTGTGAATGAAAAAACAACACCTTTAGAAATATTTCTCTTAAGACTCAAATATGACTCAGTGGTTTTGAAACAAGTTCTGCACAGGGGAAGTAGTTTGGCTCACAGTTTGGCTTTTATCTTCTTTTCACAAAGCTCTAGTACAATGTTTTCACAAACCTCTAGTACAATGTTTTCACACTTCTGCTTCTTCTTTGAGTGAATTTCTAGATGAAGCCATCAGGTAGTAATATTTTGAAGGAGCTAACCAGTATTTAAACTGTTTATGTCAGCATTCTGAATAATGTTATTAGTAAGTACTGTTACAAAAGCAGGAAGGTATTCAAAAATCCACAGGAATAGTGAGTTTTCTCAAATTAAGGTGTGAAGACCATCTGTTACTGAATAGCTTAAAAGAGAGAGGACTCTTTTCTTTCGAAAAATGTCTGTAGGTATTAGATCCATATGATGCACAAGGATACTAGAAAAATACTGGAATTAAATTAAGTTCCAAATGTAATCAGTATGGAGACAAAGCCAGACCGTGTTTGAATATAATTTCTCAAAGACTGTAAATTGCATATTTAGAAAAACCCAACCCAAAACCAAAATACCCTAACCCTTACTGTGCATTATAATTTACACCAAGATAAGTAGTGTTTCTACACTTAGCTGTGTTTGGGCAGTGCAGCATGAACAGCACAACACATTTTGGCCAGATCTCCTCAACTTTACTAACATCAAACTTGAGACTTCTATTGACACCCACAGCCCTTCAACAGGGGACATAACTTCTCCTACTCAGTGTTCTCTAAATTTTACCTGGCCCTCACAGTGTTCAGTCGTGCTGGGATCTTCTAGAATGGAGTTCCTCTGATTAACTGGACATTTTCTAAAACGCTGTTTTAAGTGTATTATCTCTCCATCTGATTTAGTGTCCCTTTGTGCTAGTACTAAGAGTGTAACAGTGGGAATATTTTGATTATCTTCCTAACACTCCTCATTATTTTCTCTGCCCCTACTATTCACCATTTAGGTGACTTTTCAAAAGTAACCAGTCCCAATCTTCACCATTCCTTCTCCCATAGAAATCTACCATTGCTTCACTTTTATTGTTCATCTGACCTACTTTAGCATTTCTTTTATATTGCCTCAACATCCCTTTCAACATCCCTTTCAAATATTAATAAGCATCAAAATTGTAACTTTTCGATTTTATGAAACCCGAAGGACATCCTCCTGGGTACAACACTTAAAGGAAAAACCTTGCCGTGTCCTGCTGACAGCATTTTGTCCCTTCTAGGTGTATGGTTGGCTATGTTAATGCCAGTTTATCAGTATTTCTGGTGTCTGACTTTGAAAACCGTTCAGAGCCAACATCAAACGGAAGTGAATTCTCTGGTTCACCATTAAAATATTGCAGGTAAGTTTCCGGTCAACCTATTTCTCTGCTTCAGGACATTGAAATGGAGAAGCATCATAATAAATCTGGAGTTGAAACTGATTTTCAGAAGTGAAAAATGGTAAGTTTTAGCTGTGCTGTTCAGGGTCATGCTCTTCTTGGTACTGTTTGGCTGTTACCTGCATGATTCCTTCCTCAGATAAAAGAGAAGCCAAAAAGTTGCTATCTGGAGGGTGTTCCTAATGCAGGATTTTTATGGTGTCATAGCTTGACTCAGACACAATCATCATGGATAAATATGGTATCAAAGGGTCAGTAATAGGAGCCTGATTACTTAGGTACCAGTGAGACCCAATTGTGATGAGATCATATCACAGGATGTGCACGGGAAGTCAAGGCTGCACAGGAGAGGCCACACTGAGGGATTTCACAGGTCTGACAGACATAAACAGGCTCTGTCATAAGCTGTCTTTACGAAACCTCAAATCCAGCATTTCCAAATTGTGGAATTGTTACTATGTCTATGTCATTGCTTATTGGTGTAACTATTAGTAATAATCATATACTTGTTTTGAATCAAACTTGGTTTTGAAAATACTTGGTTTGAATCAAAGGAAGATGAGCAGTTAATTATCTGCATGCCTTTGTACTCAACAACAGATTGGAGAAATTGCAGTCTGACAAAAGTCTGTAATGGCAGATTTGCACCTAAGTGAATTTAATGGCCGAAAACCTCAAGGGTCTACATAAAGGTCCTAAATAGTGTCCCAACCAAAAATACCAAACAAATACAGCTACTATTTTTTAATTGCAATGTTACATTACAAGCATGGGACCTGATAGCCTTTTAGCAGATATGCTTAGTCCAAATATTTTTCACTGTGAAGAAATAAAATATCCTTTTATGAGGGCCTAAAGAATAAAAGATACTCTGTGATACCGCAAAAGTCAGTGATGCTTGCAATATTGTGATTTTTTTTGAATGGGAAGAATTTTGAGTGGTATAGCATAATAAATGGGGGGAGGGGAATGACTTCAATGCTTTCATTTAACTAACTGATATTTAAGACTGTTGCAACTTATTTAGCAGAAAGAGTATTCCAATGCTAAATTCACCTGTGGAGCAGAACCACAGTGAGAATATTCCATTCCTTTTTTTTTTGCTATAACATTATTTAGTAATTTTTTGTCATTCTGACCATTCTCTTCTCCCCCTTCAATTCCTTTCTTCCCCAACTTCTAGCATAAAGTTTCTGCTCCTTAAATTTGATGATGGAAATCCCACAATTAAAAAAAAAATTCTGCTCAATATCCCCTAAACAGAACACTGTTAAAATTGGAGTAATAAATCTCCAAAAGATATATCTGTCCTTTTGGGAGACACTGAATTGTTATTTATATCTACCCTTGAAAGAAAATGAACATCTTTCTTTACCTGATTTTATCAGCTTCTTACCAAACTGCATTCTACTAAAGCATCAGTCATTTTAATTTCACTTCAAGTCAGATATTGATAGGCAGGTAAGGAAATATTATGTTCTACTGTGTAATAGTGTAGGCATTTTTCCAGGAAGGCAGTATGTCTGACAAAAGTCCCACTTAGCTTCTGGTCGCCTGCAACACAGATAGTGCTGTGCTATTCTGGTTGTTTATAAAAGGTTTCCCCATTTTTTCATGTGTAACAATGGATTCCTAGCAAATCCTAGGAATTTCTCTTTTTGGAATGCTTAGGATATTGTAAAACATCCTAAACTATGAAGTCAGAATGCCACTTGCACAAGGTAAGATCATCTCAGTTTTTAGAACTTATTCTAGAAATACTGCAATTTCTGAGAGATTTGATGCTGACTAAGATGTCAAGACAGTTTATTTCAGTTTGTACAGCACCCTTTGCAATCTAAGAAGGTGAAGCTTAATGAAGAAATTCAGATTGTTATCGAGATTAAATAATGTTTATTTCTTTTATTCATCTGCATTTTCATTAGTTTCTTAAAACTAACTTAGTGATGAACCTGTATTATTTACTATAGTATTTTCAACATTTTTTTACAGTGAGCTTTCTGTCCCATCTAGGAAACAGATGAAGAAATGAACAATTTTTAAATTTTTAAACCTACTTTTAAATAAGGTTTCCAGAGTTCTATTTTAGAATTAACAAACTACTAGTAAAAATGGACTCCAAAATGTGTGACTTAAACAGATTCATGGTTTTTAAATACAATCTTGGAGTATTCCTGGATCCAACTCTCCCAATAGATATCTACAGTTAAATTTTGGAGACCTAAAGTCTTCCAAACTGTGAGAAGACTGTGATAACACTGTGAGAAAAGACACTAGATCACTTTCTCACATGGTCCTCACTTCTTGATATACCAAGAGGCGCAGTGCTGGCTCTGCTGAAGTCAGGATGAGTCATGTTTTACAACAGGGATAGCCAACTAACTGATCATGGGCCAGGTGGATTCCATGGGGCATTTTTATTTGGATTTTGGGAGACCCATCAGGCTGACAAAACTGGGGACATTTATGAGTTTAAAATGTCCTTGAATAAAGGCAATAAAGTGTCCCTTAAATGAGCAGAGCGTCCCACCGTTCTCCAAGTTCTGAGGAAATGCCTGAAGGGCACATGTTGTGCTGCCAAGAGAGATGCTGTAGGATGAAAGCACCTCCCATCCTGTGTATTTGTTTCAGGATTTTTCTTCAGACAGACACTGGTTTGGGTCCTTTGTACCTAATTTCCATTAGAACCCTTGGAGTGCATCTTACTGGTAGGTTACTTACAGCTGAAAGCAAGTCCATCTGCGTGAAGAAAAGCGTGGTAAGTGGAGATGATCATCACACTTCCTTCAAAAGCAGGCACCTGACCCGAAATCAAGCACTAGCACAGGCCCAGCCTTAGAAGCAAGCAGCATTAGGGTAACCTGTGCAGTTTAGACTGAGCTCATTTTTGGTGCAGAAAATGTATTAATCAAGAGAAGATAAGTTTTGGGGTTGCCTTCACCCAGGCAGCAGTGCAGAGGTTGCTAACTCCCATACTGTGCTTGTCTTTCAGGTACAGGGACTACCGAGACCCTCCGCACTCCCCAGTGCCCTACGGGTACACGCTGCAGTTCTGGCACGTCTTAGCAGCACGCCTGGCCTTCATCATTGTGTTTGAGGTCAGTGACCATTCAGGTGGCAGAACAAATCCAGAAAGAATACTAATTTCCCTCTGAAGCTTTGTATTGGGCTGATCTATGATAGCAGCTGTTGAGGTGTTTTTTGTCTTAGTTTCTTCTACTTATATTGTGCTTTTTATTCTCAGCTTTGTTTTCTGAACAGTCACAGGAATGTGGGTTCTTCTAGAAAATGGAATATGACACTGAAAACTATAGCAGTGATTTGCAAAGAGGGGGAAATAAATGAAGCTTTTATTTACTTTTTCAGTAATTTGTCTAGGGTGGGAAGCCATATGCTGACTGTTGTGTGATGATAGGGGTGAAGGATCATGAGAAGAAAATTATAAATCTGAGCAACTGATAAACAATGATAGTTAAAGTTACAAAGTTACAGTATTTACATATCTAGCTTTTTTCCTTGCTTGAATTTTTAATGCTCTTCATTCCTCCAGAATGGTTGGCATCACAAAGATGACGACAATGAAAAGGATTCAATATCTTGGTCTATGTTCATGGTATTAGTATTTACTGTCAGTATCTCAGGTGTCTTTAAGGCAAACCAAAGGAGATAATACCAACTTCACATGACTGGTATTCCCATGCTGATTTTAAAAAATAGAGCCAAAAGGGTAGAAAAATAGGATGAGATGATTTACCAAAAAAAAAAAAAATGCAGCTCTTAAGGTCTAATTTCAAGTGCCTGAATATCCCCACCAGAATCCAGGAGCTCAACATTTCTCCAGCACAAGTTTGAAATACCTTTTGTACTATGAAGCCAAAGAAGGAACACATGATTTTAGAAAACATTTTACTCAATCCTCTGCTCTGAAATCATAGCAACAGGGCATTCAACAGAGATATGGAAACTGTTGTCACCATACTGGCATATGGCATAATGTTCATGAGCACATATTGCATTCTGACTCACAGAAGAGTATAAATTCATTCTGAACTGAGCTTTCAACACACCTCTTTGTGTAACACAACAGAAGCATTTGTGTTAGAGCAAAGGTGGAGAAGAAGCATTTTCTAGATTATTATTTCTATTCTTTGTAGCTCAGCAGAAGCCCAAGGACTTCAGCAAATTCCCCATGATTGCAATTTTCAGACCTTCCCAAGTGAAGGAATATGGCACTGCAGGTTGGGCTCTCTTCTTCCTTTACACTGGATAACTTATTAGCAGTTGGTTTCCAAGGAGATAATTTCTTCCATCATCTGTTCCACACTCAGGGAAATACTAAGGGAAAGAAAGAGAGAAAGATTTGATAGAGGCCTGCTGGGCTTAATCCCTTCTAGTTTCATGAGCAGTCAGTACTGAAGGTCAGAGTATGCATCTCCAAAAAGGACTACAAGAATGGTCTTGGCAAGTCAGCCTAAGAACTTTAAAGACTGAAGAGGGTCTGGCCTCTTGATACACACTTGACATAAAGTCAGCCCAGCATAGGCACAAAGAGAAGTGAGGCAAGAAAAATGAGCCCTGTTCAAGTCTCAGTGTCCAACCAAATTGGTGACCAACTGTGGAATAACTTTTAGTGTTACTGGGCACATCTGAGTTGACTTTGTTTTGTCTCAACCAAAGACATAGGCTGGCTTGTATCTGCCTCCCTCAACATGAGCCACTCTGCTTATTGACTGAAAACTATAACTGTAACTTAACTACATCTATGAAATCAAAAAGGTAATTGCAGCAGAAACCATGACCTTTTATTTGAAAATATTAATGGTTGTATTGTGATTGCCACACTGCTTACAATAAAGATTGCACAAAGGTATAGGGGATTCAAGGTAGGTTTTTTCATAAATTAAGTAACTGCCTAGGCTCAGGCCCCTTTTTGGCACTCTGAGTGTGGTTTGTTTTGGATAACTTAACCTCCTTTGAAAACAAACAAAAGTATTTCCTATCACTGCAAAAGGAATTCTTTGTCCAGGCTAAACTGACAGAAGAGCCTTTTTTTCTCTATTTAGGTTTGACAAAAAACCCCCAACAATTAGGGTATTGTGAGTTTATTTATCATGAGGGAAGAATACATGGGAAAACATTTTACATTCTCTTTTCAGTGTCTTTCAAAAGAAGGGTTCTGCTTGGAGAAGAATACCTTTATTTCTCCAATCTAGAATGTATGTCCTCTCTGAGATGGAGGATTTTTCTGTTTATCTGCTCTTCCTCTTAAGTCAATTGAGTTAATCTTCAAGCAGCATTTTTGATCAACCAGAAAAGGACACTCACGTAATCCTCGGGCATCAAACTCAAGTTTTGCTGTGTCATGCCAAAAATAGGATGGACAAAGGATCAGTCAACTTGTATTTAATTGTGGTGTTTACTAAACAGGAATAGGATGAGAGATGTCTTTGGATAAGAGACATAGTGTAAGGAAAAATGTTTAGGTTTTGTTTTGTATAGATACACTACTGCTTTTGTATAGATACACTACTTCAAATTTTGATGTAAGTGTTTATGGCAACAGGAAAGTGTTACATCATTTGAGCCTCTTCTTCCTGCAGAGCAGGAACTAATACCAGTACTAATACCAGGCTCTGTCCAAACAACCTTACAGCAAATCATGACCTCTGGGCTTTGAACACACAGGTTATAGAACAGTTTTGAGGCCTTATTTTAACCTGCCTGCTCATAATTTCTGCTGTGACCCACACTCCACTGACTGGCTGGAGTTTTTGTGGGGAAAAAAACTTCATGGTTTTTTTCTCTTGAAATTTAGTAATAAATTTAGTTTAAACACCACATCTGTCTGCATATTGGAAAGAGATGGTTTTCAGAAGATACGAAAAGTACTTGTTTTCTTCCTGAGGTTTTACATTTTTCTTTCCTTTCTTTCTGTTCACAGCACCTTGTCTTTTGCATAAAACATCTGATCTCCTACTTAATTCCAGATCTTCCAAAAGATCTGAGAGATCGAATGAGGAGAGAAAAGTACCTGATTCAGGAAATGATGTATGAAGCTGAGCTAGAACGTCTGCAAAAAGAGCGGAAGGAAAGGAAAAAGAATGGAAAATCTTATCACAATGAGTGGCCATGACAGGATGACAAAGAAACTGCTTGAAAGAAGATAAGAACTCTTGTTTATTAAAAAATTCCTGGTTTTCTGCAGCAGAGAGTGCACTGAAAGAGATAGTCAGTAATGTTGTGCGCATTTAGCACGTGAGCCCCTATTCAATAGGGTGGATTTTGTCATAAGCCTTTTGAAACTAGAGGTGTTTCCAAGGCTTAGTCTTCTCCAGAGCTGATGTCAACACGAGCACATCAGACCAATGCTAAGTCTCTGCACTTCTGCCAGGAGCTCCCAGGCCCTGACTAAAACTCGAGGCCCTGAACTTCAAAGCAGTTACACAACTTCCAGTGCTTTACAGAACTTGGTGATCTTACGGCTCATTCTCATGAAGTTGCTACTTCACAAGCAGTGACTGCGCCTTGGCAACGTGGCAGTGTTTGTCTGTGTGTGTGGCCACCACCTGCAGCACGTGCATGGCAGCGTTGCTCTCTTCCACAGCGGACCCAACTGCGTTAGTTTGCATTTGCCACCAGTTAAGGTCACGTATGTGGACCATTTCCATTGCTCAACAATACTGAAGTATTATCTAGAAGGAGATGCATGATCATGAGTCTGATCAACTGGCCTAACAATGCTGAAAAATGTAGGCATCAGAAGTGCAGATAGCCAAGCATCTAAATGTGGCCAGAGGTATCTAGCTGTAGGGTCATTTATTTGGAAATGACACTGTGAAAAGTTGGTAACACATGTTAAAGTTTTGAACAGTGCCTTTTCAGCTATAGGACTGTCTGATGTCGGAAGGAATCAAATCAGGTTAGGGCATCTTGCCTAGAACTGCCTATGTATTTGTGTTGCCAGATCACATTGAGGCCTAGTCAGGAATTAGGGTGTACTTACACACATAACACATGTCAGACAGTGTCTTAAAGACCTATCTGCCTAAGTAAAACAGACAAAAAAAGTACAGATGAAGAAGGTGAGCAGAATAAAACACAGTCAGCCAGAATATGTAGACTTGTAGCACTTTCTGTGTTCATCATTCCATTACCTATGAAGGGGTGGAGGGAAAAAACAAAACAACAGACTGTAGTATGAAACAGCTTGAAATCCTTAATGCAGAGCAATTCTGTCCAGGCTGCAAATTAGACTTGGGCAAAATAAGCCACTGTCAGTATCCTTTAGCAAATTCCTTAATATTGAGAAATTTAAAAATTCTGATTTAATTAAGAAAATCCAAATTTCCAGACTGTTAACCCAAAAAAGTGGACTTGTAGCTTTGAAGACATCATAAGTGTTGGATGGAGCAACAAGAATCAAAATACTGAGTGTTGTGAAAGCTCTTCAATCAGTTGTTTCTAAAAGTTATTCTGGAAGTAATTTGATAGAAGGAGTAGAATTTGCCCGTCTGGACAGACCACACAATGCAAGATCCTACAGATGGATACCTCAAGCTCCACATGACAACACGACCATTTGCACCAAGACAAATATCACCAAATTAGATCTATTAACTTTCTTCCACTGCAAAGGAGAGCTGTGCTATTTGCATCAGAGTGGGGAGGTTTGATGAAAGGCAATATGACTTGAGGAAGGAGAGGGATGAAAGAAAACGTGAGCACCCTCCTCCCTGTAGCCACTGCCTGGCTACACAAAAAAAGCAAGGAACCTCCTCCAGTAGCCACACACCATCCTGCCTGAAGAGGATAAATGACATAGCAGCTCCCTTTTATCAGCTGCTCCTGGCCCAAGTCTGAAAGTCCCATGAGACAACATGAACACTGAAGGAATGTCAGGATTAGTCTGTTCTGTGTTGGCTCGGTGCCAAACTGAGTGGGGAGCACAACTAGTGGTTGTGGGGTAAATTCCTGACTAATGAGGAAGTGAATTTGTTCATCTTTGCTTCTGCTCAGAGCAGCTGTGGACACAGCCCACAGGACAGTGGGGAAATAGGAATATTTCTGTCTCTGTAAATAGGGGGTGGGGATCAGGCAGTGTTGACCTCCAATATACACATGCCAGATGGGTTAGTATTTACCATCCACCACCTACAGTTGCAGCCTGGGAATTTTGGGGCAGGATCACTGTGCAAAATCATATTCAGACCAAATTCTCATGAATAATTGGATTATTTTGGATACCCTCTCTTTAATGTCTAAGCCAACAGGTGACCAGAGCTTAGAAACCGTTTACTAAGTAGTAAAGTGAGACATGAGCCATGCATAAAATCAGTGTCACCCATATGAGCAAAATGGACCTTTGCAAATCCCTGCAGTAAGATGCAGCTTTGTCAATTTAGATCTCAGCAACTTCGAGAACTGAACTGAAACACAGTAGAATATAAACTGACTTCCACTCCAGAGAAACCACTGCAATGAAATGTGCCAAAACAAATAATGCCCAGCAGAAATGCAATAGATAATAATTGCTTTTGAGAGTAGTTTTCAAGATAGCTGCATTAGGAGGAATTTTCCTGACAGCACATTGCTAGATGTGTCTCGCTCTGCTCTAAACGAGACCATAGGCTGGCTGCTTGCCAAGCTTGTGCTGAGTATGATGCTGCAAGGGGCTCTGACCTCCCTGGCAGACCCTGAGTACATCTCTGTCACTTCAGTTTGACCAGCCACCCCATTGAGGTTTCTCTGCTGCTGGTCTGATGAACAGATTTCCCTGGAGTCCTTCAGAGCTACATAGCAGAACACTCAGGAAAGATGCTCCCTTTTTATTTACTAGAAAAATAAAATACAAATAATAGTGTAATAATAAATGGAATTTTAATAGTCTCTAGAGGACTAAATTATGCCATTCTCTTCCTGATTTGACGATGGGTTTTCTTTAAATCTCCATGTGACAGTCCTGTATGTTGTTTACTTATTCCAGCTCCACAAGAGCATTACCTTCAAGAGAATGAGAAAAAACTGCAACCTCAATGCATGGCACAGACATTTTACATAGAAAGCAGGATAGCACACATCAGAGGATTTACTGTGAAATCATCTTGCAATCAGCATAGGATTGTTCTCCATAGGCCATTCTTGACAGCCGCATGTACTTCATAAGCAGTTACACACCAGTTTTTAAAACCAAGGAAAAAATGTATATTGGGACTGTTTTTCAGCCCATTTGCTAAGTTTTTTGCATTCTGTCCCATGCTGGTTTTACAGATCTTAGAATAAAAAATGTAAATGTACAACCTGGATACTCTGACAATAGAAAAATCTAGGAATAGAACATCATCTACATTCAAGCCACCAAATAATATGACAGAAAACGTGTTTACAAATCAGTTCTTTTTTATTTTAAATCTTTCTGAGGGGAGTTACATTATTGACCATATATATTATATATATATATATATATATAAAGTATATAGAGAGATTGTTTATTTGTAAATAGAAAAATTCTATGGAGAAGAATGTCAAGTTTTCACACTTTAAAAAAATCATCAACATAAAGCCATGTTTAATGCTTGTATAATGTGATGTAATAAACTTTAAAAATAAATTATGCATATGAAATATTTATTTCTTGTCATTCATGAGTTTCTTTCTGTTCACCTTATTTGTTCAGCAAGCAAACTGACCAGTCAGATAAAAGTAAAATTCAAATGCAGACCAAAAAGAAACGAAATCTATCATCATTTTCTCTCTGTAGCTCTTTTGTGTATTCACATAGTCAAATATTGTTACTGTTGTGGTTTTACAAGTTGGGGGTTTATAGTGTTTTTACTTAAACAAGTTTCTAATTGTTTTGTCTTGTGACCCTGCCAGATGCTGCATGTAATTTAGACGTTGTGGAGTGCTCCCACTCCCGTGAAATGAATCAGTTCTGAACATCCCACATTTCTTTATCAGGTGAGCTTTCAGCTGGGAGAAATGAAGGATCAGGGTGCAGGAGTATGGTGGAGACTCCAAGGATTATCTTGCTTTTACACAGACAAGGAAGACCCTGGCTTAGAGCTCAGCTAGCAGACGACAGTATATTGTCCCAGAGAAAATATTATTGAAAATCAATTAATTGTTTTAATTAATGATTCCAATTAAGAAGAATATAGAAAAAATAAAGTCAAAAGAGTCACTTTATAGCTCTGCAGCAGTCATGGGAGGTTAGACAGCAAGAAATGGGGTAGCTGCTTCAGTCACCTGCAAAGTGTAAGGGTGTTTGTCTCTAAACTGCTTACTGAAAGGTATACTTCCCAGTGAAAACTCATCTTGATGGTATGATTGTGGAACAATAAATATCGCCTGGCCCAGACTTTCACTTCATACCAAAATTCGAGTTAAATGACTGCTCAGTGCCTAAACAGTGACTTCAGCAATAAAGGGGAGGTAAGATGGCAATTTACACGTTTCCTCTGTTTTAAACAACTACGTGAATTCAAAGCACGGAGAAGAAAACTACATATTTTAAGTATGATGGCCAGGAAGATTAGTCTTCATGAACAAAACAGGTAGAAGTTACAGATGATCTAAGGCAGCATCAACTACAGCACAGTAATTTCAGCACAGAGTGATGCAGAAAGGACATGCTGATGCTGTTTCACACAGCAGTGACCAATCACCCTCTGGAGAAACACATTCAGATGGGAATTCAGCATTTGGATTGGGAGCGCTGTAGCCATACTGGCAGGCACACAGATGAAGTGCTTGCTGCAGGCTTCTGTTCTCTGCTACAGATTACTGTCTCTTACAAAGCACAGGTACACAGAGGCACACCAGTCCTCTTCAGCGCTCTGCAGCAGCGTGGAGATAGCAGTACTTACCCTCTTTCAGACCTGAAAAGTAGGCTGGGCTGAAAGTAGGCTGAAAAGTAGGCTGGGCTGAAAGTACCAGGTAAGTATAAATTGTTATATTACAAGACTCAAGTATTCCCTAGAACAGAATGCAGTATCTGTTTCTGGGTCAGGAAGACAAGGCACAAGGTTGAATGAGCTGCACTTATCTTCTGAGACTTGAGAAGCATAGCCAGCTGATTCAGTCAATGGGCTAATTGTCTCAGAGTAACTCAGGTAGTCCCAAAACAGAGATATTCCTGTCCTGAATCCTAGGAGACTTTATTCAGGATGCTATTGTTTGTCTCAGATCTCAGATAAAGGGACACAAGACATAACTCATGGGATCTACCCCACTTGATCACAGCCCTTCCACACAGTGGCTTTAGGCACTGACCTGAACCAGAGCTACAGCAGAGGAGTGAGAAAAGGGGCTGGCCCTAAACTCTGCACTAGATAATGCAAAAAAGTGCTTCAGGAGGCATGGGGGAAACCTGCCTCCATCACCACATGTTTGCATGTGGTTTGCACAGTTTTGCGCTGGGTTAGCATGTGGAGTCATGGCCTTGATGGCACCCACAGAGTGTCTGGCTGGCCTCTTCTCCTGGTTTGGTCCTTGGAGCCCATTTTTTCACCTGTGTTTTCTGATCCTAACAGTTCATCTTATGCAGTAGATCATCAAGTGCCCTCTGTCACAAGGGCACAGAAAAAAATTGATTTAGATGCTACAGGGCCCCAGTCAAGGTAACTAAGCTAGCATTGTGTAATTTTCCAAGTTACAGCAGCTCAGTACTTGGCACAAATGCAGTATCATTTTTAGAAAGCATTTAAGGCATGCAGTCAGTTTTTCACTTGATTCCCAAGCATGACTGCCTTCTAAGCATCACAGCTCAGCTTTCCTGCAATGGCTTTAATTTTTCAACTTAATTTTGCTGCTATAGAAGAGTTTTAAACACTCCTGTATAGCCATTGTAAAAGTCTGAAGCACAAAAACAATACAGTGGGTCAGTCTGTTCCCCACTCTACCAAAAAGCAAGCTGGAGAAGAAAGCAATGGGGGTTTTCACCCTCCCAAAACACCGGCACAGGGCATGGTCTCACATGGATGGGCTGTTAACCTTCTCTTGGCAGCCCCACCAAAGGATAGGCCATTCCATAAGCCCTGTAGCCCTGGAGAAGCCTCCACCATATGGCATCATCTGTGCCCTGGAGAAGCCTCCATCATATGGCATCCCTTCTCCATCCCAGAGAATTGTGCAGGGGGCTCTGCACACCTGCCAAAACACAGTAGGCCCTTGCCTGATCTGAACCAACCTTGAACATGAATCCCCAGAAAACAAGGACTGCAAGAACACAAAGGACTAAGTTTCAGCTCATAGCTCTGGAGAGAACTGCTGTGGCAAATGCAGATGCAGCCTTCACTCTTGTGCAGGACAGCCAAAAGGGAATCTTCTTTATTAACATCTCCGCTGCACTGTGCCCAGCCCAGTGCAAGAACAATTCTAGGCCAGCAAGCTGGGCATGCAGCAGAAGGCTGCTGTGGTTCTGGTCTATGGCACTGAATAAAAAGTATAAATAGATTATTTCCTTCATGAGGACCAGCTCTGTAAGGGCAAGACAGAGGAGAACAGGGAGATAGGGCATGAAGGGAAAGACAGTACTGACTCTTGCCTCTACCACCACCCAAGTCACTCTTGCAGCTCCCAGTAGTGAGCACAGAGGAGAAGGTACAGGTAGCTAAGAAATAAGTGGGTTAAAAAAAAACATAGACAACAAAACCAGCAAAATAAATATGCTCTCAGAATCAGTTCTACAGAAGAACCAGATAGCACTAAATATACCTCCTCTACAAAAAAAAAAAGACCCATTGTTTCTTGCAATCTGATAAGGTCCCACACCCTAATCTCTTCATACTTTTAATGCCTTAAAAGAAAAAAGAAAAAAAAAGACAAGCCAGAAAAACAGCCATGTCTGGGCGAACAGTATTCTTTCCAAATAAAAAATTCACTCTGAGGGTGAAATGAGATTAAATGCAGATATTTTCCAGGAGGCTCAAAAATAACAGGCAAATATTTCACGTAGAAACATTGCTTTAGGCTCTGTCACCAAGAACCAGAGAGAGTGAGGAAGTGCAAGAAAAACCTGATTCCTTTCCTGACTAATGTCAAGGTTATGCAAAGGCGATAGTGCCACAAAGCTCAGCAGATGCCTGCCCATGACCCCAGCAGAGCTGGTAACTGACCCAGAACAGGAACATCAACAGTGCTTGACATGAACAAAACTGTCCTCATGGGCTGACACGGCCTTGTGTCATATGTGAAGACCATTGACTTTGTTCTTGTCACTTGCAACATCCATTTCAATGTGGCTAAAGGCAGGGTTGTCAGTTCCTTCGTCTGCCATGGTAAATGGTTTCCAGTTCAACACTTCCACTTTCTCTGGCTAAAAAACAAAAGACAAAAGCCATGCTGTGAAACAGAATAAACAGTCTTCCTCTCTTTGACTTCTCTTTGGCCAGCAGAGTCAGGCCTGACACACAGGGTGCCTTGCAGGAAAACATGTCGGCTGCTGACAGAGCACAAATACTTACTCATCGCAGTAGATGGTATTTTTCTTGGGGCACGGAAAGTTTTGTATTGCGTAAGGTACTAATTGTGTAAAAAGTTCTTGTAACATAAAATGTTCTTGTCCTGCAAATTGGTTTGGGTGTGCAAAGTTCTAATTGTTGTTTTCATGTCTACTGATATGTCACCACCAGGTCTTTGAGCTATTGAATCCCAGCCCTTCATCCTTGCCCCATTTGTGACAGGAAGAGCAGATTAACATGCACCATTGCTCTGATGTTGCAATGTTGCATTTCTCTTAAATAGAATGAGATATTGAGCTCTTCATGTGCAGAAAGTTGCTTAGTTAGCCCTGATTTTTTATTCATCAACTTTCTGCAGCATTTGTGGTGCCAACCGCTTGTTATTCCTCTCTTAACCATGTAAGAGACAGATACTTGTTTCTGATTCCAGGCATAAAAAAGTATGGTTGTGGACATTAGCTTCCATGTGGGTAGTGGATTGTTTTGTTATTTTTCAAAAGACTTCAGGGATTAAATTCCCAGATAGCAGAAAGAGATGTTGACCCACTAAAGACAGTGAATGACAGTAACTGGATAGCTGATCTCCAGTACTGACATTGGCAAATAGCATTACAATAGTATGGTAGAATATCCCTTTTTTCCACTGGTGTTCTTATCCAGAAGCTGAAATACATAGGATCATTCTAGAAGGAGTTGTAAGTATTGAGGAAAAACATTTTGCAAGCTGGATCATCTTAAAGATACGATTATTGTCTGAACTACTGAACGAAGCTGAGCTTGAATGTTCAGCTGACGATATTGATTGAAAAGTGATCTGCAGATTATTTTAAAAAATAATTTCCCTGTATTCTCCCTTCTAAAGTATGTTATTACCCAATATTTCCCCTTTTCTTTTTCTTAGGATGAGAGCTAGGAAACAGATACACTGACTAGAAATGTTTTCTCTCAAACAGTAGCCAAAGTTACAAAAAAAATTCTGGCCTTAGAGAACACATGTTCATAAACAAAGGAAGCTTTGCTGAGTCCAAGGTGCCTTGGGGTAGCTTCCCAGAGGGCAGTTAGGGAGTATTTTAGCAGAAACATGGAGAAAACTGTCCCTTTTCTCAGTTGCTTCTCTGTGGTTGACTGAAGCTAAGCTGTGGCAAAACTGCTTCCTTGCCTGTGGCAGCTGCCTTACTCCCACCTGCCTTGTGCTCTGCTACTGTCTTAAAACAGATAGTCCTATCAGGCAGCATCAGGTGCTATTCATCCTGATTGGAAAAACATGAGGCAGGAAATTTGTTTGCCGTTGTCCCCAGGATGAAAGGTTGATTTAAATCAGAGATGCACAGTTACACTTACTTGCTCAGTTTCGGACCGTGAGAAGTTGGACAGGAAATCTTCCTTGGTCAGCAGGAATTTACGATCCGTGTTCTGCTTCAGTCCTCCTACAAAATAGACAAGCTTTATTCAGCCAGCTTTACACATGCAAACCATATGTCAGACACCAGCTATGGGCACCAGGCCAGGCAAGCAGGACAGAGTCATGCAGCAAAAGCAATCAAGCAATCACAGACCTAAGGGATCATTTCTTTACAAAAATGTATACTCTGCTCCTCTCAATATATAAAATGATCCCCCAAAGTCCATTTGAAATGCCTTAGCTATTACCCAGCTTCCTAGAGCCTCCTCAGATTTCCTGTTTTGGAAAAAATCGAATCTGGCAATCACCAGAAAAGAATGAATCGCATACAGTGATGTCTGGGAATACTCTGCCAGTCCAGGAGCTGTGGCACCAAGTGCTACCCTGAACCCTGAGCTCTAGTTCTCAGCTCCCTATCAGTAAGACTCCTGTCTCCAAACTCACCAGCAATTTTTATAGTGAATTATTCAAGGGCATCCCCAGGATGGGGGGATGAGAGTTAATGGAATGTCTGGGCATTTTTAAGGAATGGAAGATTAGCTATTCTTGGGCAGGAAACAAAAGATATGTAGGTGCTGGGAATTAGCTCTGCTTGCCACCTGAGGCTTAAATAGAATCTTGTTCCATGAGAAGCAGGATGATATTTTGACTGAGTTAATTCTGTTGTGCTTCTCTTCTTGGACTGAGTATTTCTCATCTGGATTTAGTAAGTTGTCTGGTTTCCATGCTTTGCTTCATGGCCTATAGATAACCTGATCCCTACCAGGTAAAAAGCAAAATTTGGGTTCAAGCATCACTACAGCAATGGGAAGAGCATGTGCTTAAAAGAAAGTGGGGAGAAAATCTTCTAAAAACTGAGAAGGAAAAGAAAATTAGATAAATGTAGCTTGTGCTTATTAGTTGCAGGGCATAGGGAAGTTAATGGAAGTGAGTCTGTCTACTGAGTTTGGAGTTTCATAGTCCTGGAGCCATTGTGGATCAGTGTAAAAATTTGAAATCTAACAGCCTCCAAGATGAGGGCTGTTACATGAATCTGGCTGGGGATACCAGGTAAAGCTGTGAGAACAGCTGCTTTTCTTGCTGTTTCTGCCACGCATGAGGTAAATGACAAGAGTAGCTTGCATCTGACCTGGATGCAAAAGTAGTGAGACCATGGGCTGGGACTGAACTCCCCATTCTTACCCATGGCAAGCTGCTTTTTCCCTTTGCACAAAAGTACTGGGAAACTGAGAAAGAAGATAAAATAGCCATGCAGAGGATCTGCAGCTCTTAGGCATGTTCTTGAGGAATGTGGTGAAAAGCATGCACTCTATGGATGCAAACAACAGCCCTTGAGTGCTCTGAACTCACTGAAAGTCAAACTGCTTTTGTCCTCTAGAAGCATGGGTGTATTTCCTTGCTCGGAGTTGTTGCCATGTTCAGGGACAAGTCTTAAACCTCCAGCCCCTGCAAGCATCTAATAAAACAGGAAAGACAGATGTCTTTTTTTTCCTTCTTTTTATGCCCCTTAGGTTTAAAAATATCCTGAAACTTCTTTCTACTTAGAGATTTATAGTAACTTTGCTGTGAGCAAATAGCAGGAGTGGGATGCAAAAGCGCTGAGGGGAGGAAATTCGATTCAGGATGGTAACCTTTACACAGTGTTTGCAATAGGTTTCTAGCACTTCCTGTGGCTCTCAGGACATCTTAGTTTGAAAGAGATCTGAGACACATTCCATCACAGCTCTGAAACCAGTACCTGTTAGGAGGCTGATAATTATTCCTACAATTACTGTAACAAGTGTCCCAAGTGTGCTGAAGTAGAGATAAGACAAGGAATACCAGTTGTCTGCCAGGGCTGGCCTGAAATAAAGCAGAAAAAGAGTTAATCTCTCCTTTTCTGTTCCAAACATCTTGAAAGTGTTTTTTCCATGCAGTGTATAAATATAGAGATACTTTTGAACCAAGCAACCTGGTAATCTTGAGCTACCTCCATACAATCATATGGGCACTGAAAATTTGTTCCAAAATTTGCAGAACAAGTTCCTTTGTAAGAGGCAAGGCTAGCCAGCACAGTGAGCCAATGCATGAGACAGAGCAGGTAAAACAGGACAGTCCTGTCTCTGCTATGAATCTAGTGCAGAGCTGAACACTCTAGTTATCCGGATGAAGGGATTAATTTCTTTAGCAAAGGTGATGTTATTTAAAGGAAGGGGCACAAAAAAAAAAAAAACCCAACAAGCAAATCAACCCCACGCAGCTCTGAACAGCAGAGGAACTGTCTTTACACCTCATTCTGCTCTCCCTGACTATGCGCTCTGTTGCAACAGGTGCTTCCCAGCAGCCAGGAGCAATGCTGGAGGGCTCATGTGAGAGGCGTGGTATATGAAAATGGATGTTGGGCACCCAGTGTGCCAGGGTATCTCCTGATTGTACAATGCTCTAAGGCGTAAGGATTTGGAAACCCTAGAAATGTGTTTTTTCAGCTTCTTTCTACTGCTGCTGTTCTCTCTCATGTTAAACTTAACTGTGATCATCTAGAGTAAGACATTTGGCAGTTGCAAAACAGAGGAAATCCCATATATTGTGCCCATTCTCAATGTACTGATTAGAACTATTCTGCACAAACAAGTTGCTGTAGGTAGAGCTGCTAACTGGCATTTTGCCCTTTAACTGCCAATTTCTCTAATTCATGTGACAGATTGTGGAAGCTAATCCAATAACTATAAATGATATCTTTGTTTAAAACTGTGGTCCACAGTAAGGCATGTCCAAGCCTTTGAATTCAAATACTGAACTGAAGCTTTTCAGATCAATAGAAATATTCACTTTGACTTGTGTTGTGGGATAACTCAGACAAACTATTTCAGTCTGAGAGGAAAAAATTCAGAGAAAACTGCTGCATCTCAAACAGTGTGGTAGATAAAGCAGAGAAGGATCATTATAGTAACCCAAATACTGTACCGATGTATGTGTTTCTTTAAAAAAAATGCATGCTTTGTTACTGCACTTGATGAACTCATATACCTTTCTGCACCTGGTGTGCTGAAAACTGTTGTTAATGGAATTTCTGTTGATGTTAAATTTCCTGAGGATATATTACAGCCTACAGTGGAGAGATCGAGTGGCTTGGTTCTCTCTGGAAGTGGAGGATAAATCTGAGATCCAATTCCAACCCAAAGTGAAATAATGAAGCCGCTGACAAGACCCACAAATGCCCCCTGCAAAACAAAAAGTGAAACCTGGATTTACATGAAAAGCAAAAGATATTTGAAAGAAACAACAATTAAATGAGTAAGAAATAGTCAAGATAATCTAAACAGTAATCTTCATAGCAATGAAATAGAGTTGGAAAGTGCTGAGGAATTTACTTCATTCCCCTTTGGGAAAGTACGATGTTTTCTCACAGCTCCTGAGCACACCTCTTTTTATTTGGCCACTAGGTTTTTACAATCAAAGGATAACTTTGATCTTCATGGCATATGGGGAAATCCTGCTTTATTTGAGGCCCTCCCTGAACAAATACAGAAGCCATTTGTCAATTTTCTCATGTGACCTGTTTTAGCAAAAAAAGCCCCTCCTACATCAGAGGTAGGTGGGGTTGTGGCTGAGAGCTAGTAATTTTTTATTATTTACTTTAGTACATCTATAAAATTTTCAACTGCAAAAAAGTAAAAATGAGTGATTAGTAAACCTGTAAATAGTAATTGTAAAACACTATACTAATATTAATATATTAGTATATTTCTATATTATTATAGTAATATTACCATAATAAATTAGTAAACCTGTAAATAGTAACAGTACAATTACTATTACTAAACAGTAATCCTGCCAGACTAAACCATGGACCATATCAATAAAGTTTGTCAAATCCCTCTTGTGATGAAAAAGGTTTTTCATCTGGAAATGATAATTTTAAAATATAGAAGCACTCTGAAAATACCCCAATTTGGTCTGCAAGTGCCTAGATGCCCTTTTCCTGGCCTGACCCCCTTTTGCTAAGACAGGCCAGCATACTCTGAGCCTAGTGATTGTGCAGGTATATCTCAAAATGCATTGTCCCTGCTTCTAAAACTGGTTTTAAGAAATCCTTGTCAGAGCTTCATTTTTATTCAGATTATTTCTCCCATCCAAATCTCTTCATGGGATGGAAATTCAAGTTCCTATACAGCTCTGTTTGTCACTTTCTTTAGATAAAGAAGAAAGGGAGCAAGGGGAAATGTCCTCATGGAAAGTACCAAAGACATCTCCCCTGCTGCCCAACATCAAATTATTAGTGGAAGGAGAAGCTGGAAATTATCAATAAATTTTGGATGAACAAGTCTTTAAATTTCTACTTACAATTCCATTTGCAAAGGAGCAGAGGATTCCCAAGGCAAAAAGTCCTAAAAGGGGGCCACCGACCATGCCAAAAATGCTGAGTGCTGCCTGAGGAAGGAAGAAAGTCTGCTATCAGGTGCTGTGCAAGGAAGGTAAAGTTTCCAAACTTTAGAAGAGAAGATGTTCAGAAAGAAATTATGAGACTTCTTAAAGTGGTGTGTACTCAGTTGCCAGGATTTGATATATATGGATGCTTAAAACACAGGCTGAGCCATGGATCCTTAAAACACACGCCATGGGCGATTTCACATCAGTATTCAAGAAAGAATAAAAACTAATCTCATAATGGTATTCAGCAATTATTTTCTTACATAATTTATTCTGGGTCATTCAACATGGGCGTGAAAAAGCTGTCTGGCACCTACCTGCAACAAGGCTCCCAGAAGAGATGCTACTGCAGCCATAGCAATGCAGACTCCACCATAAAACAGGCCTGTATGTGAAAGAACAATCTATAAATCTGTCAAAGTTTGAAAATTTCTAATGGAAAAGTTTCTGTCTAACCCAGCGTGGCCCCAACATCTCCCAAATAAAAGTGCTAACATCTGGAGTTTCTCTAAGAGAGACTGAATTGGCCAAAAGGTTTCTGTTTCCATGAAGAAGAGATCATGCAAACTTGATGAAATCCGCATTCTGTGAATTGCTAAAGATTAGTTCATAAATGTCAGCCATATGGATTAAGCATAGAGGCAATAACCCAATTATTATTCAGATTTCTCAGCTAATCTCCTGTGTCATTGTCCTTATTTTGAGGGAATGATTTTCACTTCTCAGCCTAAAGTCCAGGAAGCAAAAGAGTAAATGCTGGCAGATCACTGGGAGCTGGCACAGGGACAGAGAACATCCCAGGTCACCAGGACACAGTGTTTCTTTCCAGGAGCTGAAACACTGGCTTACTTGTTTTTCCCACCTCCGCCCCGATGAGTTTCACTGCTCTAGCAAGAGGTTAATCTCACTATTCATTGTGACGGGTCAGGCAACTCATGATACCACAAACAACAATTTTGGCACAAACATTGTTTGCAAATGTTTGAGAAACTTCTCTCAGGTGACAATATTTAATTCTTGTTACCGTCCCACCAGTCTGCCGTGCTCCCTGGCATGAGCTCCAACATGACACCACATTGGGACGGCGGTGTTTTCATTCTTACTACAAACACTTTCTTGGGCTACACCTGCAGCTAGTCACAGACAGTACAAGTAGCAGACGTAACAATTGCAATTCACAGATTTAAACCATCTACTTAGTCTAGTTCTGATTCTCTTTGAGTTACATTAAGCAGAGGAGCTAAACAGAGTGACAGTCTGAGAGTATATCAGAGAAGATGTGCAATTTCTTGTTCTCTGGAATATTTTTGGGACACAAGGCTACTGCTTGCATATAAATTTTTTTTAAATTGTCACAAAACAGCTTCCTTTGCTTCCTATTTTTGACAGATGAAAGAAAAATAGCAGGTGTTTAAGTCACAGATATTTGGCTTTGTAGAATTACGAATCAATACTGAATACAGATGCAGTGCAACTTTCCTTATTAAAGACCAAACAAGATGGTTTCCTTTCTTCTTTAAACTCACTTGTCCCCAATTTGTGTAAAACTTACACAGCTGATCTTGTCTCCCCCAAAAGTTGCACCAACATAGTCCCACTGGTGTGAATTACTTACTCCTGACATACACCATCATAAGCAAGGTCTGAATCAAACCTTCACTTTGTAAAGCAAAAGCAGAAAAGATGTTTTCCAGACATACTCATCCCCATGGAAATCCATGACAGCTTCTTTTCAGAGAGAGATTTGAAGTAGGGCTTAATGAGGTCTTCAACAGTCACAGCAGCCAGAGCATTGATGCTGGAGGACACCGTACTACAGAAGGCAAGATTTATACAATTTTTTTATATCTTAAAAGCTGAAATCATATATAACAGGTAGGTTACTGGCACAGAGAAACTGCCACTGTCTAGAACAGTGCCAGAAAACTAATGTAACTGCTGCATAGGTTTAAGTAACTTATTATTCCAGAGAATGCAGCTAACAGCTTAGAAAAACTGTTTAAAGTAATTATCCTTGGTGAAGTCAAGGCACATACTGATGAAAAGTTGGGCTGGACCTGGAGAACTGAATAGAAATATCTATTGTGTATAGCTAGGCTGTAAACACTACTGGTATACATGATACCTTCACAAATGATCTACAGCATATATCTGAGTAGGTAAAATTCCCACATTCCATTCCCATTTGCTTCCCATTCCCATTCCCATACTGATGAAAAGTTGGGCTGGACCTGGAGAACTGAATAGAAATATCTATTGTGTATAGCTAGGCTGTAAACACTACTGGTATACATGATACCTTCACAAATGATCTACAGCATATATCTGAGTAGGTAAAATTCCCACATTCCATTCCCATTCCCACTGTTTACTTTTAATGCACTCTCAGAGGAGAATTCAGATAATCTAATTATGGTCACCTAAAAATTAGGCATCTAGTCCAAACTGAACTGCTGTAGGTTCCCTTTGGGATCAGAGAAACCAGCACTCCTAAGGCACAAACCAGGTGATCCATTGTCTGCATGTACCTTGCTCCTGAAAGCCACCAGCTTTTCTTCAGCATGTGAAAAAAATATTTTGGCTCTTCCCTCTATTTATGTAGCTACAAGTATTCAGAACAGGAAAAAAAATTATTCTGGTGTCGCATTCATAAGTTTCTTCATTTCTAACTGTTTGCTATTGTTCAGAGCCTTCACTGAGAGAGACAGTGTTTCTTAAAGATACTCCTTGGGAAAGCTGAACAAAACACTCCCCAGTATGGGATAGAAGCATATCAATCTGTCTCCTACAGATTATACAAACACATAATGATTGTTGTTTCATGGGATTCATTCAAGACAATTGGAAGCCCAGGAACTCTGGAAAAGAAGTCTCTAAAGATCAGGGGTAAGAAAAGGCAGATGGCTTTGAAGTTATGCAGGTTTGAAACTGGAAAATTAAAGATGAGCAATAGGAAATTTCCCCAACTGTAGCTACTTGATGTAACTATCCATCCATAATACTCAAAAATTCCTATAGCAAATGGGCTTTAAAAGCACAGAGAAGGATTTGTTAGTGTTTTACATGACATGTGGCTGTTTCCTCATGCTGTTAGTAGGGATCTCCTAACTACTTTAAGTCCTAGGATCAGGATATTGGAAACTATGGATTTTTAAGCTGCATCATCAAAGAGGTCATAGTGATTTTTTTTAAGACTAGAAATCAGCCAGACAAAGAAATAAGTACAAAAGTTTTAGTACAAATACAACTTTAGCTCCAACAAGTAGAGGGGGGAAAAGGTAGCAGTTTCCAGATTATTAAATTACCTTAATGTCCCACTGTAAGCACTAGCCACAAAAAGGCCTGGCACTCCTGGGAAATCACGCATGATATCCAGCACTAGGTATGGCATTAGCTGAAAAATTCAGATTAAGAAGTATTATCATCTTGCCCTAATTTTTCATCTTATCACGGTGTTGTTTTTATCAGCCTTTTTTACACTGGCATTTTGTACAGCTATTGTAATTTTTAATGCCCTATCTTGCTATATTTATTGATTTTTTTTACAGAGAAAACCAACCCTAAAATGTCCACTAGAGCTACAGAGAGTCTGTTGAGATGCCCTGGGGTGCCATGCCCTTAGGACCTTGTTTTCCAGTGACAATTGTAGAGGAAGCTAGGGCTGGGCAGCAGGTGGTCTGTTCTGTTCATCACTCCCTTGGGGGGCTGGGTGCCACAGATATTTTTTCTGCTGTTGACTCCACAAAAAGCGGTTCATATACAGTCCAATAAACTCAGATAATGGTACCTGAGATCGGTTTCCATATAGGAAACTATGTGCCTTTTTTTGATGTTTGCAAGATCTGAATGCTGGGAAGAGAGAGGAATTTTAAGATTCTCTTCCTGTGAACCTTTTATTTTTCACTGACAAATTTATATTTTTAGTATCTTGCTTTCAGCTTCTACCAAATGAATTTGACTGATGGGAAAAACTTAATTTCTTTCCAGCTTCCTCCTTGACTCTTATTTTATTCTACTCTTAAAGACCAAGTGGTCCTGCCTCAGGTGCTCCATGGTCTGTGCTCTTCTCCTGCCTTTCCAGCTACTGTCCATTGGAGCATTATCCAGAGCCTGTGATTATCTTAGGCTTAAACAAACACATAAAACTTATTTGATTTCCTTGGGCTGTGACTCTGGCCAGTCTATGGGCTGCCAAGAACTCTTGTTCCTCAGGTAAACCTGCTGCTCAAGGTCTGTTTGGGGAGAGGTCATCATCAGCGGTGAGGTGGTTCCTCTGCAGCACAGTCTGATTGCCCATCTCTCCTCCAAAGGAGGGAAGGATTCACCATCACTAGCAAAGAGCTGCCTGCTGATAGCTTTCCTCGAGGTGTGTCCTTTGGGCACAAGTATGGTTTGAATCTGAAAAGGATTTTGCCTTCGTCAGCCATGGGGAATTTGGGTTGGATGACACAAAGCAGCTCACCAGAACCCACAGCCACTCACAAGGGCACTGCTGCTCTCTTCCCCTCACTCCTCTTCAAAGCAGTTTCATGCAATGCTGGCACTCCTGAACCATTTTGAGTGAAAACCCCACACATTTGCAGAGGTGGGTGTACTGAGAGCTCTCCACATTGCAGCTCTCCCTGCTACCCTCCTTACCAAGTGCTGAGGGATTTGCAGCTCCAGGAACTGTAGCCTCAGCCTGACACAGGATTCCATTGTGTCACTATTTCCAACCCCCTGACTCTTGAACTGCCTTTGTCTGGTTATTATGGCTGCAGAGGAAGGATACCTTCCCACCACCTTCCCCCGAGATGTGGGGCCATACCTGGTCGAGTGCTGACACCTGGTTGGCCGTCCATGGGTCACAGTCTTTGTAGATGGAGTAGAGGGCCAGTCCACACAGCGTGGCACAGACCAGGATTGCCCAGAGTCCCACCAGGTTGATGTAGAGAGACCTGCACCAAAACACATGGAAACACCATGTTAGAGCTCAACATCCCACAAAACACCCCTCCAGGGCCAAGCAAGGAAGCACCCGCACCTGCACCGAGGAGACCCCCTGGTCAGCAGCTGCCTGCCAGCAATGGCAGCACCATATGACTCCCAGCATTTCACCTGGAGTGAGATCACATTTCTACATGTACAAATGACACTTCTGGTTTTGGTGTCACAGTCTGAGCACTTATCCCCTGACAAGAGAGATGATGGGAGCGATAGAGCAATCCCACGTTTCATCATGTGTACGAGCTGTACGTTGCAAGCAGCAGGCCAGAGGATGCTCTTTCCCCCATGCCACACCCCTTGACAAACCCCAAGCAGATTTGTAAGGCGGGGTGCCCCAGATCCAAGTGTGGGGTACCTTATAGTCAGCACCCGCATTCCTTTGCCTCTGGAGCTGTAGTATTGTGCTTACACAATGCTGGAGTTGTCCTTGTAAAGCTACAAATCTCCCATTTCCTCCTGAGACAGTCTCTGCGTGAAGCAACAATGAGAAACTGGGGCCTGGGACCTGGTCTGGAGCTGCTGCTGGCTGCCACTTCCAGAGAGCAGGGGTTCTCAACAAGCCCAGGGTTTCCCCTTTAGTAACCAAACAACTTGGAGTCTGGTATCATCCAGAAACTCCATCACCTCCCCACATCCTGACGCAAGCTTCAGCTTCAGATAATGGTGAGACCAGACGTGTTTTTGTCAAGCAATAATTCTGCCTTTGCCACATAACAGGCAGCTTCTACTGGCAGTGAAAAACACATTGTTCTCCTTGCTCAGTGAGGGCTTTTGCTTTCCATCTAAATCTCTGGTTTTCTCAAATGTTTCCAAGCTCTTCGTGTCTCCTGGGTCACAAATCTCTTGGTATCTCCAGGGTCACAAAGTTCTTCTTGCCTAGAGTGGTCATTTCAAGCAAACATACCCATTGGGAGCAAGGCCTTGAAAAACAGCGTTCCTTTCCAGCAGTTGCCTCCTGGTTATCTGTGTATCACTGATAGTGATTTCACTTCCTGACAGATCACATACCCTGGACTTGTGCCAATTAGTAAGACCTCCTCTGGGAGGATATTTGGTTTCTGTGAAAATATATTCATGCTTGCAAGGCTTCAAGAGGCCTTTTAGTGCTTTTGGTGCCCAAGAAAGTAAGAGGAAACAGCCTTTGTATTTCTGTAGAGGACCAGCAGAACGAACAAAGAAATAAACCTAACTTTATAAGCCTTGTTAGACATTAAAATGGACATTTTCAGAAAGGTATAATGTAGATTAACTATCAGTTAACTATCAGTTTTATACAATAGGAAAATTATTGGCAAGCACAATACAAACTCTTAGAAAAGACCTATATAAATAAAAGCTGATTTATGTATAGTAGGGGAAACTCTGCATTTTTGCCTTGTATTTGCAATTAGGAGGTGGTCTAAACACACAACCAACAGCACTTTAAATTTCTCTCTAAACTAATTCAGTAAAAATGAAGCAGTCTTCTTCTCATAGATGCTTACATATTGATTGGATGTCTTGCATCCACTTTGCTGAAGCCGTTCCTGCACTGGCATAATCTACGCTGATATACAACACCTAGAAACTGATTTAGCACAAAATTTAACCAATGAGTAAAATCAATCCAACTCATTTGAACAGATGTAATAGAAGAATAAGCCTAGAGCCTGTAGTAAAGATCAGAAAGTCATGAGAAACACAGAAACAAAAAAAAATGCCTGGGTTTTAAGCAATTGTTGTTTATAGACTGCGTCAGTGTTTTACAGAGAGCTTTTTTTTCCTCCTGATTTCTGTCCCAGCTCATGGTACACCCTATGACTAAGCACTGGAGAATAATAATTGTAGCACTGTTGGAGGGAGGTGTTTCCATTAATTCTACGTGAATAACATGGGGTGGAGTTTGGATGAAGTAGGCATTTTGACTGCAGAAAGCTTATTTTCAATTGTTTCTTTCAGTCTGGCTCTAAGAATTTAGCATTGAAATATGCCAGCTGATGACCTTGAAAGGAGAGAAAAATGTGTTAGCAGCCCATATTTTTCTGACAGTGTAGCTCTCCTGCTCTGAGTGCCTCTTATCATTCAGATATGAGTGATATGTTCATTATGTTCAATTTGCCTAGTGATTGTTCAAAGATGACAGAATGTGCTCCTACCTACTGGTGTTCCTTGAATGGGGTGAAATCCTTTCCCAAACCCTGAGAAAATTCTGTTCTTGTGCCACTGTTAAAGGCCTACTCAAAAGCTGCAAGTTAAAGTCTGTGAAGGAATTATTTTCTGAGCTCTGATGTGTTACCGTGCTGTCTCTTAAAAAGCCTTACAGTAAATGGTACAGGGGTAAAAAACCCAATTACTTTGACCTGATGACATTTTGCACTTCTGTGTACAGATTAAATGACAATAAGAGGTACAGGCCAACAAAATGACCTGCCAAATGTGTTTAATTACACTTGAATATGAACTAGATAGTCACCACAGAATAGCAGGGTTTATAGTTGTGACAAGCTGCAACTATTATGCAGAATGATTTCTCCATGCAGAGCAAATATCTTGCACAAGAGAGGCACAAGCAAGGTGCCACAGAATCCAACCACCCATGCCAGCAGGACAGGGTTCTACTGATTAAGGCTACGCAACCAATAATATGACCGCCTAAATTCCATCCAACCCCTACAGAACCAGACAGCTTCCAGCCCTGGCAAAAGCTGCTGCAACAGCTCAGAAAAACTACCCTGAGGCTGCCGTGGTGTCAGATTCCCTCTGGTCACACTCTGCTTCTGAGACACTCTGGAGGTGTCTCTGCCCCCAAAGAGTGTAAGGAGGGCCCAAGAGAGGGGCAGAGCCCTAAGTGGAGCAGGTGCTGGGAAGAACAGCCTGACTGGCACACAAATCTGGAACAATGTACGCGTCTGTTCTCCCATACACAGTCATTCCCGGGAGATGTGGGATGTGCCTCCCGCCTCTGCAGTGCTGAGAACCTAGAACCCAGCCATGTGCCATAGACCGTGGAAAAGTATCCTGGAGATGTGTCAGGGAATGCTGGAGATGTACCAGATAACGAGCATCAGCTCATTCCTGTGTGCAGCACAAATGGCTGAAAAGCAGATTTTCTTTACTGATACAAACAAAATATTTCAGTTGTAAATGGTGTGTGATTTTGTGGTATTTTGCTAGCTTATGAAGTGAAAGCCTTCATAAAGCTTCTTCTCCGTATGTCACTGTACCATAGAATGACCAAATGTACAGGGACTACAGTTATGATGTGTGCTTCTATATTTCTTCTATAAATTATTTTCAGGAGATCACTAGTAATTCTTAAATCCTGAGCTGTGAACTAATGGAATGGTTCTAAAGATAAAGATAAGATAATAGTGCTAGTAAATATACTCCATTCTAGAGTAAAGGCTCATCAGAAATGTTTACACTCAAGGAAAACATAACCGTCTGCCAGTTTCCACAGTTAATTCCTTAAAAAATACGTCATTATTATTATTATTATTATGAACACAAAATATATGATTGCTCAGCAATTTTATCACTGAATAAGTCATTTCTGGATTTCCTCACACCTATATTCATTGCTATGGGAAAATATTTTAGTCTTTACTTATGAAAAATCCCCACACAATGATTTAGGTTTCATAGAGCGGCAATTGAAGATACTGTCTTGATATGACTTCACCATAAGTACTGCAATATTTGGTCTTTAGGTTGCACATAAACTTAATGCAGCTATTTCTATATGAGAATACTGACACAGTGAAACATTCAGGCACAAAGTTCAATGTTACAGCAAACCCATGTAATTCATATACCAGTAATTACTGTGCCAAATTTCTTCTACCTGGTCCACAAAACAGAAGGCAAAAGTTGTTATAATCTGCCTTTATAAATGCAGATTATACAGACAAAATACCCACTCATTCCTTTTAAGAAAAGAACTCTCTTATAAAGAACAGCTGCTGCTAAATTCAGAGAGTAACTGCAGACAGACTTACAATTTTGCGTGGAATCTGCTTTTGCATGCGATGTATCTCTGGACTTGAGACTGGTTAACCCCGTATATACCAGTCCACGTGAAAGTCCCACCGATAACAATCGTCCAGAAGGTGTGTCTTTGCAAAGGATTGGGATCAAAGCTACAATGAAAGGAAAATGAGAAAGCAAATTCAGAATATGAAAGCCTTATTAATATGTAAAGACCTTAATGCTTAGAAGGAATAATTTCTCCATGCTTGTTCTAATACAAACTTTCTTAATCTGGCCAGCTTTTGAACATTAAGTTACTCTAACTTTACGTGAAGTCATAGAAAGTAAATTTTAAAACTCAGAGCTGACATCCTGAGCTGGTGAAACACTCTGAACTGTCCAAAGGTGAAGCTGGAGAGCTTTATTTGCCTATAAACTACATTCTTATGTAAAGTTGTATGATGCTTGTGATGGTTGTGATGAAATGATGCTGCAGTAAAAAGTGTAATGTGCCTGCTTATCTAGAGGGACATCAGTCTAACATCAGTATAAAGGTGTGTTTACAATCCCAGCCTTTGTGGACAGAGCCTCTATAAAACGTTTTGCTGGTTTACCTCTAAGTAAACAGCAGATTTTAGGTGGCCATGAACAATTATTATTTTTTAATCAAATTTTAATATAGTAATAAATTATATTTATCTTGGTGAACGCTGTAGTATTATTTCACCTATTACATCCTTTACTCCTTTTCTTTTTCCATCTGTGAACTCTGTGATTGGGAGAAGAATCAATGCAGTATAACCACTGCAAATGAGCCACACAGATTGAAATAAATTACTGTTAATAAGTAGAAAAAATTACTCACAGATTAATTACTTACTGAATAATTTGGTGAAGAATTTGGTGAAGAATTTTACAGAATAACCTGATTAATATTGTGAACTGATCACAATACTTGTCATACTGAACTTTCACTAATAGCACTGGGTGAAGGTTCTCAGAAGAATCTTGTATTCATCAAAGGTACAATAACTTTTTTACTTGAAATGGTCTTTGATTCAACATTGTCAGACTGAATATTCTTGAACTTTTAAAGTGATATTTTTAGGCTAAGATTACTTACAATAATGGAGGGTAAAATACTATTAAAACTACTTCTATTTTTTCTTTTAGGGGGAAAAAAAAAACCTCCCTTTTTCAGATTAGGCAAAAATTATTATTTTCCCTTTTTTTTTTGGTCCAGTCACTGAAATGCCAAATCAGCTGTTTGCAAATTGTAATTATAAATACAAATGTGCTCTCCTATTTACCATTCTCTTTCAGCGGAATCCCAAATGAATCCTTAAAATACCTACTTGAAAAAGTAAAAAGGTTTTTCTCTTTCCGGGATTTTGCACGGAGTAAAACCTAAAGAAATATCCCTCAAACTAGGAGAGCTTGTTTAAAAATATACAGAAACTGGGTCACAACTTCTGCCATCGTCCTCCTACAGTAGCAGTTTAATTTCACAGTTAGTCACATGGGCTCTATTTGTAGAAATAGAGAGGCACGGCCTCTGCAAGTATAAACTCACTCCCAGAAGTTTAATCTTCCTCCATGGTAGGAATCGTTTACAATGCGTCCAATTCCGTCCTGAACCACCACGGCTCGTATAATCACAGATGAAAATCCAGCAACCATGATTCCAACCTGGAAAACATCTGTCCACACCACTGCCTTCAGACCACCCTGCAAGAAGAAGAGCACATATCAGGAACAACAAGGCAGCAGCACTCCTGCTTTGCACTCACATTCAACTAACAGAAGCATTACCACCTGTATTATGGGTAATAGATTAATTTAATCTTCATCTTTAATGGAACTAATTCTGTACTGATGTCTTTAGGAATTGTATTCTGGAAGATATTCAGGACATCCTGACCCTTTTTTGAAGTGCACAGGAATTTACTTTGGCCATATACATAGTTTAATCCAGTATTTCCTTCACCACATAACCTGATTCAGAAGTTTGTATCAAAAGATAGATTTTCAGACACTGCTCATCTTATTTTATATAAGTACCACTAACTCCAGAAGGTATACCATTCATCTGAATAAAAATAGACATTATTTAATCCACCATATGCAAATAAATTTGTCACTGAGGTTCCATTTCATCATTTCATCTAGCCACTTGGTCAATTAACGCGGAATTAAAGACCAATTTGTTCACGTGGCATGCTATTTTCAGTGGCTCTATTCAATAACACACAAGACTGTTACAGCTGCAGTGTTTGACATACTGCACAGCAAAACCTACTAGATCAGAAGAAAAATAACAGGAGAATTTTCAGAAAGAGAGATCTACTTTTTTTTTACTATTCCTTCAGCAACAACAGAAGTTTGAGTGTGTCATAACAAAAAATATTTCAGTTGCATAGAGGCTGCCTATGCATTCAGAGGAGTCTCTGGATGAATAGAGTCCTGTGGCTACACCTGTAAAATGTAATTCCATGGAGTAACTTGATTATTAGGCTTCTTTTTAATAAATTCCATATTTGATGTGAGTGGTGAAAGGAACCAATTTTTCTCAACTGAAGGGCCCACGTACCAATGTGCAGTAGAATGTGCAGACCACGCCAGTCGCCACCACTGCGCCCCACAAGTCGAAGCCCGTGACTGAAAGGGAGGGAAATAGCACTAGTGTGAATAAGGCACTGGGGACAAAACACTGAAGGCCAATTATTGGAAAAGCTAGAAATAAATTAAATGCAAAAGTAGGAGGTATAAATGGCAATGAAAAGATTAGTGCATCTAAACCATGGGATTCACCCTAACCAGTTCTAAAACTGAAACTGTTGTTACAGATTTGGAAACTGCTAAAAAGCTGAGATTTATTTCAGGATAAAAAATAAGGAAGCTATTGCCTTCAATGTGAACACTCCCAAACAACATGTCCAATATGTCCCAACCCAGGAAAGTTTTAGAATACGTGTCCTTCCTTGTAGTTGCTACTGAGGCCTTCGGCAGGGATTTAAGCAAGTAAACAGTTTGGGGGTTCCCCACAGAGATAAGGTTGTTCAAGCATTGTCTGGAAGAAATGCATCAGAATAAAAGCCTTTCTTCTATTCTTCCTTCTCTTAAGGATTACATGTTCCTGCTATACAACACTGTGCTGTGGCAGGTTGTCACTGCCCCAGCTTGGCATGGTCACCTGCTGCCAGGCAGGGCAGCGGGGGCTCCCTGACAGAGAGCTCAGGCTAATGAGAAACACTGAAACAAAACTAGTGAAAAATATCAGTTACTCTAAATAGGAGCCAACTAAGTCATAGCTTGGTTTAGCATGTATTTGCAAGGCAAATATAAATATCAAAGACACAAAACCTGTGGGACTTATACACTGGAGGAAACCAGTAGAGAGAGAGTTGAGCTTTTTCTTCCTTTTTGTTCAATGAACAGGGCAAAAAAATCATTCAATGAGCAGAACAACTGTGACTTGATTCTAGCCAAAATGATTCATTTTTTATTTGCATTTTGTTATTCTCTTTTCTTGCCAAATGAACAAAATTAATGGTGTCAGATTAAAAGTTTAATTTGGCTCTGTAGAAAAGCTATTGCCCTTTTAGAAATGAGTGTGGCTCATTTTCAAATCAAAGAGTTATTGTGAAGTGGAAAATGGAAATATTTAACTTTGTAAATAGCACAATAAACATCTTAAGTTAAAAATCTCTTTGCTGTTGATTTGGTTTTCCTGCAAAAAGGACAGACTCCATTAAACAGTTTCAGGCAGCCCAAAATCATATTTACAGAACTTTTGCCTTGCCCTCATCTTGAAGAACAGCACTTAACCAGCGAATTAAATTTGTCTTTAGTGCCTGCATTGCCTTAAAAAATTACTTAAGCCTTCTCAACTTTTCTGAATAAGCCATTATCTACAGGTATTTCATCAGAGGTAGAGTAAATGAGAGCCAGTATTCCCATAAATCTCTTCTGTAATTCCTTACAGGCAGGGATTAAGGGACTAGGATTACAGAGTTCCCATTAAAAGACTTCACAGTCAAGCCCTGAGCTATATTTTTATGTGTTGCATTACCAAAAAACCCCCACCATAGCAATACTACATGAAGAAGAAATAATATCAGTAGAGGAACAGTCACAGTATACTTATTTTACCTTGATTTAGTGCTAAAGCTGGAGCATAAATGACAATACCAGTGTATAAAGTCTAGAGCAGGAAAAAAAAAAAAAAGAAAAATCAAAATAAATGTAAATTCCTGGAAAGGTGATAACTTTCTGAGATTATTTCTTTTCAAGTATCTATGTAGTCTATATTTCCTAAATTCAAAATTGTTGACAATTCCAATTAGAAGACAAATGTCTGCGGCTATTAAGTTCTACAATCTTGCAACCTAGTGTTCTCAAAACAAATACCAAGGACTCTTAAATATAAAATCCATTTTCATCTTCTCCTGCCTTTTATAATTAACTTATTCTATTCCTTTAAAACTGCAAAGGAAACAAGAGCAAAAGGAAGCTAATGAAGTTTACAGATGGTTTGTCAAGGAATCTATTACTATCATTTTCTCAGTCTCGAGATCAATATGCCTTTCAGTATCCAGCTATAATTCATGTAAGTAAGAACACAAAATATGACATTAGCTGGTCATTACAGATAGTGTCACAAGGAATTATAACCTTCAGCCTGTAAAACAAAGCCATACACGATTATATTTTCAACCACAGTAAAGATACAGAAAAATCAAGGAGCTAGTCCATCAATCTTTGCGGGCACAATGGGATTCACACACTGATATCCTCAATTTCTTTGTATATGGTTTTAAATCCTGTTTGCTTCTTTATCACTGTTATTACTGCCACAAGTTCAGCTGTGACATGGGTCAGGAGAATACAGCTTCCAACGTGCTGATAACTTCTGTGAAGGTCAGTGGTCTTGATTCAAAGCATCTGGATCACCAACAGGTTGTGAGCTGACATACATCAGCTTTCCATGGCTGGACTCTTCTGGCTTTCTGATTTACAGGGATGGGATTTGGGCATGGAAAAGCAGCAGAATCAGATGTCATCCAGGATTCAGCCAGCTTCTGCCCATCCTGAAAGTGTCCACCGTAGGCACAGGTGGCAAACCAGAGCAGGATTGCTAACCACTGAATTATTTGCCATGGCTTTTGAGCAGATCAAAGCCAGTCCCCGAGGTGGAGCTCTACCACATGGCCAGTGGCTATGCTGGAACAGATCCAAGAGGTAACAGGAGTGAGCAGCTCTCCAGCTGTATGAGGACATTAGTGTGAAGAAGTTGCTTCACCCAGCCTAACCTAATTGCCCTGACCCCCTGCTGCACACCTGCTAGAAGCACATGCCAGAAAGGATAGGGGAGCCATTGGGGAAATAGTTATTCCTACCTGTGTGCTACACCCTGCCACTGTGCGTGCATGCTTGTTTCTCTCAGGGCCATGAGTCCTCTCTAGATTTTCATATATAGCTTCCACGACAAGAAAGCTGCCAGTCCTGATCAGTCCCTGGTAACTCCTAAAATTACCTATACCACCTCCCAGCCAGCTCCTGACACCTGTCTAGCCCAGTCAGTGTTTGACTTGCTGTCCACATAGTGACTGTCAGCATGTGCTGCTGAAACATAGAATCATAGAATGGTTTGTTGGGAATGGTCCTTTAAAGACTATCTAGTCCAATGCCCCTGCCATGGACAGGCACACCTTGCAGTAGATCAAAATTCAGAGCCCCATCCAGCCTGACTTTGAACACTGCCAGGGCTGGGCCATTGCACTTCTTCCCCAGACTACCTGCTCCAGTATCCCACTATCCTTGTTGCAAATAAATTCTTCTTTCTAGCCACTCAAAACCTACATTTTTTCAGTTTAAAACTATTATCCCTTGTCCTGTCACTACAGGCCTTGGCAAAAAGTCTCTCTCCACTTTTCTCATAAACCCCCTTTGAAAGGCTACAATAAGGTCTCCCCACAGCCTTGTCTACTCCAAGTTCAACAATTTGATCCCAGCATTCTCAGCCTTTCTTCACAGGAGAGGTGTTCCACCCCCAAGACCATTTTTGTGGTCATACTCTGGACCCTCTCCAAGAGATCCATGTCTTTCTTGTGCTGGGAACCCCACAGCCAGATGCAATACTTCAGTTGGGGTCACACAAGAGTGGAGCAGAGAGGGAGAATCGCCTCCCTCAAACTGTTGGCCCCACTTCTTTTGGTGAAGGACAGAATTGGCTTTCTGGGCTGTGACCAGACTTTCTGGCTTGGTCATATTTTTCATCTACCAGTATCTCCAAGTTCTCCTCTGCAAGGCTGCTCCAAATCAGTTCACCCCTCAATCTATACTGATATTTGTGATTGCCCTAATCCATGTGCAAGACCTTGCACATGGGTTTGTTGAACTTTATGGGGCCACTCCTCAAGTCTGTCAAAGTCCCTCTGGATGGAGTCCTTTCTCTTTAGCAAATCAGCTGCACCACTGAGCATGGTATCATCCACAAACTTGCTGAGGGTGAACTCATTCTCACTATCTATGTCATTAATGAAGGTATTAAATAGTATTGGTTCCAGTATATACAGTACTCATTATTGGTTTCCATCAGAATATTTAGCTGTTGACAAAAATGATTTGGATGCAATCATCAAGCTAACTTCTTTTTTCTTCTAATAGTCCATCAGTCAAACTTGTGCCTCTTCAAGCCTTTTAATTCAGCATGAGAACTTGTGGCTTTCTCATACAGAGCAAATAAGTGCCAGAAGCCTTGAATCATCAGAAATTAAAATTTGTCACAACTATGATCACATTTTTGTGTCAATTTAAATAGGACTGATACAATCTTTCTGCTTCTTCAGTAGGGCTTTTTTTGGTTGCATTATTATAAATCCTTTTATTTACCTTATTTTAAGTATTAATATTCACAGAAGAGTTAAAATTGCACCATTAAAATCTTGGGAGGTTTTCTTTCCTCACTAGTATTTAATTTATTCAGGTTAAATTGCAAGTGCTTGGCAGAGAAAGCCACATATAGATCTTTGGTTAATTTCCTTGAGCACGTATTTAAGTTGCATAGAATTATTTTTCTCTTCTTTGCAGGCAAAGATTATGCTTAGCTCTTCCAACTTACGCAACTGTGATGTCTTCATACGTGCTGGTGAAACAGTGTCAGGTTTCACACGTGCCAGCACTCTACTTTTTCCATGAGCTTGTGTACCTGTAAAAACCAGCTAAGCAGCACTGCTCAAGTCAGTAATGAGCACTGCATTAGGAACTATCTTACTGGTCCAAGTGTGATTGCCCTGTGACTTCTGGTGTGCCTTAAAAAATACAAAAATGGACAAAAATAAGCATGTACCTTAAAAAGCTTTCTGATTGCATAGTCACTCTTACTTTGAATTACCCAAAAGTCCACTTCAAAACTGTGAAAAGAACATAATTTTGTTCTGGTGCATTTGACATAGGCTCCCTGACATTTAGGAGCTGTGGTCCTGTACTGCCTCTTTGAAAGGGCCAGATACAGCAAACTGTACCAACAATAATTTAAGAGATTGCTTTAGTTTAACATTCCCCAGGGCAGTGATCTTCTAATTCTCAGTTTGCAGACACCTAAGGTTTTTCCAGAGGTGGTGCAAACCCTTGTGCAGTCAGTAAATGACAGTTCCTGACAGCCTTTTTTGTCACCTCTCGCTGACCCTTGAGAATTAGTCAGACTCCGAGAATCCACACAGCAGAGGATGAAAACGGCTACTGTAGATAACTGGTGCACGTTTGCATTTTGAACTCATTGCGGGTTTCTCCAGCAGGCGAGTGAGGCTCTTCACCCTGCAATCCTGTAGTGAAGGGTTGCTCATCTCTTGGCATGGTGCTGATGTCGAGTGCTCTGGGTATTCAACAGTGCCCACAGAGACCCAGGAGGCAGGTAGCCCTGCACCCGCTCCCCACCTCATTGCTGTGCAGCAGAAAGAGCTTTTTTCTCCTGCTCCCAGCCACCCAGGCACTGTGGTAACCTCATCAGCTGCTCAGCAAAAACAGCCAGTTACACCCAACCAAATCATTCCGGTGGCCCCAAGGCTGCAGATCAGCTTTGACATTTACTTGCCGTTTGTATTATGAAAAGGACCGTTCCACAGAGGCGTAGATATTTATTAAATCGAAGTTCTAAATACTGCAAAAAAAGAAGAAAATACAAATGCTTATATTGAAATTTGGCACTATTGATAGGACTACAATTAATTGATAAGCAATACAGAAAGAGCAGTGTGTAGTTTTTACATTTTTATAAATGGCCAAAACTCCTAGAGTCCCTTTGTTTGACATCTCTTTCAACTTGGTTTTGTATTTCTTTACAGACCTCTCCAGTGGGTAATAACACACAAAACAAGTGAAGTAGACATAAGCTAGTCACTACACAAGGGTGTCTACAGAAAAGACTAGAACATAGTATCACAGAATCACTAAATATGCTGAGTTGAAAGGAACAAAGATACACAAGAATCATCAAGTACAACTCTTGATTCTGCACAGGGAAACCTAAGAGTTGACAATAACATAGCAGCCAAAAAATAGAACCTACTAGTTTTGTGAAATCGGAGAGAAAAAGAAAACATTGTGACTATTCCTACATCTTAGTCGGTGTGGAAACTCTGGCACTATGCGTGTCCATATGAACTGCTGCAAGAAAGGGCAAAAGATTTTCAGTGGTCAGCAGCTTCTCCCCATGTTAACCTCACCTTCTGCAATGCCCAAGGCAGCCTGATATTTTCTACTTATAAGTCAAAATTTATCCTTTTGTGAAACAGGAACCCTCACTTCTCTATCAAGGCTGGAGAGCACAACCTCTAAATTAGTCTGTCATGCTGTAGAGCAGATTTCTTACCACCATCTGTCCTAAAAACCCTCTTGGTGTGTGGTTGTACAAAAGAAATCTCCTTTGCCTTACAAATCTGTCCAATCAACACAGATAAACACTGAAGCACCTCAAAGGGCTCACTCACGAACTGAGCATTTAAAATGTGATCTGTGAGCATGTCCACACAAGGAAGCAGTCTTCAAACCCTGGACAGACATGAAAGGTTGTTAAAATCTGGACTCTGTCCAGAAATAGAAGATATATCTTTTATAGGTGCATTACTGATTCAATGCCAAGATAATCAGTGAGTTTCCAGTCATGATCATAAGCCTTTATTTAAAAGAGCCCTATTTAAGTATCATCAGGACAGTCCAAAGATTAGTGGATCAAAATACACTGGAATACACCATAGGTTTCTGTTGGTGAATTCTTATCTAAATTCACTTACAGAAATCTTGTTTTCAGCCTCCAGTGCTGCAATGTCTCTGTTCAGCGTAATAAAATGCTAAAGACCAAAGCAGCCAGTCAAGGACTTTCACCTGCACCGATGCTCCTTTCCCAAAGTCCTCTGCAAAATGAGCAGTTTGCTTCCAAATCTGCAGCTAGGAACTATCTCCATGCAGGAAGATAAACAGGTTGCATGGACATTTTGAATCAGAAGAAAACACTGACCAGATGCTTCCCCATGACAAAACTGTCAGACTCGACCTGTGATTATCCCACTACCCCAGCTATCTCTGTGCTGATGGCTATAACTTTAACTTGCATGCTGTGCTGAAAACCAGCTCAGCCTTATTTTGGTGGAAGTAAGAAAACTTTCACAGACAGAGAGCATTTGCTGACCTCCTTGTATAACCATGAGGGAGAAAACATTCAGTAGTGTAAACAGCCTCAGGTGACAAGGGGTCTCTTCAAAATCTCTAGGAATAGCACAAATACATACTCTGACAAAGGGTGACTTTTGTGGTTGCACCTAAACTTAGAAACCAATCTGGAGGAAGCGTGATGTGATGCGATAACTCTGATTCCTATAGTAGATGGTTTTGTGCTCTGGTTTGGGTATATTAATTACAGATGATTAATTACATGTCACCATCCAATCTGCATTAGGATTACTCCACCTACTGAACTGAGTATCTGGCATGAGGAAATAAATCTGGTATGACACACAGCTCCTGAGCTAAGGCAGCAGGGTTGAGCATCACCTGCCTTCAGAGACAGTGTGGGCAGATTTAGGGACAGAGAGGGTTGCAGCCTGCTCTCAAGAGTGTAAGACAGCCCAGAGTACAGGGAATTTGGGGAAAGGGAAGGTGGAGGGCAGACATGTAGAAAGTAGGCAGGAGAAGCCTCCCAGTTCCTTAAAAGCTGGGGAGGGCTTCTTTTCACTCCACCTTACCTCATAGGTGCTAGTGATGCCCAGCTTGTAGAAGACGGGCAGGAAGATCTCAGCACTGCACAGCACCACCAGGCCGTAGGTGATGGCAAAGATGCAGAAGATGGCACCATAGCGATAGATCTCGGCAGGGGTGCCCAGCACCGTGACGGCTGACATGAAGCTGGCGGTGAGGGAGAGTGCCACCGGGAGGGCACTCATGCTGCGGCCGGCCATGAGGAAGTCCTTTGATGTCTTCTGCCCGCCTCCCACGAAGGCGTAGTAGATGCCAATGATGGCTGAGATGAGCAGCATAGCCGCAAAGACCACATAGTCCCACACGGTGAAGCGCCCCATTCTACTCGAGGAACTCACCCTTGGAACCAAGGATCTTCCCCAAAATCAGAGGGGCTGCTGCTGCCTCCGCAGGGCTGGCACGGGATGGCATAAGCAGGAGGAAGCAGATGGGAACGGGCCCCCGGGGAGGCGGCCCCGCCGGGGCTGGGGCAGGTGCGGTGCGGTGACACCAGCGGGACAGAAGCAACAAGGAGCGACGCGGTGTCACCCGGTGGGACAGGCGGGGAGCGCTGCGCTGCGGTGGCCGCCGCCGGGACAGGTGCGCTGCGGAGCGCCCCGCGCGGGTCCCCGCCGTGTCCCGGGGGCGGGAGCGGGCTGCGCCGGGAGCCGCGGTGCGAGTGCCGCAGCCGGGACGGCGGGCGGGCCTTATACGGTGCCGGTGCCCGCTCCTCCCCGCGGCGCTGAGCGCCCCCGCGGAGCGAGAAGGGGCGGCGATCCCGGGCCAGGGCAGCCCGCCCCGCGCCTCCGGGCTGCGGGATGGGGCCACGGCACAGCCCCGCCTGAACGCGGTCACACCGCAAACTTGGGTCGCGGTCCAGAGCTTCTGGAGGGGAGACATTTCACACGAGCGTTCCCCAGGATGGGGAACCTACCCTCGCTCATTAGCATATTGCACCATCTCCCTAAAGGGCTGAGGTGAAAATATCATTTAATGTATACATTTCCATGAGTTGTGCAACCTGGAAGGAAACTCACTGAATCAGATTTACGAAGACACTGAGTTGCTGAACACTGCAGTTGTGCAACAGGGAAACCCTACTACCTGCGCTGTGCTCACAGGAGTTTTACTAACTGTCTTGAAGTTCAGGAGTCAAAGTGCACAGGAATATCACAAATGGAGCTTCACACACCTTACCCAGAGAGGAATACATCAAAAACACCTATAGGATTCTAAGGTCTTGCATGTCAAGTGGTGGAGATGAGCCTATTTCTATAGCCAGAAATAGACACAGGACTAAGAGCAAATACCATTTTTGGCCACTTTGCAATATATTAGCAACCCCAGATGGGGAATGAAGATGAAAGGATGCCAAAGCTGACTCAGATGTGCTTGACAGCAGTGCAGCCACACACAGCACACCTTGTGGCAGAGTTTAGAAGCTTTGCACAATAGCTTTCCATCTTGAGCTGCACATTGGCAAGGCGCTATGCTGGAGGTGATTACCCAGTAAAAGTCAGAACCAGCTTGAGGATTAAAAATTACCTTGTTTTTCTTCATGGAAGGTAAAATAATTTTCTTTCCTGCCCAGCCTCTTCTGGCTCATATCCACAGCTGGATAAGCTGGAAGTAGTCTTTGCTGCAAGTGCCCTGGGTTCAGCTCAAGGTGCTCTGAGCTGCCTGTATCTGACCTTTTCGAGACATGGTTTTTAGTAGCCTTCTGTATCTTAGACAGAATTGACCAGACAGACACCTGACAGCCAAGCACCCATGATGGAACACTTCTCTCTCCTAGGGAGCTCTGGAATTGCAGGCCTTTTGGAGTTATTTCTGAGTGTATATTGGAAGGAGGGGGAGCAGGTGGAAGTCTGGTCTGGCAGGATTATTAAGTTGAGCTGTGAAATCATGTCTGTTTTGGTCTGGTGTCTAGATGCCTATCTGGGAGTCTGAATGTCCTTGAAGAGGCAGAAGCTGGCCATGGTGTGCAAGTGGCATGTCCTAATCACACCCCAGCAGGTTAGGGCATCAGTCTCTGTAGCCCAGTTACTCTCTAATTACTTATACAATGAGTAAGAGCTTCCAGATGTCCTGTTGAGGAAGAGCAAGAAAGAAACTTATGCTCAACACCTACCAGTTAGGCTACTGATTTATTGATCATCTGAAGTGGTTGCCCTTAATCAACTTCTGACAAAGTGAAAGAGGATAAACCTTCCAAGCAAAGCTTCAATCAAAACCAGCACATCCCAACTCAGTGCAATGAACTGGTGTTGTCCAAAAAGAAAAGTATTTGTTGTCAAAAAGCACAACCCCTTTTTCTCAGGAAGGATATAAACAGGCTCTGGCCCAGACCCACAGCTTGTGCTGCTCAGAGCTTCATACTCAGTGTCCTTTGTTTGCACTTCAGTTGCTCAATGTTGCTCAAACCATTCAAACAATAACATGCATTTAAAGTATTAATTACACAGGATTAATACTTTTTTGATTCTGCTTCTTTATAATTTTTGACATAATGTAAACACAGCAAGTGATAACATGTACTGGAAAACAAATCATGTCTCTTAACTGAAACACAAGCAGCTATGAGGAAATGCACATCACTCTGGTTTCATGTGGCATCCTTGGTTCTTTAAACCAGTAGCGTTAAGCAAATTGTCTTTCAAATGTCATCATGATCAATATGGCATGAAAGGCTGGATCCTCCCATGTGGATGTTTCCATTTTTGGAACCAGCAGCAAATCTGTATGAAGGCCATGTTCTAAACCACAGCAAGTGAACCTGGAGAACAGGACTAAATGTTTTTTCTGAATTTTTCACTCAGGGAACTAAATTAGTTCTGTTGGTTTGTGCTGTGTAACAGAGACAGAACTGCAAATATTTGCTTTTTCTCATCGCTACAATAGATATGTAAATGGCTTCCAAACTCAGAGAGGGTCTTTCATTATCTTCTTGTAACACTTTTGCCCCATCTCCACTGGGCCTTATGTGGTGTCTCATCTCACTGTGGCTGTGACTCTGTTTTTGTAAGATCTACTGACATCAGTGGGATTCAGTGTTTAATAGCAAGAGGGGTAAGATTCACATCTCTCCAGCCTTCTCAAATTAAAAAGGCCATGGATCTGACCAAACAAACCCCAGACTGCCTATGGGTTCCAAATGGTTCCTTCCTTGTGATTGTATTGGGCTCATTTCCACTATGGGACAGCTCTGTGAGGTATTACTGGAAGTCTGTAGGGAAGGACATTCCCTTCCTGTTATTTTTCATGTGAATAGGCCACTGCATTGGGAGATCAGTCAGATGTATTTTCTCCTGTGTATGAGACAAATATATTTAGCCCTGAACTTGAAGAGATGCTGCCCATCTCTCTGAACTAGTTGTGAAAATAGACTTTGAGGGATTATCCTGCTTGTAGGCAAATGTGGGCATGGGCAAAAACAACTGTAAGTGAGGGAGGAGAGCACTGCAGGCCTGGTGACCAGTGTTCAGTGGTGATGCAAGACCCTTTACATGTTGCTTTGGTAGCTGGGAGCTCTCCAACTTCCAGTACTTCTTTGCTTCGTTTCAGACTGTGTGGGGTTGATCTGTACCTGCACCAGCTGAGCTGAGTTGGCAGATCAAGAACAGTTCATGGTCAATTTTATTACTGTGTAGTGCCAGGACTGGTCATTGTTCTCTGCTGCTTACACAGGGATCAGTTTGGAAACCTTGCCAGAAAATGGCTGGCTGTTGGTAAAAACAAACAAAGAAAATAATTTCGAAACAAAATCTGCAAAAATGGATGATTTTTTTAGGAAATCAGGGATGTGGGATCATGCCCTCTATATATAAATATACATGTATGCAAGTGGAAGGTGTTTGCACTTCATGCAATGACCACAATACACCATCACCAGATCTAGAGAGATTGTGGCCTCAGAAAGATTAAGGAGCTACCAGTTGCATTGAAGTAGATGGGAAAAAATGCAGGATCCCATAAATGTTCCTTTGAAAGGAGCACTGCTGCAGGAGCTGAACCTCTGTTAGGGGAATGGTGAAACCATTTGAGAGAAAGACCTTAAAAACACAAAACTGCAGGCAAAGCTTCTCATCTTCTTAAGTTCACAAACCAACCAACACTAAGACACAGTGATATGAGGACCTAGATTCAATTTACTCCTCTGTTCATGGAGCTACTATTTAAATTTCCTTTACATCACAGTTATTGTTAGGAATAACATATCAAAATTAATAATTTACTCCTAATTAGACTGTCTGATTTTTTCTCACAATGCAGTATTTCAAGTAAAAATGCACTTCTTTTACTTTTGGAAGATTTTAATTGCAGCAACTGCTTCCTATACAGCATCACTTGTCACCTTGAGAAGCCTGGTGTAAAGGAAGCTCATTGCTGATGGTGTTTCATATTTCTGAACGTCAGTTAGTAAAGGAAGCTCATTGCTGATGGTGTTTCATATTTCTGAATGTCAGTTAGTAAAGGAAGCTCATTGCTGATGGTGTTTCATATTTCTGAACGCCAGTTAGGGTGTTTGAATATACCCTAATTTCCTCTACTTGCTGTGCTTTTCCACATACTGCTGTTTTGAATTGCTAGGCATAGTATAGCTAGTTAGTTTACCACCACCATCACTGGCTTTGCTTCTCCTGGTTTAATGTTCTTGTTGTGGTTTAATCCCAGCCAGCAGCTAAGTACCATGCAGACACTCAATCACTGCCTGCTCCCCACCTTGCAGTGAGGAGGAGAAATGGAAAAAAAAAAAAAAAAGTAAAACTCATGGGTTGACATAAGAGCAGTTTAATAAGTGAAACAAAATAAAATCTAATAATAATATTTATAAGAATTACAATAGTAATAATTTTAATTAAAGGGGGTGGCAGGAACCCAAAAGAAACAAGCAATGCACAATACAATTTCTCATCACCCACTGACTGATGGCCAGCCCACACCCGAGCAGCAATTAGCATCTTCTGGCCAACTCCTCTCAGTTTACATCCTGGGAATGATGTTCTGTGGTATGGAATATACCTTTGGCTAGCTCAGATCAGCTCTCCTGGCCATGCTCCCTCCCAGTTTCTTGTGCATCTACTCACCAGCAGAGCATGGGAAACTGTTTTAGCTTAGTGTAAGCACAACTTAGCAACAATAATAACATCAGTGTGTTATCAACACTCATTTTATACTACATTCAAAATGCAGCACTGTACCAGCTACTAAAATAAAATTAACTATCCCAGCCGAAACCAGGGCAGATGTCTTCATCTTGTCTAGTGATTTTCTGAGCTTTCTTTTTAGTTAATTTTTTGTCAGCCCTTTTTCTGTTAATAGTGTTTGGACATGACAGAATTACCCTGAAAGGGGATTCAGAAGAGCATCATCATCATCAATATTCCTTGTGAAATTTGGATGAGTTTCTTAGAAATAGTCACCTGGCACATGTATTTTGAGCTCAGGGATTTTCTTTTACAGAGATGTCCCACAATTGTTACCTCTTTATGTCCAGTAATATCATTAGGTTACATTTCCAAGCATCCTTTTAGAAACTTTTTTCTAGTAGTAATTTTGTAGAAGTACCTCTTGCACAGACTGTGTTCTGTTTGTGGGCAATAACAAGGATGCAATGATATTTGCAAGTGTCTTATGTCTTAAAAAATCACCATAAACATAACAAGTTAAATATTTCAAGAAGCATGGTTCCCTAATCCCATGTCTGTCATATTTCCAATCCTCATCCTATCCAAATCCTATATTTGAAGAGGTGTAGAATTGGGAAAGGTCTTTGCTTCAGACCCTAATCATTAGGAAGTCTTTCAGGGTAACAACTTCTGCTTGAAGTGTTTGTCCTCTCTTGCTTAGCATGTCTGGGACACAAGGAGAGAAAGAATGACTCACAAAGTAAGAGATCAGCAAGGAGAAAAGAGTCAAAAAGTCATAAAAGTCATGGCTTATGGTGACATTTTGAATGACACCTTCTTAGTTGTTTGTTTTTTCTATGTTCACGTTCCACTGAAATTCGAATGAATGCAGTTTGCAAAGAGAATAATTTAAATGTGAATACTTAATGGTCTTGCGAAAGGAACTTTATATTGTGTCACCCACTAATACCAACACACCTTTTAAAATCAATAGTGAGTGCTCCAGGATTGAAGGAAGTACTTAAGATAGCCTTGAATACTGAGCATTTAAATCTGAATGATTAGGAGTCTATAATGCATTTGCTGGAGAATTCTCCTCTTTCATCTAAAAGAACAAATTTCAAAATGTATTTATGGACTGTCCATGCAGTGAGATGTAGCATACATAAATACTTGGTTACAAGAACAATTAGTATGGGAATAAAATTGTGGTACAGATTTTACTTCTTTAACTCAAATGGATAAATAAGTTACATGTTTGAACTTTATTCCCATGGCTTTGGGATCTTTTGTTTATTTAAGGTGTTCAATTCTGCATCAACAGAATTACAATTCAACTAGTTTGCTTACTTCCAGTTAATGTATGAGAAAGGGCTGTCAAATGTTCACCAGAATGATGAACAAAAATTGATTTTTTGTTCTGAGCAAATTTTTCTGAATTTCTGTATTTTGTTTCTGTTGTTTCCCTCTTTTCTTCACTACCTGCTATCCAAACTAGCTCAGATCTTACGTTCTAGTTGATATTATTTTGATATGTGTTTGCTTTAGGTGTACCGTGTAGGGTACTTTGGTTTTTCAGCTTGGCTCTCTGCTGAAGAAGAGAGACAGGCTCTTCAGAAAGAAACTGTTGCTTTGATATGCTCCCTAGAGGAGCCCATCTCTTTGCACTTTCTACAGAGGAAGCCTCTGGAAATGAGCCTGCTAACTCTGCCACTTCAAAATACTCTGAAAAATGTTGCCTGCCACTGCCCCAGTGACCTAACTAGCTTTTTGATTATTTTGATTTCTTTTTCCATTCATAATCCAGAGTGTCTATCACCAGTTCTGACACCTCCCATATTATCTGCCTCCCATCCTTCTTTGTAATTGCTACTGCTGATTCCCCTGTGCTCCCTCAATCCTTTCATCTCCACCCCCATTTCTTCACATTAAGAAACTTTCTCTTCCTCCTTCCTCTCACACTTCTGCAAGAATCCCCTTCCTTTGGACTCACAGTCCCATGAGGCATTTCCCCCAAAATTGCTGTTTCCTATCCACTTCATTCTTCCAAAATTTTAATGTCTCTAGGAACTGACTGCCTTGCCTCTCTTTTAAACCCCTTTTTGATTGTCTTCAGTTCTTCTTCCACTCTCTGCCAAGGCTGCCCATGCTGAGATCACACAGACACACACATTGCTTGGAAATGTTTGAAAGCAGTTACGCATATTTATACCAGCTCTATGTGTTTAATTGCTTTGTTTGTCAGACATCCTCAAAGCAACATCCATCACCAAAAGTAGATAAGGAAGGAGGTTTTTCCCTCAGGTCCAACCATCTGCATCTGTTGACTTTGGCTTGGTTTGTTTCTTCTGTTTTCCTCTATAACATGAGATTTGTTACACCTATTTCTGATGCTATCTGGAATTTCAAATAGCAAATCCCCATTTTTTTCTGGAGAGTGTAAACTGCCAGCATCCTTGGTCTCTCTCAAGATGCTGCTGGGACACACTGTAGGTTTTTTGGCCTCTTGCACTGCAGTCTTATGGCCGCTGCAGGATGCTAAGGAGTGATGGGTGGTCTGTGGTGGGTGGGGGACAGTGGACATGTGTCATGTGGGTGTTCATGACCAAACTCCATGGCAGGAGGACTTTATTAATCCAGGCATACAAAGACTCTTAAAATTAATGTCTGTTGCTTTAGTGTATTGCTATCCAGTGTTAGCATGTGTTCCAATAGACTACTGATGAAAATGTGGATTTGGGGCTAAGGCAATGGGGAAGAAATAATAACTTTAACATGTTTTTTTGAATAGGCAAAAAAAAATTGTATTGATCTAATCATAAAACCTCCATAGCTTCTGCACAGTCAGGTTAATACCATGTGATAGTTTTAGCAGTTTGCAAACTTGGTGAATGATGTGATGCACAAGGAAGCACAGCAGTAAATGGCAGTTGAGGAGAAGCATTTTGGCTGCAGCTGGATTTAAGGGACTCCATCTCTTGGTACAGCAGCTGCTCTATATCTGTACAGTACCATTAGCAGATCATCATTTTAAAGGGGCTCATTTCATCTCACATCAAAAGTGGTGCTGGTGGGCACCCTGCAAGCGATCTTCTACTGGCTATGAACACCAGGTGAAATACAGCCCTCTGTGCAGCCAGTAGCTATAGCCAGAGAGCTGAGCTGCACCCCTGTGCTAAGAGCTTGCCCAGTTCAAGCAACCAGGACTTCATCTGCTTCAGTCTTTTGGGTTTTCTCTCTTACTTGGAGATGGAGGCTCATTTCCTTTTCCTTTATTACTGAAGTGTCAGTCTCCACCTAGATATCTTTTACACAGGGATCTATTATTTCAGTGTATTTGTTTTATCAGTTCTTTCAATGGCTTGTATTTGATTTGATCATAAATCAAAACCAAAAATTGGTATTGAAAGCAGCAGCAGTGTCCAAAAACTTACTTAAATTTATGATAAGGAGGGACAGCCCTATTTTTTTTCCTTACTGTTAGCAACATCTCTATAGTTACAGCATTGAAAAATAAAATAAAATAAAATAAAATAAAATAAAAAAATAAAATAAAATAAAATAAAATAAAATAAAATAAAATAAAATAAAATAAAATAAAATAAAATAAAATAAAATAAAATAAAATAAAATAAAATAAAATATTTTTGTGGGTTTTTTGGTTGGTTGATTGGTTGGTTGGCTGGTTGGTAGATTGGTTGGTATGATTTGATTTTTTGGTGTTTTGTTGGGGTTTTTTTCTGCTTTACATAGACCAATATTGGAAATTTCTCATAAATATCTGTAATTTAGCAGCTGGTACCAGCAGCTTATGACACAGTGGAAGTGCCAAGAAGGGCTGCTTTGTCCCTTGATGTTGTATAACTTCTTCCACTTTTCTAAGGTATCCACAAATATTCCACCCAACAGAACACATCAAAATTAGAATGCTTCCTAGCAGTCTCAGTGTAAGGGTATGTATGTTTAAATGTTTTTCTTTACAGTACACTGCAGAGCTGAGATTATTAGACTCTTTCTTCGGCGTTTCAGCTTTTGTTCACTATGTCTCTTGGATCTATGAGATCAGGAATGGATAACTGAAGTACTGACTCTATTGGAACCTGAAAGCAAAGTTACAGCTGCATGAATACTATGACAGTTGGAACTTCAAATAAGAAAAGAAAAAGCAGCAAATTAATTAGCCAAAACATTTAACCTACATACCTAACTTGCATTGCATGAATGAGATGGATGCAGAGATATGAAGAACAGTACCAATTGCTTTGTACATTACCTTCTATTCTATGCCAGGAACATACCATTCCTTTCAGTGAGCCTGGCCTTATTTTTCCCTGAATGGCATGCTGTAAACAGACTGTAAGTAGTCCCAGACACATGAGAGACAGCCTGAAATCCAGAGGATTTCTGTCAAATCCAAATGCTTCTCATTTTAATGGTGAGTGTGAAATGCAGGAGAGCATTCACATCTCTTTTGGGGAACAAGACTCCATCCTGCCTTTTAATTTTCCTTTCCTTGCACCATGATTCCCCTGTGAATCCTCTTACTGCTGCTTCCATTACTGTTGCTTTCAACAAGGCTGTAGCCAGTTCTGCTGCTGCTGCTGTGGCAGAGCAGTGGATGAGGAACAACAGCCATAGCCACCACTGCAAACCTCTCCTGTCCTGGGGCTCTCTGTGTACATGTGGTCTGTGCAGAAATCAGACCCTTTTTCTTTCTAACACATTTTCTAAAACTTATTCTCCACCAAAAAAAAAAAAAAAACCAAAAAAAAAAACCAAAAAAAAAAACCAAAAAACCCACACCAAACAAAAAAAACCCCAACCAACAAACAGAAAACCAAAGCCTAAAAAAACCCAGGTGTGGGTTCCTATTGGGCAGAAAACTGGCATGAATCAAAATTGTACCAGGGATTGTATAGATGATTTATTGGTGTGGACAGTCCTTGCGCTCTGGGGCTGTTCAGTTTACTTCAAGAGATGGAGCTAGTACAGCCCAGCTCTTTCAGCTCTGCAGCAGGACCCTGACTTGAAATAGATGAGTCACTGGCCTAGGTGTGTCAAGGGTTGAACCAGGTTGTCAGTGCCCCTTTCTGTGAGGACAGTCCATAAGTTCAGAATATTTCGGACAGAAATCCTGGGATCTAAATTCCAGCCCCTTGTTCCAGCCCTCTCTGATCAGCAAACCTAAGGGTTTACCCTTCTCCCCATGCAATTCTCCCCATGACTCAGCTAGCATTGACCTGGAGTTGCATTATTTGCAGAATCTCTACGCTTCAGGCATATTAGAAAAAATGTGGCCCAACAGTCCACCACATTGCAGAACAGGATTCCAGTATCTTGTCTGCTTTGATTCTGAAGTGCTCTCAACAACATCCTACATAATCTTGTGGGATTTTCTCCCGCAAGGCAAGGCAAAGTGCCAGCTAGAAGCTGAGGAGGAAACTGGCAGTGAAAATATGTCATTGTGTTACAAAGGGCTCATCTTACTTTGCAGACAAATTTAAAAATTATAAATCTGTTTGCTTCAGTTGAAAGAATACACCAAACTGCATGATACCCTTGTATAACCTGCCTTCAACTCATGCCAGCTTCTCCCTACAGGAGGAGCTTTGAAGAGCTCCTGTGATGCAGTAGGGTTTTTTTGGTGCAGTAGTATGCACATCCACCCCAGCCCCTGCATCCCACCTGTGTGGTGACTCGAGACAGGCAAAGAGAAAGGCTTCTGGGTTCACTACCAGCTCAGATAACTGTTTAGTGTCTTTAATATTTGATTGAGCAACCTAGCTTTGAGAATTCAAGATTGGAAGTTGTTTGGTCAAATTCACAGTTGTTTCTGCTCATCTATTAGCCTGTTATATTTCTTTTTGAAAGGAAAAATCCTCTCACATGACAATTACCTATGCAAACTCCACCATGCCTCTATGAATATGGTAAGAAAATGAAAATTTGATCTAACTCCTGCGCACCTATGCAATCTACAACGTCCTCTGGTTAAAAATAGTCTGACCTGGCTGCTCATTGTCTTCTGTCAGGTAACATGTCCTTTAAGTCAGAAACTCAGTGTCATAGGGGCTTCTGGGGTATGTGCTGTGCTTGTGATTAATACACATAAAATATGACAGAAGTAGGGAAACTCAGTAACTGTTTGGATACAGTGAATTTATGTAGTTATTGAGCCATGTCATGTGGGGGGCACCCACAGGGGCAGTTGTAGATATGCACGTATAAGGGAGACATCCAGACTACCAGAGACTACCAATTCTAGCATTAATTCTATTCTAACACAGATGTTTAGAGTACAAGAATGTGTCTAGATCTTCAGTGAATAGAAAATGAGCCTGTAGTTGATGCTCAAAGGCAGACACATGTATTGTAAACGTGTAGGTTAAAGGCAGACACATGTATTGTAAACGTGTAGGTTATCTGAGATGAATTCTGCCCTGTGAGACCATCCTGGGTTAAAAATCAAGGTATTTCACCCCAATTACTACTATTAGGCTAAACTACAGACTACCAGAAGGCAAGCCTGCTTTGCTTCTACATAAAGTGGCTCTGGCTCTTGCTGAGTCCAGCAAATATATCTAGAACCGCAGGACTAAAAAGCCCAGGAGGAGACATAGGAATCTTAGACCTGTTTCAGGAGTTCTGATGGATTAGAGTCAGGGATTGGTGGCTGTAGCCCACACTGAGTGTTTGAAGAAGTCAGATCTGAACTGGTGACTACTTTGGTAGACATGCATGCACTATTTTACAGAGGTTTTCTCTATGTGCCTCTACAGGTATTACTATCAATGAGCCATTACTCTTCAGAAAGCCATCTACTTTTAATTTTTAATGCCTGTAGCATAAATTTCTGAAGGAGAATTGCTGGCAGGGACTATTAGATAATCACAGGGTGCTGTAGTTGGGGCCTGCCCAGAGATGGGAAAACCATATCTCTTACTGGAAAAGAATAAGTCCTGAGGCTTGAGGCATTGCAGTCAGAGGGGAGTGTACATAGTAAAGATACTGTTAACATAGCTGCAGATCATACACAACTGGGGAAGAGCCCTTCTGCGTCACTGAACCTTGCCAGCTGAGGCACCAGACCTACTGTCCTGGCCATACTAGTATTGATACCTGGGCTACTAGCCTGAGGCTCACTCAGGTGTACCTCCAAGTGTGGTATTCAGTGCTGGCTGACACGCAGTCCATGAGTAGCTCTTGCAACCAGAAACTCTCAGGAACATCAGCAGCTGCAGGTCTACCCTGTCTCAATCTTCTGAGAAATCGCTAGTTTACAAACACAAAATCAGCATTTTTAGCCTTTTAAAAACTTCCTCTAATGTCTTTTATTTTGCTGATGACCACTTCTGCAGCAGCCAGAGCACACCTGAGCTCTTCTCCCTCTTACTTTACATAAAGGCTAGATTTTGCTCATTTCCTTGGATGATTTTGCAGTGCATGCATCCCACGAAAATCTATAGGTCTGCTATAGATGCTATTCATAATGGAAAAAAAGACCTTGTAGACTGTTTTCCACAAGGAGACATAGTAAGTGAATTTACTAACCACTTCGGGAGGGTTATTTGTGGTCTTAAACAGTTGCATTTTGGTGTCTAAGCTCTGGTGGATCTAGACCTCTCAACATGCATTTAGCCGCACTTTCTATTGAGATATTTGGCCTTGAAATCACTTAAGCCAACCTTTTCAAACTTAAATGCCTAATTAGGCATTCTCTTCCCACCTAATGCAAATGCTAAAAGTCCTTTCTATTCGTACAGCACAAGAACAAGAGTTAAAGCCGTCTCAGTAGCTCTGGCTCCGCAGGTGCTGAAGCAAGCACGTTCCCCTCCCTGTCCAGATGACTATCATGCTAATAATGCCTCACTGCCTGCCTGTGGGCAGCCTTTCTGGATGTACCCCGCACTGTTTAACCTGTTGGGTCTGTTCGAAGCTGTGGGTCCCTACGTGCTCCTAATCGTGAACTTCAGCCGTGTTCAAATCCCCCCGTGTGTCTTTCTTTCTGAAGAGCCGGCAAGCCTGGTTTCTCGGCAGCGGCCTTGAGCTGCCTGCAGCAGGCAGGACAGGCGGCCTCGGCACGGAATTCCCAAGCTGGGAGAGACTGTAGCCTCGAACGACGGCGCGGTTCTGGGCTGTCTGTACCACACCTGCCCGCACCAAAGCTCCTTCCACCTCAACTTCATCTCCCACCTCGCTCACACGACCCTCCCCTCCTGCAACTGCAGCCGCAGGCAGGAGCTCCCACAAGCCGTGGTACTGCAAGGAACGACCAGTCCGTAACCACTTAGTCTTGTGCGAGGACTCGGTTTGCGTGTAATTTTTCTGCGATGAACATTTTTGTTTAAATTGTTGAGGTCCGGGCAAAAATCACTACTGAGATCAGGGAGCTGGGCAGTGGCCGTTCCGGGACGAGCCATCAGTGCGGTGCTGCGGGCTGCGCTCCACCCCACCACGCTCTCGCCGCAGCACGAACTGCTCCTCCCCGGGCACCGCCGCGGCCTCCCCCTGCTACCGAGGAGCCCCAGCCCGCCGCCCTACACCACAGCGCACAGACAACGGCGGAGCGCGGCTGCTCTGACCACGGCACCCATGAACCTCCGCTCGCTGCCAAGGCGAGACGGGGACAGCACCGCCCCCTGCTCCGGGCCCAGGTCCCGTTCGGCATCGCCCGCCCCTTCCGCCGGCGGTCCCGCCCCTGTTCCGGCAGCCTGTGCCGGCATGGCGGCGCCTGGCGCCTAGGGCCGCACGTGCGGGACTCGCCGCGGGGCCCCCGCCGCCGCCGCCATGAAGAGCAAGCCCACGGCCCACAAGTCGGGCAACACGCACCGGGTGAGCGCCCGCCCGGACCGGCTGCTGGCCGGGGAAAGGGAGCTCAGGCTTCCGCCGTCGGTGTTAGCTCAGTGGTTGTGCCCGGCTGCCGAGGCGGCACCGCGGCAGGAGGCGCGAGGGCCGGCGGCGTGGCACGGTCAGCTCAGCGCTGCCAGCGTCCCGGCCCGGAGTGCGGCTGCTGCCCCGTACCCGGCAGCTCCGGCCGTCCCTGACAGGCAGCAGGCTCGCCGCCGCCCTAGTGTAGGAAATAACTCAATGAAATCAACCAGGGGTGTTTCAGGAAGGCTGAGAGCGGGGCAGTTTGCTGAAATCTGGGTGGATTTCTCTGCATCTCTGTCATCGTGTTGTGCAAACGCGTGGGCTGCGAGCCTCGGTTTGCAGGTCGCGGGGGTAGAGGGTCGGTCCTGCTACTGGGTGTTTTAACCTTCATCTTCTTGTAGGGCTGATATTGAGGGGTATTATCCGGCAGCCTGTCTTTAGAAGTGGGGTTTCTGTTTGCAGTATGTGATCTGTGTGCTATGGAGAGAGATTTGGAAGGGCTGTGCTCAGAATTGAGTAAGAAATGTGTTTCTTTTTTTTGCAGTTTCTTACCTTTTCGGAGCGCCTAAGCAACATTAATATTGATATTATTCATCGGATTGACAGAACTGGGAGCTATGCTGAGGTGAGAGCAGCAATTGTGATTATTTTCTGAAATAACATCATAAGTAGACATACTCCATGAAAGAGTCACTTAAGAAATTTATTTAGGAGGAAATTGGAAAGGAGCTCCTGCAAGGACTGCTTTTTCTGGATCCTTATTTCATGCTTTTTAACCTGGTTTGCAGTATTGCCATTGAGGCACTTTGTCAGTATCACCCTGATGTCTTCCATGTGGCTGGCAGGCCTGTTTGTGAACATGAAAGATGATGCAGTGTCATTTAGCAGTCCTAGGACCAAACTTGGAAAGACTTGCATGTGCTGAGTAGTTGCAATAAAATCCAAAGTTTGAAAATCATAAGTTGGAAAAGACCTCTAAGATTATTGAGTCTGACTGTTAACCTAACACTTGTCAAGTTCATCATTAAACCGTGTCCCTGTGTGCTACATCTACGCATCTTTTAATTATTCCCAGGGATGATTATTCAACCACTTCTCTGGGCAGCCTGTTCTAATGCCTGACCACCCTTTCAGTGAAAAAATTTTCCCTAATATCCAGTCTAAACCTCTTCTAGCACAACTTCAGCCCATTTCCTCTTGTCCTATCACTTGTCACGTGGGCCACATCACTTGTTACCTATCGTTACTGGCAGCATGTGTATAAAGTATGAGCATGTATCTTTGTGGGTCACAAGGATCATTTCTATGTGTCATATACATCATCATTATGATTATAGCACTTTCGGGTTATTGCTACCTGACCTTCTAGATTGTTCTGAACTTCCCACTTAATAGCTGAGAGGATGCCAAAAGAAAATTCCAAGGCGTTGTGCTGGGTGAACTATGGCTCAGCATCTTAGCTTATCAAGGCCTGTCAACAGAGGTATAAAAACCAATTATGTAAACAAGTCCTGTCATCAGAAAATATTTTCAAATGTGCTTTGAATATTGAAAGAAAGACTTGTTTTCAGTGAAACTCCATAGTGCCTATTGAAATTAGTCATTAAGATTTCTTAGAATATTCTTTAAATGTTTAAGGCACTTGCTAGTTTTCTTCATTTGAGCCTCTCATCTTTACAGGACACATTCAGTAGGGTTGGTAGCTATTCTTCATCTTTGTTTTGGCAGGAGGTTGAAACCTACTTTTTCGAAGGACTGCGGAAATGGAAGGAGCTGAACCTCACTCGGCATTTTGGTATGTGATTTATATTCATGTTGCCTGCTTCCCTTACACTGCTAAAATATGTGTTTTCTTCATCCAGAGCCCAGTGGGAGATTATTGACTGGTTTTTGTACTGGGCTCTGGAGCATTGTTATTCTTTAACACCCTACATTTTTACCGGGGACTGGACTAGTTTTCAGGGCCTCTCTTTTGTTGTTTGAACAGTGCAATTCTATAATGAAGTGGCCAACAAATGCCAATCCTTCAACCAGCTGGTTTATTACCAAAGTGCTGTTGTGCAGAGCTTGAAGACACATCTGCAAGTCGAAGGCAGTCTTGCTTACCAGCCCCTATTAAAGTAAGTATATGGTCACAAAAAGTAGTCATAAGCCTTGATGGTATTACAAGTAAGCATGACTCCTGTTGTAAGTGTTCTTTATCTTTATTGTGCCTGAGGAAAATAAGCAATGAGATGCCCAAAGTGATCATATTTTCCTGGTAGAGCTTTATGGTTCTAAATCTTCAAAAAAATATAGTTGTCACAGGGCAAACAAATTACCTGGAGTGCTTACTGAATGTCAGACATTATATTAATGTGTTTTGTTTGATATTAATAATTTGATTTTTTGTTTACTGCTGTCTGCTTGACTTTTTGAAAATCTTTAAATTCTTGCCATCCACAGCTGCCGAATAGGTGATGTTTTTTAAAAAGTGAGATGTAAAAGTGATGCTGACTTTCTTTCCAAGGAGACTGTGCTGGATTATGCCATGTTTGACTAGGTTTAGATTGGTTTGTTTTTGAAATGCACTAACACTGGTGTATTTTCTGAAACACAGTCTAGTGGTGCAGCTGGCTCGAGATCTTCAGGCTGACTTCTATCCTCACTTTCATGACTTTTTCCTGGCCATCACCAAATTATTGGATACACAGGATACAGAGCTGCTAGAATGGGCTTTTACCTCTCTTTCCTATCTCTACAAGTATTTGTGGAGATTGATGGTGAAAGACATAGACAACATATACAGGTAAAAAACATATTTAATGTCTGTCTTGATCAGCAGTTACTAGATGCTATAGAAGTGTAAATGCCACATGAATACATGGCTTAATGCTTCAGTATACTTTTTAGCATGCTTTCTCAGCTTTTCTCAGAGAGGAACTGGCCAAGCTCCAGGGAGTTACTAAATGCAGGGACTTCTGGGCTTGGGGAGTTCCTGAGCTGCAGGTGCTTGAAGGCTGATTTCGAATGTGCTTGCTGTGTTTTTAAACCTTTCCCAGGTATCTGCTTTTGGCAGCTGCTGTAGACTGACTGAGCATGTGGCCTGACCCAGTGTGACCCAGTCTTAAATTGCTGATGTAGCTGGGCTCTTCCTTTTGACAGTGACAGTGGTTCCACGTTTCTTCCTCCTAATTTCTGTTTGGAACAGATGGAGCAAAAAACTGGTTACAGATTTCCTCCCCAGCCCAGGCTAAGCTGTCGAACATATTGAAAAATGATCTGCTCAATTTGAGAGAATGAGGCACCACTCCCTCTGCAATGAACCTGTGATGAGCCATCTGCCACTGCTTCTGATACCAGCAAACTGCAAATATTTATCAGCCTTGCAAACTGAATCTTTCAAAACTTTTAAGTGTACAGGAGAGCCTGTTGGCTCAACTGAAATACAAATCTGGCAGATAAATCAGCTTTCGTTTCACTTATTGCTGTTAAACATATATCTTGAAAATCTTGATGCTGCAGTTGAATCTGTGTAGATCTGCAGATTTGAAAAGTATTTCTGATTGTGGCTTAATTTGCCTGGCACAGTCATTTGACCTTTTTTGCAGAACTCCTGTTCTTTATGCAGGGAGAGTGGAAAGGAATCTAGATGAGGGAGGGTATTAGCCCTCTCTGGAAGGACAGGTTCTTAGTGTTTGTAAAAAGTGGTTATGTAAACTGGAAACAGTTGTTTTAACCAGCTGATGGTAATTCTTGCATTGTCCCTAAAACAATGGGTTATTTTGTGTCTTTGTAGCCTGTACAGCACCCTGCTGGCTCACCACAAACTCCACATCAGAAACTTTGCTGCTGAAAGTTTTGTTTTTCTAATGAGAAAGGTAAGTGGGATGTTTGTACTTTGGTGCTATCTTCATTTTGAGGTGGTTTTTGGATTCAATGTGCAATATTAGGTTTTCTCCAGAGAAGGGTTAGCAAAGCCTGAACTGGCATACAGTGGGTCCTGAGTTGTCATTTTTTTGTCATTTTGTTGACTTTTTTTTTGTCATACTGAGAATGTCATGCATTCTATCAGTAGTGGCAAATATAGGCCTTAGCCTTAGTCTTAGAGACGTTAAACCAAATGCCTGTGGTTGGTTTATCCAAAATGACTAGAAATGGTGAGGTAATCCTGCAGAAGGGAGGCGTGAATTTGTATATGTGCATTTTTTTACTGGCTTTTTCACGAATACTTAAAGGCCTTTGTAGAATGAAATTCTTGTGACCTTTTTTCACTCCTGAAGATCACATGTATGTAGCATTCCCAGGCAGATCAGCCAAGATCAGACAGCAGCCTTTTATGGAGTAAGGAAAGGGACTATTTTCTTTAGTCAAAACATACAAAAGCCAGGATTCTTTAGACTGGCTAGCAAGTTTGAGTATCCTCATTTTTGTCCTAAGTTGAGAGACCTTAATAAAGCATGTTCATTTGATTGGTTGCTTTTGGAAATTTCTGAACTTTAAGTCAGAAACTGAGGTGTTTACAATATTGGACCAGAAGTCCCTGCAGTATTCTCAAGTGTGGTTCTAGCTTTGGATGACTGGAAATTGTGTTCAGCTGGTGTGTGTCTCTCTCATCAGGATGAGGCCTGTTTTGTTTCAGTTGTGACCAGTTTAACAGTGCATTTATGAACGTCTTTAAACGCGCACGAGAAGAATGAAACTCATATATTTCAGCTGCAGTGACCTCAGTAGACCTGTGTGCATTCTGGGGTTGTGGGAGCTGTAGTGACCGAATAGCTGATCAAATTTCTTCTTTGAATTTCCTTGTGTGGTCACAGAAATAATGAGTTTGAGCTGTTGTGGGTAGGCAGGACTAGGAGAACAACATGGTGCTGTGGAGCCTTTTGATTGTCTCTATCCATCTGGCAGCTCTGAATAGAAGATAACTTTTCCTTTTTTCTCCTTATGTTTTGTAGGTTTCTGATAAAAATGAACTCTTCAATTTAATGCTCCGTGACCTGGGAGAGCACCCTGAAAAGGTGGAAGGTGTAGGACAGCTGCTTTTTGAGATGTGCAAGGGTGTTCGAAACATGTTCCACTCCTGTGCAGAGACGGTAAAGACAAGATTGCTGCTTTAACTGTCACTGTAACGGGCCTTAGGCAGTGCTCACTGAAACCAGGAGTGTTTTCTCCTTCTCTTCAGTGGTCCTTGGTGATAAACATGTTGGTAATTACCTGGTAGGATATGAAAGCCTTCTAAGAATATTTTTGAAGACAGGAAGGTTGTTTTAAGTAATTCCTTTTCAGTATTCCTGTATGCTGAAATCACATTTCTTGCTGATATTTCAGATTTTAGGTGATAGCCTATTTTTTTCTCAATTCTTTCTAGAATTGTGATCACTGGAATATTTTAGCAAAACCTTGCACTAATTAGTTTTAGGATTGCTAGACTTATTTTCTAAGTGTAAGAACACGATATACACTTTTCCTGTGCAGGCTATGAAGTTAATTCTGATGAAGCTGGGGCCTATGACTGAACAAAAAATTGAGCTACCATGGGTAGCTGTTGGAGAAGCCTTCAAGCAAATGATCAGATCAGCTGCACTGCATATCCATAAGGAGCATTTTGACATTGTCTTCAAGTGCCTGGAGGTACACCAATTATTTTTCTTCTTACTGTTATTTTTTTATTCGTGAGTGACTGAGAAAAAAATCTGAACTTATTGAGGAAAGGGTTTGTATTTTACTGGACCAGAAATGGGTTTTTATCTGCTTTGGAAACATAAAATACAGAGTCATGGGAAAAATTCCACCCTTCTTTTCTAAGGTCAGAGTTGCCCTGGTGGCTGTTTTGTGAGTGAGAAGGGACCTACTGCAGGTGAGACTTGGAACTCAGTCCTGTGGCTGGGCAAGGATGGTTTGTACAGTCTGCCTTTGCACACATTGCAGAACCCTTGCTGGAATGTTGTGCTTGTTTTATGTTGTTGAACTATTGGTGGTTCAAAACCACTTTATGACAGTAAAAGGGAAGCTTTTTGCCCTTCAGATCTTTTTAAGGCAAAGAGTTGGGTTAAACCTGGAATCCAAGTTTGAGCTTTGCAGCCAAGTACTGAAAATCAGAATGTTTTCAGTTTGGATGTTTATATGTTGCTGCTTGGGGGTTACACTCTGCTTTGAAGGAGCACAGCTGAGTGCTGTGGGCTGTGCTGTGTTGGATCAGGGTGATGTAGAATAATCAGCAGTGACACAGCCTGGCAGTGTGTTTTACTGACCTGACCAATATTTAAAAGTTTGCAACCATCTGGTAGGGGGATTGAAGCCTCTTGCAACTGACAACAGAATGTGTCAGTTGTGCTCCTGAGAGGGATGAAATGGGAAACTTCAGGAAATGCTTCACATGAGCTTTTTTAGGGTAGTCCTTCCAAGCATGGGTAAATAATTCCTATTGGTTCCTTCTTCAGACTGCTTTCCTGTGACTAACCAGTTTCCTACAAAATCCCATCCTGTTCCTTTGGCCTCACCCAATATGATAAGCAGTTTTTACCTGACTGTCATTAGCTACAGATTTGTTTATCAGTGAATGTTTTGTATCCCTGAGGTTTCTTTGACTCAGCATCTGCAGTTGTTATGAAATCTTGGAAATTCGTGACATATTTCCTTTTATTTTTAATGAGGCTTTTTCTTTTACCTTGGGAACTGGTGGATGCACAGGGGATATCTTGCTCAGAGGAAAGTATTCATGTAGTCTGTGATAGCTGTCTAAATTGGGTTCAATTCGTTGGATCAGGGATAGGAGTTTATATCTTCTGGACAGAAAGAGACACTAATGTAGAATGTACATTATATGAGTGATCTCTCAGCATCCACATTAGCAAAAGTATGCATAAAGTATAAAAGTACCTAAATTCTGATAATTCCAGTGAAAGCTGGCTGCTTCCAAACCATTGTGGGTGTGGAACCCAATATTTCTCTTTCCTACTTTATATGTCAAGTGTCAGCCTTTCTGGGGACCCTTATTTTAGGAATTCCTTGTGTTTCTGTCCAAGGAATCTGGGATGTGCTTTTACCTAAGGGAAATTTCACAGGGTTTCTGCACGGTATAATTTGTGGAATATATATGAAAGAGCCAACAATAGTTAGTTGGGCAGCTGAGATACTGATTCTTCAGAATGTCCTTCAAATAGCAGTAAGTGAAACAGTCTGTTCATTTATCTGAAAGTTACCTATTTTATTTAAACAGGAGTCACTCCTAGATTTGCAGAGGAAAATAACAAAGGTGAACTGCTCTTTGGCTTCAGAGCAGATGGAAAGGATTCTGCAAGCTTATCTGATCTTAGTGGAACATGCAAATGGATCTAAAATCTCATTGCCTGAAGAAGTCTGTCAGGTGGGTCAGACTGGCACTTAGATGTGTCAGAGAAGTATCATTTGAATACGGGAGAGGTGTGGTGTGGTCAGCCGAAGCATTCGTACACATTTCTGATGCATCACTGGGCTTGGGATTTGAGTGAACAGAGAATATTTTGAGTATTGCTGCCTCTCTGATCCTGTGAGATTTTACCTCTGTGTGGTAATGCTAGTGTAGCCCAGCTTTAAATGAACAATGGGGGAAATGGGCTACTGCTTCTAGAGTCTGTTCCTGCCACTGTGGAGGAGACCTCACGCCCCATATCAGTGGTATAGAGCACTTCTGCCACATTCACATGCATTCGACCCCATTAGGCTGGATTTAGGGCCTTCAGACTTCTGTGCGCCTATTAGGATTTGTTTCTGTGGGCTGAAGCTTAGACTCTGTGCCCTCCTGGTCCAGGGACTGTCCAGGCTATTCAGACCAGATAATCATTATCTTCATGGACAAATATGAGTTCTCTCTTTTCATTTCAGGTTTTAATAAAAATGTTACAGACACCATATCTGTCATCATCTTGCTGCAAGATGCTGCTGAATGTCATTTCTGCATTCCTCCTGGCGGAAAATGTTTTGTTGCCGGATTCTTTGACCAAGGAAGCTATTCAGAAGGTAATAAGGATTGCTGCTTATACCAGAAATCCCAGTCTTCAAATTCCCCAGAGCAGGATGATTTCTGGACATCCTATTTCAGGCTAGGAAATATGCTGTAAGGTTCCCTTCAGCATTTTTGCACAGATAGTGAAGAACCTGCCCAACGCCTTAAATGAATTCTGATTAGGTGTTGGGATTACCTGACAGTCTTGCACAGGCTGTCAGTATAGCAATGTCACCATGGCAGACATCATTGCAATAAAATCCAGGCTCTAATTCAAACACCTACAGCTTCTGTAGAGAAAGGAAGGAGAGCAGTGAAGGAATGTGTCCTGCCTGTGGTGATAAAGCAGATCATTGAGTCCAACTTAGTGAAAAAAACCCATTTTCCATTAAGTTTCCAAGCATTTAATGAGCATGCCTTAGCCTTGTGAACAAGGTTCACACAAGTGCAGTTTTGATTTAGAAAGTATGGGGGTAAGCATATTTCAGTACTACCTTTGCTCCTGGAGCATTGACATTGTTAGCTGCATACATTCCTCTCAAATGTACTGTTGCAAAGATCAAAAGGAGATTATACTGTGGAGTTTGATTCTTTAGTTTTTATATTACAGTAAATTATAATTTTGCAATTAACAGTGTGGACCACAGTTGTAGTGTGTGTGAAAAAATATTTCAAATACAAATGCCACGCGATTTACAGTGGGAAAGCAAGACTTGCAGTTGTTTAAAGAAGATCAAATTTCATCTGGTCTTCAGTGTTGACTTGTGTTGAAGTAAGATTTGATTTTGCCTGTGGCATGAGGCCAGTTTTGCTGAGCATACCTCTTCAAACATTTGAGGATATTTGTGTGGGCTTCTGTTAAACTGGAGGAGGCTTAGAGCTGCCCTTGTGTTCTGAAGGGTCTGGGAAAGAGAGATCTGGGTGTGTCTTTTATCTTGGCATTGAGGAGTACTGATCATGGGTATCTCAAAGGACTGTTCCTGTTTTGGATCCTTCAAAAGCACAGAGGTTTGCTCTGCCCATGAGGTAGTAAACTTTCTGCAACCTGCTGCACAGAAAAAATGCTGAGTTGAAATATGTTTTGGGCCTAAGCTTTTTCCTAACACTTTAGTGTGTCTGTGCTGCAGTCCTAGAACTTTCAACTTCTATTTTCCATATCACACTGAAGAGATAGCTCAGTTGTCTCTGCAGAGACAGCAGGATCCAGCAGTGTTTATCAAAAAGGATTATGTCTGTAGGGTTGGTTAAAAAGAGCTGTGCATTTCTGTACCTGAATTGTCACTTGGGACAATGCTGCTCTGTGTGCTGCAATTAGCAAGAGGGCCAGGCAGCGTATCTCAAGAGTTCAAAGAATGCTTCATTTATATACCAGAAAACATGTCCCATGGGTAGTGAAGAGCTGACTGTGAAATGTCTCTCATTCAACAACCTTTCACTTGTGTCTTGCAGGTATTTGCAAGTAGATTTGAACGGCATTTTCTTTTGGACTTCTCGGAAGCAATGTTCACAATGAAGCAATTTGAGAGGGTAGGTGGAAGTGATTGTGCATTATGTTTATTTTTGCTAAAGGGAACAACTGGAGAATCTACAGTATACTTGCCTGCCTTGAATGCTGAAGGATTGTTGTGTATTGACATGATGTTTATTTAAACTTCTGTTATGATCTGATAAGAAGGAAAGAGGTTACTTGTGCTATTGTGTTAAAGTTGTGTAAGGGTTCTCAGAGTTGGAGAAGGTGAAAGGTATCTGTTCACAAAAAAAAGCTTGTTAAGAGGGTGAGTGTGTTATGGATGGGAGGAAGAGAATGAGTTCTGGAGAAACTAAGTGGAAATTAAGAATAAGCTGTATAAGTGGTGATCTGGGAGGAATCAAATTAATTAAATGGAATGGCAGGTGAAAGCCAAGTCAAGGAGCTGGAGTGTCCTGATAAGACTGGATTTAGTGCAAAATGAGTTTTTGCATTACAGTCCCTGCTGGTGTCTATGGGCACCAGAACTAAGTCTGATGCTTTGCTGGCTTATTTTTGAGCATTTGGATTTCCCTGTTGTTGGTGTCATGTTTTTTTGGTTTTTTTTTTTGTGGATTTGATGATGATTAAAGAGACTTGCCAGTCTTTGACTTTTTACCTTTTTTTTTTTGTTTGTTTGTCTCCAGCATTTTCTCCCATGCTTTCTAGAATACATTGAACATTGCTTCTCTGGCACAGATGCCATCACAAAGGATGAGGCCGTGGCAATTCTGGCTAAACTCATTTTGTTGAAAGCAGAGCCTCCTACCATTGGTTCAATGGCATTTGAAAAGTATCCTCTTGTTTTCTCTGAAGCATCTGTCAGGTGAGACTTGTCAAGTTTAGCTAACCCTAAATGTGTCTGTGTGGCTCTAGGCCTGAAGGCAGTGCAGAACACATAAAAGTTGCTGGAGTTGCTCCAGTATTTGCTGGAGTTGTGTTAAATGGCAGCATTGCTGGCAGGTTTGCAAATCAAGTGATATAGTAGGACATCACTTCCCTTTTTGAAATCATATGAGAAGAGATGCTGCTTTGGAAAGGTGGTCACTGATACAAACAGTGTTGTGGTGCACGTCTGATGGGGATCTGTTACAGCATCGTGCAAACTGCATCCCTTGGCAGTTAATCTTTGTAGTGAGTGCAGCAGTTCAGCTTCTCATCATTGCTCATCTCCTGCCTTTGCCCCAGCTTTTTTCCCTGTATGCATATGTCTTGTCCAGGAGCTTTCTTGGCAGCAGTACAATAGCCTTGCCATAGAGCACAGCTGGATATCAAAAGACATGTAATTAATCCAGAAGCAACACTGTGCTGGCACAGCTTGACTGCTTTTAGTTGCAAACCTAGCTTGATGCAATGAAGTGGTTGCTTTCCCCAGAGTCTCTTTAGAAAATTAGGGGTAACCACTGAAGCACAGAATGACCATTGCTAATCTAATGATAGTGATTTTTCTAGTAATTCTAACTCAGTTAATTCAAAACTTTTGACTTTGTGTTGCCTTTTATGTAAGGTTTTGTTTTTCCTTTAAGTAGTCTACTCTGTGTGGTTTTTTCCTATTTTTATTTAATAGTAGTGGAAGCACTGAGGATTTGTGAACAGAAAGTTGAGTCAAAATAATTAAATTTGGTTTTCTTCCCTTGTTTTCTTTGTTTCTTGATCTCTATTTTTTCAGTGGTTTGGAGTACAGAGCTGCAAGGACCTTGGTCCTGCTTGGACTGTTTTTTTGTGCTCTTGCAATGTCAGTGGTGTAAATTACGGTCAGGAGACATCTCAAGAGTTGCATACTCCGTCTCCTATCCAGTTTTTAAATACTCCAATTCTGGAGATTTCTGAGCTGCCTCAGTCTGTGCCAGTATTTTGATATCTTTATACTTACACAGGGGTTTTTTTATTTATTTGGGCTTTTTGGCTTTTGGTTTTTTCTTGGGTTATTAGGGAGTTTTCCCCCCAGTCCTCAGTGTGTAACTTAAACCTTCTTTACAGCAGTTTAAATCCCTTGCTGCTTATCTTATCTGCTGGAAACATAAAGAGCAGAATATTTCTTACTCTTTGCATCAAGCTTTTACAAATAGCAGGCTTTCATCATCAGACGTGTATGAGATCTTCTTTCTCTGGACCAACAATCCTAATTCATTGAGGTTTATCTCATAAATGTATTTTCTTATGCCTCTAATAATTCTTATTGTTGGCTTTTTATGAGCTTCTGTATTTCATGAAGAGTGAAGCCTGTGCAGCCTTCTGACTGGGATCTTGCAAGCACTGGGGGGGAGTGGAAAGATTGCTGTGCATGAGTGAGAAGGACTCCTGTTCCTATGTTCCAGTATGGTGTCAACCCTTTCTGCCTGCAAATAGGCTTGTTGATTTGGGCTCACCTTGAGATTCCATTTAAGTCCCAGAACTTTTACCTCACTGTTTGTTTTCTGTCATCTATCTGTGTCAATGTTATCATAGTTTATTAACAACAGTTGTAGAGATGACTCTCAGGTGTTCCTAGGGTCTATATGTCCCAGTTGTGAGGATGTCCAACTGAGAACCAGTATCTTTTCTTCTAGAAATATTATTTGAACTTGAAATAGAGACATTTCCTCTGGGCCATGCTTTGTGCTCTTCAGCACTAGATGACTAGATGATGTTTTGTGCAGTAGAGGACATTGAGAAGAAAAAAATACCTTGTGTTAATGCATGTCCTTTTTGCTAGGAGTAGACAACATCATTTTGAATATCATAGGAGCAAAAGGAACAATCTCTGATATGCAGTGGTGAATTACTAAAAAGTTTGGGTTTATTTTTAGCTCTAATACAAGGCAACAAACAAGTAAAAGACAAGGAGAAAAGACAGGAGTACCAGTGTTGGATCATGTACTGTCTTTAATGCATTTACCAGAGAAGGAAGACATCACTGACCTTTCACAGTCTTGGGTTGCCTTGGTTGTACTACCACATATTAGGTAAGGGATATTCTAAGGTACTGTTGTCATGTATTTCTGTAATACTGTCTACTTTCTTACTGCCTATTAGCTCTCTTTCAAAAGAAATCACTTTACTAAGGAGAGGACAATAAGTGCTAGTGCTAGGCTCAGGAAATTGGGGTTAGAAGACAAAAACAAGTGCTGCATGAAAATACCATGAGTCAACAGTAAAGACAGGAATAGAATATCAGCATCTTGATTGCCTACTCACTAAATTTGGTGCTTTAGTGTATAGAGATGTTCTTGACACATTTCAGTTTGTGTGTTTTAAGCACTATCCTCTCTCAACAGTATTTTTTCAGTAATTATTAAAGGACTAGTTAGAAAGAAGATGCCGTGAATGCTACAACTTAAATTGTGGGTCAGAAATAGCAAAAATATTTTGCTGCTGGTTTCAAAGTTGGAATGAGCTACCTGTAATTTAATAGAGATAAATGGGATAGAAAGCTTTTATATGTAGGTGTCAATGTAACAGAAATAAAAGTCTTCCCATTTATTTTGAACAGACCAATGAACAAAGACTACATTCTGCCTCATGTGACGAGTTTTATAGACTCTCTCTTCACAGCCATTGACAAAGGAAGCCTCTGCAAAGGTCAGTTACAGTTACTTCCTGTTTATTTGCTTTTTGTTGATATATAAAAAAATAAAAGCAGTTTTTCTGATTGCACAAAACATGAAAATGAATAGTGATAGCATTGTATCCAAAATTACCAGCTTGACTTAAACTAGAAGAGCAAAGCTCGGGAGGAAACAACCTCCAGGAAACAATGGGGGAACATTTGCTGTTCATAATAATGATGGGGTGACAGAGGTCCTGCATACTGGAAGACAGAGGTAATTGGGAAGGAAAAGAAGAAAGTGAGGAAAAAAAAGAGGAAGGAAATCTATCTAAATAAATCCAGGCTGAAAAGGAGAGACTGACTCATAAGCTCCAATTCAATCCTATAGTGCAAAGTTTAGGACATTAGCATCTGTCAGTTGATAGCTACTCATCAATGACAGCTGTAAACTCCAATTTTCAATGACAGCTGTAAACTCCAATTTTTGAGACAAATATCATTGTCTCAAACCCTTAAGCTCCATGTTGGGTGCCAAAAAAGGCTGTTGTAGTTTAACCCCAGCTGGCAACTAAGCCCCACACAGCTGCTCACCTGCTCGTACTTGCCCAGTGGGATGGGGCAGAGACTCAGAATATTAAAAGTGGGAAAGTTTGTGGACTGAGATGAAGGCAGCTTAATAGGTAAAGCAAAAGCCACATACAGAAGCAAAGCAAAACTAAGAATTAATTTAGCACTTCCCATGGGTGGGCAGGAAACTTCCAGGAAAGCAGGGCTCTGCCATGCATAATGGTGACTTGGGAAAACAAACACCATAATTCTGGACATTCTCTCTTTATCTGCTGAGCATGACCATATAGTTTGAAATACCCCTTTGGTCAGTTGGGGTCAGCTGTCCTGGATGTGTTCCCTCCCAGCTCCTTGTGCACTCCCAGCCCACTCACTAGTGGGCTGGTGGGAAAAGGCCTTGGTGCTTTGTGAGTGCTGCACACTGATAGCAAAAACATCCCTGTGTTGTCAACACTATTTTCAGCACAGATCCAAGCCAGAGCCTCATACCAGCTGCTATGCAGAAACTCAGCTCCATCCCAGCCAAAACCAGCACATTCTCTGCCTGTTATTCAATACCATTTATGGCATGCTCAGGTACCACACTATCCAATACAGCCTCATTATCCACCTCTTCCCCTCCCATCCTTTGATATAATATCATTCCCTTCGTCTGTGGACCACCCCTCTAAAATGTTGACAGAATATCTGCTGAGTTATTTAATCCATGAATCTGGGCTCCATCTGTTACGGTGGTCACTCAGGACAGGAGAGTTGGTGTCTTGTGTGGAATTGTTTGTCACCAGAGTCAGCTCGTGTCAATTCCCTGCTGGACTTGCGCTGCTTCTTCTAAATCTTGTCCTCCATTGGATTGGGTGGTTCCTGCTATAGTAATTCCTACAACATGTGACTTAAACCTACAGCATGCGACTGAAATGGGTTACAACAATTTAAAGTTATATCTGTTATAATCTCCACCCCAGTCCCTTTGGGCCAGGCCACAGGGCTTCACATTGCAATGAACTCTTCTCCTTGCCCCTTGGGTTTGAATTTACCCACAGTCTTGTTAGGGGAGTACCTGCTCCAAGTGGAGTCTACCTATGAGTCCCAGTTTCTCCTGGGGTATAACTGCTGTGGTGTAGGCTTCCCCTCACCACAGGTGTTTTGGGGTGCACCTGTTCCAGGGCAGCCTTATCCATGGGCCACAGTGCCTTCAGAGATATACCTGCTCCAAATGTGGCCTTGCCCAGGTACACCTGCTCCAAATGTACCCTTGCTGCTCTCCCTGAGGGGTGTACCTGCTCTGTCATGAACTTGTCTGTGGCCACACACTTTGAGGTGCTCCAGCATGACCTCATGCATAGCTGGTGAGGATTCACAGTGTACCTGCTGCAGCATGTACTTACCCACAGGCACAGATGCTTCAGGTGTACTTTCTCCAGCATGGATTTACCCTTGGGTCACAATCCCTTCAGAGGTACACCTGCTGCAGCATAGACATAACTAAAGCCATAGTTGCTTTGAGATGTACCCGCTTTGTCATGGACTTAACCACAGCCACAGATGCTTTGGGGTGTCCTGCTCCTGTGTGGACTCGTCCACAGGTCACAGTCCGATTGACTCAAGCTCACACTGGACTTCCAGCCTGGCTGGTACAGCAGGACAAAAAGAGCAGCACTGCCCTGGCTACCTGCCCACCTGGGTGCATTGCCATGGCTGTTCTCAAAATGTTCCCAGGTACAGCAGAGAAGGATGCTAAGCAGTACAGCACTACAGCTGTGAAAGCAAAAAGCAGTCACTAATGATCAGTGGCTGATAATATACAGTAAGACAAGCCTTATGAAGGGCACAGAAGCTTGCCAATTAATAGCTAAACAGCAATAACAGCTATCAATCAGGGTTCAGTCTAGCACATTGCAACCTTGCACTGCTCAGGCTCTGTGTGTGCCAGAGGCACACTGCTGTTTCTTTGAGCCTTGCAAGCCACATGTTGGGTACCAGAAAGAAGTGTTGTATCTTAACCTCAGCCAGCAACTGAGCCCCACACAGCTGCTTGCTTACTCAGCAGGGATGAGGGGAGAGCATCAGAAGGGTGAAAAGGGAGAAAACTCAAGGGTTGAGATACAGATAGTTTAACAGGTAAAGCAAAAGCCATGCATGCAGGTGAAGCAAAACAAGGAATTAATTCGCCACTTCCCAATGGCAGGCGCACGTTCAGCTATCCCCAGGAAAGCAGGGCTCCATCACTCATAACAGTTATATGGGAAGACAAATGCCATGCCGCCTTCTTCCCTCTGTTTTAAATGCTGAGCGTGGTGCTGTATGATGGGGGATATCTCTTTGATCAATGGGGTCAGCTGTCCCAGCTGTGTTCCACTGGCAGAGTTAGTTTTCATCACGGTGGCTGGTATGGGGCTGTGTTCTGGATTTGTGCTGAATACAGGGTTGATAATACAGAGATGATTTTGTTACTACTGAGCCTACTGCTGCCAAGGCCTTTTCTGCTTTCCATGGTGCCACACTAACAAGGAGGCTAAGGGTGCATGGCAGGCTGGGAGGAGGCACAGTCAGGACAGGTGACCCAAACTGACTAAAGGGATATTCCAGACCTTATCACTTCATGCTCAGTGGGGAAGGAGGAGGAAGGGAGAGGATGTTTGAAGTGATGGCATTTGTCTTCCCAAGTCATCACTACATGTGATGGGGCCCTGATCTCCTGGAGGTGGATGGACACCTGCCTACCTATGGGAAGCAGGTCCTTGTTCTGTTTTGCTTGTGTGTATGGCTTTTTGCTTTATCTCAACCCACAAGTTTTCTAGCTTTTAACCTTCTGATTCTCTCCCTGATCCTGCTGGTGGGGGAGTGGGCAAGTGGCTGCAAGGGGTTTGGTGACTGACGGGAGTTAAATGTCAACACCCTTCCCAACGCCTTGTGTACCCCCAGCCTCCCCACTGATGGAGTGGGGTGAGAAGCAGAAAAGGAGTAGGAAAGCCCTTGGTGCAGTGTGAGTGCTACTCACAGGTAACAGAAACAGCCTTGTGTTATCAACAGTTTCCAGCACAAATCCAAAACAGAGCTACATACTAGCTGCTATGAAGAAAATTGCCTCTATCCCAGCCAAAACCACCACACCATCTCTGACCCAAGTGACACCACCAATTCTAAATGCTGCATCTTTTCTCCAGGAAGAGATGGTCATTGGTTGTCTTCCCTCTCTGGCCAGAAAAAAAAAAAAATTAACTGAACCTGCATAGAGCAGGGCAGTTACTCAGAGAGCTAAAAAGTATTTGACCTTGTGACAAACTGTAAACAGCTTTCAAAATGCTTCAGATTGAGTGTTCATTGTTCCTTTATTTGTAAGGGCTGTCTGTCATTTTCCATTTATAATACCTTTGTTAATATTCCTAAATGTATCCCCCAATCAGCTCTATTGCTTTTTCTTCTTTAAAGAAGCTTTGTCAAGCATTTAGGTCTTTCTTTTATCATATATGCAGGTTTTTCATGCTGTCATGATTGTTTTATTTGTAATGTACTTAGCCTAAAAAGGAATATCTAGAATTTCTTTTCTTGGGTCTCATCTTTGCTGGCAGTAGTAGCAGCACTGCTCAGGCTCTGTGTGTATGCCAGAGGCACATTGCTGTTTCTTCCTTTGTTGATAAGGGAAAAAAAAATTAGTGCATCCTCAGTCCTATACTCATGCCTCCTATTGTCCCATATTACACTTACTTCCTTGGTTTTCTTCACCCTTCTCCCAAACTAGGGTTCCTGGATGCTTTTTTTTCATCCCTTGGCATTCTTTCCACCTCCATGGTTCCTGCAATTCCTTCACCTTCTACTAGGACTCCAGTCTTCTCTCACTGCCTGTGCAAGGCTCCCAGCCCTGTGCTCTATTTGACCTTCCTGCCCTCTGAGCCATGAGGCAAAGGGCAAGTTCCAGAACTGGGTGGGTTTGGTGTTCTGGTTGCTGTGGAGTGCAAGGAAACGGGCTTGAAAACTGGGTCAGAGCAACAGCAAGATATCTCTGGCAGCTCTTCAGGGCCAGTATGGAAGTGCTTCCCTTATTGATCACACAGCTGTGTTTGTAGTGAGGTGGAAGCTGCTATCTTTGTCCAGCATGGGCGTACTGTGACCAAAGGGCGTGCAGATTGCAGCTTGGGAACTGTCCTTACACTATAGATGCAGAAAGTTTCCTCCTGTCATTACTTGATATTTCTTCTCTCTTTGAGGAGCTCCTTATGGAGGTTAATGGTTAGCAGAATCTGGGAAATCACATACCTGGGGAATTAAGCAACTTAGAATAGAGGAATGTTTGCAGAGGAATAAACAGGATATGAATGCTCACTTCCATTTCTTCTTCATTGGCAGCATGTAAGATAGTTAAATCTTTTAAAAACTTTCTTTAATTTGCCTAGTTTAGAAGCAGTATTTCTTCAGCCTGGAAAGAGACAAAGAAGGGGAATTACTTTTTTTTTTTTTTTAAGCAACCTATTTTCTGACTTAGAAGTGTGATGGGAAAGGAATTGCCCTTTCTTGCCTGGCAGGGCATTGGCTATCATGTGCTTCTGGGAAACCTCCATCTCAAAAGGAGTCTGAGAGCTTTAGAAGGGAGACAAAATTCAGCAAACCCACCTGCCATTTGCTAATATATACTCAGTCTTTAGGTACATGGGACAGCTTTAAAGATCTTACACAGTAGTGCATTGCCAAAGTTCCAGAGTTTATAGGCACCTGTGTGGTGGTAGCATCAGTATGTATTTTTGCTTTGTTTTTGCTACATTCATATCCATTTGGCAGCATTTCTTCCTTTTTAGCAGAGTGCTGTCTGCGACTCCTGCCACAGTGCTTAGCTCCAGATCCCTGCTTTCTGCACATGTGGGTGTGATGGCAACCGGCAAACTGGGAGCTGTCACAGCTTTCAGTGCTGGCTTGCTGGAGGAGGCACTTACTTTGATAGCCAGGGAAGCTACTTCTTTTATGTGTTATGGTTAGAAAATACACATGCCAGTTCTGGGATTCATATGCTGCCTCATTTCTCTGACTCCAGCCTTTTCAGGATGGGCATGCACCATACAAGCACAAGTCACTGAGAGCTGAGTAAATTTACAAGATGTTCTTGTTCTTTCTCTGCCCCAGGAAACCTCTTTGTGGCCTGCCAAGCTGTAAGTACTCTACTTAGTTTGGAGGAATCTGCTGAAGTACTCCATTTGTTACCTGTGGAGCGTGTCAAGAGCTTGGTGACGTAAGTAAACTCTGCCTGTTCTGTGGTGCTTCATGGTTTTCCTTGGTAGGGCAAAAATTTGACTTTGCCTTTATATAAGAGCTGGTTAAATGCTTCTTTGTGTGCTGCCCATTCTGTTACGCTGGTGCATTGCTTCAATATTGTGGTTATGTAATGGAGCAAAGTTGTAGGCACTTTTTTTGGAGAACCAGGTAGATGTAGTTCCTGTTCAATGACATTTTCTCTGAAAACTGATGCTTTCTTAGCTGCAGGGTAGTGTGTCAAGTAAGTTGGTTCTAGTTTTATGTTGGAGTGCTACACTGGTTCTAGTTTTGCTTTGGAATGCTACACTTAGTAATTCTGTGTTACATTATAAAGATAAAAGAGACAGGAACAGCACTTTCTGAGCCGTGTTAAAAGCCTGAGTTTGCTCCTGGTGTTGGGATTCCACCATGTCCATACATATCCATGTTTGTGCTTGCTTCACAATGGGAGGAGATTCTATATACTCCATTTTATTTATTTTGACTCTATTTGACTTATAATTACCACAGAAAATTCTCTGGCTGGAGGGACAGGGAGAGAGCTGAATGCTCTCTCTAGCATCTCCAAGTCTTTGGTGGCTCGAGCTTCAAAACATCCTGTTCATTTAGGAAGTAATGGTGCTCATGTCTGAGGCATGATGGAAATAAAACAACTTGGCCAGATCAAACAGGAATTATTGGCAATGAGATTTAGCTTAATGCTTTCCTGTCAGCTCTGGCAGGGGATGTGAAACCTGCTTGGAGCAAGGGATGTAAGGTAGCAGAAGGAGATTTCTTTGTGAGCAGACAGAATTCCTGGGGTCTCACCTAAGCCTAGATTATTTTTCTTCCGTTGAAGTTGATCACTGACTGAGCACCTGGGAGTAGCAGAAGCCCTGGTGTGACCTATGCAGGTTCATTTTCTGCAGCCATGTGTCCAGCTTGCAAGTCTCAGCTTGACAAGCCTGACTGACACAAAGGAGGGATCTCATGCCTCTTGGGCTGTCACGGGTTTTGCAGCTACAAGTCATTGTGCTGGTGAAGTCTAATTTCACTGGCCTGCTGGTGCAAGCAGAGTCTGAAATCATGGAGTTTTCCCTTAATGTTGTAGTTATCACTACTGCCTTGTTTTTAAATACCAGTGTTGTTGCAGTGCTTTCTGTATACTAATAAAACCATCCATTCTTTTAGCACTTTCCCTTCAGACCCCTCTGCGTTGCTGTTGGCTGATCTCTATTACACAAGGCTGGCGTTATGTGGCTGCCAGGAGCCCCTTTCCCAAAGGAACCTAATGGACTTGTTTGAGAAGTTGCATCCTAATATTTCCACTGGTGTTTCCAAGGTAATCTGCTGTTTTGAGGACATGCAAAGTAATTTCTATTTTAGCAATAAAACGTAAGTAAACTTAGTTAAATGATAAAGTCTGAAAGGAGAAGCATGAGACTGTGTAAAGCTATTACTTCCACAGTGTCTGCTGAGACCTGTGTCAATGGGGCATGAGTTAACAGAGGTTAACTGCTAGCCCTGTCAGCCTTGCCTCTTCCCTAGAGGTGAATCAGGGCAGGAGCATAATGCATTCACTTTTAATTGCTTTCTAGACTACAGGAATTCATCTGCTTCTCAGCTCCAAGATGAACCTAGTGAAATCAGTGTGCTGTACCAGATATTAACCTCTCTGTAGGTGTGTATGTGTCAATTTATATTGCCTGACATATGCTTCTGCTTGGAATAGGTCCGGCTGTTGACGATTCGAATTCTAAACCATTTTGATAATCCACCTTCTGCACAGATTGAGGTAGGGGTAAAGTTTTTCATTTAACATTTCAAAGCTGTCTATGTTTCATGTTTTGTGTGAAGTGTTGTTCACTTTACAGAAACAAAATGTATCTGGTAGAGGTGGTCCTCTGCTTTTGTCCTTTCACATTCCAGTCTTATTTCTTTGTCCCCCACCTCCTGGTGTTTTCAGATGTGTGCCTAAATGATGGAAACCAGAGCAAGTCCTTTGACTTTGTTCTTTTGTCCAGAATGGCCGTGAGTCTGTATAGTTTTTTTGAAGTACTTTTCAATGAGATAAAGGTACTCTAATAGAATTCATGTCACTTGTTTGTTCAGGGTGATGGCACAGGGGAATTCCAGCCAGTATTTGCCATATTACTCCAAGCAGAACTTGTGCCAGCAACAGTGAATGATTACAGAGAAAAACTTCTCCATTTGAGGAAGCTAAGATGTGACATAGTGCAGCCTGCAATACCAAGTGGATCTTTGCAGGAGGTAAGGATTTATTGTCAAAAAGCAGTTGTCACATTCCGTTATTCCAAGAGAATATTCTTATTTTATCACATGGATTGCAGAGTTTTTAATGAGAGTGCATCAAAAAAGTCAATTAACTCCCAGATTAGGTTTTAGAAAACTTACTTGTCAGTATGGATCACAGATCCCATTGTCCTCAGGAGTACTGTGTTTAGTAGTACAACAGCGTTACCTAGATAAATGGCCCACAGTCAGATTACTCTGGGTTTGATGTTGTGTAAAGGAAGGCAAATGATTCCAGGGAGAAGCAAGATGTGAGCAAATTTTAACTCATGACCTTGCCATGTCCTCAGTGTGGTTGAACATTGGTAGGACTCCCACTGGCTGCTGGTGACCTCACTTCTGGGTCTTGCTTCAGAAGGAAAATCTTTTATGCCTGTAACTGTTGAATGTCTTCTGCTGCTGAGCTAAAAGGGGCCTAAAATCCATGAGGAAGGATTGTAGGTCACTCCTTCTCCAGGTAGCTCAGTGAGGAGCCAGGCTAGAGAAGGCTATTAGGCCTAGCGCAGCGAATACTCCTCTGGGCAAACTTTCATCTGTCTGAGGTCCTTCATTTTGCTGTGGCAGCACTGAAGTTGGCAAGAGGTCCAGATCATCTGTGCTGAACTGGTTTTTCCATATTCATGTTATTTTGGTATAGTTATGAGATCTCAGTGCAGCTTACAGTAAATGGGTTCTAGATTTCCACATGAAGCTATGAGGAAGTAAATGGGTTCTAGATATTCCACATGAAGAAATTATTATGTGTGTGACTTCCTTCATCTCTTGTAGCACTCCTGAGAACTTCTTAGATCAAAGTTTCCTCCTTGAGAGAAAGAAAGGTTAGAGGAGCTTAGTTGGTCTTTAACTACTGTTTTTTGCATCTCAATAAGGTGGTGTTGTATGTCATTCTAGGTGCCTCTTCGGTATTTACTAGGAATGCTTTATATTAACTTCAGCCCTCTCTGGGATCCTGTAATTGAACTTATAACGTGAGTATATGCAGTTGGATGCTGCAATCTGTAGCTGTGTCACAGGACATTGCTTTCATTCTTCTGTGAAATGATGCTGAGGTAAAAAATGTCCAGTTTGGAGAGATTTGTGCATGAGAACCTTCATGTGAGATCTTCTGAACTTAATTTGATCTCTCAAATCTCAGCCTGTATAAACTCTTCAGCTTAATTCCTGATTTTTTTTTACTGTAAATAGAACTTGCAACAAATACAGTCAAGTAACATCAGTTTCAATGAGAGTTTTTAGTCAGAAGTAGCAGGATTTGATTTATGTTTCACAAATACTTAAAGGAACAAGAAGTCTCTCTGTTTCCTCATCTGCTAACTTTTCTGTCCTTAATGGAAAACCTCTAAATCGTCCTAAAGAGTAGGGAAGTCTTACCATGGTGAAAAAGTAAGTGACTTCTTTCAGCATGACTTCATCTTCTTTTTTCCTCCCTTTGTTGTATGATTAAAAAGGATGGGATTTTCCTCTTCAAACCGGTGAATTAATTAAAGAAAAAATTAAACCAGCTCTTCAAAAGATATGTCCATGGTAATTCTTCCTTTGATTCTATATGATTTGCTGTACAGAAGTCAATAGAAAGCTTGAGAACATTTTTACTCAATTTGAGTTCATTTGAAGTCATGGGATACAACCAGATTATTTTAATAACAGTTGACATTTGGGATCCATGAGAAAAGGCAAGGAAGTGCTACAGCTGCATTGTGCAGATGTCCTGTCTCCGGACAGCCACATTAAAGCAGTGATCAAAGCCTTTGATTGTGGTACTTGATAACTAGCTGAGTGACGCTTGCCTTTTCTTATCTTCCTTCTAACTTCATGCTGTATTCTGCTTTCTTAGTTCTCATGCAAAGGAAATGGAGAATAAACAGTTCTGGAAGGTCCTCTATGAACATTTGGAGAGGGCTGCTAGCTATGCTGGTAAGTCACCTTTCCTAAGCATGGTTATCATAGTAACCCAGCTAATGGTAAATTATGTGGCTGTTTTTCAAGTTCCCCAAATTTATGTGTGATGGAGGAATTCAGAACCAGTACTGCTGTCATGTCCAGGGCAGGAGTGGAGAGGCTTGTGAGGAAGCTGTGTCTCCTGTCCTAAACACCAAGCAGTAGCTGGACAAGGGCACCTGCATTACAGGAGGGAGTGGCAGGTTGTGGGAAACCATGCAGCAGTTTCATCTTTGCTTAAGGGTGGCATCACTCAGACTGATCAGGAACAGTGACAAAACCTGTGAAAAGGTGTAGACCATCTTCCTGCTCCATGGAATTTGTGCACAAAGTCCTTGTGTGTGCTCTTGAGGTTTACGTATGGGCATATGCAATCTAATATTTCAATATAGAGTCAGAAGTATGCAGCCATTTGTAACTTCCCTGTTATTCAAGGGAGCTGAGCCCAGTTGAGAAGTGCCAGGGTTGCGAGGCGTCCTAGAACGCTTTCTGAGCAATGTTTGTCTTTCAGGTCAGTGTTAAATACAATTGTGTATGAACAGGTGCATGTCATCAAATGTATTACTTTTGTAATGAGGGATGGATTCTGTGCTACTAGTGATTATGAAGTAACCTGAAAATATTTTCTTATCTCTTCTGTAGAAATGGAGCTACAAGATGAATTAGATGAACAGGAAGAGAGCATTGCTGAAACAGAAAGTGATAAGATGCCAGAAGGAGAGGTGGGGGCTGTCTTTCTGGAGCAGCTGAGGAGTAGAACAGATTGCAGTGAACGGCTGGACCACACAAATTACCGGTTCTTACTTTGGAAAGCACTGGATAAGTTTCCCGACAGAGTGGAGCCTCGGTCGAGGGAACTTTCCCCGCTTCTTTTGAGATTTATTCGGTAAGTAAGATTTATTTTTCAGATGAGTGGACACGTTGTTTTCAATGTGTTGCTGAGCTCCAAGATTGGCTATCCCATTACAGACTTTATATCTTGAATGCATGGCTGATGACATGTCTGTTTCCAGTGGAGATGACCTTTAAATTGGAATGTGGATTCTGTTAGAACCGAAGCAGGCTGAAATGAAACTTACAGTAGGTGTCTGGTGCTCAGTCTCTCATTCATTGACTTGACATTGTCAGCCTTGTTACTCAGTTACAGAGTGATTTCAGTGGAAATAAAGTTCCTCTTTAATGAAAACTCGCTTGAGTTTGGAATCACAGAATACCAAAGTGTTTTCCCCCAGAATGGGGAAAGTACTGATTTTGTTAGAGGCTGATTCAAATTCCTGCCCCTGGAGGGAAAGCAATGGCGTGCTTGCATACGTGTGCACATATCAGACAGTATTATGGACGTATAAGATGTTACAATAAGAATTGTGAGGTTTTTAGTTGATGTTGTTGCCCTGAAATCTTGAAAAATATTATGCTTCTTAATTCCTTCCTTCTCTTTTTTTTTAACACAGAAATGAGTACTACCCAGCAGATTCCTTAGTGGCTCCATCTCAGGATCTCAGAAGGAAAATTAGTGGTACTATAGCAGCAAAACAGATACCCGCTGAAGAGGTGAATGATGTTGCTATGGAAGAGGAGGAGGAGGAAGAGGAAGAAGAAAAGGAAGAAGGGGAACCAATTAGTATAGGAGTACCAAAAAAGAAAACAAGAAGAGCTGCTGCTAAGTAAGTATTTTTAGTTTTCCCTTTTGCTAGTGCTCTCATGGAAAGGCAGATTCAGCAGCTCACATTGAGATACAAGCTGTGGCTTTGTGTATAGTATTTTTTCTTCTTTTGCTTGTGCTTCATCATTTCTCAGTGGATTACAAGTCAGAAATTATGCCTGTACAGTACTAAAAATCCAAATACATTGCCCAGGTTTTGCCACTATCTCGTTACCTGCTGATGTGTCTGTGGTGTGTTTTACTTTAAGCAAAAAATGTGTAGTATTCTGAAGTTTCCAGAGACTCTTGTACCTGAATTCCCTGTCTTCTCTTTGCATATCTGTTAGTCTTGGAAAACTGTGGGTGTTGCCAAACACTTCAAAAATTAGATTATTTGTTTAGATATTCTAATATTGGGATTCTGCCATTTCCTGCCCATTATAAATCTTGTCTTCTTAGGGACCAAGGTTTTTATTTGGTAGACTGAAGCTGCATGTTGCTGGGTGTCATTGTTGCAGTGCTGAATACATGGAGAAAGTTGCTCTTTGTATGAATTCTCCCCAGTAATGACCTCTGTCAAATATCCCCTATAAATAACAGCACAAAGATTTATATTCTAACACTTCTTTTGCAAAGGATGGCCCTTGTAATGACAGAGAACTTCAAAATGTCACCTTATATGTTGGAACAAGACAAGTATTTGATATGTGACCTAAAGTGTCATTTCGTCCCAGGTGTCCTATGGGTGGTTCATTTTTTTCCCAGATTCTGGCTTGTATCTGCAAGTTATCAGCAATTAAAATACAGTGACAGTCCAAGATATTTTGTTGTTTTCCCAGCCTTCATCTCAGAACATTCGTGCAGTGAAGTGGAAACATTAGCTCCCGGTAGCTGTAACAAAGGCACGAAAGATTTACCGGAGGCGTGTTAATGAGTTGTGGAGTGACCTCCCTTCCCGGGTCAGGCCTGTGCCAGGGAGAACTCCATTGTGAGGCTGCACCCTGTGTCCTGGGAGGCCTGGCTGTAGCAGGGAGCACCTGCCCCAGGCTCCCTGTGGGGTTCCTGGAAGGCTTCCTACTCATCCCTTGTCTGTGTCCAGCCATGGAAGAGGGTGGCCCAGCTCAAGTGTCTGGAGGGTTCAGTGTAAATTAGCAGCTGAATGAGGACAGCTTCTACTAGTCCCACAGGTAGAGGAGGTCTCACTTATCCTGGTCTTCTCTGCCCCTTTCCATGAGGAGGATGTGGGGCAGATGTGAGGTGGCCCTGCCAGTGCTGGAGGAACTGACTCCCATCTGTCCTTGCAGCCCAGTCTTAGGTCCAATACAGTCTGTGGCTGAATGCAGCCCATCGCATTGGCAGGAGCAACATGGGCGCCATTTATGGACAAGTGAATAAACAAAGAGATAAATACAGAATTTTGGTGTTCTAGACTGGGTTGGCAGAGAGAAGTAAGCTGCATCCTGACTGTACCCCTTTCTCGTGAAAAAAACTGAGCCTACCCAATGCTGCTGAAGTAAAGGCATTCTCTGTGCAATGAAGTGACAGCTGGAAGGAGCTGCTTAGGGAGCAGGACCCTTCTGGATATGTCTGCAATAGTGCTGAAGATTTGGGATCCTCTTGTGTTTTGTTTTCTTTCTTGTTAATGAATTTAACTTAAGTTAAAGTTTGTTTGTTTGTCTTCTGGATATTTTTTAAAAAATCATTGCTTTGTTTTGCAGGCAACTAATAGCCCACTTACAAGTTTTCTCAAAATTCTCAAATCCTCGTGCATTGTATCTGGAGCAGAAGTTGAATGCCTTGTATACCCAGGTGAGGCTATCTGCTTACTTTCAGAAATACTACTAATAAATTAACTGTTTCTTATTTGAGTGCAGTGTCTAATACTGAGGAAACCTGTCATTTTGTGAACTCAGCTGTGATAGCTGAAAAAAGGGCTGTCCTTGGGAGGACTTTCTAACAGGCTTCACTTGAAATGAGCCCCTTAGGCAAAGACCTGCCTAAGATACCTGGCTTAGTCTGCTAGGAGTGGCACTGGCAAACAGATCTGACAGCAGACAACAAGGTGGAAGAGTGGCTGCAGAGTATATCTGTTTCAATTACACTTCATGCAGGAAATGGGGGAGGATTTAGAATCCAAAATTTGGGGAAGATCTAAGGAGATCTGTCTTTGTCCTATAGTCTTTTGTGTACTAAAAGTATGGCCAGTATGTACAAGAGATTATCAGTCATCAAAAAAGGAATTTCTTCTTGAAGAATATTCAATTTGCTTGATTCTAGGGATTTCCCTGAAAGAATTGTCGAAAGTTTGATTTCAAAGAGGGATTCTAATTCTTTATTTTACAATCCTTAAAATGGTTTTGTTTTTTAATTTTTTAATTTTACAGGGTTGTGTTGCTTCCCAGTTTGGATTTGTTCAGGTCATTGGTGTTTGCTTTCATTGTTCCCAGTTTGTTTTCTGAGGCTGTGGGTGTTGAAAGCTCCATTCCTCAGTCCCTGAATTTAAGAATCTAGCAGACATCCACTGTGTTTCAGTCTATCTCAAGTATTGCTTAGAAAAACAGTTGATCAATGTGTTTGCTTGCCTGTATTCTTAGCAAAATATTGGGCTGTTGTGTAAAGGTCAAATCACTGTGGGAAGAACAGCCTGGCACAAGAAGAAAGATTGTTTCATCACTTACTGTTTGCGTTTCTGTGTCTTAGTATATGCATTGTCACGGCTGGTGTGTCCATCTGGCATAGGGACGTCATGGCAAAGTGACCTTTGATGACACTTGCCTGTGCTATTTAGTAGGAGACTGAAGAACTGATAAAGATGCTGCCTGGGGAAATGATCTGTATTTCTCAACTTCTTTTCCCTGTCCTAATGAATCTCAGAATCACAGAATATGCTGAGTTGGAATAGACCCATCAGGATCTTTGAGTCCAGTTCCTGGCCCTGCACAGGACACCCCAAGAATCAAACCATGTGCCTGAGTGCATTGTGCAAGCAGTTCTTCAACTCAGATAGTTTTGGTGCTGTGACCGCTCCTTGGTGTTGTTTAGTGCCTAGGTTATGAAGAGTCATCTTCAAGAGAGGGTGAATCTCAGTGAGACTTTGCATACCAAATCTTCCAAGTAGTTTGTGTTTTTCCCAGGAAGGTAATACAGATATCTTGAAATGGTTTGGGTAGTCTGCTTTTTCATCCTGTCTTCTTAGATAGATACACAGCTGATAACTGTTTTTGATGATAAAGGCAAAGTCATAGTGGTCCAAAAACATTATAAGTGTCCTTTGTAGATAGGAAGGAAAAGTAGAGATGAACTATCAGCAGCCATGCCCCTTTTTATGAGTGGAAGTTGTGCATGTTCATCTTGGCTTTATATATATGTATATAAATGTATGTATACATTTATATATATGTACTGGCAGCACATACATTCTGCTTCCATTTGAATAAGTTAGTCCAAAATCTGCTTGAGCCTGTAGCCTTTGGGTTGTTTCAGTATTTTCAGTAAGCACTTCTGCCTCCTAGATAAGGACTCATTTTCTTTCTTTCGTTATTTGCAGTTACTGTCTCATCAGGACCAGAATGTACAGAGGATAGCTCTTGACTGTATAATGACATACAAGCATCCTCATCTACTGCCATACAGGTAAAAGCTTTTATATTATTTTAGCATTGGTGAGTGAGCCTGCTGTCATATCAGAAGCCTGCTTTGGGGTCAGTTTTATTTGGGGTCCTGTGTTTGTTGAAGACATATATGTAAAGTTTAATTTTAGTCAGCTGTATGTTTTGTATCTAAGAGAGGAAATCAGGTCCTGAGGTTGATCCGTGTCTCTTTTTTGTTTAGAGAAAAATAGCAATACTTCCATTCTGTCCCAGAATAGTGTCAGTAGTGTTAGTAGTTCCATCATTTTTAAAGATGTCTTTTGTACTGATGATTTATAACCACCCAGAGAAAGTGACAGCATAAAACTGTAGTTTATATTTCTTTGGAATACATCTAGGACTTACTTGTCTACATCATTACATACATACATACATCATCATTGAACTTACTGCCTTTTAATTTTTTTGTTTTTACAAAAGAGTGAGAAAATAGTACTCTAATATTTTGTATATAGCAAAGATAGATAGGTAGGTAATTAGATATAGATGTATCTGTGTGTCTGTCAGTCTATTTTTATAGCCCTACCTGCCCTCAAATAATGTTTATTACCCTCAGGGAGAACTTGCAAAGGCTACTGGAGGACAAGAGCTTTAAAGAAGAGATCGTCCATTTCAGTATTTCTGAGGAGACCACAGTAGTGAAAACAGAGCATCGACCAAATCTCATCCCTGTTCTTATGAGGTGTGTTCTGAAGTGTGAGTTCAAAAGCTTCATGGCAGAGTACCATGAGCAGAGAGATGTAATGCTGCCTCCCATTTTGAATAATTGAGATAAACCCATGCTTAATGGTATAGTTTGATGACTTAGTTTGTGATATTCTGTATGGTTTTCTTATTAACACATTTATATAATGTGTTATGCAAATGGTGTTTTCTTTATAAACAGCGTTTTGGTACATACTGTTTTTACTAAGGATTACAGGGACTGTGAGGATGTTTCAGTCCGTTGAGTGTTGCCAGCTATTTGCAGTGATGTGAATTGTCCTGCAAGGTAACCAGTTTTATACTTGAAGTTTCCAGCAGAGCTTCCATTGTAGAAGCAGAAGCTGATCTTTGACTAAGAGGTTTTTGGACAATATGTAGTAATTCAGTGGAGAACCTGAAGGGAGAACTTCCGCTAGAGAATATATTTAAACCGAGTTTCTCCTGCAGAATAAGAGGCAGGAAAACAGATGGCTTGCTGAAAGCTAATGCAATCTCTTTTTGGTTCTTGAAGAATTCTCTATGGCAGAATGAGAAACAAAACAGGGAGCAAAACACAGGGCAAGTCTTCTGCGAGCACTCGCATGTCGATCGTTCTGCGATTTCTGGCTGGCTCACTGCCAGAGGAGATACGGATGTTCTTGGATCTACTCTTCGAAGCTGTGAAGCAATTCAGTAATGGTAGGTAGGCCATAGAAGCTGGGGCTGTGGCATTTCCTGACTGGAGATGTGGGAGTATAAATAGGCTTAGTACTGTTATGTGCTTCAGTGTGTCTCTTAACCATGCCTTGAAAGGATGAAAGTAAACCCTTGGTGAGGACTAAGCTTCCCCTGAATTTCTCCTTACAAAGCATGATTGCTCTGTTTTATGTGTCCAAGGTCAGAAAAACTGACCACAGCTTACTTGCCACAGCTGTGCAAGTAAGTTGCAGCAGGCCAGGAGTGGGTGGTGGCTGGCATCATAGGCTAGCCTGAGTATCATGGCAGTAAAGAGAGCTTGTAAAGTGCTCTGATTCTGTAACAGCTGGAGACAGAGCTGAGTGTCAGAGAGATGGAGGCACAGAGCTGTTCTTATTTTAAAATCTGACTGTGAGGATCTGTAATTTAGGGCCAAATTCCACTATTTTTACCGTAATATTATTCTTGGTAGTGGGTGTCTCCATGGTGTTTCCCTAGCTAATTTGCTGTTCCTTTGCCTATCACAGGGCCTTGCCAGACTGCAGTCCTTCAAAGTATGTCAGAGCTGGATTTAGCTAAAGTCCTGCCTCTTGGGCGTCAGCATAGCCTCTTCAATGGTCTCGAGGTTGTGTTGAAAAACATGGGACATTTGATCCAGCAATACCTGCCTGAAATTCTACAGATTCTGCTCTGCATGACTGCAGTGGTATCCTGCATCCTCCAGCAAAGAGAGAAGGTACAGTATATGCAAACAATATACAAACACGTAAATTAAGTTTCTTTCCCTCCTCCTCCTCTGGGCTTACACATATAGACAGCTTTACTTATTCAGATAAAGGTAAGTTGAATGCCTTTGTGAAGTGAAGCTTAGCAATTAAAAGTCTGTCAAAATAGAGGCCAGTGGTGCTTGTCTGAAAGTGCTACAGGGCTCAAGCAGTGCAGGCAGGGTTAATGTACTTAGAAAACTGATTTGAACTGTGTTTTTGTTTGAGCTACTGAAGAAAGAGCTGGAGGTGATCTCTGTGCATTGTTCCTACCTGTTTTTTGGAGAGATGGGCATGAGAGAGAGATAAATGTTGTGTTGTAAACTTGTAAACATAGAGATTTTATGGCTGGAAGTTGAAATTTGCTGTAAAGATGGAGTTTCTTGGCTGCAAGGATAAAACATATGAGCAAGGGAAGGAGAGGTTTAAAGTTCCTTGCCTGAAGACATTAGAGCAAACCTTGTCCATGAGGTGTTTTGTTGCAGTGCTAGACCTTAGGTTGCTCAGCATTGTGGATGATCACAGTGATTATCTGACCTGCGTGTCTCCTGTCATAGGACACAGGAAGGACATGGCTCCCACCCATGCTTTCAGCACACTAGGAGTATCTTCAGCTCTGTATCAGGAGTCATACTAATCGAGTGTTACCACTTGGGTCTTAGCCAGGTGTCTGCAGAGCAGTGGAAATGTTTTTTCCCTTGCTGAGCAATGGCTGTACATGCAGAAGGGGTCAGGTGAGGAAAACATCCTGTTAAAGATTGGTTGCCCCTGAAGGTGGGGCATGTTGGCTTATTGCTGCCCTGTACGCAGAGAGGCAGCACAGACATCCCTGAGCTCCAGCCCGGCTACTTGGGGTCTTTTGGCAGCTGCTTAGAAACTGTAACACTGAGCCAGGCTTCTCTGTCTTGCTGGTGCAGAGCCTGCTCATATATTAGGTGGGAAACAAGCAAACTGCACAGTCATCATCATCACTGTGTTGTTGCAAGGTGTTAGGAGATGATGGCCTGAGCAAGTGGGAATGAATGTTTTGTCACCATGAGCGTGTTCTTGCCAAGACCCAGCTGTGAGCATTTGAGGTTAGAACTTGCTTTGAAAAAAATCTGTCAAACAAGGCAAGTCCTTGCAATAGGCAGTGTCCAACATCTCATAGTTGCCTGCAGGCTGCACAGAACCTGGTAACTGTCTTAATTTACAAAGAGGATGAGCAAATTTGAGGACGTCAGCATCCCACAGTCTGACTTCAGCAGTACATTGCATATGCCTACATGTTTTCAATGAGAACAGGAGACAGGAGTTCTAAAAGCTGCTTCATTGACTGCTAGGAAAGCCACATTTTGCCAGAGTTGCTACAGTAATTCTGTCATGGTTGTGTAATGTCAGGAGTGACAGTCTGTTGTTTGTCTGAACTTAATTTAGCACTTCATTAGCCCAGGGGCTGTTAAAAGCTCAAGGAAGAGTGTGAGAAATCTGTTTATCTTGACTAATAATTAGAAGACATTCTTGGAGTTTGAGAGTAATTTATTGCAGACTGATACTGCCTGGAGAGTTAAACATCAACTTTGACCACTTTAAGGCAAGTTATTAATTTACCATTTCCTACTGATTGTGTTCACTATTGAGTTTCTCTGTCCTCTCAAAGGCTTGATCTCAGAGAACACTTATGGTGATTGGATAGTGGGAAACCCAAAATTGCCATTGGAGGTTGCCATTAGCAGTAGTATCCTGGTTTGTGCTTTCTTTGGGCTTTCAAACAGCTCATTTGCCACCTGGAAGCTGATTGCACTCCATTAGTACACATTCAGCATAGCCTGGGAGGTCCTGTTGCAAGAGCTTGATCAGTTCCTTTTCCACCATCTCCTCTTTGTCTTTTTCACTTGTGATTTTGGATTCTTGGATCCACTTGTGGTGGGTCATGATACAGAGACCCGAAAGAGCTCCAATATCAGACAGTGGCTTTCATTTGGTCTCATGTGGCTTTATTGTTTCTGAGGCTGAAGTTCATTACCTCTGCACTGTGGAGCTGTTTCATGTGCTCATGCTGTGAGCTGCATTGCACAGTATGGAAATAATTTAAGTTACTCAGGTCAAGACTCCTCTCAGGGAGGAGAATTAGAATGTAGCTCTGCATGAATTCCCTTGATGAAATGTTTTTCCCAAGAAAGGCTATGGAACATAACCACTAAATGGGTACAGGAAGCACCTTCCTGTAACCAAATGCTATAGCCCCCACCCTACTCTGCTGGAAGACATAATTCACATTCTTTCCTTCTCTGTTCCTCCCCCCTTCTCTTCGTCTGTTGATTTCTTTTCTTCCCAGAAGATCTTCTTGTCCAAAGTACAGCTTCACTTTGGAGAGCTGATTTTGGTCCTTTCAAGTGTAAAACAGAATTTTTTGAGTGTTAGAGTTGGAAATCTAATTAATTGCGTTGTAGCTTTCTGCATTGCATCCAAAAGGGGCAGATGCTACTGGGTTAAACCTATCAGCATGGATTTTTTATTAGCTGAAGGAGTCCTGTGTAACTGACTCAATGCAGGAACAGGCAGGCCCCTTCTAGAAACATTTACATCAACTCTGAGGTGTAAATTGCTACTGTAAACAAGTTACAAGAGAAAACAGAAGTTTCTGCAAAGGATGTATCTGGATGTGGTCGGTCAATTGCTGGATTTAATTTCAGAGCAAGTAGTAGTTGGTCTGCCAAGGTCTTACTGGTTTTTGTTGGTTTTCGTTACAGGTCCAACCTAGGTTTATTAATCCACTGAAAAATTTGAGACGTCTTGGCCTCAAGCTTGTGGCAGAGTTTTTTTCTGATTATGAGACCTACAGCTTTAGTGTGGAAGAGATTGATGCAGTTTTCCATGCTGTGGTATGGCCTCAGGTAAGTATTTCTTGTTTTTCCAAATAACTTGTTTGAAACGTACCATGAAGAAAACTCCAGCTGTACTGGAGTCCATCATGTCAGCTCTGTCCATCTCTAGATTGGGTGTGGCCTTGGACACATTGTGGCATCCCAATGTGTCTGTGCATGGCCAGTTTCTTGGCTCTTCTCTAATTAGTCCTGGAGTAATCAAGTCACACATTAAAGTACAAATTAATTAATCTAAATAAAATGGATGCCATTTCTTTGTTCTTTAACCACAGAAGCAGACTTCTTCCCTAGATGCTTCAAGGAAGCTAAATCATACGAGTCATTTCTAGGTGTACTTTGCTACTTTTCTGTGTGACAGTTGTTGGGTAGGGGACTGCAGAAGCAAATGCTGCTGCAGGAAAGGAGGGTCTGTCAGTGGGCTAAGTGGTCTTGAGCCTGCCTCCCAAGAGTTCCATGTGAGCACGTGACAAAGCACAGGCATATGGCTTTTATCAAGAAAATTCAAATCACCTCTGAGCTTGGAAAATGCACTGCTGTGAGATGGAGAGAGAACACAGAATTTGAAATTAAATTATGCTGTCTTTGTCAGTGCAGTGGCTCTGGGGTTATCAAGGAGTGCCTGTACCAGCTGCTGGGTTGTCTCTGCTCTAAAAGCAGTTGTGTCCATGAAAAGGTTAACTAAGAGGGGCTGACTGTAAGAGTGCTCTTCCACAGAGGCTTTTAATGTATCCAAATGCCCAACTTCCTTGCAGCAGAAAAGCCTGTTAAAGAGCACTGTGAAACAACAGAGTTGCTTCTCTAGACACTGTGTTTGTTTACTCCTACGCTGTTTCTCTGCTCTACCAGTAACAATATATGATGTGTGGTATGGTTATATGGACAAACAGTAGATAAAATGTACCAGGCAGTGCATATAGCTCTGTATTGCACTGGGCTGGGCAAGAGGGAAGTGCATGCCCTTGGTTTGTCCATGGAGTCTTCTTACCGTCAGGGTGCTATGTGGGAAAAGCAGTGAACATTTATTGCAGTTCCAGAGCAGCTCAGGCTATTGCCGTTCCAGGCAGTCAGCAAAGCACTTAAAGCTTTCATGGAGCACAGTGTTTGCAAATTCTGAGTAACTCTGAACAAAATGTACTTTTGTTACTAAATAGTTAGAATGCCTCTTGTCCTTACGTATGTCAGGAAGACGGATGGTTTTGAAGCTTAGATAGTAGTGCGATCCAGAAGCTCCCTCTGGAGTCTTTTCTGGTGAATTTCATGAAGATTTTGTTTTGGCAAAAGAATCGTTTTGACTTGTGTGCTTTCCTTTTTTAAAACTATAGAACTGAGATGTGTAAAGCTAATGGAGGGAGCAAATTGTTTTAAGCCTGTTGAACCTGCAGTTGGAGTTTGCTGTTGTTCATAGCCCTAGGATTTTGATGCAGAGGCTTGTTAGCCTGCACAGCAGCATTCCTGCAGGATTGGATTAATGGTTTACACTCCATTGTATATCATTCAGGAGATCTCTGGTTTATGCAGGGCAATAATATTACCAGTCTTTGGGACAGGAGAAGAAGATTCCTATGATCCTGGCTGTGATGGTCAGACCTGCCTTCTTTTCTGTTACACTCAGGTCTTGAGCAAACTGAGCTAGTCCAAACCCCACGTGCACCATTCTGCCTACCACCCTGAATGCACTGGAGCCTGCTCTGCCTGTGTGTTCACAGTGGTGCCCTGCCAACAGTCCAGCGGTGGTCACAGTGGAAACCCACCTGTGTGACTTGGGTGCAGCCTGTTGGGCTGTGGAGTGGCAGAGAGGAGGGTGCCCTGTGTCACCTTAGCCTGTGTCCAGTCGTGGAGGAGCAGCAGCTGTTCTGTGTAGCTCAGGCTGGCCACCTCTGAGGCGGAGTTGTTTTGGACACAGAACCCTGTTAGGCGATCCCATTCATGGGGTGCAGTACGATGTTCCAGCCCCTCCAGTGAGGCCGTGGAGATACAGACCCGGTGCTGCAGTCAGCCATAGGAAGTGTGGGAGGAGTGAGTTTTGGGTGCTGGGTTTGAGATTTCATAAGTACGTCTGGGAGAGTTTGCTAAGTCTCTGTGGCAAATGTGAGGTGTTGTGGGAATCTAGTTTCAAGGGAAGGCAAAAATGGTAGCTGGAATACTCCATAAACAGGAGTGAAATGATCTAAGAGTCATTTGACAAATATTGAGGAAGTTGGAAAATTACTTTGTAAAAGGTTGAAATGACTTTATAAAAAAGGTAAACTATAGAATGTGAGGTCTTTGTTAGAGATGAGGTTTTCAAGTGGCTTTACTTACTTGTGTTGCATTGATATCTGATTTTTCTTTCCTTTAGGTTTGCAGATTGGCTTCAGAGAGTCAGTATTCTCCAACTTTTCTGCTCAAACTCATTCACACATGGAGTAAGAACCCCAGGTAAGTGTTCTTCTGGCAAAGAAGCCTAAGTACTTCTGAATACATAAAACACAAGGAAAAAAGAGCACACTAACAGGCTGTGAATAATTGTGTCTAAACCCATATTTTCTTTTTCCATTAGACTCTTATTCTTTTGATAGCAGTCAAAGCAGCTGGGAAGCTTTCCAGTTTATGCAAGAACTCACTTTTTAATTGGCTGCTTTTTCCCATGTATTAATAACTAAGCACATATGTAGCCCGAACCCAACTCACAGGTGAGGAGGAGGTCTGACTTCTTAGGGATATGTTTGTCTTGACCAATTACTTCTTAGTCTTACAAGATGGGAAGTCAGTTTTACAATATATAATTTCATTCATGTTTTTGTGAGTCTCTCTTTCTATTTTATGAAAGAGTATAAGTTATAAGACAAGTATAAGTAATAAGTGTGTATATATATATATTATACTTATTATAAGTAATAAGTATAAGACAAGTTCAGCATAGAATCTGTGACTGAGAGTCTGTTACTGAAGGTTGTAAAAGAGCTTGTGAGAAGTTCCAGCTCAACTGTCTGGAGTGATTTTTGCCTCTTCCACTCACTGTTTTTCCTTTGCTAAAGTACCTGGTGTTTCTTTTGAGACACCTCATTGGTTGGAATGAAGACCTTATATACAAACTTGTGTTAAAAGTGATGTTGGATCACTAGGTTAGGAGCAGACTAAGAGGAGATTCGGGCTGTGGAGAAAGGATTAGAAAAGGGACTTGATAACCTCTCAACCTCCATTCATTGTATTTTTGATGATGCTGGTTTTTGTGCACTTTTTTCTTGGTTGAAGTGGAAGACAGTCATTATGTTTTGTGTGACTTCTCACATAAAAGAATTATAAGATAAAAATTCTGAACCTAATTTTCAATTAACCTTTTTATAATATTTCTCTCAGGTATTTCCCTTTGCTGGCCAAGCAGCAGCCAGATCATCCAGAGAGTGATATACTGACAAATGTTTTTGCTGTGCTGTCAGCCAAGAATCTGTCTGAGGCCACATCCAGCCTTGTGATGGACATCGCTGATAGCCTTCTCAACAGCCCAGATTTTGAACCCACAGAACAGGTTTCCAGTTTGAGCGTGACTGACTGTGTTGTCATGGCCCCTGGAGATGTGACAGAAGGTATGCCTGCCTGAGAGTTCTCAGAGACCTGTTGGGTGCTTTAGATGGAGGTGTTAGATTATGGTGAGGTTGTCTAAGAATAGTGGGGAAGAGGAACCTCCCAGCAGAGATGGAAACGTCAATGTACAAACTTGTCTTGTGCTCAAGAACTGTAATGTCCTGTTTGCTTGATGACTGATGAAGTCCACATTTGAATATCAGGGTCCTGAGCATGGAGAGATTCCTTTTGAAGAGGGCAATGTTGACTTGTTCTGTCTGTGAAGCTTTGACTGATACAAGTTCAAGAACTGCATTGCTGACTTGGCTCTGTGCCTAACACCACGTTTTATTTAAAGCCCCCTTTCCTGTATGCACATGATCATGTATCACTTTTATGTTCATTCTGTGCTCCCTGACTAGAAAGACCTGGCATCTTTGAGAGTTAGTAGACAGAACAGTAGTGTGCTGTGTTTGATGCTGTGGAGACAGCATCAGTGTGCTGCTTTCACCTGCAGCACTCAAAGCTAGTGGAAAGGAGCATGTGCCCTTGTTATGGCAGCTTTGATTTTACACAAGAGGTCAGTGGTGGAATAAAGAAAACCTCATCTACAAATGCTCCAGTCATTTCAGGAGATGGTGCTACTGTTGAGGAATGTCCTTGGTACCTTCTGATAAGCCTACACTTACGATGGTTGTTACTGAAATCTGTGAGGAGAGTGGTGTGCGCTTTCTTTGATCCCATCTCAGACATGTTAGACTTGGAAGTGCTGGTGCTTCTCCCCAGCTAGCTGTGTTCATAGCTCCTATTTACTTACTCTTCCACTAATGAAGCCTCCTTTATCCTAATTTCCCCTTTGTATAGGGTTGGATCTCCCTTCTGTTTCTCGCAGCAGAGTTTTTTGGGTGTTGCTAACTGTTGTATCTCTTACAGAGCCCCTCAGCCTAGGTTGCCGGTTGGTCCTGCCTCATGTTCCTGCCATACTTCAGTACTTCAGCAAAACAATGTTAAATGTGGAGAAGGTGAAAAAGAAGAAGTACAGAGCTCAAGTCAGCAAAGAGCTGAGTATACTTTCCAAGTAAGTGTTTCTTAGAGCCTGAAACAGTTAAAAAGCTGGAAGGAGGGAGGAAGAAAGAGGCTTATTGTAATGGTTTCCAAATTAAAAAACACTGTGTCTCAACCTTTTAAAATTTGCAACAGTTGTAAATACCTGGATCTGTCATTGACCTTGCTATTTGCTGGTTATTGAGGTGATAAGTTTTCAGAAGTTGATTCTAGCTATTTTTATTGCTGGTACTCAACCCTAATATCTCTTGAGGTTAGAAAAAGGTGCAGAAAGGCCTGCAGTCATGTGGAACTGAATGCTTAGGCTTGGGACTGTGAATTTGGTAGGTATGCACTGTTAGCCTGAAGAGGCTGACGAAGCCTTGTGAAATGACACTAGTGCTGACAGACTTCTTTGCTCTGTACTGGTAATTGAAATGATATGAAAGAGTAAATTACCTTGTCCAATTTTGCAGGATCAGCAAATTCATACAAGAAAAGAGCCAGAATTCAGTGCTTGTGAGCCTTCTCCTCCCTTTCCTTTATCAGACTAACATGGAGCAGGTAGGTAAAAATTATTTCCTCACCCCTACTAAACATATGGGTTTTTTATCAAGTATATTTGTTTGTTTAAAAGTCGTATTGATTATATGTCATTTCTTATTATTAGCCTGCAATCAAGTCTTCATGTGTTTGTAGTCTGTTCAGAACGCAGTGCCACTGTGTGTTGATGTGCACTCCTCACCAGAGGTGCCACTGCCCAGACTGATTCTGTTCCCCCTTGTCATGGGGAAGGTCTGCAGAAGTTATGATGCAGTCTTTAGTTTCTTTGTCACTTAGTCAATCCACCAAATTGCTTGCAGTGTTTGAAATAATTGCTCTTCTTCACTGTGGATTTTATGCACCCCAAAGCCACAGGGTCTGGACAGCGATGTGAATACATGTGGTTGAGTATGTTGTGTGTGTGGTGTACTGGGCAGTGCTGCATTAGTCTGCTGCTGGATGAAAGGCAAAGGCAAACCATATACAGTACTAATTTGAGGGTTTCAATGTGTCAATCATTAGGGTACCACATGTGATTGGTGGGCTGTTGAGGGAGATCATACAAGAGCTTTACTGTGCAGTGACTGGGCACTGGAACACATTGCCCAGGGAGTCTGTGGAGTCCCCCCACATTGGAGATACTCAAGAACTGTCTGGATGCAATCCTGTGCCATGTGCTCTTTGATGACCCTCCTTGAGCAGGGAGGTTGGACCAAATTGACCCCTGTGGTCCTTTCCAACCTGACCCATGTTCATCTCACATATTCAAGAAAGATTTTTAAAGCTCTATTAGTTCTCCTGACCTTTGAGTCATGAGGAAAAACACATAAAAGAAGTCTTTATCGTGCTGACAGTCATCTCTTAACACTGTATTGTTTCTAATTGAGAGGCTGCAAGTACTTCTGAGAGATTTGATGATTGCATTGTGTCCTTCTAATTCTTTGTTCTCGTTCAGTATCTGTGATCTGAATGAAGTACAGCAATGTGCACTTCATGTCTTGAAATATGTCCCAAGGAAATTAAATAATCTTGTGAGGTCTCTGTACTTATTGAGAGTTATGTGTCTCTTTCAGGGAACGCAAATTGACATTCTGGAGACAGTGCAGAACTTGCTGAGGCATTGCTCAAACCCTACAAGCTTTCTCAAACCACTGGCAAAGCTTTTTTCTGTCATCCAGAACAAACTGTCTCGAAATAAGTTGTGCTTGGTATTTCAGGTATTGCATTTCTACATCTTTCTATGCTTTTTTTTTTTGAAATTTGCTCTAAGGGATCAAGAACAAAGCAATAGCAGTATTTATCTTTGTGCATAACTTTAAAAAATTTTTTACTCTACTTCTCATCTGAAGTGAAAATAACAGAATTCTATGTAATAGAAATTAATGAGCTGCACAAAGATTTGTAAAAGTTTTGGCTAACAGCCTGGTTGATGTGAGCCTCACCAGGGATCTTTAGTGTAAGAGAGGCCAAGCAAAGCACTTTACCTGCAACATATCCTGCATGTTGATGAAATAAGAATGGATTTCAGTATCCTGAAGATGATTTTTATTTGTATTCTTCTCTCACGGTTTATTGTAGGATGTTCTGTATTACTTTGAAGTGATTTACATAAATTCTTAGCAGTAAAACACAGGAAACATACAGTGTAGATATTTGGAAACTTAGGACTTAAAACACATATCATCCAAGTTACATAAGAAAGGCTCTTATGGAGGTTCTAGCAGGAGAAAGAGTAATGCTGCTGCTTTATTTATTTTTTGTCTCAAGTGGTAAAGTCTTGAGTTATCCAAATTTTTAACAACTATAAACGTTAACTGGGTTTTTATTTTTTTTAGACTTTATCTGACTTGGACGCTAAGTTGAAGTATATTACTGATGTTGTTAAGGTATGCACAGTTTCTGTCTCTGCTCCCTTTTTCCCCCAACATGGTATGATCACGTTTCTGTCATTTTTCATTAACGACTTGTTGCTCTGCCTTAGCTGAATGCCTTTGATCAGCGGCATCTGGATGATATCGACTTCGATGTGCGTCTGTCAGCATTTCAGTCAATCACAGCTCGCATCAAGGAAATGCAAACAGTGGATACGGACTTTCTTGTCCCTGTTATGCACAACTGCTTCTATACCATCCAGGTTGGCTGAATGTTCCTTCTCTTGCTATGTGCACCACGTGTCCCTGATTGATCTAACTTTCAACTTACTTCCATTGGCTGTTTTTTGGCACCACGTAACACTCAGAAAGTATCTTTAGGTATTCTTACAAACACGTTTTTGAAGTCTTGTCTGTTTACCTTTTCATCTGTGTGTGCCAAAAGGCAAATACAGTGCAGCACAACTTTCTGTCAATGAGCATTGGAACTGTGTGGTCATTTGTACTGGATAAAAGGCATATTACAGGCTTGAAAGGCTGATTTTTGGTTTGTTGCAGCATGTCCTGGTTGTGTGGGCCTGCTGGTAAATCTCAAAGGTTTTTTCCTGATGGGTAGGGTGAGCATTAATTTGGGACTAGGGCTTCTATAGGAAAGCTCTCAAGAGTTTCTGAGTCTCTACAGGACTCATGTTGTGTCCAGTGGTACTGTTGTGTCCCACCTTTGGGGGAGAGAAAGGTGTCATAGCCAGACTCATGTGGTGCCATTTCTTCATCCACTCAGCTCGGGGATATGGCTCTTAGTGACAACGCAAGCCTTTGCTTGACCAGTTTCATCCACCGACTGGCAGAGATCAGCCACACAGAAGATGAGTACAAGGAGCTAATCCAGCACACTCTCCTGGAGTCTGTGAGAAGGGGTCTGAAGAGTAAGACTGAGGTAAGGCAGTGGTATCTGATCACACACTTCCAGCTATCTTCAGGGTAATGAGATGTTTTTTGGGTGAGTTCTCATAGTCCCCTACTGGGATAAGAAGTGCAGTATTTACTATAAACTTAGCCTTAATTTGAAACCTTATAAAATTATACAAAATTATAGAAATTAACTGTGTTTCTCTACTGTTGTTCAGGTTTTCTTAGCTGTAACTCGTTCTTTGAAAGGGAGGCTTTAATTTATATGCAGGCCACTATAGGTGCGTTTGTTGTTACCAAGATTGAGGACGTTTTACTGAAGCAGTTGTAGATGACAGCACTGCTGTTCTCAGGAGTGTGTAGCAGCCTCTCCAAGGGATACTTAACATTCACTGCTTGCTATTTTTAGAGCATCCAGCAGGACTACACATCACTGCTTTCCTGCCTCATTCAGACATTCCCAACAAATCCCGAATTCCAGGATTTGGTCCAGCTGACCAACCGCCATGATCCTGACATGGACTTCTTTGAGAACATGAAACACATGCAGGTAAAAGACAGCAGGCATTTCTTAGCGCCTCTCTTCTCCTGCCAAGCAAAAGCATCTTACTGTGAGGGGATGTTTTGTGAATCATCTGTGTGTTGTCTGCAGAGAAATTGAACCTGTGTCATTAGATACTGTTACAAAAAAGAGGGATGTAGACATCATCAGGAATGATTGAAAAATCACAGTCACGTTTCTATCTATAAATGTACTGGGTTTATGGTAGCCCACAGTCAGCAGTATCCTGAAGATTCCTCTGACATAGGCGTGGAATGGGTCTCTTATTTTTTCTGGCCTATTCCCTGTTGCTCTCTGGAGGCTCTGCAGCCCCTTCCCATTCACAAACCTTTGCAATATAACTTACACAAAGCCTGGTCTCCTGGTTTTTGCAGTATGAAAATAACTTTCTTCTGCTTTCAGAGATGCGATCTGAGAGAGTCTTTGCTGTAGCAAAAGTGTAAATTTTTAACATGTAATTTTCTTTGGTCTTTGCATTTCATTGCAGCAACTGCTGTTTGCAGTTGCCTCTCTTGTCTAGCACCTAAAGATAGCACAGCCTTATGATTGTGAATCCACAATGTCATTGACTTGAAATATCTACTGAGGCAAAAGGCTAGACAAAGCCCAGAGATTTAAGGAAAAAGCATGCCTTGGAAATGACTGTAATATGTTTATGCCATCACCTAAAACTGGGACATTTCAGAACTGCGGGATGTAGTTGCTCTCTTGTGCTAGCTGTGACTTGAGTACCACCTCATCCACTGTCTCCTGTATCTGACTCAGATCCACAGGAGGGCACGAGCTCTGAGGAAACTGGCAAAGCAGCTCACTGAAGAAAAGCTTGTGCTGTCTTCTAAATCCCTCCAGAACTACATCATGCCTTATGCTACAACTGCAATTTTCAGCGAAAAAATGCTTAAGGTAGGCTCTTTCAATTGAATGCATCTACTTGAATATTTTTACCTTTCATTTGCCTTAAAAACCTAACCCCTTTAGACAGCTGATATGTTTGTGAAGTGAGTGTCTCCATTGTAGATAAAAGTGCTGTGCTGGTTTTGGTGGCAGAAAGAGGGTTTGGAAAAGTGCAGATGCAGGCTGGGCCCAGTCCTATATCTGCTAAACTTGTCCTGCTTCTCAAGGGTTGATCTCTTAATGGTTAGGGTTTTTTGTTTTGTTTTAGTTTTTTTACTTGGGGTTTTATTGGTCTTTATTTTTTGTAATCAGCTTCTTATTTTCTTCCCTTTTCTTCCAAACTTCTGTCTTCCTGTTTAGTTGTGAGATTAGTTACTCTTTGACAGTAGACTGTGGGACTGTAGTCTGTGTCTAGTAACAGAGGTGGGAATAAATACAGTTTTCTCTGGATTTAGAGGGAAACTGCTGGAATTAGCTGAAAACATCTGAAATCAATAGCAGCTTTGTAATTAAAATTTGAAGGGTGACATTTTGTTAATCACTTTCAGTGAAATTACTTGTAGTGCAAGTGTGGATAGACTTTCCACCTGTGGCTTTTAAAAGCCAGATTTCACACTTCTGTAGTTCCCTGCACACTACCAGGGGAGCAGCAGGCCCACTTCTATCAAGCAGAGTAAATGCCTAAGTTGCTTACTGCCAGAAATACTCTTCTGAAGCTGAAACAATTAGAGCTCAGGCACAGGACCCGGCCGCTGCAGCAGTGCAGTCTGTGCCCCTCAGTAGAGTGACTGAGTAGCTCTTTGAACAGAGGGCAGTAAAATGTGTTGATTGAAACTTTGGTGAAGAAATACACACATTTTATTTCACATTTGAAATGGGTTTATAGTTGACCAGCAATGTGCCATGTGTTTGTTGTTGGATGCCTTGACTGGTTCTTGTTCTTAGTTCTTAGCACAAGTGAGCCCATAGGTTTAACTATGTGAGAAAAATTAAATGTGTGCAGAATAATTTGGAGGAAGTGGGTCTGGAGATCTGCTTGATGGACTGTGATTTTTAGTTTTATTTTTCTAACTTGATGCTCAGGAGGAGATCTAAAAATACTGAATCCCAAGCATCCCCACTAGAAAACGTTATTTCTGTCTCTTGTTGCTTTGGGTAAAAGATGCTTTAGACACATGACCATTGTGAATGCTAACAGCAGCTGAATTTCTCTCTTTTGAGCAGCATGAAAATATGGTAACGGCCTCAGTGGAAGTTGTTGGAGCTGTCTGCCGACATCTTTCATGGTCAGCCTATTTGTACCACTTAAAGCATTTCATCCATGTCTTGCAAACGGGACAGATCGGTACGAAGCTGGGAGTCAGGTGGGTACCATGAGCAGTGCTGCTTCAGGTTTCTCCAAAGACTGCTTAGGCACAATTCAGTGTTTCTAGCAGCATCCCATTAACTTTAGCCTCTTCTCTGAGGTGAGAGATTGCTGGCATTGAGGTGGTATTTAGGCAAGTGAAGGTGGGCACGGCTTGCTGCCTGGAACTATGAAGATTTACCAGGTTGTTACTTTGTTACACCATGTCTCACTGAACGCATGGCACCAGTTCTGCTCCTGGGAGACCTCCATTGCTCCAGTACCACTCTCTGTGAGGTTTCACATTGAGCTAGGTCACAGAATACATGTAGCTCAGAAGTAACCAGTTTTTATTTTCTGGGGTTTTTCAGGATAAACCTCCTTATGGTGCAATGTCACTAAATCTGATATTTTCCAAAAAGTGCTTGTAAGACTTTTCTGTTGTATATGCATCCTCTTCTTGTGAGGAGAGCTGATCTTTCTTCATGTTTTTCTTCTGCAGCTTGTTAGAGACAGTGCTGGAAGCCTTTCACTTTGACCATAAAACACTTGAAAAGCAGCTTGTGACCATTGACAACCAAGGTGAACTTTTTGTGTCTGCTTGTAAAAACACTACTCAGACTGCTCAAATGCAGCTAATCAAAGTTTTGTGGTTTACTCTTGACAGCAGCTACTCGTGTCTTTTTAAAATGGGCGTACTGGAAGCTAGTGTTGACTTGTCTCCTCAGGAGCAGTGCAGATTTTCCTCCTGTGTGTTGACAAAGTCAGGAGAGGTATAGGGAATCAAGTCCACATTACCACTCCATCCCAGGCTTCTGTAAACCAAAACAGCCCAGAACCTGTGTGGTTTTCAGGGTCTGCACCCAGCCACAATGGCTGCTGACACACCTGAGGTTTTTATCTTTGATGTTGGCTGCTCTCATGGTTATCTGTAGCCAAGATATCCTCACCTTGCTTCCCTCGCCATTTCACGGGATGAAGTTGTATCTTCAGCTTCTGCACTATTGTGGTTACCTATGTTGGGACCTTTGGGTGAAGGAGGAAGATAAGAGGTGCTTGTCAGTACCTCTTGCCTCATGAAATCCTAAATTTTAAGTGAATGGCAGTTCTCTAGGTTCAAGCACATTGACCTTTGCTCAGCTGACTACAGGGTTCAGACACAGAGTAACGCAGTCTTTGCTTTAAACCTGGTCCTGAGGGATGATTAGCAGAAACCAGCAAGCCAAAGCTTTTTTACCCATTAGAAGAAGCCTGATTCTTATTGGTGGTTTGCTGTCACTGGTGGTAGGTAGGAGCTTTATGTAGAAGCTGTCACAGGAGTCTCAATTAAGGGCTCAAGTTTTGTGTTCTCCTGTATTTACCTGTACTTTTGGCAATTACTTGATAGAAGCTGCTGCCATGGACCTTGAGCCGGTGGTGGAGGCTGAAGAAGCCATGGAGCTGGAGCAGAGTGAAGGGGAAGAGGAGGAAGTTGAAGAAAAGAATGGGAAGAATCTCTCTGAGAAGCCTGTAGAATCTGAGCAAGCAGCTGAGCCATCTGAAAATGCTGAACAAGTGCCCAAACCTGTTTCGTTCTTACCCCGAAATAAAGAGGAGCTTCAGTGTCTGATCAAACACATTCAAGAAACAGTTACAGTCAACATCTTGCCTAAATTGCACAGGTGTATTGTTGCAAAGGTGAGGAGTTGACGTTTGAAGGATCTTTTATAGGCCTTTTGTGGGCTGCTACTTTAAGGATTGGGATACTACTTCAGAGACAGTGAAAAAGCTGGCTTAAAAAAAAACTCAACTGGAGAGAGACCATCTGAAAGCACAAAAAAGGCTTCATGCCCTTTGCTTAGTCATGGAGATTACTGACAGACCCTCTGGTCATGTGGATGTGGTGTCTTAACTTCTCTGCTGAGACCTGTTTCAAACTACACAAGTGAAATTGTTCACTTTGTCCAACCTCTTGAAGAGTTGTCAGCCACTTGGTTGCATCAGCCTAGTTTCTGTATTGAAAACACAGGCATTTTTTAGCTGCCTGGCTTTTTCCTGCAGTCATAAGAGGATAGCAGCCTGGCATTCTGGCCTCTTCTAGGGTTTGTTGAGAAAAAGTAGGATTTGTTTCTGTATATTAAAAATGCATTATGTTTTGCTCTCTTAAAAAGGTTAAAAGAGACGAGGAGCACAAGCTTGTGAAATCCAATGTTGTGAATGATGATGAGGTAGTTCGTGTTCCATTAGCTTTTGCAATGGTCAGAATGATGCAGTGTCTTCCCCAGGAAGTGATGGAAGCTAACCTACCAAGGTAAATACCAGTGGGGCTCCTTACATCCCAGTGGGGCTGTTCGTTGTTCAGGGAAGGAGGGCAGGCACCTTTCTCAAGCTGTGGTTATGTACATGGCTAAAGTTTAGAGGGACATCCTAAAAGACCTTAAATACTTCTTTTGGAAATTCCTGTTCCTAGTGACATGCACCTCTGCACCTCAGCATTTAACTTCTGTAAATCCTGACCTGAGGGCAGAGCTGTGAATCAAGGTGCAGAGGCAGGGCTGTTTGTGCTGAGGAAAGAACCAAGTACAGAAAGAAAGGATAATCAGTAAAACATCCTGAAGGACAGTAGGTGTGTGTATAAAACCTCTCTGTGAGGCTGGCTGTGAGTACAGCTGGGTTGTGAAACAGTCCTGAAAAGCAGCCTCCTTGGCAGTGTAATTAGTTCTGCTCTGCTTGGAGATGAACAAAGCTGTCTGTCTTCGTTTCCAGCATCCTACTGAAAGTCTGCACATTCCTGAGAAACAGATTTCAGGAAATACGGGACATTGCCCGCAACACCCTCATTAAAATCATGGAAGTGTTGGGAGTGCACTACCTTTTGTATATCTTAAAGGAGATGCGATCAGCGCTCATCCATGGCTACCAGGTAATGCTGAAATTCTTCCTCTTCTGCTCTCTGTAGGCTTTTTTTCTAATGTATTGGGAGGAGAATCCAAAGAGAAGTTGCTATTGAAATTGTTTTGCACTGGTAGAATAGCTTGGTATAATGCAAGTAAATACTGTTGCTAATGCTCACATCAGTCTTTGTTATACCATTCCAAGTGTCAAATAAGGGTCTGTACCCTCAAAGAACTGAGAGTCTAAGCCTAGTCTATTTTCCTAGTGAAGAGTTGAGGTATGAAGGGGAAGGATAAATTTCCAGTTCCAGTAAGATTAGAGGAAATCTTTCAATAAAGTCATGAGGGCTAAGCAGTATCAGGGGGGAGTTGCCACGGAGACTGCCCAGGCAATATGTGGTGATGCTAGTTGAAGGCTTGCTTCCTAGATCCAGAGCCAAGGCTCTGACTATTAATTAATCTTTCCTCTTCCTATGGTTTGGATTCATGTGAATTACCACAGTGGGGTCGCATGAGCTTCTAGCTGCTGTTACAGTGAAAGCGCCAATTAGAGCAGCCTAAATATATCAGCAAGAGCCCTGGGGCGAGAGGAGATTCCAGCCCTCTTGCCAGTATGTGGTGGGATAGGGATCCTTTTTCTCTTGCTACTACATGGATTCTCATCCTCCCAGTGTCTTTTTTTCCTAGAATGAAAACTCAAGTGCAGTGTGTGACATGTGATGTCTCTGGTACAGGAGTGTCCCCATGCAGTGTGATTAAAGAGATCAGTGCAGAAGTTTGGAATGATCTGTTCTCTTTTTCTCTAGCTCCATGTGCTGACTTTCACGGTGAACCTGTTACTGAAGGGCCTCACTACCAGGCTCAGTGCTGGTGATTTGGACCCCTGCTTAGATATCCTGATTGAGGTAAAAGCTATTCAAGACTGAGAGAAAAAGCATCATGAAGTGCTTGGGACATATTCTAGGAGGGGAAGGTTTTGTGTAGGTTGTCTCTGACTTGGTGGCAAACCAGGCTGTTGTGTGTGTACTGCCAAGGAAGGAGGTATCAGTAGGCCCCCTTGTAGATAGGAATCAAGAGAAGTCAAGTATCTCTGGGGCTGTATCCCGAGCCCTGCATCCTGAGAGAGGATGGATTCAAGATTAAGACACCTACCTGTGTTATCCTGTACTCTAAATGGCTGAGCAAGTCAGCAGACATCTACTCAGTGCAGTCCACAGAGCCCAGGTACTCAGCTGGCTACACAGATGGGGTACATTGGGATGTATTGATCTGACTGCAGTCCCATTCCTTGTGTCACAACACCACAGAGGGGTGTGAGAGCAGTGTTCTCATCTGGTGTACTTAAACAAGGATGTTCTGTGTTGACAAAGGAAAGATAGATGTGATTTGTAGGAAACCTGAAGAATTGTTTTTTCTGGGAGTGGGGAAAAATAGTGTTGTTCTGTTGCTACTGGGGGAGCCTGCTTTTCTTCTCTCATTCACTTCTCTTGCCTGTTTTTCCAAAGATTTTTAACCAAGAGTTGTTTGGGAATGTAGCTGAAGAGAAAGAAGTGAAGGGAATTGTCTCCAAGATCATGGAAGCGCGGAAAAACAAGAGCTACGATTCCTATGAAATTCTTGGGAAGTTCATAGGAAGGGGCCAGGTGACAAAACTTATTCTGCCACTGAAGGAGGTAAGAAAAGTCAGCCAGAGTCTCCCTCACTAACTTTGAGCGCTCTCGATTCTGTATGGTGATTCTAGAGCCTGTGGATGGCTATTTTGAAATCACCTATGGAATCTTGCTTTGGCTTCCCATTTTTGGGAAAGCAGTGTGCGACCAACTCATAAAGTGAGACTTTACTGTTGATTTCCAGGGCAGGGAGTGGCATTCTGGGAAGCTTTTCACTGCTGCTCAACTGGAAACATCCCACTTTGAGTTTTCCATGCACTCTCCCTCTGCCCACTCTTTTTTCCTCTGGAGCTTAGAAGTCCTGCAAGGCTGTTCTGTGGTTTAATGTCTTGTGCATGAAGGAAATGTTAACAAAATGTAGCCAGGGTCTATCCACGTGCAATAATTGCCTTTTCAAAGATACAGAATTTTTAGCAGAGTGCAAGCTCACACAGGAATTCCCTGGTTTGCTCATTAGCTCTTGAGTCCAGGTGGCTATAGCTGAACTGGCTGGAGGCTGACAAGAGGAAGGGAGGGATGTTGGTGCAGAGCTGAGGCAATGGGATGCTATTTACCTAAATAGGCCTTACATAGCTGGAAACTATGACAACATGATGAGAGAAAAATTGCTCTAGTTTTTCCAATGATTTCTGAATACAGATAACAGATAATTGCCATCAGGCTGTCCTCTTAAATTCTCATGGTTTTACCTTTGCAGACTCTGGAGAGCACTACAAGCTTGAAGATAGTCCGGAAGGTACATGAGGCACTGCGTCACATCATGGCAGGGCTCATCTTCAACTCAGACATGAATGCAGAATCCCTCCTCCTCCTCAGTCATGGTCTCATCAGTGAAAATTTGCCTCTGCTCACTGAGAAGGCTAAGTGAGTTCCGGGTGTTGTTCAGATGATCTGGTATTGGTTTGCTTGGAGAAATGGCAGTTCTCAAATCCAACTGATCAAATGCATGAGAGTTTCCTTGCTTTCATTCCCTTTTTGTTTTCAATGTAACTGAATCATTTGGGCAGTTAGAGGGCAAAGAGAAAACTTAATAGTGGGAGTTAGCATTTGTTGAACTCATGGGAGTCTACTCCTGCAAGTCCTCAGGACCTTCGGCTAGGCCTTTTCACTGTCTGAAGGGGTGATAACATGCATTTGGATGTTAGGATGGAGGGACAAGGGACCGTGTTTAGAAGCAGGATGCAAACATTTCCATAGGGCCAGGAACAAGGAAAAACATGGGCTTTCACTTTATTGCTTGGCTGCTGGGGCAGAAGATGAGGAGAACCATCAGATTTTCTCTCCATGTGGTGATGTCACTGCTCAGAACTGGGTTTGGGTGTCCTGTGTTTGTTGTACGTAGGCTGGCTTTCTCTAGGATATGAGAGCTGTTTGCAGACTTCTTGGAGCAGTGTTTGTAAGCCATCAGTAATTGAAGTAAAGATCAGTAAAGAAGAGTAGTAGGTAGTGGCAAGACGTGTATTTACTTGAAGGAACTTCCAAAGTTGATCTGTCCACTAAGAAAAAAAGTGAGGATGTTATACAAATGATTGTGTGTTTGTTATCTCTGGAATAGTGGCATTGTTCTCAAGTCTGAGTCCTGTCTGTCATGGTGCTTTCAAATTGGTTTTATTTCATTGTGGTCCATCTGTGACCTGCTTTTGCTTGCTGTGTGGGAAGCAGCTGAGCCCAGTTCAGCTCCTTTTACTCCCAACAGCAGGATTGTTGTGGGGAGGGTTCACATCTGAATATTTTCTTTTGCCATACATACACTGCTTTTCAGGAAAAAAGCTACCCCTCCTCCAGATCCTCGACTGCAACCTGAGAGCTGTCTGCTGCTCCAGCCCACTCCCACAAGAGGAGGGCAGAAAGCACGTGTCAGCAGCAGGACTAACACATATATCCTGGTTGATTCAGGACTTCGGGTAAGACCTGCTCAGATAAAAAATTTTTGCATTCAAAATTTTATTAAGAGTATGCAAAGGAAAGTATTCTGGATATATTGTTTTAATAGCATGGCCATTAGCCTTAATTTCACTTGGTATATTTTAACTCCAGTGGTGCTTTTAGAGATGTTTTTGGTTTTTTTTAAGTGCTCAGCATGTTGAAATATTTAGGTGAGATATGGCATAAGTTCTACTATAACCTGAAACAGTTATGGGACCTTATTTGACTCTTTTGTGTTCTGGCTGACTTTGAGATGAATGTCCTGCTTTTTCTATGACAGCTACTGCACATGAGCCTGAAGAGATCCAAAGTAAATTCTTCTGAGGAACATGCTTTGGAAATGTTAGACCCTTTTGTTCAGCTGCTTATAGACTGCCTGAAATCTATGGATGTCAAGGTACAGTTCTGAGCTGAAGTCTGTCTGGTTTGTCTGCTGTACTAAGAAGAGTCCTGCCACAAATGTCATCTTGCAGTTGACTTGCAAGAGAAGAGAAAGCCACCAGTTTTTCAAACCTGCTTTAATAGGTGTGCAGATTAAATTGTTTGAGGACATGTAATCCCAAGGGAGACTTGTGGCTGATGGAAGACTGAATGCTCTGCTCCGTGTTGCAGGGGGCAAGTTCTCCTGGAGAGTGTTCATACGAGGAACTTACAGATGATCTGTGAGGATGTTCATGAGATCCTGTAGCTGCTGGGAGCAGGGTTGCCACAGCTGTGGCTTCTTCTGGTCCAACTCCAAAGTCTTCATTCCTAGCACTATAGGCAGCCACTTGTTGGGACAGCTTTTGGTTTGAGTGAGCCTAGAGCCCAAGAGTGGAAGGCATACCTCATACTCTGTCAGATACTTGGAGTGGGGCTTTCCATGACTTGAAGGCAGCTCTGCTTCATATCTTTACCTGGTAAAATCAAAGTTATAGAATATTGGAGTCACAGATAGTGCTTTTAGAACTGAGAAACCCTCGTGTTACCCATGAATGGTTTGAAATAGGTTGGGTTTGTTAGTTAACTGCCTTTTACCACAGTTGTAGATATCCTGACCATGTCTGTAAAACAGTGAGAAGAGTTCTCTCAATGTCACTGTACCCACATGCTGTCCTTTGGCTCTTTCTTCCAGGTGATAACTGGTGCTCTGCAGTCCTTGGTATGGCTTTTAAAGTTCCCTTTGCCTTCTGTCAGTACAAATATGGAGTCACTGATCAAGCAGCTTTTCCTCTTGCTGAAAGAGTTTGCCAAGACAGGAATAGCCAAAGGCCAGAATTTCCACCTGGTTGTGAGCTGTTTCAAAGTAAGTCAGACCCAGCTCTGCTCATTTCTGCTTTAGGATTAATTTTCTAGAATGAGGCTCTTCCAGATACAGATCCCTCCTGCAGCTGTCCCTGGAGAGGTAGCCTGGAGATCACAAGCTAGTGAGGAATATGTGGCCTTGCTGATTCTTTCCCAAATAAAAACCTAAAGATAATTGCTCCCTAAAAATGCACAGCTTCTGTCTGAAGAAAGGTCTTTACAGAAACATGTTTGCCTTCTTTCTTCATTGTAGTAGTGTCTTGTTCCACCTGAGTAAATCCTGGTAGCTGAAGTGAGATGTGGGAAGGGGACAATTCACTTGTTGACTTTTGTCTCACAATTGCCATCTGAAAGCAAAATGTGATGAGAATAGTGTTGGCCACGTATTCTAGAGCAGCAGTTTGTCTTTTCAGGCTGAAGTTGTATAAATCAAGTCAGACTTTGGCGTGGACCTTCATTTTATGGCATTGCATGTGTACTGACAATGTGCAATTTGATTTTGTAGTGTGTAACAATACTTGTGAAGAATGCAAAGAGTCAGATAACAAGCAAACAGCTCCAAGTGTTGCTTGGCTTTGCTGAAGAAGACATTTATGATTCATCACGCCAAGCCACTGCCTTTGGCCTTCTCAAGGTATTTCTGTGCAGCAGTTGTGGGTGTTCTGTGAGCCACTGAACAGCAGTGATTCTGCTTCGTGGTGAAAGGCTGTACATTCTCACATCAGGAACAGGCTGCAGATGATGTTGAAGCTCTCTTTTATAAGAGAGGAAAAGTCAACAAAGTTTTACTGTTTGACTTGTAGTCACTGTTTAAAATTGTTTGGGAGGCTGTTTTATACGCACTGCATATGAGGATGTATTTGGATCTGAGTAGGTTTTTGCTAAAGAATCAACATCTCTGATCATTAGACCTGGTATTCTGTGTTGCCCAAAAGAAACAGATATGGATATGTAAGCCATCCTTTGTTTTGGTTTTTTTTTTCCTTTGAGTTGCTCTGTCTGTGTGTGAAAAAGTCAGTGTTAAGGGCTGACTTAGGCAACGCCTAAGACCAGTGTTGTCCGGGTTGTAGTACTGCATCTCACACCGTATAAGCAAAATGATGTGACTCCAGCTGTGCTTTCACGTTTTCAGGCTATTTTATCCAGGAAGCTGATTGTCCCTGAAATTGATGATGTGCTGCAGAAGGTTGCCCAGCTGGCCATCACGGGTCAGAGTGAGCCAGTGCGAGTCCAGTGCAGACAGGTTGGTGGAGTGAAGAGTCTCTCAGTTCATTTACAGCTGTCTAACAGGCCAGAGGGCTTAGTCTGGCCATCCTGTCTCTCACAGACATATGCCTTGGCCCTGTTGAACCCTGAACTCCATTTTCCCTTCTTTACTGATCTTTATTCCCCTCGTTATCTGGCTTCAGTTCTTGAGACTGGTGCATAGCAGAATCACAGACTCCTTGCCCATAGTGAGACTGTGGCATGCCTTCATAGAACTGTAAAATTGTTTAGGTTGGAAAGTTCCTTTAAGGTCATAGAGTCTAACCCTTTACCCAGCAGTGCCCCGTCCACCACTAAGCCATGTCCCCGAGTGGTACATCTATACTTCTTTTAAATACCTCCAGCCTGTTTCAAATAGTCCACCACTTCCCAGGACAGCCAATTCTGGGACTTGACCACCCTTTCAGTGCAGAATTTTTTCCTGATATCCAATCTATACTTCCCCTGGCAAAACTTGAAACCATTTCCTCTTGTCCTGTCACTTGTCAGTGGGAGAAGAGACCAATCCCCACCTGGCTATATCCTCCTTTCAGGCAGTTGTGGAGAGTGAGGAGGTCTCCCCTGAGCCTCCTCTTCTCCAGGCCAAACAACCCCAGCTCCCTCAGCCACTCTTCGTAAGACTTGTGCCTCCAGACCCTTCTCCAGCTTCATTGCTGCTCAGCATCTCAATGTTTTTCTTCTGTGAGAAGCCCAAAACTGAACACAGTACTTGAGGTGCAACCTCATCAGTGCCAAGTACAGGAGAGCTGCTTAGCAGCAGTGACATGGTCCCTCCTCTGGAGGCTTTTAAGCCTATGTAACTAAGCTTTTCTCTTTTTTAAGCCCTAGGATAAGTGAATTTGCCACAAATCCACGATTACTTTCCTCTACTTCCTCATTCTTTCCTAAGTAAAACCAACCGAAAGACAGAACTGGTTACTTTGTCTCAAGCATTGGGATATAGGTGCAATAGGATCAGGAAATGTAGCTTTCATAGTTACAGGATGGATTTTGAACGATGCAGGATCTCTTCACAGATGCCTGTGCAAAACACAGTAGTCCTTCAAAAACTGATCCTGTTCCAGGCACAGAGCTTGGCAGCAGTTGGTGACCCTTTGTATAATAGGATGAAAGGGATGATTCTCATAAGCTTGCTGCTCCGTCACTAAATTGTCTTCATAACCTTTTTACAAGCTTACCTGAGTGTTTATTTTAACTCCTCTCTATATTGTTTTTTCTTTCCAGATTTACTTAAAATACATTCTGGATTACCCTCTTGGTGACAAACTGAAACCCAATTTGGATTTCATGCTCGCACAGCTGGAGTGAGTTTATATTCCTGACTTGTAGTCACTGTTCTGTGAGAACAGAACTTTGTTTTTAAATATGATTCTAGTATGCCAAAAAGCTCTTTGTAATGAGCAGAAGGCATGGATGAAGTCTTCATTTTCCTACTTGTAAAACACTTCCCTTTTCCCAAGTCTGGCTGTTTGATGAAGCAAATGCTTTTTTCTTATCCCTGTTTCACTGCTAATATCGTTCTTTATCTGTAAGCAAAAGTTCTGTTGTTTGCTTAGTGATTTACCACCTCCACTGGTTGTGAATCATCATTAAGTCGCCCTAGGACACAGGTGAAATGGAAAATCCAGGAAGAATAAGGGAAGGTGCATTTTTAGGGGACTGTTGTCCCGTGGCAGTGTCTCAAGTGCAATTGCAGGCACAGTTGAAATAACTGTACCAATTCTGCAGGAGTGTTGTGCCTTCAGCCTCCTCCTGAGCTTCACCCCTCCCTTGCTCAAGGTGACAGCAGTTTACCAGGTTCCCCAGCACAGTGTGGCTGTGCTGACTCAAGTGGGCTGGAGCCCTTCACGGGCTGTTTGTGTCCCTGTGCTCATTCTCTGACAGACAGAGCTGCTGGGCCTGCTGTTTCTCTTGTCCGCAGTATCAGGCCAGGTCTGGTAGCCGTTGTAGAAGGATCCCTATCAGTGCGTGTTTCTGGAATTGGTTGTTGTTGTAAATTGTTGGCAACTTCATAGGAGGATTAACTCATCCTTAACAGTTAATCCTTTATTTCTTTGCAGGTATGAGTATGAAACTGGGAGGGAATCTGCACTGGAGATGATTGCGTACCTCCTCGACACGTTCCCACAGGTAACAAGCACCCCCTGGTGTTCCAAGAATCAGGCAGTTATTGTGGGTTGCAGTAACATCATTTTCCAAGCAGTTTATTTTGGAAGCACTTGATAGTTCCTATTATCTCTTATCATGAGCAGAACATTCACTTATCTCCAAAGAACCTGGCTTTGCTCCAAAGGAGGAATAACATGCTGGAAAGTCTGCAGTACTTCTTTGCCTAATGTGCTCTGTTTGCAAGTAAAATAAAGCTGTGTCAGCTGGAGTTTGGATAAACTCAATCATGATTTATGCCAGGAAGAAACAACCAGTTTAGGAAATAGGGTAGGAATAGAAAGTGAAGTCTAGAGTTTTCTCACTGTAAGGGTTTTTCAACATTCATGAGAGATTGTTGACAGAACTAGTGTGTTCTATTCTGACTGGAGAGGAAGGGCTTCTCAGTGGGGTGGATCAAAATGAAAGCTAAAAAATAACTGTGCGTCTGTACAGGATCACATAGGCAAAATCCTAAGCTGCCTTGAAGCTTTGCAGCTGGATCTTAAATGTGCATTCAGGACACTGGGAGAAGTGCAATCAAGCAAGAATTTGGAAGGAGGAGAAATTCTGCACAGTAAGCTGTGCTTCAGCACTGCCTGATGATTTAATATTTCAGATTGGTTCCTGGGAACTCTTTAAGGTGGCAAAGAGCTGCAGTCTCTAAGAGAAGGACATTTGGGTCCTTCTCAGCTGCAATGCTGAGGACTTAAGCCTGTTTCAGCGAGAGTTGGGCATGAAAATGCCCTTTAAGGTTTCACACTCACTTTGCTGACCCAGGGATATGGTAGCAAGTCAAAGCAGGGCTGGGGCTGCTGTACACTCCCTGTATGCTCTAACAACAGGGTCATCCCATTTTAGCAGTTCAGCTGCCTTGACATGAAACCCACTTAGGGCTAACACTGCTCCTGAATATAGTGCAGCAAATACTCCTCTTTTTCTCTTTAAATGCTGGAAGCTCCTTGGGTATTTGTGGTTGATAATGGTTGTTTCTTTCTAGGATCTCCTGCACAAATACTGTGGGCTGTTTTTTCTCTCTCTTTGTATGATGATGATAAATGATGACTCAGCCAAATGCAAAAAGATGGCAGCTTTGACATGTAAATCTCTTCTCCGTAAGATCAGCAATGAAAAACAAGATCTCATGTTTTCGCTGGTCACTGAGTGGTTTCACAGCAAAAAGGTACTCTTTGGTCTTTTCACTGGCCAGGTCTGAACTCTGTTGGAGGGCTGAGTAAAATTAAGGAAAGTGAGAGATTGCTAGTACCAGATCTGGTGGGTTGGTGGATTAGTTGTTCCTGACTTAGAGAGCAAGAAATGGTACAGTTTCATAAAGCTGCACAAATATAGGGACCTGCTGATGCTTTACGCCAACCTACAGACTCTTCCCAGCTGCGTTTTGTGGCTTTCTAACAGTTCCACTTTTGGCTCGGGTATTTCACAGTGTAGTCTTTGCTCAAGTTAGAGGTTGGAGCAAATTCATTAAAGCTCTTCTGAGCCCAGCATTTTGTGCTGACTCAATCTCAGACATGCTTCATTCTGTTGCTGGCAACTGGAAGGCAGCAAACCTGGTCTTCAAGATCTGCTGTTTGGATCTGGGTGCTTGGGTGATAAGCTGTCGTCTAGCTGAACCCAGGTTCTGTCCCTCTACACTAGTAGAATTAGCATTCTTCAACACGTCATGGTTTCCATCCTAGTAGGTTCAGTTTTGGTTTGTAACTGAGCTGCCTGTGGCATTGTGAGGAGTTGCAAAGTAGCTCCCACATTTCTGCAGTTGGGATTTCAGCAATTCTGGCATTCAGTTTTAGGGTGCATTCCTAGGGATAACTTGTGCTGCCAGGTGCTTTTATACCTCGATGGCAGCATCTCCTTTTTCAGTATACTCTGAAAACCAGCTTCTCTTAATGTGCTATTGCTACAGGCAGAAAGTAAGGGCTGCTACCAGCTCCTGCACTTGAGAGCTGCAGGATTTGATTATAAGAGTTAATTTTTTGTTATTTCTTGCGTGTCAGAGCTCACACAGGAGGTTGGCTGCCCAGGCATGCGGTTTGTTTGTTGAAGTGGACGGAGTAATGTTTGAACGGCGGCTTGCAGCAGTCCTCACTTTGATTGAAAAAGAAATCAATCCAAGTCGATTTGAAAATGTAAGTAACTTTTCTCCATGCATGAAGCTCGAGGAAAGAGAATTAAGAAAATGGAAAAAGGGAAAAAGTGTAGGAGAGATTTAATGGTTGAACTTACCGGTCAAGACTGAGGAAAGACACAAAACACACGCATCTATTCTGAAGAGCACCTCACTGATGTAGAACTGTTTTTTGCCTGTAAGCCCAAATTTGATGTCATATGTCACAGCACAAGGGGAAAAGAAACTTTGCAAAGCCACCTGGACTGAGCCTGCAACCATACAGTGTAACCAGCAGATATATTGGTCCTTGCAACATGGGAAATATGTCTGCTAGCTGCAGAGATTTGTGTAAGCATTGCATGTCAGGAGTGCCTGGCTTGTGTTATCTACAGCTTTAACTTTCAAAGGGGTTCCCTTCCTGTACTTTAAGACCATGGTTTTGTTGTATGGAAAATCTTTTTAGTGCACTTGATTAACTCAGAATAACAAGGCTGCCTCAGATTCTGCTTGGCATGTGATAATCCCAAAGGGATCCCAGTCACTGTGCCTGGGGAGTGGCCATGAATGTTATTTACGTTCAGCATGCTGCCTTTGCACAAGAGAGAAGAGAATCCCAGGATCTGTAAATTGGCAAGAGATGAAAATAAAATACCTGCAGTGAGGAGAAATTTGGTGTAATCACACCTGTGCTGTGACATGTACTGAGAACTGACATCAAGCCAGCTGGTGGTTGCAGGCAGGATGAGGCCCATAGGCAGCATGCACAGTGTTGTCGTAACAGCTCGGGGCTTCCCGGGTGGTACTGGCAAATCTGCACTCAGCTGGGCTCTAATGATGAGAATCAAATCTGCACAAGTACATGCACAGACATAATGTGTGTAATTGCTTGCATTTAGAAACCCAGCAGTTTGTTGCAGTAATGTCTGTATGAAAAACAAGAAGAATGATTCTAATACAATCTCCTGCAGAGATTGTTTCCAGAGGAAATGCTTCAGTGGAGGTGCTTCTGTTCTGTTTATATTTAAAATTGGGTACAAGTCAGTCTCCTGGTTTTTTTTGAATGGTTCATCTGAAATTTATCTAGTGAGGACTAATCAGGACTGTCCTCAGGTTCTCATAAGTATCTTTCTTGACTTGCTGATTTTATTAGATAACTGAAGAAGAAGAGGAGAAGGCTGCAGATAGGCTGCTATTCAGCTTTCTTGTGCTGGTAAAAAAGCTAATCACAGAGTGCAACTTGATTCAGTTAACCAAGAACAGTGATGTTGTGAGCAAGATCTGGGGTAAGTATCATTCAGGAGTTCGTACAGCTGTGTTACAAGAAAGAATCTTTGTGTGCCTTGTGGTTTTTCACACGCTAATAGAAATGACTGAACTTTATTATACAAGGTTTCCATTCTGCAAAATGCTAACACACAGCAGATATTGGGCAATGAAAGAGAAGTTGCTAATGGAAAAGGTTACATGGTTGATGAAAACAACACACCCTCTGTCTCAGTTGCTGGGAAGTACTTACTATTACCCACAGAGCAAATAATTGGAAACGATTGCATGTTTCACCATAATTACATTCTCTTGGATGAAAACATTGAGCTCTCCTGAGAAAATGAGATTTCCTTGATCATACATACCAGCCAGAAAATGATGACACATGGTAATAGTGCTCCAAATTCTGTGTCTGTCAGGATATGAAGACCTGGAAGTTACTTGATTCAAGCAATTTCCCTGTGTGTGAGATGATAAAATAAGAGGCTGGTTTATTGCCATTTTGTTGGCCTTATTGTAACTGGTTCCTTTGCCGCAATCAGACCTGATGTGGCTGGTTAGTGACTTTAGAGAGTCCAGCCTGCCAGGTGCCTTTAGTGAGATAGCAGATAATCATTGTTATTCTGGATTTTGGTGATGGGCAGCTTGGCCAGAGGTGAGACAGGAGAACAGCTCTCTTTCTTCTCTGAAGCATCCTTGGCCTCTCTCTAGGGGTTTGATTTGACCATCAGCAGCAGGGCCAGCTGAACAAGTCTCACAGCAGCCAGTCCCCAGATATCAAGGGCAGATGAGCTGGGGCACCAAGTCACTGAGGGGACTGTAGTTGTTGCACAAACATGACTTGCCTGATCACTGTGGGGACCTTTGCCTACTTGTAGTTTTTTGATGCTCTTCACTTTGGCTGGATTGAATTGCTAGAAAGTCTTTTATTGTGTTCTGAGCAGATGAGCACAGTTCATTTCATTCACTTTTTTATTGCAGCATATGTTGCAATAAAAATAAGTTGTTGGGAGTTGCCTCATTCTATTTTTGCTCTCAGTGGACCATCCCCTTTGCTGAAAGAGGTGTTCTTTTCCCCAGATCATGTCCAGTCTCACCTGTGGTATCCTCATAGCTGGGTCTGGCTGACAGCCACTGAGATCTTTGGCTTGTTGTTTGCATCTTATAAGCCAGAAGATCTTGTCAACAAATGGAAGGAAAGAAAGTCAGGGAAGAGAAAAAAGACACCAGCAGAGCTGTCTGCATCTATAGTCTTTTTGACTGCTGAACTGGACAAAAAGGTAATGATGTCTGTACTACTCCGTCACTCTGCTCATGCCCATTCCCTGACTGGGATATAAAAATAGTTCATAGTTTGGCATGTATGTTTTAGTCACTTGTCTGCTGTCTAATCCTCATCACTTAAAGCATTTGAGGAGGTGTCTCTGCTGCTGGGAGGGGGCTTCTCTAGGGTCTTGTTCTCAGCACCCCAAAAATACCCTTCTAGATTGTAAGATGCAGGCAGAAGTTACGTTGATCCTTTGGTCTCCCCTGGGAACTGCCTTTGGTGACTGCAAAATACTGCTTTGAGTCTCTGCTGCCAGCTCCCTTCAGTGGAGTCATTCCTTTCTCCTTTTTCATTTCCCCAGATGAAGGAACTCGCATTTGCATTCTGCCATCAGCTGCAGTCCAAGTTCCTGGACATGTCTCTGAGTGAGCAGGTAAGGGCAGGAGCCTGTCTGGGGCCACAGGAGGGCACAGAGCAGGCCCTGGCATGTGAGGGATATTGTGTCCTAGGTGGCGGTTCAGGGCACATACACAGTTCAGGGCTAGCTGCTCTCTGCTCAGGGCAAGTTCCCCTGTCAGATCAAGTCTTGGCTCTTACATGCCCTGGTGCTTAGAGAGGCAACCCACAGTGACTGACTCCTCTTTTTCTACACTTCAGGTTATAAAGAATTTACTTTTTGTGGCCAAAGTTGTTTACTTGCTAGCTCCTGCCTCAGAAGAAGATAAAGAGGCAGATGGAGAACTCAGGTGTGAAGTGGAAGAGCAGGAGGTCTCGGAGGATGAGAGAGATACTTCTGCTCAAGGAGAGGAAGAAAGAGAGGACACACAAGAGAAAGGCCAGCCAGCCACACTGTTGTGGTTAATGAAGAAGCTCTCTGTCATGGTGAAGAGAGAAGCAGCATATTCCCCTAAGGTCCCTTTAAAGGTAAGAACAGTGTTACTCCCACTGCTTTTGATGAGGTGGGCACTTCTACAGGGTAGTGTTGCTCTGGCTCTTTGCTTTCAGGGGACAAGGTGCAGAGAGGGCTGTGGGCTGGCACTGAAGCGAGGATTAGTAGGTGCTGAAGAAACAAGCCTTTCCTTTTGTGGTTCTCAGGAAAGGCTTGTGCCAGTCCGGTTCTTGCTAATGCTTCCAGCCTCCTGGGGGAAGAGTGGTAAACCCCAAGGCATCAAGCTGAAGAGAACAGAGCAGTGCCTTTAAATGCCCGAGAGTGCTGATGCTGGCAGGGGAATGGCAGTATGGAGTACTTATTGGAGTAACAAGGGGAGGGGATGTGTGGGAGAGCATCATGAAAAGCACTGTGGTTCCCCATGGTGCAGTTAGGTTGAGCTTTTGTGTCTTCGCCTCAGTTGAGGACAGTGAGAACCAGCCTTTTCAAAATGTCAACAGCTGCCAGCCCAGTCCCAGCTCACAGCAGGGATTGCCTCTCTAAAGGCTGTAGTTGGATGCAGTAAGACCTTGAAATAGCAGTGAGTTTGTGACTCAGGTGTCTCAAACAACACCTGCTGTGTTGAACAGTGATGCATGGCCCTGGAAGCAGTTCAGTTAGGAAGTTTGCTTCCAGCTTTCCTAACTTCATATCCCACACACTTCTTTTCAGAGAAGCTGCATCTTTAAATTCCTGGGAGCAATCTCGGTGGATCTGGGGCAAGACAGGATCAAGCCCTACCTTCCAACAATTCTCACCCCTCTGTACAGGGAGCTGAACAGCAACTATGCAGAGCAAGGTAAGAGATTTCTCTCACAGAGAGGAATGTGCATCACAGCTATGCCCCAGTACAAAACAAACACTACCTGCCATTCCTTTTGTCTGTTGAGGCATTGATTCTGTAATCAGCAAATTTCACTTGCTTGCTGTCTAACCGAAGTACCAGGAAGGGAGGAGAGTGTATGTCAGCTGAAATAGAAATCTGCATGTTCAAAGACTGGAATGAAGTTAGGCATGCTCCTGTGTCCAAGTGAGTAAAGCCTGAGCATGTGGTGTAGTGGGAAAAGTGTAGTACTCAAAGGTGGGCTCATGGTGGCAAGACTAAGAGAGTCCTTGCTGAGAGGAACTTGGAAGAACTGTTTCAGAGACTGAGGGAAGTATTTGCCCTGTTCTCAGTTTTCCCTTAGCACCTCTTTGTAGCCTTTTTTCACCCCCAGTTTCTTTTTCTTCCCCTCCAGTGATTGTAGTTAATATATTGCCACTCATTAGTGATTGCAACAATTAAGCCAGTCCTTGTTTTGCTTACCAAGGATGCTGACTGGAATCATCTTCATTTCCAACAAAGCCTATTTCACTAGAAGTGTACTGGCTGTATATAGAAAGCCACATGTAATTACCTTTGGAATTACTTCACCCTTCTAAAACTTTTTTTTTGCTTCTCAGCAGCTTATTTTTTTGTTTGCTGGTTGAAAAGCCACTCTCTGGGAAAGCTGGTGAAGCACCAGCAGCTTTCACAGGCACCAGTTTGGGCAAGGTTTATCAGTGCAGCCATCCTTTATTAAAGAAAGAGGAATCCATATTGTGCTCTTGGCTTTCGTTCCATATGCTGAAAAGATTAAGTCTGTTTTGCTTTAATAGATCCAACACTGAAGAACCTTTCTCAAGAAATCATAGAACTTCTCAAGAAGTTAGTGGGGCTGGAGGCCTTTTCGCTGGCCTTTTCTTCTGTGCAAAAGCAGGCCAACCAGAAAAGAGCAATGAGGAAAAAGCAGAGGGCTTTGCAGGTAAGATTCCACTTTCTCCTGAGCAAAAAAAAATAGGTCTTCTCTAAAGGCTTAAGAGATGCCCAGGAAGGGGAGTTTGAGGAAGAACTTCATCTTTAATTAGGACAGTTTCATCAGTTCCTTCACAAAACTTGGAAGAAGCTGTGTATGATCACCTCTTGCACAGGTTCTGGATGACAGGGATGGTTTCCTGCTTACCTGAAGGGCAAAGCAGCTTGAATACCTCAGTTTCGAGGAACCCAACAACACCCATGCATTGTCTTAGCAGTCACCAGTTTCTCAGGAAGTTCATGATTTTCACAGGGACTGCTGTTAGTTGTCAATGAGCTAACAATGTACTGTTTTTCCTTAGACTGTAGCAAATCCTGACATTGCTGCAAGGAGAAAGCTGAAGAGACACAAGAATAAAGCAGAAACCAGGAAAAGAAAAATAGAATCCCTGCGTCCTATGTACAAGGCCAAGCGACATCGAAGTAATGCACTAAAAGATTTGGCAATGGTGGAATGAAAAGGCTTTTCCTTCCTGGAGGATTAATTTATGAAAAGTAATACTGAGTTAAAGAACTAATTACTGTTTTAAAGAGTACTTGCATATTTCAGTTGTATTTATTCATATTTTTATATCCTTTTTCATCAAGGATCTTAAATAAAAACTTTTAATTTTTTTCCAAACCTGTATATTTACCAGAGCATGTACAGTTGACTGGGCAACAACTATGATGTTTTATATTAAATTTTACTTCATTTGTAAGAAATGGGTTCTGTGATGATTGCATTTCTGCCTGTGAACACACTGGCCTTGGAGAGACAAGTCTGCCTCCTGAGTTTGATTTGGCCTTCAGTTTCTGCAGCTATACTAAGCTACTTACCTGTCACTTCTGGCTGAGAGTGCAGGAACAACAGCTCATGAAGGTGGAAGTTCAATTCATGTCACTGCCCTGGCACATCAGGGCGGTAGTGTGTGCTGAAGACACTGGTTTTCCTTTCAGAGACCCACTGAATGCCATGTTGGCAGCCAGAGGTGCACTACTTGTGCTCTCTTGCTGTACTTCAGTGTAACAGTGTGTCTGCACTGAAGATGCACCTCTGCAGCTGTTCAGCTACGTGGCTGCTGGAACTGGCAGCACTTGGACTTGTTTCTGTAAAGCAAGCAGCCTCTAGCAAGCAACACACCCCTGGGTATAGCTGACAGTTCCAGATTTTATTAGTGTTCTATCTATACCAATATGCTGGCCACCAAAAACACCAAAGGAAGGGGGGGATGACAAAAAAAAAACCAACTTTCTCAGCCAGTAAGACTTTCATACAAATTAACATAAGTACATTCTTTAAACAAAAAAGAAATGGAGTATCATAATGTACACATTCGCTTATTTCAGTTTTACAATTGAAGAGAGGCATCCACATTACAGAAGTCAAACTCAAATCTGTTCTATTTACACGTATCTGTGGTCTGAAAACACTTAGCTGCAGAAAGGAGGATGCTGGCTATAGCTGACGCTTCCTTGCACTGGTCAGTTTTGTATCACTGCCTGCTCTTCAAGGCCTCCACCAACCTAGGAAAAAGGTTAAGTCAGTTTACTGCAAAGTCATTTCAATTCTGCTGAAATACCTCCAGCAGAAAACCAGTCATTCTTCTAATGTGGACTCTTACATCAGACTATCCACAAATCCAGTTTTATCAAAAAAACCCCAAATGTGTAAAATTAGGTATATGAATGAAGCATAACTAGACTGGTACTCACCATTCCATTGCTTCATCAAGGCCTGTGCCTTTAGTTGCAGAGGTTTTGAATATCTGCCATTTTCGGTCCTTCAAAGCTGGTAAGCCAAGGGCATTTGCCATTTCTGTGGGAGTCATGGCCTGTTCCATGTCCTGTTTATTTGCAAACACCACCAAAATGGCCTTCTTCAGCTCTTCTTCCTAAAAAAAAGGGAAATCGTGGGAATTGTTGCAGAGACTTCTATGGAATTTAAGGAGAGAAAACCTATATAATAAAAACCTGTACATATAATAAAAACTTTCAGCAGCTCTCAATTATTTTGTTTGCTGATTTCTGTTCTGTAGAAAATTCTTCAGTGAAAGAATGGTGTTTATTTTCAATTCCAGTATGATACTGGAATTTCAATTCCAGTATGAAACTGTTCCCTATAGGAGCAGTTTCAAAACATGGCCAGTCCAGGTTATGAAACAAGCTGGACTTAACAAGGCACATTAAATGAGCTTGCAGGTATTTTGGGCAGCAAGGCAATAGAGAGTGTTGCTCAACTCATCTTACTTCTATTATCTTGTTCTACATTTGTTCTTCAGCTTCAGAACATCACAGGATACTAATTACTGTCAATCCTTCAGGGCTTGATCTTGCCACACTGCAGTACTAGGCAGCTGTCCTGGCAGGCAGGTAGGTAAATTTTCATATGACCACAAGGCTACATGAAAGTAACTGTCCAGATAATGCTGCACAAACCCATGAAATACCTGCAGAGTATTCAGTGCTTTTTCAGTCAGAAGTGCTGCGTGGGCTATGCTGAGGGCTGAAGTTTCACAAGTGAAGTTGAGCTTCACTTGGTTCATTGAATCAAATTTCATATTTACTCCAAAAAATAAGTTAATTTCTCAATTTGTTTTACTGATGACTGTGATCCTTGTTTTCTTACCTCTAACATAGCAACAAGCTCTGATTTTGAAGTGCCAATTCTGTCTCGATCACAGCTGTCCACTACATAAATGACAGCATCTGTGTTTGAATAGTAACACCGCCAGTAGGGCCTGCAGAGGAGAGAGAAGTTCCAGTCATGTCATTTGCATGTTAGCAGTTCTTTTTAGCTAGATAATTAAAACCAGATCACCCAGAGGAAGTAAAAACTGTCCATGGGGTGAAAAGTCCCAGGAGGCAAGTAGATTTCTTCAAGAGGCTACAAAAATGAACAGACAGTACAAATACTCTCCAAGGCAGAACAAAAAAAAAAAAAAAACAAACCAAAAAACAAACAAACCCAAAAAACTCCAACCCAACACAAGGCAAATAAAGAAGCACCTTGAAAACAGGGAAAGAACAGACATGTTGGGGACAAATTTATTTGGGAATGAGACTGCAGGACATCAGGTCCATACCAGAGGGACGGGAAAGGAAAGAAAGTTTAAAGACCTAAGCATCTGCATTACAGTCACCAAAGAAGGGTCACCAGAGAAATCTCAAATGAATAATTAATACAGGCAAGTAATTAACAAGGATCAAAACAAAACACCTTTTTCAGAATTATTGTACTGAAACTAAAAAGGGAAGGAACCTTTATCTCACTAACTGCACCTTCCTTACTAGCTAACTACACTGCACCTTGCTACTAAGCACTGAAAGAGGAATCATAAGGGGAGCATACAGGGGTACTGTTAATTACAAAACTTGTGAAGCTTGCTAAAAAATTACCATCTATACCTAAATACAACTTCACTACTCTTAAGAATGCAAAGCTAGGAAGTATCTTTCTGGGCTTTTATCACTCCCTCCACTCTTTCTCAGAATGCTACTCAATTGCCTACTACAGTAATAAATTTGTTTTTCAAAGCAAAACCAAATACAAATGAAAACACTGGCTTGTTTTTTTTCCAATCTGTAGTGCATGACAGATTTTTCAAACTGAATTCCGTTAGATGAAAATGTTCTCCAGAGAATGGGCTTTTTAAAACTTAACTGATTTTCAGGAGTGCCTGCTATGAGAATTCCAGTAACTTGGCACTTTTTAGAGAAAGTTAATTGACTTTAAGAACTCTATTACCTTATGCTTGTCTGTCCTCCCAAGTCCCAGACTTGAAATTTCAGATTCTTGTAGGTCACGGTTTCAACATTGAAGCCAATGGCTGAAACAAAGTTAAACAATTTTACTGTTGGTGAGTTCCCTGTTCTTGTGAAGAATATCAGAGCGCTCAGTTTAAGATTTTCAGGCCTGAAAATTTTCAGTAGCTGCACAACAAAGTTCATGCCCTTTGAAAAGCTACCCCAACAAACATGACTCAAAATAATACAGAAATATTTCTTTTGAACTTATAATAAAACCACATTGTAAGCATATTGTAGAGATTTATAAGAATTACTAAGGTTGTTAAAAATCAAGAGTAGTGTGTCTGCAATTACCAAAAGAAACAGAACAAGGGTTAAAGAACTGGCCTGCTGTGATAACCAAGCACAACTGACAGCAAGAGAGCACTAAGGAATGTGTCCTTCTGTCCACACAAGGTCTGCACTCTTTTAAGAGCCACAGCAGAGCCAACTTCTCAGGAGAGGACTCAGTACCAATGTCTGGAAGATGGCAACAAGGCTGCAGTATCACATATGTCATTCCTTGTCGTGCCAGCCCAGAGAAACACAGCACAGGGAAATGAACAGTGGGCACAGGCTGCTTAAAATTTATGGAGGCTGAAATAAGCAAAACCCTCAGGCAAAAAGATTATGTCCTAGCAAACTGTTGGCTTCTAAAAGGTAATAGAGGCCTGAGCAAAGTCAGATTCAGGAAGAACACAACAGACATGACAGGAACATTAAAAAGTCAAGCATCCCTTGTCCTTCATGTTACACAGAGTGATCATGGCCAGAAAACTGGGGCACACACACTGGGTGGGTGTGGCTGCATGAACGCCAAGACAAGTGGTGAAATCAGTTCCATTTTTTTAAACAATCATCATCTTCTCCCTTGAAACCTCACATTCAGTTTTTACATTTTCTACAGAATGTAAAGTTAAATCATATGATTTCTTCTCCATGTCAAACAAAAGTCTTGTCAAAAAAAAAGGTACACCATCCTATGTACAGCAACAGTGACCTCTGAAGTTCACATAATAGCTATATTTGGAAACAAATGAATTATGCAGTCCACATTTACTATGTACTGAATGCTGACCTATCACAAACAGCCTGCGAAATCACGCTAACAATCCTGAGGTCAAATGCTTTTTGCATTTTGCACGGCAGCATAAAATGTTTTTTTGTAATACTTTTAAGAAAAGTTCTTAGATACAACAGTGCAAGGCTCCCACAACATAAGGTCCTTTTGTTTATGAAGAAAGCGTGTAGTAAGTTCAGCTGGCAAAGTTTATGTGTCAGAGCTACAGGCAAATATTCTCCCTATGGGCAGATCACTTACTTGGAATGGTGGTAACAACTTCTCCAACTTGTAACCTGTAGAGAATGGTTGTTTTCCCTGCTCCATCCAGCCCCAGGATGAGAATCCTCATCTCTCGAGTTCCGAACAAACTGGAAAAGATGGTGGAGAAAAAGCCCCCTACAAAAACCAGAAAAGAAAGACATTTCAATGTCAGACAGACCAACTTCATTTCTTACTGGCCTACAAGACATTTCTCTTCTCCAGTGAAAAAGGACAAGTCCAAGTTGTTGCCCAGATGGCTGTGTGCTCAACAACATCATGTCCTCCTGATGTATGCTGCCATTTTATGATTTTATGATAACTCACTCCAGCAAATCACATTGCAGCAGCATCAAATGTCACTGCAGTTACAATTTTATTTTTTCCTTTTCCCTCCTTTGCCAAAATATGAGTCATCTTCTTTTTGGCTTGTTTCAGACTCTACCTTTTCAGTGCCAGAGACTATACAAGGACCAAAAGAAGTCTGAAAGAATTCAGCATCAGAAGATGTCCATGGCCTTCCACAGGACCACCCATTTCTTTTTTTCTTAAAATTAGGTACAAATCAGTAGGTACCTATTAAATCAGTTCATTACAAACAGCAGAGCTGCACCAAATCAAGTATGTTAATGCTACAGAGAAGTCTAGCAGCTGATTTTAAATGTCCTTCTCATTCTTTTTTTCAAAACTGGCTTGCCCCAGCACTTAATTTATTCTCTAAATGCATGCAAGAGTACTTGGGGCCAGGCTAATATCTAATTTATGCCTACTAGATTTTTATTCATAAAAAGAATACTGATATTCTAAGCCAGTAACAATTCCTTTTTTTCCAGATTTTTTATAACAAACATATCTAATGTTAAATCATAACTTTGTAAATACACTTAAGGCCTGCAAAAGGTATTGAAACATCCAACAAGCCAGAATCACTGACAATACTGATAAAAATATCAGAGACAAATTAAGAAGATTTGCAACCAAAATCTTTCTGAAAGATCTTTTGATAAAAATTATTCCCTATGTTTGTCTGTCTAGGCATCTGCTTCTGCTTTTCCAGGGGAAGGAGGAAGCAAGGAGCTTGTACTTCAGAAGGAACTCAGACTGATAACACATTGCTTTATTTCTTCTAAGCCCATCCCACCACAGAAGCCATACATGCTACAAACCTGGAAAACAAGGAGAAGGTATAAGGGACCATTGGTTGCCAATCTGCATAGTGCTGCTCATGGCACCTCTTACTGCCAGGCAGGAAAATAACCTCAAGAGAACTGAGCTGGAAAAAGGTATTTCCATAGAAACATCTCAAGTAGAAGGCTACCACTGGTTACATGGAGGCCTAAGATGCAAAAACTCTTTCAGTCTGTAACTTTGCTTGCCGCCAGACACCTCTCACTCCCTTTTTTTATATGCTATTGGGTATGCTTTTCCCACACTAAAACACTGCTCAAATACCATCTGCAACAGGACAGGTACACCTCAATGACCCAGCTCTCAGATTCAGGGCCTCTCTTTAATACACCCTCTACTTCATTTACTAGTCTGCAGGACCTGCTCTCCTAATCCGCTCCTTATCAGCAGCCCATTACAGACTTGATTCAGAGTTTAATTCTGCCAGGTGTCAGGCGTACAGAAGCCTGAGGACAGGACCGAACACACCGTCCTGCCGCTGCTCGGACTCGCCATCGCACGGCAGCTCCAGCGCGGCCTCCGGGCGCCCCAGGGCCGGCTGTCCGGGAAGCGGCCCGCGGGCAGGGCCCGGCCTGAGGGCAGGTGGGCATCGCCCAAGCGGGGCCTCAGCCGCGGCCTCTCGCCGCCGGCGGGCAGCAGACCGTCCCTCCCGCGGGAGGGCTCAACACCGACCCGGCCGCCCCCCCGCCTCCACGGCCGCCGGAAGGGTCGCGATGGACGAGTCCCCTCGGGCAGGCGCTTCCCGCCCGCTCCTCACCCATGTCGAGCCGCTGCGCCGGCGCTCCGGCCCGCCCCGCTCCGCTGCCCTCGCCGCGCTGGCCCTGCCGCCGCCGCCCGGCTCCACGTCGAACGCCGCGGCGAGTAAACACAGCGCTGCGCGCCCGCCGCCGTTTCGACACACGGAGCCCGGCTGCGCCCCCGGCGCGGAGAGAACGGCCTGGGAGCGGGACCCTCCCCGCGCCCTCCCTGGGCACGCCCGGGCGGGAATCGGAGCGGGAGAAAGGTCTGCAGAATAAAAACCGCGGCCCGGGGCCCGCGCGTGGCGAATCTGCGGCGGCGGGAGCGCGCGGCGGGCGGGGCCCGGCGGCGTCACCGGCCCGGCGCCTCCCGCCGCCCCCGAGAGCCGCGCGGCGAGCGGGACCCCCGGGCACACAGCGGACAGCCCGAACCAGAGCTGCTTTCCAAAGGACGGGGGGTCTGCGGAGCCAGCACGCTTCTTGGATCAGGGATTGGTTCTCTCCGACTGGGGGAGAAACAAGAAACATTCCCTGCTGGAAGTGAACAAAGTCCAGCGGTGTAAAACACTGATAGCAAGCTGCGCCTATGGATTATCTAACAGGCTCACCTGACAGCAGCATTATCATCATCCCTGCATAAAAATTATGTCATCAATGTAATTAGGTTGGGCAGATAAGTAAATATAAAATCATAAAAAAAATGTGCACCATTACATAATGAAAACTCAGAGGAAACATCACGTACAAGGCACACATGAACTGGGCCTTAAGCTCAGACTGAGTTAAGGGAGAAGTGCAACAGATCTCATGTCAATAATCAATGATTACGTGTTTTTTTAATTGCTTTTTTACAGAAGATACAGGGATATATGAAAGTCTCATAGGAGAACAATCTACAGAACCAACCTGCCACTCACGATTACTGGCTTCCTCCCCATCCATTTTATTCTGTCCTTATACTTGTGTTGCAGCAAGAAAGCACAGAAACCTTTACTCCCCCAGTCACAAGAACCAAACCTATAGCAGTTACCTACCATGACTTTTATCACTTTTCTCATTTAAACTAGTTCAAAGAGAAGCAGCTTGTACTTCTTCCAGCGGAAAAAAGGCAGGACGAGGGGGAGCAGATATTAGCAGGTCACATTGCGAAATTAATATAAAATCCACACCACAGTAATCAGTCTGCAAGTGATGACACGTGAACTCTATGGTTTCATTAATCTCTGTGTGAAACAGGAACAACACAGACAAAGATGTTTTAGTTTTCTCTGAAAGCATCAACAAATGTAGTATCATCACAGCTGCAGAACTTCCTGCTTCCTTGAGGCCCTCCATTTGAATTCTTTCTTGCTTGAAATTTTACATTATTCATAACTCAGTCAAAAACAATCCTTTATTTTTTACGTCAAGTCGGGAGCGGTAGGAAAGAATACACAAAACTCATCCACAGGGATAAAAAAAAGTAACAAAATAATTTTGGCAGTATTTAGAAAATGTTTGATCTATAAAACGCAATGATCCAGCAGGCCTGCCCTAGTACACAGCTTCACTGGGCAAGCAGCAGGTACCAAATGTCTTTTAGGTCCTTGATATCCTTAGGAGCCCACGGATACGTCTAACGAGAGCCTGAATAAAGGTGTACCGCGAGCGAATCTTGGAATATAAACCTTCGATGTCCAGGAGCTTCTTCTGCAGAGATTCACCAAAGCTGTTTGTGGCTTCAATCTGAAGCTGAGAAACAGAGATTTGATGCACTCATCAATACAAAATTTTTTCTTCCTGAAATGCCAGCTTATCATCCACTGCCTGTCAACTCCTTCACTATAATTTATTCTATGACCTGCTTTCCCAAGAATGGGTTTTTCTGACTTCTCTAATAAGTACTGCTTATTCTGTTTTAGGAATTATTGGTTATAACTCAGCTTCTTCACTCAGAGTCACACAAACACATCTTCCAATTACATTTTCCTAGTCCTTTAAGGACTCTTTAGAGACTCTGTGGGCACCAACAGCATTTTTTCATTAATACATATGTAAAGAGTCACTGAATTAACTACATTTTAAGTATTTTACCGAGATGATACTGTACACTTTACTTTTGAACAAACAAAATAAATGACAGATGCCTCATCACAAAACACACAGCAACTTTTACGATTCTAGATCTTATAAAGGTACTTGAGACTGCAGTTTTGAAGAATAGTTTTTTCCTGCATAGCCATAGAAATATCAGTGAGATTTATTAATATATTTTTGCTGCTAGTTTTGCATCAAATTTACACAAACTATTTAATTTCTGTGCAAGTGGAATTTGTTTCTATTCTACCATTCATATTTTATAGTCTCCTCAGTTCCTATTGCCCTTTTGATGTCATTTCTCTATAGCCTGGCTGAAGCTGACCCATAGTGAATAGTTTGATCACAGAAAATTGAGAAACTTGCCCTCATACTGCAGGTCTTTCAAGGATATCTGGTGTTTTGGGAAGCTGTTATTAAAAAACACCATTTGACTGGTTGGTAAGAGAAAAGAGAATGATTACTCTATTTTATAACTCATTTTTTACTTAACTCTTCATATTAAGATTCAAAGATATGTACACAGCAGCAGAAGTGCAACAATATTTTCCAAAACAATTTTGTAATGCTTCACTAATCCTAAATTTAGTTCTCTGCTGTTGGTGTTACTGCAGGTTGTTCAGAAGTGGGAAAACAGCAGTCAGACTGCTTCTAATAGCTGCAGGGTAGCCAGGAGCATTCTGTACCCTGCAGCAGACTGTCACATCTCACCTGGTCTATATCGTGCTGGCTCACTCGATTCAGTCCACTACTGAAATACAAGCTTGGCTCTGAACCAAAGGAATCTGGCAATAGAAAACAAGATGTTAAAATTGTGTTGGCTGCTCCACACTATCTCTCTATCAAGTCATATAACATAAATTTAAAACAGTGTTCCAATTTGATCCAAAAGTAAACTTATGCATTAGAAATTACACTAATTTTTTTACTTAAATGACTTAGAGAAAATACATAAAGAGTGAGTCATAAATAATTTTGATCACACAACATGGCACTTTAAGCAAAAGACTCTTCTGCAAATTCACACTCCCTGATTTCCTTCCTTTCCTTTATTTTTTTGAAAGATGAAATTCAAGGACCTTAAAATCCTCTAGTGAATCAATGGTGGCTATAATTCTAAACATACTTTTAAAACCACCGATACTAACTTTATTTCATAATTTCATCTTCTATTATATTGAAATGTTTTCCTATAAACTATTTTGGATCACTCATCTGATTGTATTAGCTAAACTTCAGTTAGTTTGAAGAGCAGAAATAAAAAAAATAGTTACTTTTAATTTCCCTTGGAGGTTATGTGTAATATACAAAGCCTAGAAGGCTGTGAGTAAACAATATCAGAATTGCCAATTCTCCGGTGGAATATCCAAAGGTGTGCCAAACCCAAACAAAATCTCTTTTAATAAATATAAAAGGCAAGATATTAATAGTAGGACATCATCTTAAAGCTAATCACACGAAGTTATTCAAAGGCATTTTGATGCTTGAGAAATTTTACCTTGCAGCCTTCCTTTCTTAAATGACATCCTAGAGGACAGCAGCGGGTCTTGGGAGTCAGTGGGTGTGCAGTGCAGTAGGTAGTGTTCCAGATGGCGCCAAAGAATGAAGAGACATATTTCTATGATATCTGCAGACATATCTCAGTGAAGGACTCCAATTTGGTTGTCTTTGGATTGTATGTTTACTGTATGAGCTTATTAACACACTTGGAAACAGCTGAAGATGTCAGCTCAACCACTTGTCACCCCCTACATTGCTACAGCCCAGTGATGGATCGCTCACACTCACTGTCCTCATCACCCTGCAGAGCCTCAATCCAGCCCTCAGGAGGAGAGCAGAGTATGGAGTGCTCAGGTGGTTTGTAAAAGTGCCTCAGCTGCACACAGTAAAGTAAAGCTGAGGTTATAAAGCCACACAGTAAAGCTGAGGTTATAAAGCCAGCCACAGCAGGAACATCTTAGGTGACACAGCGAAATGTGCAAGAGCACATCTTTCCCAAGGGAGGCTGCAGAGGAAAATTCTGATCTGTTGAAGACAATTCTTTTGTGCATGACTGGTTATTTCCACAGAATTACTGGTGTTTATGAGATTTTGGTTTATGCAAGGTTGGCTGTAAGACTACAAACTCCTATTATGACAGGCACATCAAAATTATTTTTCAAAGTATTCCTTCCACTACACTTGGACATGTGCGAATGTTTATAGGGTCTGGACACTAAAATTGAAGAGCTGGGCTGTAACAATTCCTTTTGGCATACTGCAGAAAGTCCTAGCTGGGTTTCAAAATGGGAATTGCTAACTTGAAAATCCTTGCATTCTGGCAGTAGCAGAGCAATACTCTCATAAGTTAATTGTCAGTATCTCAAATTTACTTTTTGGAAAGAATTTTTGTTCAAAGTGGTCAGAAATCCAGGTAAAAAAAAACCCTGTTTCTATCTCTCTGCTTTTCTGGATCATCACCTTGAGGGTCATTTCAATTTTAGAAGGATACAGGAACAGAGGGATAGCAACTTGGCTCGGTTATTTATTAGTTTCACCAGGCGCCGCCTTGCCAACACATATTTTTGGGAAGTGGAAATCTTGTCAACCCCAGCTGGCATAACTGACTGACACAACTGTGATGGGAAGAGAAAAAACAGAAAGACAGTAGCAAATTACAGAACATCAAGAGAAATAAGAAAATAAGATTACTTACTAATATCTAGAACTTCCTTCTAAGCTACTATTTCTTTACAACCTTGATCTCCAATTTGCTTGCTGACCAAAAAATGGAAAAATGAAACCCATCTCCAAGCAACTATAATGAAAGTCACAACTTTTACAAAGTTAAGCCAAATATTTTCCCTAAAGTTTTAGATGACTCATTCTATGTACCCCCTTTAACAGCAGAAAAGAATATGCCCAAGAAATGGAACTACTTGCTTATCAAAGATGCTTTGGAGCCTTTGTTACATCTGTCCAAGTTACTACAATACAGAAACTACAGAGTCAGAAGAGCAATTACCTCTTTTATTTCATCTGGTGGCAGTTGCTCCACATTTTGCAGTTTGTTAACATTCTGACGATGGCTGTCATAGTAACTGAAGAAATCACTAGTGCTCTGTTTCAGCAGGTAAACAATAATGCCCAGGCCAGGCAAGTGCCAATATGGGACCACTGGTGCTTGTGTATCTAGTCAACATGTTGAAGATAAGAAAAAAAAAAAAAAAGCCCCCAAGAAATCAATATGCTATGCTCTCTGCCAATAACCTAGAAAGGAAAGCACTGGCAAGTATATTTTGCACTTCTGTCAGAAGTAACATAAATGTAAGTCTAGGCAAAAAGTTCTGTGACTGCAGTACTAAAAGGCAGTCAGCCTGGTGCAGTACTGAGTACAAAACCTGAAATGTAGCTAGATTAGAAGACTTACTATTTACATATTTTAGCCATTCAACTGCATAATAACACACTGTAAACTCTTGCCACATGTTGTAATAGAGTTCCAATCAACATCAAAACACATCTTACATGTCACAAACGAGGTCCTAGCTTCAAATAATGTGATCCAGCACAGATGCTGAAATCTGATCTTGACTTTCCCCTGTCTTGTGCTATTTATTTACATACACACACTTCTTAACTGACATATATTTCTGAGGCTGTGAATGAAAAAACAATTTGTTTGTTTTAACTAGGATTAGTTTTCTGATTTGGCTTAGCGCAAGGTCGAACAAGCATGGACTCCAGAATGAGAGAGTGAGCAGCTACAGTATTGGCATAAAGTGACTTAAACAGTATGTGAAACTACAGCCTCTGGTTCACTATTTTCTAGTGGCCCAAATGTCACACTGTTCAGGCTCATAAAACAGCAAGTCAAAAATCTCACCCTGTCGAGGCCCATCTCGGTTGGTTGACTCAGACAGGCTGGGAGTAAACAAACAAACAGTGTGCTGGAAACTGGGGGCGCTTTGCAACATCAGTGACTCACAGTATTCCATCACGTTGGCACAGATCTGCCAACAAAGGATAAAAAAAAAGACAGTATGTCAATTACAGTATCTACAGGCTTTGAAGCATTAAATTTTACATGGACAAACGTCAGTGAACAATATGCTTTGCTCCTCTCTTCTCACCAGAATGTGATGATTCTATTTTCTCATCGGTTACAAACTCTCCTCTACTGCAAGTCTAGGACTTGCAACTTTGCCTCTTTCCCAAACCTGCTAGCTAAAATTTCTGGATAATTATAAGTCCCCTTTAGCTTTAAGTTAGTGTTAGCCATTACCCTCTATACATAGGTTTTATTTTGAACATTTATATCAATTTAAGCCTTCAAAATTCACAGAGTTTGTATGCAAAACAATAAAGGTTTCCAATGCAAATGTAAGTAAACACATTTTCAAGGATTATTTCTTTAAAAATGTCGATTCCTACACCACACTTAAACCAGTGTGGAGCATTATCACTATCGTATGAAATAATGATTACCAAACAAATCTGCACAGCAGGTAAAATGTTGAAACTGATGTTTCTTATATTTTGTTTCCTTACCTGTTGCATGGCCAACTCAATTTCATCCCTCTTGTTCACTCTGTCTCCTGCTACGTTATCATCTTGCAGCTTGAACTGACGTAGCCTGTCTGATCCTCCAAACCGACTCAGAAGTCCTAAGCACTGGCGCTGCCATAAGAAATTACATTAAAATTACCATCTCAACAAATGAAGTGCACGATTCTTTTCACTTAAGTGATGCATGTCCCTTAAAGCATAGTATTAAGAGAACAATGCAGATAATACTTTTAGCACTTTGTAAACAAAATTTAAGTTTTTAGTGTTTTAACTTACCTTTATTTAAGGTAAATCATTTTGAAATTAATGGCACCCTAGAACACTGCCAATGAGAAATGAGTGCAATTCACAAGTGCACAACTTTTCTTGTGTCTCTTGCAGACTATTATACAGAATCCTATCAATGACATTTTAGGTTTACTCATTCCCACACCTAAAACACCTTTAGATTTTGTTTGTCTATATAGGTAAAGTCCAGTAAAAGTAGAGTACAAAAACTAATTCAGTAACAAATAAATGAACCGCTAGCATGTCTGATAAACCAAACTGTTGAGCTGGAGACATGCTTGTGGCCAAAGTGGTAACAGACTGTTTCTGCATTACTTCACATGCTTTGGTGTTGGCTTCAAATTTTTCTCTTCACGTGCTTTGGTGTTGGCTTCAAATTTTTCTCTTCATATAAGCCCTAAGCTAGGAAGGGAAACAAAGTCCCTGACGTAATTCTGATGTTGTCAAATGTTATCTTTTCTACTGCACAGGGAAGTGTGCAGAGACACCAAAAAACAGACCACCAAAACCCCATGCCACTCCCACAAAAAAACCCTCACACAGTCTTTTCAATGCTGGAAAACATCTCTTTCCCAAATGCTACAATTCAAAGTAAAAAAACAGTAAGAAACACATCTAGATAGCCAATTCTAAAAGGACATGGGTTAAATATATGACTTCATTACCTGAAATCGCCCTATGTGTCCTTGTAGCTCCATCTGTGTCCCTTCATTAACATCCATGTCCAGCTCATTCAGCACTCCTGATAAAAGATACAGCCATTAAATAACTGTTTGTTTGGGGTTTTTTAAAAAAAATTTGTGCATTATATGTATTTAAATACAAGCATTGATCAGAAATATTTCAGCCAAACATTCAATTTGTCTTTTGCATATTTTTTGAGCTAAACATTCGGATATGAATGCAGCTACCAGGAGATGCATGACAACATGTAGCTTACTGTTCTGGTAAGTAATCAAATGGGGGCAAGGAGGAAGGGAGGCTGGCATGGAAATTACAGCTGTTGTGCAAAGCTCTGTATACTGTAAGCAAAAAAAGCACCTGTGCTTAACCTATAGCTCTGCGCTCCTTTCTACAGTAGTCAGACATCTCTCCTGAACAAAGGAAACCATTAAATCAAAATAGAGAAGTTATTTTGAACTGGTAAGCATGCAGAAAAAAACACTATATCCATCACAATCATTATTAGCCCTTTGTGAAGGTAAGTCACCCAAGAAAAATGGCGGTATGCTAATCTGCAGTGCTTTCCCCCAGGAAACTTTATATTTTAAACAAATAAAAACAGAGAAGACAGCTAAAAATGGGTATACAGACAATTTTCTTTCTTAATTTCCTCAGTTACAGGACTTATTGAATAAAAATTGTTTTTTAAAGATACCACAGATACTTTGAGCACTTCTATTTGTAAATCACCTCCAAGACAAAAAGTACTTAGTGTGAGGTAGCATGATGAAAAGAAAATGGGAAGTCAGATACATTTGGGTAAGAGCACTATGTCTACTGCATATTTACTTCAAGAAAAATTATTTAACATTTCTTTATTTTTCTCAGAGCTCTACAGATTTTTTTATATGTATTATCATGGATAGTCTCTTCTGTCTCACTGTTGCTTTACAGAAAACAAAGCCTGACATTCATGCAAATGGGGTTGAGACTTCAAAACTGCAGTTCCTACCAGGCAATGCTGCCTTGCTGATTATTCCTGTCAGCGAGGCCAGCTCCTGGAGAGATCCAGCACTTACATCTTGACACCTCAGGATTGCCTGGATAGTATCTGAATGGGAAATTAGAAACTGCAAAACCTGCACCACAAGAAAAGAGAGAAAATATTAATGACTCAAAATTTAATGGTGATCAGAGATGAAGTAATGCCTCTGAAGAACTTTAAAAGACCTTGTGTACCAGTGAGGATGGGATTTAAAAACAAAACCAACTTACTGTCAGAGCAAAGGCACACATAATTTCTTTGAATGAGCAATACCAGTGGTACTCAAGCATGTTTTGGAACTTACCTGGCCCGCAGCTTGCAAGTGTTGTGCCATGCTGGACGTGAGGATCACTTGGCACAGCTGGAGAGCTGGAAGGAGAATCTGGCGGTAACGTTCCACTGGAGCAGGAATGAAGACTGGGGGATCTCTCATTGCATACATTCTTAGGAGGTTTAAAAAGAAAGGAGGAAAAAAAAAAGAAGATAAAGAGTGCAAGAAAAGTGAAGTCCACGAGTGAGGCAAAGCCTCAGCCTACAATCACTCAAGGACCTAAAACCATTCATATTTCAATAAGACGTCTAGACCTGAACTGACTTTATATTGGAAAAGCAACAGATTTATCATACACAGCTGCTGCCAGACATTTTCTTTAAGCAGGGAAAATTATTTCTTTGTATTATACTAGACTAAACTTTGTTGCAGAAATACAATACCTGCTTACTGATATACAAAACCAGGTATTCTCAAATATTTTAGGAAGAGTTGTGCCTAATTCCAAAGTAACTGTTAAATACAGTCTTCCACAAATGTCCTGTAGGTTTTATACAATCTTATTAGGTCTAATTGGAACTTTCAAATAGTATACCTTGTCTAAGTCTTAAATTTCTCCATAGTGTTTGAACTCTCAGTGTGTCACTAAGAACTGTAAGTTTAAAACAGGGACCAAGGCTTGAAATCAATCCAGGTAATTTCCCCTAAATATGCAATTTCCTTCTCTGAGAGAGATCTTCTCTAAATCACCTCACAATGACTAACATGGCAACACATCAAGAAACTTGCCAAGCAATGTGTCACTGTGAATATTTTTTTAAAAGCACATAATAAAATATTCCTGAAATAGCATTTAATTCACTGCTCTCTCAATGCTTCATGGTGGAGGACAAACTCTGCACTTCACCAACTGCAAAGCCTCCAAAACACGTTTATAGTGCAAGCTGTTTGTCAAACATTACCGTATAAATTATTTAATAATAATACATAAATCACTTTTATCTGATATATTAAACAAATTTTCATGTAGTTTAAGTAATTAGCATGCAAGTACAACCTCATACCCACATCTGAAATTTTCCTCTCAATGAAAGGTAGCTTTAAACTGAACTGACAGGTTTAAGAAACACACACACAAAGAATAAACCCACAAGTCATCACTGAAAAACCATGAGGCTATAAAAAGATGTGATGTGCTTCCAGGAAGACTGTGTTATGGTTTCACCATCAGCCAGGGAAGCAACACTTACCCCTGGTGGTCTGTTTCGGGTCGCATGTCATACACCTGGCACTGTGCCAGCCGCACAATCACGCCAGACCGCAACAGCTCTAACGCACCTTGCTGACTTTTGGCTACTCGAGTAAGGAATGCCTACACAAGAGCAGAGAAGGTTAAGTTTTGGAGATGCACAATGACACTTATAATGTCTACTTTCTCACTTGACTTGAGCATAATTTCAAATCTATTATTTTAGTAAAATACCCTTAAGGAACACCTTCAGGCCAAGTAGCTCAGTGTGCAGATGCAGATAGAGCTCTAGGTGGCAGGAGCCCCAAGCAAGAGCCTGTGAACTGCCCACCCTTGGCAAAACAAAGGGCACGATGGATGTGGGGCACCAGCCAGAGGACCGGACACTCAGAAACATGGCAGGAGACAAGGAGTCAGGTGAAGACCCCCAGACTGACTCACACAGACTGTTGAGAGTATAAAAACCCAGGGGTTCCTTTGTTCAGGGTGCCTCCTCAGAGGCACCAGCTCGGGCTCTTATTCTGTTGCCGCACCACGATTAAATCATTTTAAGGATCGAGATGTGTGAGAATGTCCTGGGAAGCCTGGGGTCAAATCAGTAAGGAAACCTAGTCTGAGTGTGGTGAGGGTAAAGTGGGGCACCCATCAGTCACTGGAGCCACTCTCTACAAAGGGGCTTTGATGCCCACAGTAAAAATCTCTGGTGGTGCAAGCGTGACTGCCAGAGTGTTCTTGAATGGTAGACAGGAAAGCTTCCTTAATAGTATCTCTGAGTACAATCAATGCAAAGTGTAGACAGACAACTTTTACTAAAAAGTAAAATTAAAAAATGAACACTGTAACCAAAATAATTTCTAAAGTACTGTTACCATTTTGGACTCATAGGTGTACAGCGCCTTAAGCAAAGGGGGCTGAGGTGTGAGCAAGCTCTGAAGAGCCAGATCATCATCTGCCAGGCTATCCACAAGCACCTTCAGGTAGCCACTGTTCGAGAGATACAACAGCCACTGCTGCTGCTTGTCTACTGAAACAATGTGATCCAGTAAAGCCAATGCCAGCATCTGCGAGGAGGGAAGGAAAACAAACAAATCAAAGCAGAATTAAACATATAAGATCAATGAGATTTTTAATGAATACCTAGAAATGTGAAATGCTAAGCAGTTTCTTCTAACAGCTTCTTATAAGCAAAATGCATTTCTTCACTACAACTGCAACCATTTATGTAAAAAATATTTTAAGATTTCTTGACACTAGTACAGTATGAGCCAATTACCTTTCTCTACTATTCTTTTAAAAACATTACAGATATTGTTGACCAATAACTAATGCCAAATAGTTTAATGAAGTATTGCCTCAAGCACGATTACTATTTAAAACTAGTTTGCCTTCTGAGGAAATTCTGGCTACTGGCTACTATCAGAAATTACTAACCAGCTACTGGCTACTATCAGAAATTACTTCATCATGAAGTCTCATCTTCCCAAGGTAAGTCCATGACTTAAAAATGCTAACAAGTAACTGTAACAGAGGTCCCTATCTACATCTATGGCAGCAGAGCTTTCTACCCTTATTTTTAAACGACAGGACATATAGCCTCGTTGGGAAAAAAATTAATATGCATGTATGGCTCTTCTTTCAGCAGCTTGAAGAATGAGTGGGAGGACAGAAACATGAAAAAGATCTTGTATCTATAGAAATGTTCTAGTTCTACCTCATGAAACTTCCCAACTCTGCAGAGATGATGTTCTTTAAAACAAACAGAACAGTAATTTTAAAAGAATAGATTCCTTTACCCGGCCTATCTCATGGCCATCACAAGCATCACGACAGACCACCTCCATCAGAGCTGCCCCATAACTCTCAATAGTTGCCATGTTTTCCCGTTGCAATTTACTAAACATATCTTCAGGAGCTGTCAAATGTTCCCACATAGTTTTTTTAGCTGTAAAAAGCAAAACAAAAAATGAAAGCATTCAAAGCCATCTTACCATTAACTTAGCTACATCCTTCAGGGCATTCTCTCTACACCTTGTAACGGAAATGCCCCAAACAATGGTCAAGGGTTTTTAAACAAACTGTAAATGTTCTACAAATCCACCCTTCCTTGAATATCACACGGACCAGCCAGAGTGAAAAGTGTGGACTTGTATAGATACATGACCCTTGTAAATAGTCTGCTAAAAATAATTCAAATGTTCAGTACTTGTTACATGGATAAACTAATACGCCTAAAACTGCAAGTGTTCAAGGCCAGGTTGGATGAGGCTTTGAGAAACATGGTCTGGTGTCCCTGCCCATAGCAGTGGGTTAGAATGATTTTAAAGATCCCTTCCAGCCCAAAGCATCCTAAGATTCTATGAACTTTCACTGGGACCAAAGCATTCAGTGTGAGCTAAATTGACAACGTGACTTAAATGGGAGAGAATGAAACCAAAGTCCGTCATACACTTCAAATAACATATTTGTCATAACAAATTCACAGTTAGTCTTTTTTCTTTTACTACTGTAGCTCAAAACACAGGCCAAGTAAAAGTCTGCATACAGGTAACTAGCCCCAAGATTTCTTCTCAATTCTTGTCTGAATAATTATTAGAAACACTAACAATTCAAGTATTTTAGCCATTCACAGAGAGAATGTGATACTTACCATAAGCACTCAAGGATAAATAGCAACTCTGGTTGGCTTATTTTCTGCCTTTTTTTTTTTTTTTTGGGGAGGGGGTGTATGTGAGGCTTTTGTGTTTGTTTCCCCCCTAAGGGGATCTTCCGACAAAGGAAGAGAAAGGGTATGAAATTATAAACAAACCTTGGGGTTTGTTTGTGGTTTTTTTGTGTGGTTGGTGTTTTGTGCCTTTTTTGCTTTGGAATTTGTTTTGGGTTTTTTTAAATAGGATCACTATGATATGAGTGTACATAAAGATGTGAAGGCATAAGCAACTTATTTCAGAGGCTCTTAGAGCAAGATGTTTTCCATCTATTTCCAGAACACAACTCAGCATGCAGAAACTGTACTCTCCAGGGTTTAATAACAACTTTTTTAGCTCTTTTCCAAATACAGTTGGACCATACCTGCTTCTAAAGTGTCTGGTTCATCTGGTCTCTGTGCAATCTGCAAATAATAAAGCAGTGATCCATAAAGGTGCGTCCTCACTCTCTGGAAGCCACCACCTGTTAACAAGAAACATTCACAATTAAAACCAAACAAAATTAAAACCATCTTCCACTGGCACCTAATTTAACTTTCCTATGGCAGTGCAGGCAGAAATAAATAAAACAACTAGATTCCTTAAGGTGAAGTTCTACTGTTTGCATAAAAGTATTGATGATTAAATTCAACAAGTTTATGCTGTTCCAAAAGAACGAAAACATGAAATTCTCTTTATAGTAATTTACATATTTCTCTTCTGTTTGTGGTTTCGATTTTTTTTTAAGTGCTTGCTAATTTTTTTGTTATTAACATCACTTAAATCCATACTAATCATGTAAGATCCACCTAAGTGACTGTAACAAAAATCTTCACTGCAGTATCTGAAAGCAGTTCAGCCCATCTTTTTACTCTTGGCAGACAGAATTCACGTACACACCCTGCAGAAGTCAACACACCTGTTTTCAAAATGAAATCCAGCAGCTTTTTTAAGATGATGTGGAGGGAGGAGTCACCAACAGAAGCAAAACCCATGGATATGCTCTCAGAGCCAGGGGATGAGGTAAAAGAACCATCCAGCATCAAGACATATTGGGACTGTCCTGCCATAGAGAGTGCAAGTGGCTGTTTCTGCTCCGTTTTCACAGACTGGCTCAGGTGGGCAGTCAGGGTGAACACAGCCCCTGCCACCACTGGCATCAACTCCTGAGCTGCATCATCATCAAGGATCTTAATACAGAAGTAGAAAGACAAAAAAAGGCAAAAGAGAAAAAAATGCTTAAAAGTGTCTGATTTCATGAGTTATTGAAGTAATTAAATTCGCCTCACACAACTATTTAATGTATGTATGCATAAAGATTTCATTAACATGACAATATTTAAAACTCAAAAATCAGTAATGTCAGAAACTTGTTTAGAAACCTGAATTGAACATATAACTGAGAAGACCATCAGTCTTCTGGATTTTTTTACATAAACCACAGGCAGGCTGATAATCAAATCTGGATGGCAGAAAGGGAAGAAATGTGTTGATATTTGAGATGCTTTATTAGTAAAATATTTAAACCTAAGCTAGGGAAAGAATAACTGGTATCTGCTTTGCTCTACAGCTATTTTATTACCATTAAAAATGTGAAGGTACTACTTAAAAAACCCAAAGGGTTGAGCATCAAAGAAGCATTAAGACAATGTGGAAAAACACTAACAAGAAGTTTGCATATGTTTTTGTTCATCCTATTATTTGGAAGATAAATCTTGTATCGTTATCGCTAATACAGAAGGAGCTTTTCTTTTAAGCAATATAGTAATTTTGAACAGTAGTTCAATTATTTTCAATAGACAGCAACAATTTTTTTCTGAACTTGACAAAAGTCTTCACCAAGATGCTACAGAAAATTAAGAGTCTGGAATTTCCTCTTTGTAAAGATTTTAGGAAAGAAATTTCTTCAGCTAGTGAAGGCCTTCCTTGTTTCCTGTTTTTTTAATTCAGTTCAAATAAAAAAGAAAACCAGCACTCCACTAAAAATAGGTAACTTTTAGGTAACTCCAACAGAAAAAAAAATATAATGGTAGTAATAAAAACAAAACCCAAAAAGGTTACTTTTTTCCTTGAAAAGATATAACTTTTTTATATATTTCTCAAAACTCTATTCATCTGAACTACAAACCACATAACTCTTGCAATAAAGCAAAAAAGTAATAATGCCCCAGCAGACTAAAAAATACAAGGATCCTTCATTAAATTTTGCCTTGTAGAATGGATGGGTCAGTAGTAACTGTCTAGTCTGTCTCACAAAATGTTACTATAACTCAGCAGTAAAACATCGAGACTTTTAAGACAAACTCTAATACTTCCAAAAGCCCATCTAATTGTAAAATCTTTAGTTTTTCTATTATGAAGCTTCATTCAGCTCTTTAATTTTTCAAAAGCAGCAGCAGTAGCATTTGCAGTGAGTTGTCTAAACGCACTAAATTAGCAAATGCAGCAGTTTGCCTTCAGCCTTCAATAAGTTCTTCTTTGTTTCTCATCAAAGCAGGCTGTTTCTTTTTCACACACCTTTTCCAGACTACCATCATGCTGGATGATACTGAAATGCCTCTGAAATCTGTCAATATATGGTTTACAATTTAACAGTAGGTATGCAAGAATACAAAGTATCCCCTCTGTCCAAAGGGCATTCCACTTCAGCACAGCAGATATCAGAAAACTAAAAATACTTAAGGCAGACAGCATTTTTTTCGGATTACAATCAAAATTGCAGCACTTTCACATAAAAAGATGCAGCAACAAAGTTCAAGGAGAGGGTTGATTTCCAGCACGGCACTACCTTGTCATGCACATCCTGCAAGAGATCCCGGATAATCAGCTGCCTATCCTCAGCCTGTATGAGATCCTGGGGGCAGGCAGTGAGTATGATTTCCACCAGCTGTCTCCATGACTCCAGAGCATGCCTCTTGGCATGGAGGCACTGCAGCAGCTTGTTGCGCTCCACCACGTACTGCAGGATAGTGTTGATCTCCTGAAAACCCACCACAAAGAAACTCAGTTACAATGTGCTAAAAGAAATTGATGGCAAATACAGAATTCAAGATGACAATTTTTTCTATTAGTAGTAGTCTTCAGAATAAAATGTTAAGTCTTCAGCTAACTAGAAACAAGCTGCTCTTACTACTTTAACAAGGTAGCCCGTTCCATTTCTGAGCTGTTTTTCCCACGGCAGACATCATGAATGCCTCAATCTCATAGGAAAAAAAAATCAACTAGGAAAATTCTTTTCTAGCACTTCAAAATCAAAACAAAAACAACTACGAAAAAACTATTTGTGCTTTTATTTCCAATTTAGTCTGAGTAATTTCTCCTTTATCCTTTGCATCCATTTAACCCATTTTGACTTAATTTAAAAGGTGGTAGAAAACTCAGAAAATAACTAATGTCCAAGTTCACTGAAACTGTATCTGTGTAGAAAAAAGGAGAAATAAATCAGCATCCCCTGTGAGAGAAAGGCAAAATTATCTTGGCTGTAAGATAAACACACTTGTACTTGAACAGACAATCTTGACATCAGCGTGTAACTGCTTTCTGTACAGTGGGGTGAGGAGCTGCAATTGTTATCACTAATGAGGAGGGAAGAGGTTAAAGAAAAAAAGAAAACAGACTATAAGCCAGCTGTTTAGAGAACAGTATGCTAAGAAGTACCTTAGCTTATCAGTTTTGTGGTTTTTGTCTTCAGGAATTACTAAATCTAAGTTAGGACTCAAATCCACAATCTTTTATAGTAATGCTTACTGCTTGACAGGGTATGAAATCCACCAAGAGCAACAACAAACAATAGTTAACTTTTTCTATACTTACCTCCATAAGTAAAGGTCTCTGGCCTATTGCTGCCATTCCTTGAAGGGCATTGACTTCTGCAACCAGAACTCTGTGAACGTACTGAAATTAAAAGTGAAACTTAAATGATTATAACAGTTGAAGCTGGCAGATAGATAAACACCACACAGCAATTCACTCCCTGCCCCAGAGGGGTAGGGGAGAGAATTGGGGGAAAAACAAAGTAAAATTTGTGGGTGGAGTTAAAGACAGTTTCCTAGAACAGAAAAGGGAAGCAGAGGGGAATAAGACAACATTTAGAATACTACAAACAAGGGATGTACAAACGCAATTGCTCACTACCTGCCAACTGCTGCCCAGCCAGTTCCTGAGCAGCAGCCCACAGCCAGCTTTCCCCTTAGTTTATACACTGAGCATGACTTCACATGGTATGGACCTTTGGCAACTTTTGGGTCAGCTGTCCTGGCTGTGTCTTCTCCCAGCTTCCTGTGCCCACAGCCTACTCACTGGTGGGTGATTTGAGAAGCTGATAAGCTTCTTCCTTCACTAAGTAAATATTGCTTAGGAACAACTAAAGGATGAAAGTGTTTGGAACATTGCTCTCATCCTAAATCCAAAACACAATACTATACCAACTACTATGAAGAAAATGAATAGTATTTGAGCCAAAATTAGGACAAGTGACAAAGGAGATGTATTTGTAACTCCTAAAAGAATCTAGGAGATGGCTACATAGTGACAGATGGAATGGGATTTGAACAAGTTTTACTCATTTTTTAGGGTCACAAGTTCTTCAGGACAATTAATAATACACGTGTCAAGTACTCATCACAATGTGACCGAATCCTAAGTAAAGCCTCCAAGAACTATCACAGTACACAACAACATTGCACATATAATTGTGTACACATATGTAGTGCTAGGCAGTTGGTACTGGCAACCAAAGAAATACATATCTGAAACATACACCTTTTATGTAAAAGCAAATTTCAAAGTATTATTAACACACTGATTTTTTTTTTAATCATAAAGTTATAGAATAGCACATGCAACTTGAAAACAAAGACCAATGCTAACCTTGACATTGCAGACCACTTGTCCACGTGCATTCTTGTGCTCACAATTAGTAATGACTTGCTCAATTTGAGCCCGGTCAAAAAAGTCCAGTTGTAAAGGCTCTGGAATGTCCTGACTGAAGTCAATTGAATCCAGGATATTTAAGATCTTTCTGCGTACTGGAAATGCAAATCAATTCAAATTGTATTCATAAGCATCAAGAGGAAACCAGATAATTAACAAAAAGAGCCTAATTTACCTTTGTAAATCTAAATCTTCAGCTTAATATGTAAAGTTTCAAAAGACAGCATTAAATCTTCAGAAAGTGCTATCAACTACATAACAGGTTTAAAAACATTTTCTAAGGCTTTAAATTCTTAAGATGTCTTATATAGTTCTCCTGTTATACATGCCTGCAATCCAATATTTACAAACACAAGACTAATTTTTTTCTCCTAAATGAAACCAGGCTGGTTTTCAATTATAACCATTGCAGTCTTTTGTTGAGAAACCATAAAGAATCTGAATTTATTTATGTGGGACTCACATTTATTTATTTATTTATTTATGTGGGACTTACATTCTTTGCCATTAAATTACAAATATGTTTAGCCTTAGCAACAGTCTCACTGTTTCTACTGTAAGCAATAAATTTGATAGACTGCCACTCTCCCACTTCTTACTTGCACAGATACCTAAACACACTCTTCAAATTGCCTTTCAAGTTCAGTGTTTTTCACTCACTCAAACCACCCGTATCAAGGTTCTTTTTTTTTTTCCCCCACTGAATAAAATTGTTTCATGTACTGCTGCTGTTTAGAACACCTATTACTTTCTTTCCTGAAGTGTCCTCTCTGGAGGTGACCCTGCTGCCTGTTCAGGAGCAGATACACTTTACTGATAAATAATCAACAGTCATAAGAGTTACCTTTGGAAGCAGTGTCAAAGTGGAGAAATCCACTTACTGATCGACTTTCATCTTCCATTCCTCCTTCACCATCAGCTGAAGGTAATAAAACATACTAAATAAATTATAAAAAACAAAAATCTAAGTGTAAAATATTACCTACTTTATTAACAGTGAAAGACAGAGCACAGTGATAAACCGATAAACCTTTCACAAGCAAGTCTTCTAATACAATATATCCTTGAACTCTTAATCAAATGAAAAAAACACTTATCTGACAAAAGCTATCCCATTATTATATACAGATCAGAAAATACTAGAAATGCTTAAATAGACATCCCACTTTCCATTATGAATAATGCAGTTGCATAGATATCATAAAATGAGTAGCATATCTGAACACAATTTCCCATACTCAGCTCCTCACAAGGATGAAGTGTGTGTTTAGGCTGATAAAAGGGAATACACCATACTGCAGTAGCCTGTTAAAACACCTTCCATTTATTCTACTTTCTTTTTGTAGAGTTTTATTGCCATCTGGTTTTATTTTTCCTAATTTACTTCTACCCTGTTCTAAAACTCTGAAATCTTGCCTTTTTATTTAACATTGAATTTTACACCACATTGGGATGAAATATCACTTTTGTGATGTTATAATGTTAAAAGCAAAATTGATGTGTATCTCCTGTCTTCTGCGAGAGAGCTGACAGCTTGTGACAGACATTAAGACTGAGAAACTTTGTCTTAAACTGTTCACCATGGAAGACCCTCCACTGTCTCTATTTTATAATGATTCTGAATGGCAACTCAAAACAAATTATTCCATAAGTTTAATTTTTTTAATATTCCCCCCCTCCTACCTCACAAATGGTTTTTAATTTTTCTATCAGCAATGAACAAAACAATGCCCTGATTTCTTTCACTTTGGAGTCTACAGCCACCATCATCTTTCTTCTCATACCACAAATGAACTGCCACAAGCTTATGAAGAAAAGAATTCAAATGAAGTCTCCCATTCTCCATTTATTCCAGCCTATTTAGCCTCACCATAAGTTCCTCTTACCCAGGTATGGTTTCACAGGCATGTCATCGAGCAGCAGATGCAGCAGCCTCTGGGTGTGGGAGCGCTGGCGGTTCAGAGACGTCACTCTCATTTCGATAGCTGCAGTCTTCATTAGCCAAGACATTTGGTTGAGTGTTGAAATCTCGTGCTCTGGACAGGGATAAGGCAACAATTATAAAACTGAGCATAAATAATATTACTTAGTCCAAGGAAAGTATTTTTCATTTGAGAAAGCTTTTAGATGTCATTTGTTATTATTTGCTTACAAGAGAAAAAGACAGAGATCTGACAAAAGCCAATAAATGAACATGTGGTTATTTTGAAAACAAATCACACACATATATGCAATAAGAATATACACATACACAACAAAACTGGATCCAACCAACTGTTAGAACAGTAATTGTGAAGAATGCAGTGCCCCATGAGCCAATAGGGTCAGTTACAATTTCAGTGAAAACAAGGCATTTACCCAAGTGAACTGTAGCTTTAATCAAAATTGGTGAGACTGGAACACAAGTCTCCTAGAATCTTCCTATATTCATCTAATTTAGATTCCTAAGTTACATAAGAATCATCTAAAGCACTTTATACATGCTGGATAGATGTACTTGAATGCTAAGTTTACTGTCATTGAACAAAAGACTGACGGTCAAGCATCTGATAAAGTACATTTATTCCATTTAAGACACCTGAGAAATCTTCTTTTGAAATATAAAACATACCCACTAGGTTAAAAGTACTTCATTCAAAGAAAGGGGCAACACAGGTTACAGATAAGTGTTACACAGTTACAACCATCAGCCTTATATTCCCTTGGTTCTTTACAACAGTCTTACTTTTCAATATTTTTTTTCTGTAGCATGATCTAACAAACTACAATGATAATTGCAATAAAGATTACGATGTGGTTCTGGAGACTTGGTGCATTCCAAAGCTAACATTCTTTTTCAGAAGTTCAGCACTAATAATCTGAACTTCTTAAGTAGGGAGAGTTCAATTTTTGCTGAACTTAAATTAAGTGATGAGCAGAGCCTGCAATAAATTCAGTTTAATAATGCTACCTATGTGTCTTCTTTCACTCCTAAGGAGTCAAAAAATGCACTGAATTTTAAGCAGGCACAATCTTATCATAGCATTAAAATTACCTTTGATAGAAAATGGCAAGTACTGCAGCTGAGTGAATAAGAAATCCTGACTGGTCCTCAGATATCTCATAGTTGGTCCTGAAGTGTCAGAGCATGCACACAACTGATAGATCACCTGACAATCAAAAACAGTAGCTATCAATGTATGGAATTTATTTTAAAACAAACCAGCCACCAAATCAAAAGAAGCATAATACTGTTCTACTGCTCAAACAATATTACCAATATTTACAGTAAATTTTCCATCAGCTTTCTTCAAAGTTGAACATATTATTTGTAACAGATGTTGAATTATGATCTTAAAGGACTACCAGCATGTGGATGACCACAACAGCTGTTTGTTCACAACAATACAGGACAATAGACAAGCCTGTTTGTTCAGCTCACTTAAAAATGAGTCCTTTTCTATCTGCATGTCCACCAAGACAGGAAATGTAATAAATTTTCCCTGCTTCTACAAAATTGTATTTTGCTTTTAATAATGCTTAAAATCCTTTCTAGAGTCCATGGATTTTCAACATGATACAAGTGTGCAAGCATCACCTATCTCACACATCTGTCTAACTCAGCTGTCTCCCCCACCTGATCCTCTCAGCCACACATATGTACATTCTCTCACAGCTACAGAATAAAGCAGAGAATTTCACTGGCTTAGTTGGAATTTTATGTTATTTGCTATCATACTACACTTCCAAAATGTAAAAAAAAAATTTAAATTGGCACATGTCACAATGGACTTGGAGACTGGCCAAAAATATTTAGGCTGTATTATTATATTAGGATATACTTTTAACACTTTACCTATAAGTATATGGTTATATATATAACCTATATGTTATAAGTATATCCTAATTCCAAGTTTCTGACATGGGTGCAGATCCTTTGAGTTCTGTGATGCTGTAAGATATTTTTTAAACAGATAAAGGTAAAATAGAAAGTTCAGTAGAGAACCTGACATACTCATTTTAAAAATGAAACTTTTATCAGTCATCAACCATCTGTGTTCACCAACCAAGAAGTAGCCAATTTTATTTAGAGTCTACTTGCAGTATATGCCAACAGAAAACATGCTGAATACCTGGTAACAGAGTTCTGCAAGATGGGGAGATTCCCGAACTGCTGTAGGCCCACTCCTTGTTTCAGTACCCTTCTCCAGTATGTTCAAAATAGCATGAAGACAAGTCCGTGGGCAACCCAAGACTCCTGAACAGAGAAAAATAACTTGACATTCTTGATCTTACTTTCCTCCATAGCCAATATAGGTCAAGTACACAGAGATACAGAACCTAAATTGTTCAGATACCCTGTGCTACACTATACTGCTCCCCAGAGCTGCAGCAAAAACTTCTGGCAAAGTTTTATCACCATTACTTAAAATCAAAGAAGGAACCAGGTTTCAGTAAAAACCTAATGAAAATATTTATAGTTAGTCTGTAGGCTTATGAGATGCTAGTGTATCAACTGGAATTATTGTTTTACACTTTTAAACCAATAGCCATTTGACAATTTCAAAGAACAGCTTTTAAAAAATTCCTGTCTTATTTTACAAATACAGCCATTATATGGCTAATTCTCCTAAAGGCACCTGACACTGCAACCACAGGGAATAGGGAATAGATTTCAATACTGAAGTCAAAATTCTGTCTTTTTGCATTCTTCCTTTAGCCAATTAATTCTTTAATCAACCCAGAAAGAGGTCCTGAAACAGCAAAAGCATCAATAATCAGAGTTCTTACATGGGAAATCATCTCTGTTTGAACATGTATAATTTATGCTTTAGCAGGAAATTATTATCTTGAGGTAAATGTCTTACGGTCATTATTTCTTCACGTTATTAACAAGAAAATTTAAAGACGTGGGCAAGGTCTCTCACACCCTTCAGACAGATTTCCTCATCACTGACCTAATGTATGATAGATACCCTGTAAAATTGTGTAGGTGCAGATCAGTTACCTGTATTGTGTAACTACACATATTTCACAATATCTGAAGAAATAAAACTCAGGTCCCATCTACATTTCATTTAGAACTATGAAGAACAAAAAATTGCTGGTCCAGAGCATCCAATACAAACCTGAAGATAATGAGAAATATTCTTCCCAAAAAACTAAAATCAAATTATTGGATGTTGTTCAAACTTGTTTATATAAAACATCCTTTAAAACAGTTGAGAAATAACATTGTATTTCAGAAGGGACACCATGACATCTCAACACCAAACTACAGCTAGCTATGATATCAAACCATTGCTCATGGCTTTAGATAGTTGGGCCTTGAAAACCTCCAAACATGAAGTTTGCATGACCTCTACAGCCAACCTGCTTAACTGTCTTCTGGTGGAAAAATTCCTACTATATCCAAATTGAGCCTCTCTTATTTCATTTTATGCCGACTGCCTCTCATCTTCCTGCCACACTCCCCTGAAGAGTTTGGTTTTGTTCTGTCATTTACGTCTTTGCAGGTGTTCAAAGATTTCTATAGGCTCCCTCAAAGCCCTTCTCTTTTCCAGACTTCCCTCAGCTTCTCCTCACAGGCTGAGTAGTCCAGCTTCCTGATCATCCCTGCTGGACTTGCTCAGTCTGTTTTGTAAAATACCAGTTAGAAACTGAGGAGGCAAACAAGATACATTAGAGAATCAAGACACTATTACTCGCACCAATCCAACTTGAAAACAGCAGGAGCAATATTTCTGAAGTTTGCATTGCTATATATATATATATATATAATTAATATATTTATATATTCCTATCACTAGAATGAAATTCCGTATGTTCTAAAAGGTTTTCTTCTACAACATTAAAAAACAAAATTGGTTTTCTTTCCTATAAATAATTTTAAACAGGAGCTTGAGGAAGGACAGAACAATAGCCAAGAAGTAGAACCAATTAAAAACAACAGTCTCTTTTGTAGGTTCACATGTTGTCATATGTAGGTACAACTTGGATCATCAAATCAACTTCCTTCTACTAGAGACACAACTACACTGTATTAAATAATAAATACATTAATGTTTCCCTTCTAAATTATAATTTTCCCCCCACAATCCTAATTTCAAGTCTGTTCCAAAATCCAACTTAAACAAAGACTCAAATCCTCAAGTTGTTTAAATGCTGCATTTGAGTATTAATACATCTTTTCATGTAGCTTTTGAGGACTTGAACAAGGCCCACTGTTTTATTCTTAAATTGAAGAGGAACTGCTTTTCCCCATGAATTTCCCAATAAATATTCTCAGTGTTGTTAACAGAACTGATTAAATGGCAGATCAACCTCTCCTCTTCATACCTGGATCTTGCAAATTTGTGGTGCTGACAGGTTTCTTTAGTTCAAATCCCAAGAGATACAGAGCTAGGCTGGGAGGACTGCACTCAAGAGAGGTGATAAGGAGATTCAGAATATGGATCCTGGTTTCATGATGGATTTGTGCCCGTTTCTTCTCTGGCTCCAGCTCTTGATTAGAAAAAGAAGAGGAGAAAAAGCAGATATGGTGACTAATGAAGTAAAAAATCCATCTAATAGAATAATCTTTGTGTCTTCAAGTTAAATACAAGAATGTTGAGGGATGGACTTACATTACTGCAAAAACATACAAGAACAAAATTGCAAATTACTGTTAATATAGCTGTAAATAATATATCCAAAGCAATGTTAAATACTTGTCTTCTGAAAACAGACTCAGTTTGGAGTTGGCTCATCATAGAGTGGACATACTTTACCAAATACAGGTATTTTTCATTCTGTTAAAGGTCCAATTCCACAGAAAAGAGAAGAAGATTGTTTCCTGACTTAAGAACACTTTTTACACTTCTTTCATTAATTTCATTCCATGGAAAAGACAACTGTTTAAGCCATTTTAAGAAGGCTTTTACATACCCTCATCTGGATTAATTAATTCTTCTGCATCTTCATTGTCTAAACATTCCACAAATCCAGCCATCAGCTTCTGGCTAACACTCTGTATGCAACAATGGAAGGATGGAAATGAAGACAATTTTAGGAGTACTAAACCAAATACTTTTCATAATTCCCTTCATGTAAGTTGACAGAACTTTTAGACAAAAATTATATAACCTATTTAATAATCAAGAGTTAAGACTCACAAGCCATTCTAAGAACAGGTTAGCAATTAGCCAGTGAACATGAAAAAAAAAACCTACTGTTGTTACATATGCTAAATTATTCTCACAGACTGAAGTCACAAAAAGATCTCCCTATCTGAAAGAATACTGCCCTTTTTCTTCTTGAAAACATTCATGATTTTGTTTTTTTTTAATTACTGAAGTAATTGTTTTCCCAATGCCACAGTTAAAGATGTTTTATATGTGGGTAGATATAAAACAAAATATAGTTTTAATGCAGTTGACCTAGAAATCTATCCTTTAAAAAGACATTATGAAGCCCCAGTATTTCTCCATCAGTTTCTCTTTCCAGATTCAAAGAAACAGATACTTACCTGATCATGCGTGAAATCACCAACTAGTTTTATCTGGATGTTGGAATTATCAGAAATACAGCACAAAATCTTAGCACTTTCAAAAGCTAGTTCAGGATTGCTGTTTCCATGGTAAAGATACCTTCAAAGACACAAGATTATGGCAATGAAATTGTTGAGAATTTAACTTTTTAAAGATGGTTAAGAAATTAAACAACATTTAGAACTGAAACATTTACAAAGCAAATTACACGAGATAACATTAAAGCTTCAAACAAAATTTCTCTCTGTATGAAACACTGAATGCTCCTCCATTGGGAGAGATGAGTAGGTTGAGTAGGGATAATAACCTTTCCTGGAATTTTTATCATTCTTTTTATCCAATATCTACATTAAAACTGCTGCAGAAGTTAAAACAACTGCTTGCAGGCATTTAATACAGTAAATAATGGACAATATTGTAAAACAAGGCCCACAACCAAATTCATTGAACTTTCCCACTCTGTGACAACCAAAGTATGGGGCAAAATGAAATTATATGCAAGGGAATCATAGAACATAAGGTAGACAAAGAAATCATGAGAGGGGGGGAATTCAGAAAGAAAAACTATAAATACAGAACCCAGTCTTGCACTAGACAATCACAGATCATACCACCTGTGAAGACATCTCCCCTCACCAAAAAAACCAAAAATTAATGAGATGCTCTGTGTGAAGAGGAGCACTGGCTAGTGAAACCAATGAAAGGATCCAGGATCCAAACACTTCTGTGCCTCCAAAACTCCTCCTCCAAAACTCCTCCTACTTTGCACATACCTAGCAATATTCACCACATGATCAGCCTTTTTAGTGCGAGGATTGATTCCTTGAAGCAGCTGCTCCAGTGGTGTGACAATAAGGGAAAGGTGGCTCTCCCGCAACAGATCCATAAAAATATTCTCCTTCTGTAGGGTTAGGTTTAGAAGTGCAAGGCAATACTGTACAGCTTTCTCTAAATGCTTCTTCCCTGCAGTGCACAAACAACATGAGAAATACAAAGGAGAAGCTAAATAGACTACATTCATAAATGTCATTCATCAAGCCTTGCACCAAGAAAAAAAAAATAAGCTGTCAGTTGTTTACCAGTAGGAAAACTTTCCCAAAATACATTTTTTATATGCAAGAGATATAAGTTACAGATAAGCAATGCTAGCTCTAAATCCTAATTACTATACATTTTAACTTCACATGAAAAGTGAATTCTAGGCACATACCAGGAAATGGAGCATAAGTATCAAGCTGCTTAACCCCTTCTTCTAGCAAACTAAGGCAAAGTTCCAGCATTGGGGACTCATTCAACAGATGATACATCAAATTGAATCCAGGTGGTTTATATGCTATTATTTCTTCTCCTAAAGACAGAAGGAGGTAAAAAAATAGACAGAAGGGTAAAAAAAAATATATAACCTCTAATAAAAACCCCTTCTATTAATCAAGCTAGCATAAGATACAAAACATAACAGCCCCCACGGTTCTAAGCAAATCCTTTGTACAAAGTCTTCAGGGATTTTCTTTGTATAGAAGCCATTGAGGAAATTTTAAAAGTTTGGGAATAGCTGTAAAGGCAATTACCATTACTTTCCAGTATCTAATAGCACAATTTCAAATTTAACCCCAAAAAAGATCTTACAAAAAAGAAACTGGAAAAAGTTTATGTCGTTCCTCCCCGCCCCCAACCTGCATGAAGACCCTGAATGAGGGAAAAAGTATTTCCAGAAGTCAAAGAGAATGTCCACAATAAATTCCTACAGCTGTTGTAATAATGTATGCAAAATTGAAACTAACTAGCCCAAAATCCAAAGACCTTCAGGATAGGAAATAAAAGGAGAAGACTAATGCTTCCAATTTATCTAGGCTCATCATTAACTGTGGTAGATAAAAGCAGCATGAAATCAGTAAGAATCTTTTCTAACACACAAGTGAGAACAAGAGTACAAGGGTTTTCTTTAGGCACCAGCTTTAAAAATGCCTTTCTTCCATTCATTCCATGTGTGCCACTCCACCACACACCAACAGAGAAGACAGGCCACTGTGGACCCACACACTGAATCTGTTTGAAAAATGCACCTACTCAAAACTAGATTAACCCACTTCTCCAACGTATCGTGGAACCCACAAATAATCATACAAGGTGAAGGATTAGCTGAGGACAGGAACAAGCCAACAAGTTTTCAGAGCTAGTTACGCTGCCAAGTACTCTTTGTCAAAGTCTGAGGCACACAGGCCTTCCAACTCTAAAGTTGTTTCCAATTAAAAAGTGATTTTCACAGCACCGCTACAAGAAAAAAATCCACAGGCATCAGGATGGAATTCATTATAAGAAACTCTGTTTCAAGAAAAAAAAATTTAGAGCCCAAATAAGCCCTAGGTTTCCTATAATGAGGCAAGTGTAATATACTTTAGCCTTTTAAAGAAATTGCTCAGAATCAAATGACTTCAGGTCACAATTCCACCGCTACAATCTGCTTTCAATAATTCATATATCAATATTACTAATACTAAAGGTAATCTCAAACACAATGACGCCTTCAAATTAACCCTACAAATAGTGGTGATTTAGATCTAGACCAAACAAGTCCAGAGGAACAAGCCAAAACTGAGGTGCTGTTCAAGTGTCAAATGTTGCTCTTCAATCAAATGAGAAAGAGACAGAAGTTACCCTCCCAGCAGAGACAGAGAAGTAGAAAATAGTGCACATTAAGACCTATTGAGTCAGCAATGCAGATCTCAATACTACTTGGGAATTTTTAACATCTTCCCATTTTAAAGTCTTGGTCTAGCTTTCCACCAGCTTATTTGCAATATTACACAAGATCCCAAGATAGAGGAAACAGAGCAAAACAAGCTACGATTCTGTTTGTCAGTGAACAAATGGACAAGTTAACCTTGTAACTCCACATATTGGTCCACAAAGTCTTCAAGTTGAGGTTCGTAGTCCCGCAATAATTTGTAAAACACTTCCAGAACTACCTCAGCTACTTCCCACTGCAGATAATGAAAAAACAAATAATACACAGATTAAGGCTGACACTGAAGCAACAAAGCCAAGATAACAAAGAACACAAAACACAGTGCAGTGGTGTACTGGATCAGAATCATGGCTAGCATTTCAAAATTAGATAGTCATGCCAACAACACTATACTTCACCATGTCAAATCATTTGAAAGCCCAAGCTTTCTCTCTGAAGTGAAAGGGGAACACTGAAACAGATTTATTACCTGCTTTAAGCTCTATTATACAATATACATATTAGGATATTGTATTATTGGATTTATTGCTTATGAGGATAAGCAATAAATAGTTTTTATTAGGTACACAGATCAGAATAGATCAAGAATAGCCAGCTTCCAGGATGCAGTTTAGCATGTGCCTCCATCCAGAAGTATTTCATCCAGAACCAAAGCCAAATTCCTTGGTTCAGCAAGTCAGAAATATTTTCTGAGGTAATATTGAGAAAAGGACAAATGTGACTTGTGGGTTTGGGCGTGTCATGTTCAGAAATCATTAGCCATGTAGTAGACTTGCAGAATCCTGCACAGCAAATTGAAATTTAGGAATACGAACTTCTTTTTTAAAAGATACAAAGACTCCTTTGAAGTATATCCTGACTCGTGAGTTGAAATATCACCTGTTTGCAGAATCAAAACACTATCAAATGCTCCAGGTTACTTTAGCACAGTTTTCTCAAACAGATCTAAGCCACATCAACAACTATATCCTAAGAAAATAAATATTTTCAAACAAAACTTACTTTTTCAGCAGCTCTCCGGTAAGCTCTGGTGCGGAATCGGAGAAACACAGAATCCCTGAGGAACTGGAGATAGGGATCAAAGCCTGGAGGACGGAGACCTGCTCCCAGGTTAGCTGGGAATGAACTCTCCACCAGTGTGCTGATGAGTCGACAGAAGGCGCGAGTTAAAGGATATTCCTCATATCGGGACTCTATCTCATTCAATTCAACCTTCCCAGGACGGCAGCAAAAAGAGGAGACGAATCACAAATTTTTGGGGAGGAAAAAGCATGTGAGAAATAATGTAATAGCATCACCTGTGGATTACTTCACTGTGAATCAACTTAGCAGCATTTCTGTCTACAGTACAACACAAACAGAGCAAAAGCAGCAAAGCATCAGCACTGTTATTCCAGTTCAGCAACACACATTCATTCCTTTCTGAGCTGCTAGAAGATATGCCTCAACATTCACCCACTTTGTTTTTATTTACCGCTGTTGTTAGATGCCAAGTGAGCTATACCAAGATGTAACCAAAGTGAGTCCAATTTAGGAAAAAGTTAGTAAGAAGTGCTCATGAGGAATTCGAGGATTTAGATGCTGTTCTGTTACTAGTATGAAGCTGAACTAGATGCAAAAATGGGTAAAATTTTCCAGAAATTACAAGCAGGCTTGAAAGTACATTACTAAAGCAAAGAAACAACAGCGAAAGCAGTGAAACAACAGCGCTTATTAGAAAAGTTTCCCACGGTTGAAGGAGAGGCAGCCTCTGCAAGTGCTTCCCAAATGCATATGCAGATGATCAGAGAGGCTGCCAAAGTACAGAGACTCTCTTACCTCAATACCAATTGCTTGTCTCTGGCCTGGACTTCTCACCGTTTGTAATATCTTCAAAACAGAAAGAGAAATGAAAACAGACCAACACATTTCACATAATCAAAGTGCATCTCCATAATTTTTATCAGGAGTAAAGAAAAGATACTCATCACATTTTAGATCTAAGAAGAGGTTTTCTAAATCCTTTTAAAGGATAAAAAGCTAAGATTTTTCTGTCTGAGAGGCTGAATTATGCTTGACAGTTTTATGCTTCCAGCTTTACGTTCGCCAAGATCTGCATTACGTTTTCACATTAATGGCTTTTATCTTATACTGGGTAGAGGAATGACATTTCCTTCCTTATCTCTTACAACAGTATATATCAAGAAATACCATAAATTAGGAAGCAAAGGTGGTGAGATGTCATTATTGTCAGGGTCTCTTATTAGCAACTAAAAATAAGGCAGCAATTACAGTTCAAACAGGACTTTAGGAAACCTGTATTGATGTAAAATAAGCAAAATAACCTGTATTGATGTAAAATGACAGTATCTTTGAGGCGATACTGTGATTTTCAAAATTGTTTCAAAACTTAAGTGAGTGAAAAAAATTATATTCAACAATGGCAAAAAGAAAATTTAGGAGGAAATGCAGTACTATTTGAAATATACTACTGGCAATTTCAACAAACTCAGCTGCTACAGTTCTAAGCACTGAAAATCCTAAAATACCTGCGTATATTCCAGGGATTGCCAGAGTGAAGCAGCTATTTCAGGAGATCTTCCAAAAGCAGTAAGGGTTTCTAATAGCTCCGCTTTCAAAATAGGAGGAATGCTGCACTGTAGAAGTCCCAGGATGACCACTACTGGTGTCCACTGAGGGTGCTCACAAAGAGCCAAGCGGGCATTCTCACTCTACAGAGTGAACAGAAAACAGAACTGCAGATTATTACTTGGAAGGTTTTTCATACCTTACAAACTCTAATTCATGGTTCAGCACCAAAGACTCTGCTTTGTACTTGAAAGAACGCAAGGTATCAAAAAAATAGTAGACAATTCCAAAGCCAACCATTTTAATTAAACAAAAAGCTGAGTATAAAGACTTACAAGTACTAAAATTGTGCCTATCCACACAGAAAAATTATTTGGATAATACAGGCTTCTTATAACAATCTGCTTTTTTTTACTAGACAATTCATGGAATTAGTCTTCAAGTACTTACACTCTAGCAGCTTCTTCAAGCATGGGTAGAGGGACTTTTATTAGTATTTCTATTACAAACATTCTATATACTCCTATCTCTATATATTTCTATGAACTCACCCTTCATTTGGATGTTTTCAAAGAACTTGTATCAATTTGTTTTAGTCTAAGAACAGGGTCATCACTCAGGTAAGCTCACTAGAGACTCTGAGATGAACGACTGGACAGGATCAAGCCTCTAGCCTCATCAAATGGTAATTCCTTGCATCCTTAGAACAAATTTATCTTCATCCCAGATTATGATTTGATGATGACACAAAATATTAAAAAGTTCCCTTTCTCCATAAATATCCAATGACACTACAGCTCAAACAGGATCATCCTATTATCATTTCCACCAAAGATGATTTTTAAAAAATATATTTAGTTGCACTGCTGTCTTGTGTTTGTGTTCAGCAAGACCAAGTCTACCTCACTATATTACAAAACTTCTAGGCTGCAAAATCTGGTGGGTACTTAAGAGCAGCATTCTACACTATTCAGAATTACACAGACAATTCACAATACAAAATGATGCACTGCAATTTTATTCTCCCAGAATTCTCTTCCATACAATTCATTAAAATCATTTTACACCCTTGGTTTGGGGACACTTAAAATCATAACCGTGGAGGCAACTTTCACAGCTGATCACATTCCTTGCCAAATTTCTACCACTTCCTTTTGAATTCAACAAATACTTTTGCTTTTTCAAACTCATAAATAAAGACAAAGAACTTTCCTACTCCATAGTAATTTATTGTGAATATACCTCACTTCTGAAAGACATCTTCATTACCAGCACTAGAGTCAAGGAAGCAAGAAAACCAGCAATATCAACAACACAGGAATAGGCATCATCTCTTTCTGCTTCACCTACACCTTCAGTGTTTGGTCATTACAATTATTCCTGATGCTTCGCATACTTTTGGAGTTCACTAATAAAATGACAACTGCTAGATAAATTTTCCTTATATATTTGTTTTGGTCAAGGAGAACTTCAGAGCTGAATGATGATGATTTGCAAGTTAAAAAAAAAGTATTAACAAAGAAAACAAAATAAAGGCTACTTACCCAATTGACTATAACAGTGGTCAGCTGTAAAAATGCAATTAATCCATCCTGTTCTTTCTGTGTGATGCCTCGGAGAGGCAGGTGACGGTACTGGACACTGTCTGCACTTGGCAAGTCTTTCCTTAAGTGCTCATGATAAAGCATCAAGGAGTGGAAGAAATGCTCCCAGGAGACAGGACTGCCACCTGCTCCTTGGATGTTTTCCGCTAGAAAAATGACAAACAGGTGACAAGATTTTCTTTCTACTCTTCCACAGGGTAGCTAAAACTAAAAGGAAAACTTTCTTATCTAAAGGAAAAAGTAAAGTTCAAAGGAAAGTTATTGTATCCAAAATGAATCACTTACGTTTGGGGACTTTTGCTTGTTTATGGTTTGAGACAGAAAGGTGCTAATACAAAGAACTAGTATAACTAAGTTTTCTGTTTTATGATTTGGAATCTTTGCAGCATTTTTTTGTATCTTCAAAGTAGGGGGATTTTTGTAATTTGACCAATGCAAAATGAATGCAAAACACAGGACTGACCAGCATCTCTTACTTTGAGAAAGTGCTACTGTATTACATGTATCAAAAAATTCTAACTGAACAAAGTGCTTCTGAACAAAGTTAGGTCAGGAAAGTTACATCGTATATTTTGTAAATACAGACAACTTTAAGACATTACTTATTTTTTGTTTTATAATAAGCAACACTGACATTCTGCATTTCTTATGGTGCTAAGACATGGGATGTTTTTAAAAAAAACCATTATTTCACTGGGTGAATTGCTCACTACAGTGCTCAAACATCTAACTACCTCATCTGTCAGGTTTTTTTTCAGATTACAGTTTCAAGTAGACTTCCAATTTCACCTTTGTAGCAATAATGAAATGTTAAAAGTATGAGACCACAATTCATGTCAAATGAGTCTTTGCACTTTTCAAAAGAAAAGGAGTTGAGAAAGAGCTGAAGTGTCACTTCTCTTACCATGACTACTGCCATTGACTTTTAGCAAACTAAAGCAGTAATGAGCACACTGAGGCCCACTAGCCAGTCCCCGCAGCATTTTCAAGTATGGGATGTAAATTGTGGAAGGAAGTAGATCTCCCATTTGCCTAACAAACTTTGACAAGACAACCTAGAACAAATAAAGATCAGTGTTTAAAAAAAAAAAAAAAAAAGGAAAATCTGAGTATTATAGGAAAACATTAAGAAGTAAAAGTCAGGAAACAAACTGTAATGTAATGAGGGTGGGGTAGACAAGTTCCTTTGTAGACTGGCCTATTCAGTCAGACATGTTTGAAAGGGGAACTAAACAAAATAACTCATGTGACTGCAGAATATACTAACTCTGCAATTCTGTATTTCTAGTAACAAAATTTACTTCAGCTCCCAAATGTTCCACAGGAGTATTATTAGCACATCTCACAGTGCAAGTTAAGAAAAGAATTCAGTGTGCTTGTCATACACCTGAACAGTGACTCACACACACAGGGGTTTCTTTCAGGGTCATATTAGGCTTGCTTGCACCTGGCCCTAATTTAAGTTGCCAGTATTCTGGGTGGGTCTTGGGATGTGTCTCATTTGTCTCGTACAAGGTTTTGCCTAGCACTGCACAGCCCTTAAAGAAGCATTGAGGGCTGACAGCACTCCAGATGCCCAGAGGTTTTGGAATGTCTGCTTTATCTGCTTAGATTGTGTCTTCATTCTAATTTGAAGTTCTGTCTCTTATGAACTGTAATTTTACGACTTTTTACCCCTAAAATACTATCAACTACAGTTAATTAAGTTTTGGGTTTTTTATTGTTAAGGAATCTAACTTTTCAGTTACATGAAAAAGGCACATAGAAGTCATCAGACAAAAAACACAAGAGAACTATCAGAATCCATTTAGCAACTGTAACAAATCAAACCTAAACAACATTTTCACAGAGGTTTGTTAGTACTCTTTCTTGCTAAGTTTATTGACAACCATGAATGGCTGGCAGTAGCTCATTTTAGGGCAAGCAACAACAACCATGCCATGCAGAGTAGGACACATGCAAATCAGTTATCGAGAAAAGGTAAGGTCTTCTTAGAGGTTATCTGTAATAAGGATACCAAAAAATTTGTTGCTTGAGGGTTTTTTGTTACTTTGGTTTTAAGTTCCTAGTGAGTACTCAAGAAAATTGAGATAACCTGGCGCTGAGGGGGTCGCTGGTGCGCTACTCCAAGGTAGGAGCCCATGATGGTGGATGTCTGCAGGGGCTCCGACGGACACCAGTACTCATGGGCAAGCTCCAGATTAAAGGGGTCCTTCCTGTACAACTCGGCGATCTGTCAGAAAAAGGAAGACGCTAGGAAAATATCAACTCCAAGAAGAAAGAAACAATTACTTCAAAAATAAGCACTGCCTGCTTCTAGATTAGCTAAACACATCTGAGAGGCAAAGGCAACTTTCTGAAAATCACAGCTTCTAAATAACAGTATTGGAACTAGTGACAGCCAGGAAAATTCAAAATGCACATACCAGTGAAAATTTAGTAATTTTCTATTTAATTATTATGGATTAAATCATTGCTAAAAGAACCAAAGGCATTTCTCCTTAAACAACCATATGCCAACCTTTATACATTAATTTTACAGTTTAGTTGGCATCATAATTAGAAACCTTATCTGCTATCTGAACATACAAATTTCTCAGAGCAAATTTGTATTTCTTCATTTAAATTTACTATAGCTATCTGAGCTGCCTAAGAAAGCATTTCACTACAAATTTTCCTAATGTCCTATAACCTAAAGGAGTATCTTTGGAAAAGACTAGTAATACAAGCTTTTAAATTACCAGAAAATATAAAACACTTCAGTTCAGTACGCAAATCTGGTTTTCAACATGGATTTTTCTGAAAGTGCAGTTAAGTAACTCTAATAGCTAATATTTAAACAAATATAAGTTTTTTTATTTCCATTTTATTTTATTTTGATTTTATTTATTTTATTAAAAATATGACAGAAAATCATTATTTGAAATGTATACTTATGGTCAGAACTCTACTGAAATAAGGGAATTTGTAATTTCATCAGCCTTGATGGAGTCACCTTACTGAGCCTACTCTACAGCAAATATAAAACAGTCTTCCCCAACTCTCATTACAAATATATCAACACATGAGAATTATTTAAGCATTTAAATTATTTATCAGAGTAATTGTCAACAGTGGGGTAAAACCTCTAAAACCTTCAAATGTAAGAAACAATGAAGTATTTGCTTACTAAAAAATAATAAAAACCATGAAATTAACATCAGAAACCAAGGCAGTAAATTAACTCCTTCAGATGAAAAATTATAGAAAAGTGTCTGTACTTAAGGAAAAAAACAACATCCCAAAAGGGAAAGATCCAGCACCATATGGCATGATTCAGGTACAAGTTTCAGATGACAAATGAAAGTCACAATCATTATTTGTCACAGTAATTTACAAGAAAATAAGGCTTACTAGAAGCATTAAATGCTCCAGATCTCTCCGAAGGGAAATAGGTGGATCGTTACCCATCTGAATACTCATGTGGATCATGCGAGCATCTTCGTCAGCACGGTTTCTCAGCTGCTTCACCTGCAGGATTTATCAAGTGGAAAAAGAAACAGTGGTCTATATTTAGCTAAGAATGAAATAGAACAGAAATAACACAATTGTCTACATGGCCTTTTAAAACTAAGAAAGCAACCGTACTTGCACAAACATGACAAGAATATTCAATCTTCTTCAATCCTCTCTCCCCACCAAGAGCTTGCACTCAAAGTTATAGTCAATCACTTACTTTCTGCCAAAGCCCTCAGCACATAGCAAAAGCCCTCAACTTGCATCATGGGAGTTTTTCCTAACTGACTGCACCAGGTACTTTGGTTTGGCTCCAAAAGATGGATCCTTTTCCTCTTTTTAATTTACAAGCCAGACAGCTTAGTTTCAAAGGATGCTAGACCATTATTCACAAAGAGTGAAAAGAAACATGTTACACAAATGCAAACATGAATGTAAAATACAGATTCCTGAGTATAGATCGGTGGGTTGCACGTTTCTTCACCATTAAAGACTACTTCTACTTGCAGCTACCTTATGACTTGAAAAGGACTGAACTGATGCACCTTTGGAGTTACTCTGTCTCAGCCAGAAGCATTATCACATGTCAATAAATACCACAGGAAAAACAAAAGAGAAGAGCAAGAACTGCAGCAATTTTTAAAGAAAAAGTAGCCATTTAATCAGCATCCTAAACTTCTTTGTGTTGAAAATGCTAATTACTAAACAAAAAACAGCTGACATTTAATTTTAAATTCAAAAAGCTTTTGACATGAGACCCCAACAGAGGTTTGTAGAAAGCAAACTGACATGAGATTAAAAGTTTTGTTAAATATTTAAGGAGACATTGAAGAACAAGGAACAGAAGTAAGCAACCAATATGACACAAAAAAAATAAAACAAGTTCACAGTCAACAGAGACTAGTTCATGGTCTATAATACATCTCAATATGCAAAATTGAATGAGCAGCAAAACAATTGTGTCTCATTGGGAAAAAATAGTTTAAAAATAATAATAACAAGAAAAAATTATTAAAAACTAGAAGTAACTGTGGAAAGGGTCAAACTAGCTAAATCTGTATACTACCTGAACAAGAAAAAAAACTGTTAATAAGTTAAATAACCCATTATTTGAAGTACTAAAGCAAATTATCAAGTTCTGAATGAATATAATGGAGGCAACAAAAGATTTACTCAAATCATCATTGGCAAGCAGCATAAATGCAAAAACTATGCAGAAGAATTAATTAAAATGCTGACTTAGAGATTTAAGTAAAACTGAACAAAGGTTATACAGATACACAAAGCGCAACAAAGATCCTGCAAAACAGACTAAAATTTGAGATTCAGTAGAAACAGCTGAGGACATTAGCTAACCACTACCTATCAGCAGTTAAGACAAAAAGTTGCCTTGGCTATACCTCAACTGCCTAATAACAATTTCCTGTGAAACAACTAGTACTGGTTTAAACCAAACTAGAATGCAAGTCAATGGTCTGATTTTGCCTTCTATCCTGTATTACAAAATCCTGCTTGTAATGAACATCTCTCTTTATGTCCAGGCATTAGCTACAACCAATTGAAAATCTGAGCCAAAGCAGGAAAAAAACCAAAAAAACCAAACCCAAACTGAAATGGAATTTCAGCATTCATTTAAATTTTAATTATGTAAAACAAACACTACTACCACCATAAAAGCTTGTGTTGCAAATCTCACTACACTGAAGTGTTTTAAAAACCACATGTTACTTCAGTATGGAAAACAAACCCCAAACATTATGGCTTCAAGCGAAGAGGTTTTCTAAAGCACAGGACCTCAAGCTGAGCATCACGTCTGAATCTCTGTGCTACCTTGTCCAAATAATAGAAACACAGAAGAGATGCCCACCTTTCTCAGTAAGTGCTATTCACACAAACAACTTACTTTCATTGGCATGAGTGCAAGGAAGTCCGTGACAAGGTTATGGATTTTGCGAATGTAAAATTCCTCCTGGTAGAAATTTTCAGACGCCACAACAGATTCAGTCAGGAACAAGAAAACATAATCAGCAATCGCTAGCTCTGCCATTGCCTCGTCTGCCTCAGTGAATTCTGCTAGAGCTGGGCAACAAAATTCAAGGGAGGGGAAGAAGTAAATAACAACCTACTACCAAACAAATATATTTCAGGATACACAGCTGACATGCATTTTTCCACATTTCTATCAACTCTGTTTTTTATACTCCAAAGGACAAGACAGAAAAAAAATTAATGGCAGATGATGACCTCAACTTCTTGTTTTAATAACTATTACAGTGCATATCCACTTACCCTAAAAAATCTAAGGCAGTCAACCAAGAATCACAAACCAACCTTAATTAAAAATTGATTATAATGTTTGCATGTTCTTTATTAGATATTTTGGACTAGACTCAATTGTGACGTAGCAGAAAGACAGAAGGTTTGTGAGGTTTGGAAAAAAGAAAATTATGAATAGATTCATCATCTCAAGATGCTAAGGTCTAACATCTATAGATATTTAAACACAGTCAAGAATCTACTCTGGATTTAAGCAGATTTAAATGATACTAAAGCTGAAAATGAAATCCTTGAATCTTCCAGTACGTTAAAATCTCCTTCACTTCAATGAGGCACTATTATTGTCTAGTAAATATACTTCTACATCTGTGTAGATTTCAGAGCAATTCAATTCTCTACCACCAAACTCCCATAGAAAAAGTTTTAAGGAAGTAAATAACAACACTTCAGAAAGGTAATAGATCCTTTGACTTACACCACTTGCAGCCTCTGAGCACTAATGTGCAGCAACTGAACTTTACCTGTCACGTCAGAGAACTGGGATATTCCTCGCAATGTCAGTGCCCAGGCTAATCGAACAGTGGCTTGCAGGCCTGGTAATTTCCAGGGCTGACACTCCTGAAGCCGAGTGTGGATCGTTGCTATGTACTGCCTTTCTGCTAGCAGAGGGAGCCGGTGCATCAAGTCTTCAACAACAAAAACACAAAACCAATACTCGGTAAACAAATGTGAAAAAACACATGCAAAATCCTGCTAATTTGTTACTGATCAATAATGAAACTGCTTAAACGTTTAACAATTTATCCATGTGCACAGTGTAACCTCTGGGAAAGCCGCCAGCATTACCTTCACGATCCTCTGCCCCTTGTTCCAGAAAGCTGACATCAAAGCAGTAAAGGAGAGCCATGAGAAGAGACAAGTTCACGCCATCCAATGAGCCATCGGCTTCCACCGTTACCTTCTCCAGGTAACTTATGAGGATTAGAGTGTCATCCTTACTCAGGGGTGACTGACAGGTCCAGACAAAGAGACTTTCAGCCAAGGACTGTCGGCATTCTTTAATGAGATCAGAAACCTTCACAAGACAAACAAACAAACAATAAAAACCAACCTCGTGAATATACCTATTCTGGTAACATGCTTGATTTGTTCTTCTCAGTCAATCATGATGACTGGCTTCAACTAAAAATCACTCTAAATACAGCAGCTACAGAAAATGCTGGGTTTATTTGCTAAACAAAAAAAGGACACTTCTGCTTGTTAATTGCATTTATATTCCTATGTATTTCATGAGAGGTGTGAGTAGATACCTGGGAATATGACTACACACAAACCAGCATCCCTGCTGAGGTCAAGAGAAATCAATCTAAATAGAAGTTACATAGCTGTAAATGTATCACACAGAAGGCATATTCCCTGTCTCTAATTGCACAACTGCACGGGCAGATACCCCAGTTACCGTCAACCTTCCCTTTGCCCAAAAAATTAATCTTCCGGTGAAACTAAGGTAAATTAGGGTAATCTAAGATAAATTAGAAAGATACTCTTTCCACAGTTTCTAGATTCATAGTAAAAGTGTAAGGCTAGTTCTTTATCCAGTGGAAAGTAAATTGATTTATTATTACACAGAATGATTTTTAGGCAGATCACTCATTAGAAAGGAGATAAAAAATTAAAACAATACTGTTTAAAATCTTCCTGCTAGCAAAATTATGCTGCAGTTAGTCACAGTGTCAATTAAGTCCAAGAAGTACAAAGATGACAATGTATTTTCAAGCAATTTTCACTTGACTATTAGAAATGCTTTCGTTCACATTAACACAACTGGGTTATTAAGAGAATTATTCACCTGACTCAACTTGGTTTTAATAATTTGTGAATTACTTCACTTTTCATACGTCAACAGAGCAGATAATGGTAGTGCTGATAATTTAAGATAGAGACTTCAGAATTAAAAAGAAGAAATTTACACACAGTGTAAATATTAGGCTTAGATTTTTACTGTTACAACTCTTCACTAAAAATAAGACATGCCCTAGAGCCTGGGAGCAACAGCAAAATAAAAATGCAGGAAGCAATGTGAATCCCACACTGGTATTGTACAAGCTGTGGAGCAGTACCTGTGTTCTCAGACAGCAGCAGACTTTGTGGAAAGGTAAAGGACTCCTGGCAGTCTACCTCTATCCTAATGTGTTGAATAACACAGAAGAATATCCATGCGCAGTGAATTTTACCTCTTTGCGATGTTTCTCACTGCCCAATCCTCGCTCTCTCTGGAGTTTATCAAATTCATTGTTCAAATCAATGTGAGACACAAGTGTGAGGATCTTCTGAGTCAAACCCTGCTCCATTAGGTCATCTGTAAAGCGTGTTGTCATGGAAATTAACTCTTGACTGTAACAGAAAGAATATAAATTTAACAATCATAGTTTTCCAGTCACAAACATGTCTAAAATACTGAATCCCATAAAATGTATTTGATTACAAAAAAACATACAAATAAATTATATTCAGAGAGCAACTAAAGGTGCATCACTAATCAGTAAGGAGTGCCCTCAAAACATTACACTGAAGGGATACAGAGTCTTCAGGTAGTTGTAGGTTCAATAACATGGAATATGAGAATACAACAGGGATCAGCTAATTAAGATTTCTATTCAAAGGAAAAAGTATTATATACAAGGTGCGCATAACTCACAAGCTCACAGGCTGTTTCTTACTAGTAAATGCAATTGTCCAGATACTGCACTCAGAATTTATATTTACACTAGAAAACATTTTTTCATCTTTCTCTAGCCAACTTGGAAGCAGTGTGCACTGCTTTCTTTTACAAGGCAAAAAATATTAGCATATAATGTTCACCAGTAGATAGTACATTCCCTTTAAGTAAAGCCAGGATCACAATTCCCTTTTACAGTACACAAACTCAGAACACAGCAGTGTCCTCAAATACTGAGCAATGACCACAAGTAAGAGCAACAATGACTGGAACAGCTTCTGAAATAAAATACTGCCAAAAGGTGAAGTAGCATAAAAGAACTGAAAGTAAAATAGATATCCCTATAATCCAACAAAAATATGTGCAAAAAATGATTATGCTTAAGAAACAAACATCAAAGCAGCTGCATCAGGTTACAAGAAAAAAGCAAATAAGTGACTATACATATTCCCTTCAGTCTAATTAGTTCTAAAAGCACTCAAAACAAAGAGTTTTGATCAGCTTATTGCCCAGATACAGACCTGAGTTCCAATGTCCACGTCTTGCCTTGGCGTGACTGGATGAGGGTTCGCAGTGAATTGGCAATGCATCTTTTCCCATCCCAGTACAACAGAACCGCCACGAGGCCTCTTGTAAGGCCCGGAAAGTGAGGCTGCTGGTGCTCTCCTAGTGAATGAAAATGCACAGAAATAGCCAAAGAAAGTTGAACACACATGCCTTGATAACAACTCTATATATTTGTATTTCTAATTGAAATACAAATATCGCATTCAAAGTAACTGTGCTTATTCACTACCACTCTGATTTCTTTCAGACACTTAAAAGAAATCCCAGATATTTTGGGTGCTATTGGTAAAATTAATATTCAACTATTAAAATATACCAAAAAAAATTTTTTTAAGTGTTAGTCCATAAATATTCTAGTCCAAATAGTATTTGCCACTCATATGTACCCATCTTAATAATCAATTTGAGATGATTATCATAGAAATATCTTTTATTCAAAATTAAATTTTCTATCTGAAACTCATTGAAAATTCAAGTTCAAAATAGAAAGTGAGCCTGATTTGAAGATGGCTTTCCAAAGGTGACAAACTTGCAATCTACTTCTTCAATGAATTTTTCAAGTTAATGGACAGTAGCTAGTAATAACAACTAACAATTTTAACTTAACAATTCTAAAATCAATCTTCTACACAAAGAATATGTCACTCTCCAAAATACTTCTCTTACTAATCAGTTATTAGATTACAGAGTCCTACAGCAATGTATAACTAACACATAATTTGAAGAATCTATTACACTGTTTTATGGGAAAATTCTCAATCATGTTTTAATTATGTTTAAATTCAATGACACAGAAAGTAAATCATAAAACCTCCTCAGAATATACCCCCCCTTTGCAATAGCTGAGCATACAAACATTAGGGTTTAGAACACTGCTACCATATGACATTACAATGAGAATTTCTTTTTAAGAACATTCTGTGATAGGAAGCTAAGGCCTTCACTGTATCATGCATTCACCTCAAACGTACACTTAAATAAGAAGGCCCTATTTAAGCAGTATTTCTCCAGATCTTAAGTATTTTCCCTTCTTACCAGCTAGAAGGAGCTCAACAGCTGCCAGCTCTCCAATATCAAAGAGGTCACTGAGGATAAAGGCTTCTCTGATGAGCTGCTCTGGCAAAAGCCTAGTTCCCTGCTGACCCTGGATAGCAACTCCTTCTGTGCTTGCTTTCTGAATTTTCTCATGCTGCTGAACATTTTTTGGCTGCAAGAAAAAAAAGCATCGGAAGCTATTCAAAATGGCAAGATCAAATACTGAATAAAGCTTTACATGTTAATCCTTCCTCACAAATACAGCTCTGTCATGTTAGGTTGTCATCATAAAAACAAAGGCAGTGTTTTTAAACAGAGATATAACGGCATCCTAAAAATGCTTCATGCTTGGACAGCAGTGGTGTCTTTGTGGGAACGTAAGAAAATAATCTTATACAATCAGTGCTGACATTTAGTTTGCTCAAAATACTAGTAGTTGAAAGTAAACTTCGATACAATTCTCAAAAGGAATTGGTATCAACTCAGTGAAAGACATCTGGGTTGTTGATCAGAACTGTTGTGTTATTCCCAACTATTCTCTACATCATTCCTTTTCCATTAAACTGAGATGCTAAAATATATTGATGAAACTCTATAGCTGACTGTTAAATTTTCCGACCTATCAATTTAAAAAAGCCATCTTCTATTGGAAAAATTACACCACTGAATGAAGATATATTCCTAGTTACTACCTTACAACCCACCAGCCAAGAAACAGGGAGGTTTTTCCCATTATCTGGCATTCTGAACAACACACATTCTGTATTTTTTAAGTTCATGGGTTCACCTGTTTTGTGTGTTTGTTAATCTGAGTGAAACATGAGCAAAACCAAACAAAATAGCTTCATGCTTTATTTCAGACGCACAAGAGTAACAAAAAAAGTTAATACTTGACTGATGGATCATTAGATACTTTTACTATTGCTTTCAAAATATCACTCAAATAATGAGAGAAAAAAAATCATCGTAGATTATCCTGCAGATGATACAATATAATATGCATGTATTATTTTTTCCTACTTAATACTATTTGTATTCTTACAGCAGAACAGGACTGGCATAACACATCTGGGTCATGTACTGTAAAAATGAAAAGAATGGCCAGGGTCTAAAATGGCATGTAAGACAACAACATAAGACAGAGTAAATCATCAACTCTCCAGCCCGTTTCAGAAGAGAGCATTAGCCCAGTACCGGATTTCTGAAGAGAGAAATGAAGTCAGATTTGTGCTTCTTTAAAACTTGATCGAGACGATGAACAGCTTCAGGTTGTCTTTTCCAAATGGCATTCATTACAGTCTGCCATATGTCCTTATATGGACCCCACAAGCTTGCAGCTAAAAGAAGAGATAAAACAATGTATTTGAAATAGAGAAAGGAAGAATACAAATTATTTCTATATTGCATTCAATAAGTAGACCCTTTTTTGCTTTACTGTTACTCTTGGCATGTCAGTATACTCTTACACCCATCAAAAAAAGTGTATTTTCCTTTCCTAAGGCACAAAAACAAAAAAAACAACAATGGTCTGATATAAAATTTAATTGCATTTAGGGAAGTAAAGAACCAAAAAAGATTATGTACACACTTAATTCTGTTGCTGAAAGTCATCTTACAAGGATACTTACAATACAGGTATTGGGTTGGAAAGGACCTTTAAGGTCATCGAGTTTAAGCATCAATCTGATACTGCCAAGTGCACCATTAAACCATGTCCCCAGGTGCCACATCTACATGTCTTCTAAATCCCTCCAGGACTGTGACTCTACCACTTCTACAGAACATTTCAGAAAAGGACTCCCTTCACTATTAGCTAAACAACCCATGAAATCAAAATATACAATACCCTTGCATTACAGTCGATGGCTAAAGAAAAATTGTTTCAACCATTTCCAAAGATTACTACTTGAGTGAGTAAGTTGAGAAAACCAAAAAGCAGTTTAAGTAAAAGCAAGCAATTTAAATCACCCTCATTGCTCCTACACTGTCAGAGATGAACCAGTGTGTACTGAGCTAGTCATCTGGAAGGGGTGTAAAATCCTGCCTCACTAATCATAGAAAAACACTCTCTGTTGAGAGAGCACCAACTCCTTTGATTACTCAAACTGAAATTGATATCCCTCCCAACAATCAAAATGCCAATCTCCTAAGCTTCAAAGTACCTCTACAATGTCAGATCAAAGACTGCCATACTTAAATGGTGACATCTAGACACTTAAATGATGAAGCCATTCATGCTGAGTAGCTACACATGAATTTACAAATGACTGAGACACACATTTAGCAGTGCCAGGACAGCTGTGTCAGGCCAACCTGTAAAAAAGGGACAAATTTGCCTTTTCTGAGCATCAGTGTTTTGTAGAGTGTTGTACAATGCCTAGAAATAGCTACTACTGCATGCGTCATTTCACACTCGGCTGTAACTGGCTGTCCCACACAACTTCAGAGTTCAGATTTATTTCCACTTGAAATTGTCTTCTCACTCTCACTACATTACCAAGTCCAATAAACACCAGCAGCAAACCACAGTGCTTGCCAAAAGCCGTTCAACTTCTTCCCTGGCCCATTTGTTTGCTCCTGTCCCTACCACATAATTGCTTCGCACCAGCCCAAACAAACGTACTCTAGGAAATTAGAGCAAATTAAGGATCTAACTTCTCTAAGCAAAATCTAATCCAAAAAGGAGTTTATTTTCAACAGGATCACATCTACAACCCAGTTTGCTCTGCAATGGCACAAAGATGAACTATTGCAGAGAAAGGAATAAGCACCTGGAATAGGAAGAGGTGGGACTTCAGCATCCATGCTGACTTTTTCCCACTTGAGCTGTTCTGTTATTATTGTAGAAAGACTGACTGTCCCATCAGGGGTAGCAAGAAAAGACAGGCTGAGCTGCTTCTCTTGGCAACAGTAGCAGTTGATGCTTATATGCCTGAACATTTTGCCAAGTGATAGACTCAACCAGGATGATATGTCTGTTCCCATAACAATAAACTATAACCTAAGGCAAAATCTTTACTACTTCTAGTGCCACATCTCCTTTTAATTTTTCTCAAAGTTCCTGTAAAAAAACTCCTTATTTCTCTAGTTTTTTTAATTATAAGGCTACAGACTGTGCTGTGTAATTCATAAAACTACACTTGCTGTGTAATTCATAAAATAGTCTCTTTTGAACTACTCCAATTTTCACTTCAACAAAGCCATAGTTTTTTATGAAGAGTCTTTGCTTTATTACTGCTTTTCTGTGAGGCTACAGGGATGCAATCCATTCAGTGAGATCAAAAAGTCTTCTGTGTAAAATTTGTTCCTTGCTTGCCACAGGAATGGAGATTTTAATTCTATTAGCTAGAATTAAAAATTACCATTAACTGTCACTATTGACGTACAAAATCTTATTTACAGACCTTTTGGCCTATATGCCAGTGATAACTGTTTTTCACAGGGTCTCCATTCTCCTACTGTTAACCTAATGAAGCTCAACAAGAGTAACTGCAACATCTTGCACCCAATACAGAATCACTGCACAGGCTGGGAACCAAAGGAACTTCTGGAAAGCAGCTTTACCCAAGTGTCAAACATCCAAGTGTCCTGGCAGACAGGAAGCTGAACACCAGTCAGCAGCACAGGCTCATAGCAAAGGCTGCTATAGGCTCCAGGCTGTATTAACAGCTGTAGCCAGCAGATGCAAGTAAGTGATTATTCAGGCATCTCTCCCATACTAGTCTAGTGTCTAGTTTTGGGCTCCTCAGAGCTAGACACTGAAATAGTGAGCCAGAAAATAGGATTAATAAGAGGCTGAAAGAAGTGACCTGGTCCAGTCTTACAAAAAGAAGGCTAAAGAGGAACAGGGGCTTTGTTTTCTCTAACTACTGAATGACACGACATGTAGAAAGCAGGGCAAAAGCCTGGATATATTTCCCTTTTGCCTCTTACGCCACATAGCATTAGGACACGAGTGTAATACCGAAACGATGCCTAACCACGTGCACACCGAGTTACCGCAGCCCCCTCTGCGCAAGGAGGCCTCGGCTGCCTGACGCGACTCCCCTCCAGGATCAGCCAGGCATGGCGGCAGCTCTGACCGCGGAGCTGCGAGCCCGAGCACCGCCGCACGGGAGGCCGCTCTCCCAGCACACCGCGCCCCGCACAGGGCGGGCTCCCCGCAGCCCTTCCCCGCTGCCCGCCCGGGCCTCGCCTCGCCGCTTCGCCACGCCCGGCCTGCCCAGGGCGGCCGTCCCGGTTCCGCGGGCTCGGAGGAGAAGCGCAGGGCCGCCGGCGGCCTTGGAGCGGGACGGCCGCGGGGAGAGGCGGAGGAGAAGCCGCAGCCCCGCGCTCAGATTGTTCTTACCCGAATTTACCGCCAACGGAGCCGCCATCTTGGGCAGAGGGAGGCGCGTCGCGGCGCCGGCGCCCGAGGAAGGCCCGGCCGGTCCGGCGCGCCGGGCTGGGCGTGCCGCGCCCCGCCTCGCTGCCGCCGCACGGCGCCGCTGGGCAGCACCGCGGGGCAGCTCCCGCGCCGGGCTCCGGCAGGGGCACGGGCAGCGGCTCCGGCGGCGGCGGGGCAGCCCCGCGCCCGGGCTGATGGGAGCTGTAGTTAATGCTGGTTAATGGTTCCGCGTGCCGGTCGGCTTCGTGTTCCCTCGGGGCGGCTGCGGGAAAGGGAGAGCGCCGGGCTTCCGCCCATTCGCTCCTCTGATGTAAATAACACACCGATTCCGTGCCGTTCCGTTTGTCTTTCCCTCTTCCTTTCCATGCCACGCTCAAGTGAGTCTTTCCTTCCAAGCCCTGCCCTATAAGCCGTTTTCACTTAATATGGCTAAATACCTGAATTCAGACACTGCACTAGGAGATACATTTATTAGAATAATTTAATTTCTTTTTTAACTGAAAAAAGATCACCAGGATGATTCCAGCTTGCCTGGTTTCTGATTGAAGTCTTAAAAAAATAGAGACAATAAATGATTTTTGCATATGAATTAGGGTTTACAATCTTGTATGGGGGAGGAAAAAAACCAAAAAACCACCCGCTCTGATAGGAGTTATCCTGTGAAGAAAGCTGCATTTAAAGTATGTGCAAGAAAGAAAAAAAAAAAGTACCAGGCACAAAGAAAAGAAAATAAAAAGCATGTTTATACACTTACTTATCTGGAGCTGAAGAACAAATAACAAGTATCAGTAGCTTAGAAGTAGTCTGTGTCTGAAGTCAATTTACCATTCTCCATCCCAGTAGTAATCAACATTCTTACAGAAATTCCTTCTTGTATTACCTTTAGGATAAAAAAATTCCACCAAAAGTACTCATTTTTAGTTCCAGTAGTTTCCCCTCTTGAACTTTATTAAACCAGTATTTCATGGTTGCAAAACCATGTCCAATGAACTAGACCCATGGGAAATTGGCAAAATAACTCATTGCCTCTGTAGATCTCCCCTATAATGGGATGGCAGAAGGGGTAATAGAGAGAGAGAGAACAGTGCTCCTGGGGTGAGAGTGAATTGGCAAGGCAGCTGTAAGAAAAAAGAGACAGAAAACAGAGAAACTGTTTCACTTAGTCAGAAGTGGAGAGAGAAATTAACATTTTAGAAAAGAGGGGAATCCTCAGAATTCAGTAGATGAATGTGTTCTCAATAATTTGGCCTAATTTGTTGATTTAGTCAAAGGTCCCATATTTTTTTGAGATTTACCTTATCCTGGTCTTAGCCGTGAACAGACTAGAGCTAAAACGATGAGAATGACAGTGAATTGTTCATTTCATTCCAGGAAATGAAGAATGCCAGGCAAGAGGTAAAAGTAGAAAATAAGTGAAGTTAGTCCCCAAGCAGCTGAACTAAAGCAGCCTTGGTACCTGGGTGGGGCATTCCTGTACCCTCTCCTGTGCATCTTCCCTGTGAGGCTGTAGTTCTGCTCCTCTGCTGCCCATGTGCCACACCAAGCCCCATGACTATGAAAGGCAGGTATCAGATAAACTTGGAGATGCATGTGCTGATTACCCAGCCACAGCAAATGCAATGGATAGCTTGAGGTTTTGCTTCAGTCCTTCCTTCCACAGCGATTCTAATTTTGATCTTTTTCCTTTATACCTTCCCTGATTTTCACTAAGCTAATGAGCCCTCTAGCCTTTGATCAGATTAGGTTGGAATTGACTCAGAAATTGCAACAGGTTCAAAAGTTACTGAAAAATTTGGCTTACAGTGTGACTTCCTAAGCTGTGTTTCTGTAAGGAACATGAAGTTTTAAAGCAGAGAGAGAAATAAATAATTGATTTTTTTTTTAAAGCCTTTCCCAGGCATTAAGAGCTGTCATATTTCTTTTGGCATTCAGAAACAGCCAGATTGCACCCACTTTTTTTTTGAACTCTGTTGAAGGAAAAAATCCTTTCTAACTACTGCAGATTTAGTATTTTAAATTTCCAAATAATTCTTTCCTCTCCTTGCCAATTGACCTAGGGTCACATAGCAACAAGAAAAAAAAAAAGACAGCCTGAAATAGTGAATGGCAAGGGGTAGGTCATTGGGCAGCTGAACTGCAGAAGAAAAAATACCACATTTGGCTCCAGCTGCACAGCATTTATTATATTCTTTCTCTGTCAGCAATGTGATATTTTAATGCAAAATAGTTGTGACAGTTCAGCTCCTAGTATGGATGAAGTAAGAGAGGCATCTAGATGGACCATACCATACATTCTGCACATATTTTTATTGGCATAACTCCATCCATCCATCCATCCATCCATCCATGCTTTAATGAGTAGGGAAGTCCATGAACAGTAATTCTTGCTTATTCTTGCTTTATTTGCTGTCCTTTAATTTAGGTTCCCATTGTTTACCCAGGAGCACTGACTGGTTTGGTAGTCTATTTTTGACAAGTCACTATAGGGAAAGAATACCTCATTCCTCTCCCTAACAGTAGCTCTCAGCAAGTTCTGCAACACAGATGGGTTCAAGAAGGGACACCAATGCCTTTCATCCTTAATTACTAGACAGAAATCTATGAAGTATCAAAGGTAGGCTGACACTAAATACTCAGGGATGGATATCAATTCCCCTGGATTCCAGGGAAAGGAGGTTCCGAATTGCCTGTAGGGTAGCGAATTCTGCTTGTGTGGTGAGATACATTAATTTCTATAGGTGGAAATAACTCTTAGTAATAATTTAAATTAGCTGCACAGTGGGAACCTACTCTTTGTAACTTATAGGTGGTTTGTGATGTGCTACAAGTAAAACATTCTTAGTTTTGATAGTACTGTATTTAGTGGTTCATAGTCAAATCATACATCAAGATATGAAGATAACAATGATGATGATATAATTTACTCTCTTTACATGTTCTTATTACCAGGAAGAATAATTACTAGCCAAAAAAAGAGTATTGTTCAAATGCCTAAGAGGCCCTACTTAATTTCCTACTTTTAATCTTTAGTGTCGTTATGATCACATCTTTCACATCTCCATCACATGATGGATAAAAATGAAAAAAGGCTTTTCGGCATTGCAGCTGAAACTGGAAAACTTGCCTTAAAGAAGTGCATTTACATAAATAGACCAGTCCTTGCATTGTGAAATATGCCTCTTTCCCAAAAAGCCAGAAACATTTGTGGCTACTGATTAGACCATAAGAATTCATAGAGTTTATGTTTTGTCTGACACTAACTCTGTGCATCTCAGCTTACTGTTCTGTAAAAATGCGTATAGCATCTCACAGCCGGCCTGGAATGCTGACTGAATGGATCTTCAACCTGGTCCCATCATCTGAACAGAGCAAAAATAATATATTTTTGTTTTATGTTAGTTGGCAGAGTGAAAAATCCTGAATTGTCTTATGTGCTAGCTAAATTTCCTAGAAACTTCTTAGCTGGCTATAATCCTGTCTTTGCTGTAAAAAGCATGCTTTATACATGGAGATAGTTAGCTTGGCATCAAATCTTAGAAAAAGGTCTGAGACATTTCCCTTCAGCATTTCTCAACAAAATAATTTTGTAATTTCTCTGTCTTCCATCCTAGATATTTCCAGTGTCACCATGGTATCTAAGCTCATCAAAGAAACCGTGGGAGGTTGTCGCTAGCTCATGTAAGTGGTTTATCTAGTCAAAAGCAACCATGAGCTAAAAGTTCTCAAAGTTATATGAACACCTTCTTTGGGGTCAGGGAGCAGGGGGAGACGAACAACAGCAAGCACTGCCCTTCCTGTGTAGGTGAGGACAATTAGTGACTATAGGCATCTGACCAGAAATGAATGCCTTGATAAGCAATATCCTGCTTTGTCAGTTGGGTCTCTATGAGCCTTGCTCAGGCTTCAGAGGAAAAGTGAAAAAATACTGTTCTTGGCTCTGTCCTGTATCGTATTTTTTCCCTAATTCCTGCTTTGGGGCCCTTAAAACTATCTGTTTTGTTTCTCTTTCATCTCTATTCTGGAATGAAGAATAGTCTTTCTTTTCCTGTAATAATATCTCCACTCAGCTACTGAAGGCAATGAGGCAGTTATTAGCCCAGAAGGTGATCTGATTAGTGTAATGATGTAGCTGCTAGTAATTGACAACAAGAGGTGCAGAAACCTTCAACCAAGGAAATGCTGGAAAAACAAAGCATAAGCAAAGTGAAAATATTTGATATAGTAAATAGAAGTCTTGGCACATCGACTGCCTTATTGATATTCATTCTGTTCAGGGGTTTACATATCAGCTTTATCCTGTAATTCACTCTGAGCACTTTCTAAAGCATGTTCTATATATTCTGCAGCTGACTTATATACTTCTTTCATTCTTTTGGGTTCCCATCTGAGAATGGGTGGGTTGGAATGAGTGCAAAGCTACATGAGTATAATGAGTTCACTTGGGGAACACTGAAGATGTGTAAAATTGCACAAAAATCTCTGTGCTATTAATGTAAAGCAGAGGGTTTTCCATAACTAGATACAATGCAAGAAATTGGGAGAGGGAGTCAATTTAAGCTAAATTGAAATAAATCATTACTTTATACTTACAAACTGAGTGAAATTGATACAAGAACCAATGAGTTTCAGGAAAAGGGTATCTTGCCATGCCATCTCTCCTGCAATGTAAAATTGCTTCACAAATTATGCTACCACATTTTTAATTATCTTCCCAGCTTTGTCCACTGCTTTGGAGTTCTCTGGGCAGAAGACAAGAAGCACCCTGTACACAAAAGATGTACGCAAAATATAGTTTGTGCACTTCTGACAATATGTTACTGAAATACTTCCCCTGTTGTGATGCTCTGAGATAACTTATTGGAAACAAAACCTCTGTAAATAGATAGCATGAGAAAGGATTAGCTTTCTGCTCTGGTCCATTTTTTTGTTTCATGTAAGTTTGCTGAGAATCAGGAAGAATTATGTTCAGGAGCAAGAATTTAAAGGACATGGACTGGACAAATTCGATTTCTGGAACAAGAAATTGTATTCATCAGCTCTGATGTCAAAATATTTCAATGGAAGTCACATGCCTGTTAAAGTCTTCTCCTGCTGTATTTGCATCACTCAGCTGCATTCCTGGGCATCTGCCTGGTAACAATATAATTTTGTTTTTTCTTATGCATCACTCTGAGTCCTCTTTAATGAGCAGTTTGTCTGCAGAAACAAGTCGTTATGGTGAGGTCCAGCCCAGGAGAAGCTTGAGGTACTGACTCATTCTGAAACACTGTAGAATAGGTTTGCTTGCAGGTATATTTAGTCTATAACTACACAAGGACACTAAGCTATGAGAAACCCCTAAAAATTAGGTGGCCGTAGTTTTAATGAGGATTTGATTATGCCTTTTGGGTGTCTTAGTTTGACATTGTTTCATATTGAATTATGATAAATGTGTTTCAAAGTATGCTTTCCCAGAATTCTCAGAAAGTCTAGTGTCAGTTTTGAGGTGAGATCTGAAGAGCTTTACAGGGAAGATTGATGCCTCCCTTTCACTGGAGGAGTTCAGATTGTTCAGGTTGTGAGAGGCTTGCTAAATTCTTCCCTTCCAGCTTACTATACAACTGCTACCTCCTATGAATGTTGGAGGAGTTTTGGGCATTCTACACTCTCAGTCTCTTGTTAGTGACACTTTGTGAAAAAAAATAAACTTCCACTAGATATGCAACTGGAACCTGCCAGGGAACAGGGCAGAGAAAATCCCACCATTCAAAAGGCTAATCTGACCACCAGGTGAAGAATATTTCTCTTGTGATTTGTCTCAGTGATCAAGTCTTTTTGACAAACACATCAGCATGTGTTTGACTCAAATACTAATTCGCTTTCTTTTCAGGAAAAAAAAAAAAAAACCAAACCAAAAACTTCTGTGTTAACTACCTTGCAGAGCTCTTGGAAGCCTTAGCCATATGTGAAAATGAACTACCAGTTCTGTCAACCTGACCACCTGTAACTTTTTTCCTTTACTGATATTCCAAACCTAGGCAATCTGTATGCATAAAGTGGATTTTTTTTTTTCTGATCTCAGCAAGAACAAAATAATGTTTTTATTTTAATTTTCATTGATCACAGCTATTCTTTCAATACTTTATGGTTTGTTTGCCCACTCAGATAAATCTGAGTGAGTCATATAGCCCTAGTGCTCTCAATAAACTGATTTGTTGTTTGAAAGTTGTGTCTTTTCTCTCTATTCATGGCTTCATGAAATAATGATCCAGCTCCAAATCTTGCCTCACATGAACTTTCACGCATAACGTGAGACAAGAAGCTAGCTCTTTGAGGAGCTAGTATCCATCTAGAGTTAACAGCCTACTTCATTTCTAGGAGTCCCTGTAAGCAACTTACCTCCTATTTAAATACAGTGCAAACACAAACTTGGACAGCTTCAGTTGAGGGGATAGTTGTTAACTGCTGGTATTTAAAATCAAGGGGAAGAATACAATGCAGTAGAGTAAGTGCACACTCAGCTCTAGTATCACTCAGGGCAGCGTGTGTTGTTCTCACCATGCTTCTCTGCCCACATCCCACATTTTCTCATCCAAATCACGGCGTAGATAGCTTAGTAAGAAGTTCTTCAATTCAAGCATGGCTGCCATTGCTAGAACCAATTGACACAAGGACTTCTGTGGTAGGACAGGAGTAATCGCCTCTTTGGTAACATTTTGTCACATGCTGTGACATGACCAAACTGCTGAAGCTCAGCCTTTTCCCAGTAGGGCACACCTTGCAGGTAATTGTGCTGTCAGTCTGCTCCATGGCAGTTGTCAGCCCTCTGCAGCCTGAGACATGCAGACGTCCTGTAAGGAGGACATACCCATGCTCTAAACTTGAAAACTCTATATAAGATGAAGATGAACCTTGAAAAACTATTTTGACTCTATTTATCATCTTAATTCCACAGTTATCTGAGAGGAAATGTATCAATTAAAGGTGAATGCTGTGTCAGAGGTAAGTTTTCTTAAGGAAGTACACTGCTCAGAATATTAGACAAGCACCTTTTAGAGCTTTGATGGTTCAGTCATGTCAACAATTAGAAAGCAATGCCCAATAAAACTTGATTAGGCCACCTGGTCCTTCTTTTTACAGGAGTACAACAGAACCATTATTCTTTCAGCAGTTTGCATGTTTTCAGACCTGATTGCTTTTTCTGTGCATCAAAATAGATGTACCTCAAAAATAGATACTTTACTTTTTAAACTATTTTTTTAAAAAACCCATGGTGGCATTTTCACTTAAATTATTAAATTTAACTAAACTTGAATTTTAATGAGATCTTGAAGATGAAAAATTAATTCCCTTGTCTATAGTAAGAGCTCAGCTAACTCACTGTTTACCTGTCCTAAGTTGAGGATGTATGACTTCACTCTAGTAGGAAAGGTCTGAGAGTGTTCCTTCTGATTTCTGTGTCTTTGAAGTAGGCCTGAGATGAGTCAAAGCATATACTGCTCAGAAGAATGAGCAAAGGTATATATTACACAGAAGGAAGGAAGTCCAATGTCTGGGTTCCTATCTGCAAAGAGGAGGAGTGAAGAAGCAAGCAACCAGCAACTCGCTTCTCTCTTGTCCCTGACTTTGGTCAAGTCTCTTTACACAAATGGGAAGCAGCTGGCTACCCACCCAATCTTTCCTTCTTAATCTATTACTTTGCCTATCTAACCTATCTAATCTCAGTCTTGTCTCTTTATCTGCCTTGTTTATATAGCATAATATTAGCTGCAGTAGGTCACACTCCTTTTGGCAAAAGGAAATATCTGTCTGGAAAATTGCAAGGTTGCAGCTGGAGCTTGGCTGGTGCAATATATTTACAAGCGTCAAAGTTCATGCCAACCCTTTAATGCAACGTCATACTTTCTTGACAGGTGAGCTCCTGTCAACCTGGCTTATGCAGAACACGAGCTCCAACACAAGAAAAAGTCAGTGGAAGTTCTCATAATGGGCAGTTCCTGTTTATACAGCAACCATGGAATCAATATGCAGGAGAAAGTATTGCATTTTCTCAAGTCATGCACTTTTTATTTCATCTCAGCAAATCCCATATGGCTGAGGCATTTTTATAAGAATGTGAGCAATTTTGAGCTCTGTGGAAAATGCTGAGTGCTGTTGGATGAAGGCAGAGAAGGGCAGAAGAGGAAAAATACATTCCTTTCAATGCACTAATATAGAAGGCAGTTAAGGAATATGACAATAATGAGCAATCATTCTGCCTTGTAATGTATGTTTTGCTTTAAAGAGCACGTGATGACTCCCTGAAGACAATAATAGGTAACATAATGAAGTCCTGTCTACACAGGCATGTTACTTCAAATATTTCAGATGAGTTGGCTTGAGTATATTTGTAATAATTGTTTTAAAGTGGCTGGACTTTCTTTTTTTGCACAAATAAAACCCAGGCTCACTAGCTCTCAGCTATGAGCTGCATTCAGTTCATGAGAGGATTCTACCCATTTTTGAATAATTTTCCCTCATTGTATAATGTGATAAGGTTTCTTTGGTGTCTGGCCCTTGAGTGCTCTCTTCTGTTACAAGATCATCTGGATCAAGTATGTTAATCACTCCTGCTGATGGCTTCCATTGCAATTCCAGTATATGTGTGCTCCTCCAGATGCACACTTTTTTTTTTTTTTTGAGTACCACCTCTTTCCTTCCCTGATATTGTCTCATGGGTTATATGTATCAACACATCCAGTCCAAACTTTATGGCACTGCCTCAAATATTACTATTTGTGACTGTTGGTCAAACTGAATGCAAGAGAGGGACATTGCTGAGAAATGGACTAGTGCTGCCATAAATCAAAATAACGCTGGCTTTTCTACAAGAGCTGAAGGGATGTGAACAGGACCTCCAGGACTTCTAACAGGCCAGAATAGGATAAGCTGTGAAAGATTTACCCATGGGAAGTCAACTGCTGATCTTCTCTATTGTAACAGACCCAGGTGATTTAAAACAGCTGTCAAATGATGTCACTTCAAATATGGAGTTCTAGGACTAATACTGTTTTCAAACCACTGAACTGAAATGCAAAGACTGAGGTTATGAAAAAGCTGTTTGAAATCCAGAAAGGTGGTTAGCCTGAAAATGCTGCTGAAGGAAGTATTCCTATCACATCCTGTATTATGTCATAGCTCTGCAACTCTAGGCCAGGTGGTATCCAGATGCCATCACTGGCACGGGAAAATGAGCTGTATGAGCCATGAGCCTGTTTCCATCTGTTTAGAGCCACCTTCTCTACTGTGGTCAACGTGGGGCTCCACAAACAAGAACCCAATCTTGTGTTCCCACCTCGCGCTGCTTGCTACGCATCTGGGCTCACTGCTGCTCTTCCTGTCACTCAAAGAACTCTCATGGGCAGCATCCCATGAGTTAAAAGGAATACAGATTGCAGGGCAGGCATATTTATTGCAACATCAAATGCAGAAAAAAAAAAGCAATAGCAAATATACTTTGGCTTATAATTTGTTCAGCATTCTTGAGCTTCCTTTCACATTCTATGAGATGAATTACCAAAATTAAACATTTCAAAATGCTGAGATTATAAAACACTTGTAATCAAACATTCAGCAATAAAAAATTCTTGAATTCAAGCCAATTGCTTTACAGTCTGTTCCCTTCTGGTGCACATGATGCTGACCTGCATGTGTTGCAGGAGATCTTAGGGCAAAGACTATGCTCCATTTTTATTCACAGAGCAAAGCAGTGCAGCCCTCTTGGTTTCTCATCTGTATGGTCTTTCTCACTTCTGCAGTTGAATATACTTCAGTACCCTTCTATGCAATGCTGCACATCCTTCTGATTTATCCATCACCTTTTGCTCTAAGACTTTTTGACTTTTTCTCAGCTCTTGGAAACATATTCAAGGTAACATTGCTACAGAGGTGCACATAAAACTGCAAACTCAAGTCTGTTACTATTCAGTAACAGGAAATTATCCCTCTCATTTGCCCAGCATCTTCTTCCCTCCTTCCCATTCCAAGACCAACACAGGATTTCTACAGAAAAGAGATGTAGAGAGAGAGAGGCTTCTTATTTTTTAAACACTATGGGATTTGCTGAGAACAACCACTTCCTACGGAAGCCCAAACTCGAAAAAACAGATGGGAATGAGATCCCAAAATTGATTAAAAAAAAGAAACCTATGATCATTGGCACTGAGTTCAGTGCAGAAATAACAAATAATTGCAATTTATCTCTGACAACAAAGACACCATTATGATGAGGAACTTTAGCCTAACAGGTTGCTTAATGAATAAAAAATACTTCAAAAAGGAAGAGGATAGGAAAGAGAACTTCAAGGATTCCATGAATGGATTTCAGCATAGGAGCCAGAAAGCAAAAAAAGAGCTGGAAGGATGTTTATGACAACTTGTGTTACCTTGGACATGAGTGTCTAGATTCACAGGAGTTTGGGTGAATGAAAAAAAAAAAAAAAACCACACAGGAAGATTTGCTGTAAATTGTGAAAAAAACCCAGTTCTCTGAAGAATATTAGGATGTTATGCCACTACTTCAGGTGCACTCTGTGGTTAACAAATAGTGGGAGCTTCCTGGAGATCCTCACTACACCCTTTTCAGAAAACAGGAAGGATTTCTGCTTTCATTTGCAAAGATAGGTGCACTTAGCAGATAAGGTGTGCTGTGCCAGAGTTATGCTGAATAAATAAGGTTATAATGAAAAAAAAAAAGGCTGAAGCATCCCATTGAGGTTCTCATTTTCCCCTAATAATTCAAAAACATAACAAAGATGCATTTCTCTCATTAGCTTTATAATATATTCATTTTTCACCACTCTATTCTCTCATTTAAGAAAGAGCAGGACAATTCACTCATCTTGTTCTCCTGAGCAGCATAGAAATCGCCTTCTCCTCTCATGGACTTCAAACAAGGCATAGTGAACATCTGCCACTTGCAGCAAATATCGATCAGAGTGTTTGTAAGGTTCCTTTTACCTGCCCTTAATTTCCCAACAAAGCCCTTTATTATTATTTTACAGTTAGTTAGAACAGTCGTGCAGTTCCTTTCTTCAGTGCATTTGCCAAGTAAAAGGCATCATTAGTCAGAGAAGCAGAAAAATGTTTGGACCTCCAAGAGTGAGAAAAGGAGTGGACACATCAATAACATCCAATGCAGTCTGTAGAGCAATTCTTATTTCTGTTTCAGTAAATAAAGCTGAATTTCTAAAAAACCTGTTATTGACCATTGTATATTACTCTGTAATAATATCTGTGAACTTTCTGTAGCGATCCATAAGGCTTTGCAGAAGCTAGAGAAAATATTTTTTTTTTTCTATTTATGAAACCAAACTTTCAGCCTGAAATATAGGCACATACATTCAGCCACTGCTGCCAGCAGAGCTTCAGGTCATGAACTTCATAAAACAGGAAGTATTTCCTCAGCACCAACACAGTGAAATATACGTGTGATAAATATTTCTAGCCCATACTGGTAGACCATTATCAATCCCAGTGAGCAGAAAGTCCACATGTAGAGGTGCTGCTGTATTGTTTCTTTGTTGCTGAATATTCAGACTGCAATCTGTACAGATGCTTTGCAACTTTACCATCCTAAAGTCCCAGCATAATTACTCTCTATCCCAGCCAGGCATGGAATTACTCGATCTCCACCTCCTTCTTTCCTGCCAGTATCAGTACACCACCATCATGTCTTTCTGTAGTGCATTCTCTGGACCCTCCACTGTTTCCTCCAAAGAGGTTGGCAGCCATTTGAAATGGTGGTGGCCTAACACTGGAGGAATCCTGAAAATGGCTTGGCTTCACGCCAAACTCCAGAATCCTAGTAAGTTCCTATGTTTGTTCCTCAAGACAGTGATTGTGGATCATTGCCCAGGAGAACAATTTCCCAGTACGTGGTGTGAATCAATGCATGACAGTGCATATGCAACAAATGCCAGGGAACTGGCGGTTGAACCACAATATATAAATCATGTGAACAGACATTTTTACTCTAACTAGTGCATAGATTTTACTCTAAAACTGCATATTGGTTATTTCCAAGAAAATGTATTCCAAAAGCTTTTCTTTATGAACATGGAAATGATTTCTTAGAAACAGTCCTGCTGAGTTGTCAGACCCATTCAAAACAAATGAAACCCAAAAATTTCCAAAAGTAAATAAGTTATCAAAATGCAGTTAAGTAACCTTATGAAAGCAATTCCAACTACCTAAAAGTAATAATTAATTTAAGGACTTTAAAATGGCCACATGATGGCCTAGTGAATTATTCTTTAAAATGACCACATGATGGCTCAGTGAATTATTCTTACCAGATTAAAGAAGAGTTGGAAGCAGGGCTACGGATAACTTTTGGCAACATCAGCCAGAGTAGTCTTCAGCCATGTAGATTTTTTCCAACATTATTATTGGATGCTGCTGCTATCTGTTCATGCAGGTCTCAGCAAAGTGATTTGAACAGAATTTTACTAAGGGAAAGACTCCTTAATTCTGAATTAAAAGAAAGCACAGATTTCACTTAATCTTAACAGCCTCAATTCTGGTTCAAAATTGCAGGTTTTAGTTATATTATTTTTAACCTTTCTTTACAAGCCAGAGTACTTGCTTTTAATCAACAGGAAATGTTGCTGGGTATTAGGTGTGTCGACAATCACATTACTTATATAAGTTACTTACATAATGGGTACTTCTGGAACCTAATGGGTTATATATCAGTTGACAGGAAAATATAAAAATAATACAGTTTTTGAGAAATACATTGTTATATACATACATTCACCTGAATTTGATTAATATATCCTAACTAGTTACTTTTACATTGGTATATTAAGTATATGTTACACTCTAAGATATATGCGGAGAAACAGGATTTCTCACATATACAGGTGTTTACATTCCATTGTATGTTTTGTTTTCTGAATAACGTGGCATTTGAGTTCACATGTCAAGATTACTTCTGAAAACAGCGTATCTTTTTATGCAGACCCGGGTCTTCCTGACAGCAAGAAGCAGTAAAGTTAGTTTGTAGAGCTATCCTGTGGGGGACGTACATATATCAGTCTAAAATTTAATATGCGCAAGGTAACATTAACTTGTTTTGGGAAGGAGATAAGCTATGTCAACACAAGTTCCACTGTTAGTTGAACAGGCATATTGTACAAAGCTGTACTAGTATAATACTTCAAACTAAGAAACAAAAGTAAAGGAGAAAAAAATCCATGTGATTAAATGTAATTGTTGTGCCAGTGCATTTGGTGATGAACACCTCTCAACTGCTGAAATAAGTAAAATTTTCAGGTGAATATTGTCATGGCAAAAGTATTAATAATTTGTGCACTGGAGATAACTGTTAAACACCTAGGCTGAGGCTGGCTGCCCGGAGAGCTAAGGATGCCAGGTCAGGAAAGCCTCAGGAGAGCTCTAAAGGCGATGAGTAAAAGCACTCTGTCAGCTGAGGCGATGAAGTCCTTCATGCAGCATCGGGGATCACAGGAAAAAGAGAGGGATATGGGTGCAATTTGAACAGGTCCATGGCACAGGGAGTCTGAGGTAGAAAGAGGGGACAGAAGCAATATAGTTTCTCTGAGTTTCTACAAAATGAAAAGTGAGAGTAAAGAGAGAGGAGGGTGAGGCGGGAGGCGGCGCGGGGTAGCCTGGCCGGCCGGCCGTGGCGGTGGCTGCGCGCACTCCCGCTCCGCCGGCCGGCGAGGGGCCGGGCGCCGTGAGGCGGAGCTGGACACGGCGGCTTTCGCGGGAACCGCGGCCAGCCCCGGCCGAGCCGCTGACAGCCGCGCCAGGCGCTCCTGGCAGCGCAGCTCAGCTCAGCACAGCCCAGCTCATCTCAGCACAGCTCAGCTCAGCGCAGCTCAGCTCATCTCAGCACAGCTCAGCTCATGGCAGCGCAGCTCAGCACAGCTCAGCTCAGCTCAGCTCAGCTCAGCACAGCTCAGCGCAGCTCAGCACAGCGCGGCTCAGCGCAGCCCCCGACGTTGTAGCCAACAGCCGGCAAACTCCGACGGGGAGGTACACGGGATCGCTTCGACCCGGCAGAGGGGAAAACCCCCAAAGCAACACCAACACCAGGGGAAAAAAAAAATCTTTAAAGAAATCAACCTGCTGCTTGAAAACCGCGCGGTTCAATGTCCAGCAACAAGTGTCTGAAGTTGCAGGGAGTTTACGGGCGGGGACTCCCCGGAGCAGGGCGGTGAGACGGCCCTGCCCGACGGAGAGCTCCGGATCCCCGGCCTGACGGAACAGGACCGGGCTCCGGCTAGGGCCGGCGCCGCCTCCGCCGCCTCCCGCGCTGCCCGGGCCACCACCGCCGCCTACAAGTCCCGTCATGCCCCGCGCCGTCGCGGCCGCTGCCGTCGCGCCCCGTCCCCCGTCCCGCGCCGCTCCCCGCCCACTGCCGGCAGCGCACGCGCAGCGGGGGCGGCGTCCGGGGCAAGTCTCCCCAATGTAAGATGGTGGCCGGGCTGGCAGCGGAGCGCCCCGAGCTCGGAGATCGCCCGTCCCTCGCTTAAAGGTCGTCGGAGCAGCCGCCCGAGCGCCCGACCGGCTGCCGCCGCACGTCCCGCCCCAGGAGCGCCGCCGCGGGTTTCTTCCCTCCGCTTCTCTCCTTCCTCGCCGCCTCTCTCCTTCCATCCCCACCCTTCTCCTCCTTTTCCCCTCGCCTCCTTTCCCGCACGCTCACTCACCCACCCGCCCGGCCGCCCCCGCCGCGCTGGGCAGCCTGAGAGGGAGAGCCGCGCACACGCACCGCGGGCCGGGCAGGCAGGAGGAAGGCGGGTGAGTGCGAGCTGAAGGCCGGGCCGGGGAGGGAAGGAGGAGGGAAGGAGAGACGAGGAGGAGGCGGGGGGGAGCCGGGCCGCTCTGGCTACGAGAGCGCCGAGGCTTCGCTGGGACGGCGCAGGCCGCAGCCCACCCGCCGGTGCAGCCCCGGCGACGGGAGGACGCGCCGGGCCGCTGCCGGGCGCCGAGGGCACCGGGCCGTAAGGGGCGGGCGCGGGGGCGAGCGGGCGGCTCCTCCTCCCTGGGGGCACCGGGGAAGGGGCTCTCTCCGTGTCGCTGCCCGGAGGAGACTGTATTTATTTCCTCCTCGCCCCCCCGTCCGGCGCGGGGAAGCCCCTGGGCCGGGCCGGGCCACCGGCCCCGCTGGCGGAGGGACGGTGGCCCCGGAACCGCTCGCATCTGCCGGGGCGGGCCGGTGCGGCCGGGCGCGGGCATCGCAGCGTGATTCACTTAGAATTTGCGTGGAAATTTCCTCTCTCCTCTTCTTCCTCTTCCCTGGAGCCAGGCTCCGTTTCTTGTTGTGATATGCACTTTTTTCCTGAGGGAGAGGCAAACAGATGGTCAATGGCAGCCTCTTAATTTTGGTGTTATTTTGGACAGTCGGTGCAACCTCCTGAGATTTATCTGTCAGTGAAATAACCGGTATGTAACTTTCTGTCTCCTGCTTGCAATATCCTAGAAGCTCTTTTCATTTTGTGTATTAGCAGAAGTGAATGACAAGGCTGTGTATGGATGCTCATCTTGCTTCTAGCGACGGTCTTACAGCTCTACCTGCCAGTTTAAAAGTGAGCAGCCGGTGCCTTTGTATGTACAGTAAAGGGGAGGGAAAATATACTAGATAGTTATCTTAAAATGCTTTGTTACTGTACCAGAAAGGATTTAATTGTCCATGGCTTGTATGCTTCTGTCAGTGTGGTAATACTAAGTGTGCTGTTCATAGGAGAAGCAATTTTCTGCAGAGCATATGTTAATCTGAGCAAAATATATCAGCTGGTTAAAGCTGTGGAAATTCTAGACCTGCAGATGTTGGCTTACTCCCGTCCAAAAGTTTTAGGAGTTAATGTTGGCCAGTCACATGTTTACTGAGCCTGTACAGATTTCTAACTTGCTGTGTTTTAACTGCCTGTGTTTTGTTTTAGTTTTGAAATGTCTTGACTTGAACATCCCTGTACTTTGACTTCATATTCATGTAAACATGGTGTCTGGCACTAACAGAAGAGCACACATACTGAAGGATGAATATGTAGAAGAATGAAACTTTTTCTAGCCCGTTTCACTTCTTAAGAAGGAAAGGGAAAAAAATAAAACACAGGCTTATGAAGAGCAGAGAATAAAACAGCTGTTTGACTTAAGAGAGTGAATTAGTTTCAGATGGCCTACAAATAGCCAAATATACTGCTAGTTTCTTAGCACCTCTGTAATAAAGTAGTGATCTAACTTGTGGTCTAGGATTCAGCTGTCCTGCGCCTTAGGCTTTTGGAATTCTGCGATAGAGTTTCCATTTCATAAACAAGATGAACACATGTTTAGAAATGCTTAGCAGTTGAACTTGGCTGAATTGCAAACTAAGTTCATTTTAGGGGAAAAGATTGTTTTGGACAGAGGGAATACAGTATTAAAATGATGTATTCTTTTAACTTGCATGTTTCTTCAGGTGCCTCTTCGTTAGCTTTTAAAACTAGGAGTGTTGGAGGATCCTAACAGTTCTTCTCTTTACAGAGAAAAGGTGATGAGTATCTGTCAGGAATGGTGCTCTACTAGTTTCTTGGCACCTCAGAAAGTTTAAGAACATCCATAGAGTGCCCACTAAATAAAAAACTTGGGTTAAAAAGGTTGGTGAGGGAGTATACACAAGTGCATGGCTTTTTTATTTAATAAAAATAATCTTTATGTAAAAATACATGTTGTCCTTCATGGTTGTTGTTCATAGAAGTTAGGATATTCTTTGTGAGTTAAATGATTTTGAAATAGGTCTGACCAAGATCCTAAGTATGGGCCCTGAAGGCTTAACTCTGGCAGCTACTGCTCAAAATCTCACCTGCCTCTTTGAAATAAATGAGATTATTTCAAATAGACCACTCTGTAAGCACAGGTAACTGTTAAGTGGCTGGTCACAGATTGCATCTTGGGCCTTGGTTGCTCTGGTAAGATGAGGCTGATCTATAGGCCTTAACACATGCTGGTAGGAAATTACTTGCTCAGCAAGACTGCTAGGGTCAAGGGTTCTTAAACTTTCACACGGTGAATAGTGCCTTAGGTTGTACAAACCACCTCTTGTCCCACTTGCAGTTACGCTGTATTGCTGAGATAACTTGAGTAAGTGCATATGTGGAAGACTACATAACTTACCTTGCTTCAGTGTCCTGAATGCTTACTCTCTTTCAAGGTGTTCATGCTTGTTTTTTTTTTCAGTTTGTGTCTTTCTACCTGCTTAGTCCCCTTTTTATTGGATGGTAACAGTGTGAGGAGGTGGAACTTTATGAATAAATAGAGTCCCCATCCCTCTGGGCTGCCCTCTTCTGTTTCTTGGAGAATAGTCTATGAATTTATTCCTTTCAGAAGGTTGGTTAACATTTCTTAACATTTTAACGACTGTAAATACTTTCCAGACTTAGAAAATAGCAGCAAATGGTTTGGCATGGCTTGAGCTGCTGTTCAGACCTTCTGGTTCTTCCTGTAAGTAAATTGGGAGGGCAGTGCATGTGTCTAGCAGGAAATATGAATATAACATATCTAAGTAAAAGCATGTATGCGTTTTTGCATTTGACTGTTTGGATCAGTTAGGTGCATGTTTTTACCAGACTGGGTTTTTTTCTGTCACACCAGAAACTTTGACTTGTACTTGGTTTTGTCAGATGGCATTTTTCTTGTATGAGTTTGAAAAAGGAATCTTCATAGTTTTCTTATTTCAAAATTGTATTCAAGATTATACAGATTTAGTGAGTATTCAGGATACATAGTTTTGGCTTCTGGTTAGCTGTTACTAGACTGGCTGCATCAGCTCAAAGGGAAGAATTAGTGCTTAAACTAGAGATTTCCACCTAGTACTAAAATCAAGTAAGTTTTGTGGTGATATGTTTTATTTTCTTTCCTTCCACTTGGCTGTTCTGCGAACTTGACAACTTCAAGGTATTTCTAGTAGGAGTCTATCATCACTTAAATGGAGCTTGCAAGTGTTTTCTAACCATGGATGTGCAAAATAAGGTATTTATAAGTCTCATGCATGTGCTTTAACAACTTGGGGAAGCCTGCATCCAGAGCTATCAAGAGAAATACAGGCCAAGGGAATGACACTTCTCATCCTTTTCTGTGTATCCTGAAAGCTATGTTTTTATTCTGGAGCAGAATGTGTTAGTGTTAGAAAATGTCAGGGACATTTCAAAATGGTTGATCAGTTGTTAGTGTATTTTTATTGAGGTATTTAATCTGTTGCTGATTTTCAAATTGGGGAAAAATAGGTTGGTATCAGCATAAGGGAGATTTTTTAATCCTTTAGTCACGGAGTTAAAAATAAAGGTGGATGTAGAGATCAAGCAAACATGCTATTGAACTTGGTGGAAAGGGAGCTTGGATCTTTGCTAAGGCTTGTTCTCTGATCAGTGCTGTCTGATTTTGATCCAGTTCTGTTCTCTTGCAAGGCAAGAATGGAAAACTTCATCTGTCTGTAGTAGCTTTCTAACATACTGTGATCCCAGCATCTGTTTCTTGTATCTCACAGTTATCTTGAGAGCAATAGATGCCTAATATGAAGTGGATTTCAATTGACTACAAAATCAGATGTAAAGTAATTGTACTTCTGCAAATCTTGGTTGAGAGATCAAGGGTCCCTTGTTGTAGTGCAGGTTCTTGTACTGTCTGAGCCCCTTCTGGGCTTTGAGTATTTTACTTTTCTCAGCTTAGCAGTCTTTCATTGCTGGAAGGTGATATTGCAATATTTTGTATTTGATTGCAAGTATCAATTATTAGCGCTAGAAATTTGCGGTGGTGTTTTTGTGTTGTTGGGGTTTGATTTTTTTTGTTTTCTTTTTTCAAAACAAGTGAAAGAAACTGCAAAAATGGCAGCACACTTTTGTCTTCCCTTCTAATGAGTTCTTCAAATTCGAAATAGAATCACATGAGCTTTGTAGGGATGGCCAAAAATGTGATAGGCATGTGTACTGTGTTTTTCAAGTAGTGCTTCATCCCAGGTTTTACTTCGGGCCATTTTTAGGCCTTTTTTGTGGTTGAGTGCTTATGTTTCAAACTGCTGAGGCCTAATCTTTTCCTTGCTTAACAGAAGGGGCATTTATTTTTTTCCCCGTGTGGATGTTCTTAAATGTTTTCTTCCAGATAAGATTCAATATACAAAAGTAGTAACTAAAAGGGTAACAAACTTAGTCCTGTAGAATAAAATACACTGCATAGGTAGACTTGCTAACAATTTTTCACGTTAATTTGTTTCAGGAACACTGAATTCAACAGATCAGATTTATTTGAAAGCAGGCTTCATGTTATACTTTGGTTTCAAGTCTCTTTCACCAGTATGAATTTAATGTGGATCCTGCCTGAATAGTGTGTATTAATTTTAAATTGCAAGATACGTGTGCTAAGACACCTTGAGTGTGAAATACTGTACTTGCAGGTGGAGTCGTTTTGTTATTTCTAAACCTGTCTCTTATTACATGTTACAGTAAGTTGCCATCTTAAAAAAAACCCAGAATTTGAGGGCAGGGCTGGGAGGAAGTAATTATATTTGTATGTGCTTTGGAACTACCTACCTGAGGAGTTTGTGATAGAAGTTTTGATGAAGGTTATGTCCCAGGTAGGTAAGCATGTGGTGGCTGTTGTTCAGAGTTTGTTTTCTACTACAGCCTAGAATTATAGAAAAACAGAATAGAGAAGAAGTTGTAGCAATAATCACTAGATGTGGGGAGAAAGTATTCAGCTACTTTTTTGTCTTTCTCTGTCTTCTCTCCAGATATAATGAATGAAGATAGGTATGTGTAGCTATAGCTGTGCCTGTCAGTTAAAGACCTAAAGCTTCTCTGTGATCTGTAGATATTACCTTGGGCTGTTGGACGTTCAAAAATAGAAACTATTCCCTGTCTTTGAATAGCTCCTGCTTCCTGACATGTGACTTTTTTTTATTGAATGAAATCTAGAATTAGTCCTCAGTATCTCATTCATAAAATGTGTCTGTCCCCTGAGAACCCTTAAACTAGCATAAAATAAAAGGCCAAAACTTGCTAGGTCAAAATCAGTGGTTTTAGGTCTGCATGCCAACAGTTAATTTGAATGCATTTCCTTCAATCAGTGTGAACTGTAGGGGCTCCTAAACTCCTGAAGTTACGTTAAACACACTGGTCTGAATTGAGAGAGGCCCAGTAGCATTAATCCAATTTGTCTAGTGACTTAATCTTACTGCCATTTATCATGTAACTGCTGCTCCTCTGAACGAGCCTTCTTGCATGTGTTTCTGTTGATCATTTAGCATGCCGAATCCCTTTTCCTAAGAAGGTAATCTTCCCTTTTATGAAACTTCATCCTAGGTTAAGGGTCAAGTAATTTATAACTGAGAAACCATGTTAGAGAAGTAAGAGCTTCCTCCCATCTTTGAAAGCTCCTTTGCTAATCCTTTCATTTAGTAAAGCATACATTTAACATATTAGTGTGGTTTCACAGTTAGTGGCAAACTGGTTCTAGGATATAGGTGGTAAGTCTGAAACCAGAAGATGATCTCTAGTTTTCCTGTACATAACTGTTAGTGTACGTTGAAAATATGGAAGAACAGCTGGGAAGTTTAAGGAAATAGCAGCTCTTATATCAGACTGTCTTCTGTACATGGTAGTGTTATCTGACTGGATTACAGTTTCATTTGAGTCTTGAATAGTAGTTACAATTGTAAGCATGCTTCAAAGTATGTCCATTCTCATGTTTTCACCAGTAATGGCTTCCTCCTTTCACTGAGCCCTTTTAGAGACATTAATTTGTTAAATTTTTGTGCTCATGGTCTCATTCTGATTTAACCTGAGGCTTGTGATTCTCTGGGGGTGGGGCAAGGGCATACCTTGTATGAGAACTATTCCTCTGGTTACTATGGTATACATACATAGCACGGTGAAACTTGGTGAGAGCCAGCTGTGTTTTGTGACCTAGTGACTCTGACAGTCAGAAGAAAACACCATACCTTGGGCAGAAACTGGTTAGAATTGGTTCTGTAGTACCTTTTCCTGGGAAATCAGCTATTTGCTTTTGACTTCAGTGTCCAAAAAGAGAACACTATACAGCTGTCTTTATAAGGAAGCCTGCAGTGGCACATGGCTTTTATTCTTTGAGTGTAGTTGTATAGAGTATAAGCAAAGTGAAGAGTCAGAAAACAGGTAGTTTTGTAGTAAAATGGTTGTTCTGTCTCTACTTGTAATTGATACCAGTTACCATGAGGGTATTTTTTTAAAATTCTTTGCACATATGTATTAAACTGTTGACCAGAGGTGCAGCGAAGTTTGTTTTCAAACATATGTGATTTGGTGTAATGAGGTGAGAGGGAGGGTCAGATTTCTTTTGGCATTTGCAGTGCTGTAGTCATCTGCTCTTAACAAATGAGCTACTTATTACCAGCTGTTGTTTCTGCTGTATTCATTGTGTGCCCCCTCTGAAAGCATGGTGCAGGTAACTTCTAGAGAGGTGCAGTGCAGCATCTTTTGATTGTACTGTTTTTTCCCGAGACTTGTGATGGACTTAGAAAATACTGTAGTATATGAAAGTATAAGGAAAGAGATGGACTCAGTGTCACTCTGTATTTTGAGTTTTTGTTTTACTTTTCTTATTTACTAAATAGAAAATCAGATATTGAAGAGCATCTTCTCAAAGCTGACATCAGCATAAATGTTTCTGAGGCGTCCTTAGTGTCTTCATTTTGTATTTTGTTTCTTCTGGTTTTAAAGGAACTTAAATATATCAGCCAGTTCTTTGTTCTCTTAAGGCAGTTGTTTGATTTTCTTATGGGTTTTGGTTAGTGTCTCATATGGGCTTAGGCTTCTCCCAATGAATTGCATTCAGTTGCTCTTGGTTGGTAAAACCTCAGACCTGTCTCTTAATATTAAAAAATCACAGCATTTAAAGGATATGTTGGGCAAGTGTATTTACAGTCAACTTGAACATATATGCTTTTTATAATGGGTATTTGCCACAGTCTGACAAATTGTTTGGGATTTCATTCAGCACTTCATATGTATCAAATGACTCCTTAAGTTCACCTGCCTGAGGTAATGCAGCTCCAGGTAGTGTAGGTAGCGGTAGAAGGAATTTATATAAATCCAATACTACACATCCTGCTTAAATTCGTGGAAGCTGATGCTGTTATTTCTCATTGTTTTCCCTTGCTTTTTCCTAAGAAATTCCTTTATATGCATCTGTCTCAAATATTTCTTTACCACAGCATATAGATTATGTTCAAGCAGTTCTCTGTGTTCTGTTCCTCACTGGGATAAAGGTGCTTCCCTCAATGCAGGTCTTGATCTTTCTCAACTTTGCTTTTGAGTAACAAATCTGTATTTCTCTGAAAAGCAGAGGTAGGCAATTGTAGCTTGGGTAGCCAATATGTGGGAATAGGTATTTATGATGTGGGTGAATATTGTACAGAGCAGCTGCCTTTCTGGATTTCTATCAGATATGTGAAGCATGTGTGATAATAAGGTTTTTCAACTCTCCGAAGTTTTTCTGTGCTTCTCGTTAAATTAATTGGTGTTTTTTTAATAAATAGATCTAATTTTTTAAATTACAGAATGGAAAGTAAAGTAAAATTCTAAGTATTCTTTGTCAAAGCCAAACCAGCTCCAAACTGGAATTGAGTGTGACTGTGACATGGTGTAGATATTTTTACCATTTTCTGTTGACTCTGATGTCAGTACATGTTATTGAAACAGCATCCTGTTCTTGTCTGAAGCAGATGATGTCTTAAGCATAGAATTCTTATTTTCCATAATACTGAACTCCAAGCTGATTCTTTCTTCAGCTAATAGAACTGATAGCTCATTGGATTTATTTGCTCTTGCCTTTTAATTCGATGTACCTTTTATGTCACACAACTGTTTTATAAATTACTAAAAGAGAAACTTTATTGCCTGGAGTTATGTGCTAGAGAATTTCAGATTTTAGAGAAGCTTCATCCTTTGTCATTTTCAGCGTGAAACAAAAAAATAAGCCACAGGCCTCATTTCCACCTACTTTCAGATAGTGCCACAAATTTGAGCACAGGACATGTGCTATATTTGGAATTGACTTTACTTCCCAGATACACATCAAGAAAAAGCTGAAATGGTTCACTCATTTTTTCCATTGGGCTTTGCAATTACTGGCTACAGGGGCTAATGCTTTTTTTTACTTTTTCATTCTTGAAAAATTCGAAGTGTAGGTACTTGGTGTAACTGTAGTCTCTTTGAAGTGCAAGTGGGTTTGTATGTATTAAACTTCTGTTGTATCTTTAAAGTTCCACTGTGCCTTGTGTATTTACATATTAAGACTGTTATATTGTGTAACAGCAGTGCTCAGGGTAGGGAATTGTTACAATAAAACTTATATTTTTGAAGCTAATATGGCAAATGTAGGCAGTATTTCTCTGTTTCAAACATGTTCTCCAACCTCATTATCATCAATAGAGCTATTCCATTGGGTAAAGTTTACTACTTAAATGTTTGTAGGATCACAGCCTTAATTTGTAGTATTATGGTTTTCTGCCTTGAGCACTGCCTAAATGCAATTAGGTTTTAATGCGTTTGTGTTGACTTTAGGTTTAAAGTGGAAAGTATAGAAGAGTTTGTAGAATCACAAATGGTTTGGTTTGGAAAGGACCTCAAAGATCATCTTGCTCCAACACCCCTGCTATGGGCATGGACACCTTGCAGTTGCCCAGGTTGCTTAAAGCTCTATCCAGCCTGGCCTTGAACACTTCCAGGGATGAAACATCTACAGCATCTCTAGACAGCCTCACCACCCTCATAGTGAAGGTTTCTTCCTAACATGGAATTTAAATCTACCCTCTTCTAGTTTAAAACTTTTACCCCAAGTCATATCACTTCACTTCCTTATGGAGTCCCTCTCCATACTTCTTGTAGGCCCCCCATGGGATACTGGAAGGCTGCTGTCTAGATCTCCCTGGAACCTTCTCTTCTGCGGACTGAACAACCTCAACCTCATAGGAAGGATGCTGCAGCCCTCTGCTCATCTGTGGCCCTTCTCTGCATCTGCTGAACCAGTTTCCTCTCTTTATTATGCTGGGGGCCCCAGTTAGTTATTTAACTAATAATGTTCTGTCTGCTGGTTGTCCAGTGTTCATTCACCTGGGGCTTAAACTGATTCGCCTCTCCTGACTGTAGTGAGGGGTGAACACTGCCACAATTTGCAGAAGTGAAGTTTGCTTTTTTCCACTTGTGACTAAAGATATTGTGTGTGAATGGCTGAGAGTGAATCTGGGGGCGGTGGCTGCTGTCTCACAAGTTTTAGGATGAGGCTGGAGAGGCTGACCAAATCCTCCTTGTTCCCTGTATTTCTTGGTAGTTTCTCAAGGATTCTGAAGAATTATTTTAAGCCTATGCAAGGGTTTATTTTATTTGCATGGATTTTTTTTTTTTAATAGGCTGGATGAGGAGTACAGACACTTTTCTGATATGTTTCCTCCCCTTCAGCTGTGAATGAAATACCAAATGCGGCTTTTCCAGAGAAATATGGAGGAGATGCCTTTTTTTCTGTTAAGGAAGCATAACTGCTTCTTCCAGTATCTGTAGTCCCCCCAGCCTTTTCTTTTGAGAAGTGCTGGAACACATCTTACTTATTGGTAGGAGGTATGAAATAAAGCTTTGGATACACTTCTTCTTCACACTGTTCCCTGTCTCTGGGATTTCTTGACTGACTAGTCATGATGTGAATTTTCCAGTGGTTAGTAATTCCTGATGTTATTTGCTTTGTCAGAGAGTGTGGGACTTTTTCTGAAGAGCTGTTACTGTCCTGAAATATCTTATTGTTAGTCTGATAAGTAACTTTGGAGGATTGGGAAGACTGATACAGGAACTTGTGTGTGTAATTATTGGTAGGGTACTATACCTTACCAGGAATTTGCTCCAAGTGCTGGAGTACTTGTGGTGTTCTTGGTAATGTTTTTACTTTTTTTGTTGTGTGTTTTTGTCTAAACCAACAATGGTTTATACAGCAGCCCTAATCATGTACTCTTGTTCTCCTCCCTGATATATTTCTGATTTTTGAGGCTTGGTTGTTGGTTTGGTCTTTTCTTTGCCCCTCAGTTCAGGGCATCTTTTTTTTTCTTCCTGTGTTTGTATAAATATGAGCTTGTAAAACTACAACTCTTCGTTCAAGTGTATGATGTTTTTCTAGAAGTTCATCCATAACTTTTAATTCTAATTTAGAAACACAGCTGCAGGCTGAATAGGAGATGTTCTCTTTATAGTTGATGTACATTGTTGAGAGGGGCTGTAGCGAGCCCAGAAAGGCAGTACATATAACTCACTTTAGCTTCTACTAGAGCAGATTTTAATATGAGGTTCCTGCAGTTCTGTCTGGGGAAGTGCAGGGATAAAGATAACAGCTGCTTTGAATCAAAACTTTGTATTTGTGTTGGATGGCTTTAAATCTATCTGATGTATAAAAGAAGTAACAGTTTGCTAAAATTCTGTCTGATGTTCGGGAAATGAATCCTCAGGCTGCAGAAAAGACTTTGGGAAGCAGGAGGAACTAACGGTTGGAGTACCTGTGGGCATGCTGTTGAACATACTGAGCCTAGCCTGCTAGAGCGGTGTGTGGAGACAGCAGGCATGCATTAAAATAACTTCATTTAAGATGAACATGTTTCTCTGGGGAGTGGGACAATTATTGTGACAGGTAAAAGAGGTTCTGCAGTGTTCAGCTTTGAATGTTTTGATGCCCAGCTTGATAAAGCACAGTGTTATACAGACTTGTGCTGATTTTGATTTGAGAAGGAGGTTGAATGGAGAACCCTAGAGTTCCTTTCCAACTGGAATTATTCTATGAATCCATAGCAAAAACTGTAACCATCCTCAGCTTCATGAGTATAAAATTGTCCATGTTTGAGCTTGAAACTAAAAATCAGTGATAAGCTTATAAACTCACATGAGGCTTAACAAGGCAAGTGCAAGGTGCCTGCACCTGGGTTGGGGCTACCCCAGGTATCAACACTGGCTGGGGGATGAACAGATTGAGAGCAGTCCTGCTGAGAAGGACTTGGGGGTACTGGTAGATGAGGGGCTGACCCTCCTGCTGGGACATGACCCAGCAATGGCATTCACAGCCCAGAAAGCATCATGTAGTGACTATCAAACTGAGAGTAGGTTTAGCTTAGATATTAGAAAAAAAAATCATTACTGTGAGGCATTGGCACAGGTTGCTCAGGGAAACTGTGCCTAAAAGTACTAGGGGATGGGAGGGATGGAGCTCTGAGCAGTCTGGTCTATTGTGAAAGGTGTTGCTGCTCGTGGCAGGGGTGTTGGAACTAGATGATTTTTAAGGTCTCTTCCAATCCAGGCCATTCTGTGATTCTATGTTAATAGGCTTAAAGCAGATGTGGCTTCAGTGGAAGTGCAGGAAGGTTTATTTAAACTTAAAGATATTCCTTGATGTAAATACTGAAGCTTATGGATGTAATGCAGAATCTCTTGCACTGACACAGGATGTTCCTCTTCCTAAAGTTCAAGGTGGTTGCTTAAAAACTCAGTGATGAAATGCTCAAAAGGGAATGGGAAAATACTAGGCTTGCCAGTGATGTACAGTGAGATAGTGTGCCAAAAAAAAAAAAAAAAAGGAGCACTGATGGGTTCCCTCACTGCTACAAAGTACCACACCTGAAATGTTTTTACAGGAATACAGGCAGCATGAGGAACAAGGAAGACTAGCTCCAAGCTTTGGCCCACTCCTAGAAATTTCACGTTGGCATAAGTGAAACCTCATGGGATGAGTCTTGTGATGAGTGTGCCCTGTTGGATGGTTGCAGGCTCTTTAGGAGGGATAGGCAGGACGGGAGAGGTGTGGGGAGGATGAGCAGGGTTGGGGGGGTGAGGGTGGCATTTTTTTTAATGGAAGGGCTAGAATCTGTGGAGTGCACAGTTGCCAATGGCACATTCAAGAAGCATTTGTGCAATGTTCTCAGGTACATGGTGTGACTCTTGAGGTGTCCTGTGCTGGGCCAGGAGTTGGACTCAATGATCCTGATGTGTCCCTTCCAACTCAGCTTATTCTATGATTCTGTCAACTTTGCCATACACTGTCCATGGTACTGCAGTTGCAGACATTTCCATTCCACAGCTGTACTTAGGCTGTGTTGGAATAAAAGTGGTTTAGTATTGAAGTTGGACTGGATTGTATGTGTGTGGGGTGGTTGTGGGTGTTTTTATTCCACTCTCCATTGTAAGGTTTTTGTTGTTTGTCCTTCAGGTTTAGTACTTCTGTCCAAAGCCCCAGGAATAGCAACAAGGCTGTATTTGGTTAAATGTTTGTTTCTGTAGTTGTTTCTATAGTTTTCTATAGTCTATAGTTTGTCTATAGTTTTCCTGTAGAAAGCAGGAGAAACATACTTTACTTCTGTTGGCTAAAAAGCACAATTATGATAATCCAGAGTAATTTTTCCAATTTGTAACTGCAAATGCACTGTGATTTATCTTACAGCAGAATTTAGTCTAAGACCTTTAGGTAGCTTCAGTGTGAAGATCAGGACTATGAATAGAGCCCCTAATGAAAGATAAAATTAGGTGTTGAACATCGTAATGGTGTTTAATATCTTCTGCAGAATCTCTTGGGAGAATGAAGGAAAATCTGGTCCTAGCAATTACCTTCATCTTTGCATTGTACCAATAGATAACGTCCTTTACTCTAGTTATTCTAGATTTTGCAGGTATTCTTTCTCAGGCTTGGGAATTTTGTTTGAGTAATTAGAAAAGTGTTTTTAAACTAACTCATTATTATCTTAATATTGCTCTTAGATGAAATCTGAAGGACATGTTATTTTTCAGCATATTAGGACTTATATTTCCTTTAAAAGCAAAGCACTGGACAGTAATTATCACTTTTAAGACTTGTGAGGGTTTAATGGCACTTGCAAAGTACAACTAATTAGGGATTGATAAATGAATACATGTGTTTGTAAACCTTTATAGAATGCTGTAAAGGAAGTGTTTGAGTGAGCTTTTTGGTGTGTCTAGTACTACTCTTCGTTTCTTTGTCAGTCAGAAGTTTAGCAGATGTGATGCAAATAATCATAGACTAATTCTGGCCTGGAGGAATGCAAAGGTACTTCATTCTTTATGCTGACCTTTTCTTGGTGTCTCTCCATGGGTGGTAACTTAGTTAAGGTTAAAGGGCAGTCTGTGGGTTACTGTGGGTGCTGGATACCTGGGCTGACAGGTGTAGTGAGTAGTTTACGGTGTGCTGGGCTGTAGAAATGTTGTTCTCCAACTTAGTGTTGCACTGAAATACTCCAAGCCATGAGCAGCTTGCTCACTCCTCCCTCCCCCTACAGCAGATGGGGAGGAGAAATGGAGGCAGAAAGGTAAAGACCACATGTTGAGATAAGAATTTATTGGAAACAGCAATGAGATAAGGCATGGAACAGTAACTGCAATACAAATGACAGAGGGTGCAAGAAAGAGGTGAATGATGCAGAAGTGATTGCTCATCCCAGGAAGCCCCAGACAATACTTGACTTCCCTCCACCATACTGTGTGACCCAGAAGGAATGGATTCTCCCATCCCTGGAAAATGGCCTAGAATAACCTCTGTGTCATAGCAGTGCTCCCTTCCTGACTACTGTAAAAATTAACCCTGTCCTGTCTGGGACCAAATTTGAGCTGGATCTAGGTGCCAGCTAGAAGGTCAGAATTCTAAAACATTCAGTGGCTACTGGAGAAGTAGTGCTCTGCAAACAAAATTTTGGTGTTCTATTCTAAGAGCAGAGGTGATGAAGGACAAGTTCATCTAAGTATATGATTTTTTTTAATCTCTTTTTTCTTTCTTGGAACTGTTGAACATAAAAAGGTCTTTTCTGTTGTGAGTTGTTTGTTTTCCTCCTATATGGTTTCAGTGAATTACATCTCTGTTTTAACTGCTGCTAGATATATTGAAAATAAAATTTAATATTGTCTTTGTCTAAATATGCAAGTGTAACATTTGTAACACGTGTAAGCTTTTTTGGAAGGTGGGGGAAGGCCACTTACATATGTTCAGTTCTACATCATAGTCCTTTTGTAGATGATTAGTATGAGAAAATGATTCTGAAAGACAAAATGGCTTTTAAAGGTTGATGAAAGTTGAGAAGACGATCCTATATGTTTTGTGGAGAGCACAACTTAAACTTTTCAGCTTAAGCTGTTCTAAGTTAATTTTTTTTCTGTGCAAAGTGCATAGTGATGAGGAATTCTAACAGTATGCCCCTGCAGTTCTAGCTAAAATACTTGGCATTATGTACATACCTGTAGGTAATGAATTTTAACCTTTTGCCTATACCCCAAATTTGTGTTGGTCTGAGAGAAAAGAGCAAATGTGAGATTTGTAAACATGTTTAAATAGGAAGCAGATGCAGTTGAAATGTTCAGCAGTGATAATGCTGCCTCTTACCGACACTGTGGAATGACTGTTTAATAAATACTTCAGGGATTTTTTGATCCCTTTTAAACTGATGCAAGATGCTTATTTTACTGCTCAGTTATATGCTGAGGGCTCTGGTTTTTTTCCTTTTATCTTGTCTGAAAAGACTTAGCTGTAGTGGATGACTTACAATGTGTATGTTCCAAGAGTATCCTAAAGAGCTCTTTTACCCCTCCCACCCCCTAAGTGTAGCTGTTGGTTTTCTCTGCCGTGATGTAGTTGATTTTGATGTATTTACTTTCCAAATAAGAATGTTTCTCCTTTTGTTGTTTACTGAGAATAACAAGGTAAATTACTATTAATTTTAATTCTTATGCACACTCTAAGATAAATTTATCTTTAATGGTGATTAAAATTAGGGAAGTAGCTTTGTATCAAGCGCTGAATATAAGTTATAAATAGGACCTCTAAAATATCAGTCAGTAATGACTGAATTTTCACAGTGTCAGACTTTGTCATCCTGTTCCCCTGTCCAAAATTAGGGCTGCAGAGGTAGCATCTTGTTGGATGCGGAGATAGTACCTTGTGTTAGACCAATAAACTAGTTCATTATATGTGTTGGTATATTAAAAGATGCAATCTCAACCTACAAGCTCTATGGCTTTTTTAGAATATGATGAATGTAGGACTGTATGCAAGGCACAAGGGTGTGGCTTTGTCATCTTAGGCAGTTTCAGGACTCTGCAGAAGTGTGCAGTGCTAGGAGCAGACAAGTTTTCTTCATGTTCATGCTCTTCTTCTCTTGTGGCTGTCATTGATCTCTGTCCTGCTGAAGGAAAACTGTGGGCACATGCTTTGCCTTTGGTACCTCTGTGTTCAGGGTGTGGCAAAGTGACTTGTGACTTCAAGTTGAAAACCTTAAATCTGCATAGTGATGTACTATTTTGTATGCTGTCTGTGCATTTAATCTAGAGGGAATATTCTGTGTGCTCTAACATTCTTAGTCTTGTGCATAGCTATGTTTTTCAAGGACTTAAAGAAAACCTGTGTGACTATTAATGCCCTTTTAAAAGTGTTCAGAAAAACTTTTAGTCTTTCATAGAAACTGTTTTTGTATGAAAGTTGAAAAACTAAACTGTGGAGTTTTCATCAAAAGATGGTCACTGGGAACGTAGTTCATTACCCTGAGATTCCTTGTGGAGGAGAAATAATACATAGAAGGCAGCTAACCTGGCAGCTGTTGTAATCTGTTACCCTAAGGAATGGGGCAGTGGGAAGCATGTCCTTGCCACTGACTGATGTCAGCATGCTTTCCTCTGCCTGGGAGTGGATGTTACTTTTCTATTAGTCTATAACTAGATTTCTTCTCTGCACTACCTACTCCACCCAAGGAGGGTTTCCTTCCACAAGGTCAGGGAATTGAGTTGCTCATGTTCCAGCAGTAGCAAGAATATTTCATCCCTTTCCAAAGGTTTGCTGTTTGTATAAGAGGTGGGAATTTATCTGACTGATGTTCTAGTGTGGATTTGGGAACAGTGATGTAGTTGAAACCTGCATACATAACTAGATATTAATAAGCAGAATGGAAACAAAATGGCTGGAGAGCACTAGAAAACCAAAGGTGCTTTTATTCACCCTGACTATTCATTGTTAACTATCTACAGGCACAGTAATGCTTTATAGGCAGTCTGAGCTACCAGCATTTTTTCCATGTGCATTATATTATCAACATAAACTCTTGACAGCATTTGCTTTGCCTTTCTGTATGCACCATACTGATCATGAGCCTTTTCTGTTACAGTAGGTAAGGATAAAACACTAACCTCTTCCAAAGACAAGTGTCCTATCTTAAAAAGTGGATAAAAATCTGTTATTTCATTAAGTCAGAGGAGCAGAAGATACTGTATGTGATCTTACGGTTTGTACAGATTTCTTAACCCTCTCTTTATTACTGTGTGGCCCATCATGCAGATGGGAATTGAAAGAACCTGGAATGTGTAAACTGTTCCTCGTCAGGAAGCAGATACCCTGGGTGCTATATCCTTGAATAATATTATATTCCCTTGCTGTCTCTCTTAAGTCCTCAGAAAAGATGTTGAGAAGTATCTTTGTGTAACTCAGGGAGTAAATCTAATGCTAAGTAAATCTAATGCTTTTGTTTTGCAAGTAGACATTGCTGTTAGGGACAGTGGCTACCACTCCACTCTGATGTAGGAGCAGTAATATGGGTTTTCAGGTTGCTCTTTAAAACACTTAACTGCTATTCAGCACCTTGCAGATGAAGGCTAAACCACACTGTAAAGTTTCTATTGTAGGTTTGGAATCACACACATACTAGCCCACACAAAAGTAGCAGTGCAATATGATCCATTGTTTTATTTTCTTATTTCTGCACACACATTTCAGATGGAGTATCTTTGTCTTTAGACTAATTTTGAAAGACTTTTTCTCATCAAATTAGTCTCTGTGCTTAACTGTTTTCCTAAAGTATATTGCGTACCAGATGCAGCCAGTGCTGTCTGTCCTGCACTAAGTATCCATAGTAAGCATAAAAGTAAAAAGCACACATTTATATTTCATTCTGGTTCACTCTTACTTGGCCTCCTGATGCCAAGATCCTAGAAATTCTGAACAGTAAAACAGATTGAGTGGGTCATTTTTCTTGTAGAATGCAACTGCTGGGCTGATTTAGGTTTATTTGCATATTAATTTTTCAAATACCTTGATTATCAGGGGTTTATGGCTGTTTATAACAGCTATGTAGGTTAGCCACTTTCCCTTTCCAAATGAGATTTGCAAGTTATTTTCCTCCAAACTCAGAGTGTGAGTTGCTTTTTTTAGAGAATCAGGTTTTAGAATATGTGTGAGTAGTGCTGCAGTTATGTTCAAGACTCAAATATCATAAGTCTTACTCAGTGGAATGTATTAATGAAAAGAGAATGATATTGTCAGAACAGTAGTCAGAAATTGAGCTCTGAAAACCAAAGCACAAGAGTCAATAGAAGCACATCTCAGACGTGTGGTCATAGCAAGAGAAGAGAATGTTGTTTTGCTGCTCACTGGATTCTATTCTCAAGGGTCTTGTTACACCAGTCTGGACCCACTGAACAGATCTGTCTTGAGTAGTACTTGGCCTGGGTTGCTGGAAGAATAAGGAGAAGTAAGGGTGCAGACACCTCTTGGTCCTGATTTGCCTCAGTTCAGGAGTTACAGATCCTAAATTGATGTGTGTGATAGATTGATTATGTGGCTGCTTTTACTGTTAGGCTTGTTTGGAATCCATTGCTCTTTGAAATTGCTGTTTGGTACTAATGACTTTCTAAATAAAACACCAGGTACGTTTTGTTTTTTAAAAACATCTCTGCAGCTTGTAACCTTATTTCTTTGCGGTGTACTTTGATATATTTTTGTATGAGTTCAACTTCTCTATAAAAAATGCTAGGAAAAAGCCTTCATGGGCCTGTAGAGTCCTCTTTCATGACCACTATCTTTAAAGAGAGAGGATTGTTCTGCTGAAAGACTTATGGTGGATTGCAATACTGATCAAGAAACCAAGATGTTCTTTCTGTATTTAATGTTCTAGACCCACTACCTTGAGACTTCTAGAATCTCTGTTCCTGCCATTTTATCTAGAGAGGATTGTGAAGCTTTTGGGACTGTTCAGTCCTGGGAACTGTCGGTCATTATCATGGTTCTGGCCATGCAGAGTCTGGCACTGTAACAGACCACAATAAACAGAGCTTTTCAGTTGTCCCTGGGAGTAATGTGTGGCCAATATAGGCATACAGTCCAAAAAACTCTCTTATTGACAGTCACATCTCTGGCCCCAAACAAAAAATGCTTGCACTGTTACTGATGCAAGACAACTTTCTACTTGTGTTTCTCCCCATAGCGGGAAAAAGGGCCATGATAATCAAGTCAAGGATTTTCAGAGAAAGCTACAGCTTTTTGGGAAGTCATGATGGCATACTATTTTTTTTCCCCCTGCTTGTTTTTTGGTTTTTTTTTTTTTTTTTTGGTGCTTCCACTATCTTTTAACTGTACTAGGTTGGATGGTGTGAAGTGTTAGTGGGGAAAACTACCTTGCACAAAGGCAAGGATCTCAGCTGTTGTGGGAAGCTACAAAGCAAACTCATTCAGCTTGTTTTGTAGAAAGGTAAGAAATATTTTACAAGTGCTTTCAGATTTTACTGAGATCTAAACATTCAGCCTCCTAATTCTACTTTCACTGATCTCTTAATACAGTTCAGGAGTGAGTTGTAGATTTTCCAGGAATGCAGCAAACTTGCCAATATATTCTGAAAGCTAATCCTGAATATAAGGGATGTGACATTTAACTGTGCTATGAGTTTTCTTGTGTAGTTTCAAATATTGATTGTTTCAATAGCAACCTTATCCATAGATAATACTACATTCTTACAAGTTCTCCTTAGCTCTTGAAATCTTGTGTAGTCCTATTTCAGGGAAAATCTGGGTGTTTTCTTGTGAGGTGGTGTTACTACAGTCATCTCAGCTTTGTTAGCACCAGCCTTCTGAATTCCTCTTCTGCAAGACAGGTTCTGTACACATAATGTATGATGTCTAGAGCAATGGTTGAGTATAATGGGCCTTGTTTAGAAATGAGTGATCCTTCTGTAAAACAAACTGTGCAAAGAAGCTTTCAGCTTGGGGTAATGTGCCAGACTTTCAAGGTTTTGTCTTGCTATTTCACAGCAGAGGTGCCTTGTGGGGGGCAAGGAAAAGACCTCATGTTGGTTCAAGATGCCAGTTATCTGGGGGACTAACAGTAGCCTCTTAAAACAGAATTCTTGTATATTGACCTCCTTTTTTGAAATTCTTTGATACTGGTCAGCAGGATTATCTTGTAAATCAAAAGTTTTAGAACACATTGAATTAATTCTTAGAACCATGCCTCTGGGCTGTGATTGGTTTGGAGTTTCTTCCCCAGGAAGTTATTTAGGCTTTTTTTCTGGTTCCTTTGATAGGGCCAGATTTGTAAAGATGAGTAGATGCTTGTGTACTGGTTGTACGAATGCCTGTCTAGGGACTTGTCTCTCATTCCTGTTTGTTGGTGTTGTAGGTTTGATCATCACCAGAAAAAGTGAAGAGAAACTTGATTGTGGTACTGATTTCTTTGGGGTGCTTGCCCTTGCTGAGCAGACTCAGGCTTTCTCTGAATATTCCCAGGCTACATGTGATGATTAGTTTATGCTCACTGATGCTGGTTGCAGGATGTTCTCTGTGCTCCTGCCATCCTCCTCATTACAAAAGCGCTGTGGCTTTTTGGTCCACTGTGGAGTCTTCCCCATACCTTGGATCATAAAGATTTAAATAGACTATTTTGATCCATGACAGCCTTCTTCCTCTATTTTATACCTATGAAGGCAGAATAACATGAGAACAAGCTTACTTTGGCAGCTAACTGGAAGAATGCTGGGATACGTGCTGATGTGACTTTTCTTTGATTTACCTTATCAGGATTATGGCATTTAATGTAAAGTTCAGCCCTAAATTATTGGCAGAAGTGGGCTCAAACTCCTAATCTGAACAAATACATGATTAACTAATTTTCTTCCCAGAAACTTTATCTAAGGCAAAGTAAAAATGTGTGGATTCAAACTCCTGATTATATTGTCCAGCTAAGAGTATTCAAGCAGAAAATGATTGAAGATAATCTTTCTCCACCTAGAGGGAATCTTGACAAGGTTTACTACCAGGTGATAAATATGGGCCCCCATGGATATTCTCAAACTGGGCTTGTTTAGCCTCCCTATTTTTTTACTTTTGTCCTTGCACATTTTACATGTAGCAGTACCTGTAGTTCTTCAGAACTCTGTGCTCTGTGTATTTTGGTGCTGCTCTTTTCCAGAATTTACTTCTGTTGATCTTTAGGTTAAAACTGCCCTCTTGGCTGTTGAAAGCCATTTGCTAATGAGAATCAACACTACCAGCATGAAAAACATTAGAGAAGAGTCCTTCTAATTAGGCAGTGTGAGGCCATGTAATTTACTGACTGTGGACATGCTGCTTCTTTTTTATTCAAATGTTGAAGATTTCTGTTGTGGCTGTCTGTACAGATTATGTATGAAGTTGCAGTGTATTGGGAATTGTTTGAATCTATTTATTTGAGATACTGCTGTACCAAGAAAAAAGTTTTATTTATAATAACAAACCAACAAAGAATAGTATGGTCACAAGCAGCTTGTTCCAAGTGATAGTAGCAGTAGGTAAGTTAGTCCCTTCTTTCAATGCTAAAGTTTTGGAGCTGGGTTATAACTGGTTTTTTTGTGTAATGATGTTCAATACCACAGAAACATCTGTCCTCTCAGTTTACACTTAGATCAAACCAATCTCAGTGTAACTAATGTCTTCCTCAGATTTTTATCTGTTGCTTGTGACTAGAAAAGCATGCTTATGGACAGTATCTCAGTGCTGTGGGTAAATGTTGCTCCTTAATATCTGGTATTGCTGGACACAGAAATGCTTTTTGCTGTAGATTTGCTTATGATGTCTTTTAAAGTTATGTAAATGAAGGCACTACAATCCAACAGAATCCTGGGAATGTCAGGTAGTACCTGTAGTGTGCAAATAAAAGTGATGCAGTTGCAATTCTGTGCATGTAGTGTGAGTGTGGTTACCTGGCTGATTCAGCAGTTTGTAACATTAAATTAGCTTCTTGTAGGCTTTGTTGATCAGAAACATAATTCATAATGTTCAACAATTTCCTGATGTTCTTCTACGAATTGCTGTGAAGTTTCATGGAGTGTGTATTTGTTGCCTGACTAACTCCTGGTAACTATCTTGAGGACTTCTAATGAAGTTATAGAGGGAGAGCTTTTCTCGATTTAAGTTAAACATGAGAATCTTTATACTGTGTGTGTTAATCTTTTATACTGTGTGTTAATCTTTTTCTGTGTGATGTACAGGCTCAGCAGGTAAAAACTGGGCTCCTCCCCAGCTGCCTTATCAACATGTGCCACTGACAAGACTTTGTGAAAGTAAACCTGGATATAAGTTATAAACTTGTAGAGACAAACCCAGTCAAACTCTTAAGTAAAATGGCTTTTAAAATAAATATAAACTGGAATTTATAGCTCTTTTGCATAAAAAGTTTGTGAAGAAATTTTTTCTTTACCTTACTGAAGTTTGTTTCAAAACAAATCAAGCATTAATTATGTTTGATTTTATAAATTTTCACTCCTTATTTATAGCAAGTAGAACTTGTATTGAACAAGTATTGGATAAAGAATGAATGTGCATGTATGGAAGGGAAAACTTCTGCTGACTTTTCAGACCATGGGTACTAACACATTAGGGCTTCTATAATTATCAGTGGAGGCAAGAAATCCCAGTTCTAGACTATGGGTGGGTTAATATATTCAAGATCTTTGTAATATTCATTGGTTGGGAATGTCAATTCATGTGTCAGCGTAACTGATTGCTGATTGTCATTCTCTTTCCCAAACTGTGTATTTTTCTTGAAAATTCAAAATGCAACTTCATTAACTTTGGCTTGATGCTCCTAAAGAGAAAATTCTGGCATTGTTCTTTGTGTGCTGAATCAGGAACACAGTCAGGAGATCTGTTCTTTTTTTTTTCTCCTTTTCTTTCTTTCTTTTCTAAGTGAGCTGTAGACCACAGCATATTCAAAAAACGTGAGTTACGTGAAAAGAAATTACTGCTGAGTTACCCGATCAAAAAAAACCCCGAAACTCTTCATCTTGATCTGACTATATGTAATCAGAGTCACTAAAAGGCAAAATACTTGATTCAGACTTGGAAATACTTTAAATGGCATAGTACAAAAAAGCTGGTAGTCTGTCAGAAGCTGTTACTGCTCCAACAGTTTTCCTTGAGTTCTGTCCTGTGTAGAGGAATGACAGCAGCTGACTATTGCTCCTACACCATATCTCTAGGTCCAGAGTATAAAGTGTTTAATAATTTTTTAAGTAAATGATTTTACTGTCTCTGCTTCATCTTTTCAAGAATGGCTTGTATGGTGATGACTGGGCAGGGGTTTGATTATTATTGCTGCTTACTCTATTGTGGTCTTCTTCAGTTAAAGCCACGAGCTCCAGTTAGTAGCCATCTGCTGATGCTGCTGCTCCTAGGGCTGACCTAAGTGTACAAACATTGCCTTGAGACAGAAAAGCGTGGTTCCTGTCAGTTTTCCAGGAGAGCAGTTTCGGCTTCAGAGAAGGATCTCTGGAGTTTTTTGACTCTGATTAAAAAATGTAGATTTTAATTTAGACATATTAGGCTACTTTTCCCTTAATTGTTTTTCTTTTGAGGTCTTTTTAGAAACTTTCCAGAGTGAGACAGGCTCATCCTGTATCTGTACTACTCAAACTATTCTGATTATCACAGTTCATGCTTAAAAAGACCTGAAAAGGTTTCATTGCTTCATGGCATCCAGTAGGACACTGAGTTGTGAGGAGTAAAGCTACAGTCTGCAGAATCAGATGTTCATTTGGATTCTTTGTGAGTATCCACATAATTTTGGAGTGAAATGAATTTTTTTTTTACCGAAGTTAATGTTAGACATAAAGTACAAACTTCTAGGGGGAGGCATTGACATAGGTGCTTCTCAGTTTGTGACCAGGGAAGGGACACAGTAATAGTTTGTGTTTTACTAGTATAAGACAGCATTTCCAATGTAGTACTCTATGGCTTTACTTTGTGCCAGTCTTCTAATTTCTGGCATCAGCTGCCGATGAGTTTCAAGATGGAATTGTGGGCACTGAGAAGTGCATGGACTTTGACAAAGAGTTTTTATTCTTCTGAGCTCAATGCTTTGCATTATTACTTGATTACTAGAAGCACTCAAGCTGGAATCAGTACTCATCCAGAACTTATAGATGAGCTGTATAAGGCTTTCTTTCTCTGTCTTAAACTTGTTTGGGTGCTTTTCTCTCCCTTCCAATCTAAAAAGTCTTTTTGCTTTCATGGATTATGGAAAAACATGAGAGATTTAATACTGTTGTTGCTAAGAAATCAGTAATTAGGCTGATATTATGTTCATTTTTGCTGTTTAAAATGACTTGAAAGTGGCATAATAACTGTTGCTCTATAAAGGTCAAGTTATTTGAAAATATTGGACAATTGCATGAGTTGAAGCCTAATAAAAACATTTTAATTGAGAAGGCAGAGAAGAAACAAACGTTAAATACTCTGTTACTTGTTTTTTTGAAGTAATTTTAAATAAATTTTTAACACATACATAGAAAAACTTAGAGAATTACTTAAAATTTCTTCTGTCTCTGATTTTCTGGTGTCTTAGTTAGCATCCTTGAAATCAGGAAAGCAATGCTGGGGAGCTGAGGGGTAGTTACTAACCCCAGTTGGATCTCTCCATACCCTTGATCTGAAGTGTATTCAGCTGTGTTATTAAGCTTCAGAATGAATAATTCTTAGTTTTTCTCATGTCTTGGTAACAAGGAAGAAAGGTTATCTCATGCATTGATTTGTACTCTTTCTATTGAAGAAAAGCATCTCAAACAGTCTGAAATCACAAACACTGTTCAAGGGGGCTCTTGGCTAGAGGCAGGGCATGTGGGGTCATCAATCCCCCCACTTATACATAAACAGAAAATTTACTATTTGCTGTGTGTCTTGTGTGAAGGTTTTTTGATAATACTAGTATGTGGCTGCTACACTTCCCTGATTTGTTATCACTTATATTGCTGTGACAACATGGCACTTCATGTGCCATGGGAAGTTAAAGAATTTGGAAGGTTCCTGATACACTTAGCAGGTTGAGAAAAGAAGCCATAAGCTGTGATCATGCTGATTTGGGTTTTATAGCTATTTTTCTGCAAGTCCTTTTGGTAATTCTTATTGGCTAAAGGAATATATGTGTGTCTTTATAGTGCATGGTGCTACAAATAAGAGTGCATATCTCTTCAGTGTGATCAGCTTCTATCCCCCTCTTTTGTGCTTATTCCCCTCTGCCCCTAGCAGTTCTAACTTGCCAAGTATTATTCCGAAGATAATTTCAGAAGTGTGTGTTAGCTACTGGATACTGTTCCCTCAAGAGCAAAAGTGCTGCCTGTTAACCATTCAAGATCTTAGAATTTTTGTAAAAAATGCAGAGAAAAATTTCATGTGTAGTTTGACTTTGCTCTGATGGCAAGTTTCTTTGGTTATGCTTTGTGTGGTACTGTTTCTGTATCTGCTTCTTCAGGGGCAAATAAGAGAATTCTTCTGCTATAAAGGAAGGCAGTTATCTCATAGATACTTAAATCTCTGGACATCTGTTTGCAGGAGTTTTAACTGAATATTCTTTTTCCTTCATTTGGATAGCGTAAATATCCAGGAATGAATAAGAAAACTGCTTACAGGTTTTTTTGCACTGGACAGTATAACTGCTGTAGTTTTAGACCGTATGGCTGGATAAGCAGGCGAGGACTTCTAAAGATGCTGCAGCGGTCTTGTTCGTGCTGCACTGTGAAAATGCAAATCAGGAGTTTTTTATAATGTAAAAGCTGAGTTGGCCTTGAATGCAAGTTTAAAAAAAATTCTATGCTTCATTCTGAGCATACTGTGTTGATGTTGTGTGCCAGATTGTTCTTCAGTGATGGTGTGACTTTGAGATCAGACCAGTTGGAATATTAAGTCTGTGTGAACTAATGCAGCTGGAGCAACAGGTCAAAAGTAAATCCTTCTGGAAAATTATCCAGAAGGTGATGGCTGCAGGCAGAGTTATGCAAATGGATTATATTCAAATACAGTCTTACAGCCTCAAGTGGGCTGATTTTTCCTGTGTGTGTAAGAATTTCTGGGTCATTGCTCTTTAAAGGATGTGGTGTTCTTCAGACTTGAGCTGTTCTTTCTAATTGGATCTGAGAATATTTGCCATTCTTATTAAGAATGCTATCTAGTACAAGCTAGCACAAGAAACTTTTGTTATAGAATGGCATGTTCTCACCTCTTCTGTGAAGAAAGAAATTGACTGATAAAAACACTGATACCTGGAAACCTGGAACAAATGCTGGTTTGTTTTGGTTTTTTTTTCATCTTTTGGGTGAAGGCATCCTACAGAAATGTGAATAGCCTGAATGGTGCCAGGAGGTCAGATGAAAATGGGAGATGGTGAGAGGACCACCTAGGAGGCAGGCAGAGAGAGCTGAGCTGTGTCATGGGAGATGGGAGAATATCCTGAATAGCAGTGCAGAGGGGAACGGTATTGGTGATGTGGTGACTCAGAGTGGCATGTTAGATTTTTGTGAATTTTGGAGTTTAAGTTCTAAATTGATCTGTAGATCATGTGTAAGTACATGTAACACCTCAGTAGGGACTAGATAGAATACAGCATTGTAGAAAAATTGGACTATGGCACAATGATGTGTAGACACCCTAACTGCAAAGTGAGTGTTTTGTGCTAGAGTGCTGTGTGAGCACCATAAAGACACTCCATTCCCCAAACAACCTGTTTAATAGCCACCTGTGGTTGCTGCATGATTGGCAAGTTGGTAGATCTAGATGACTGGTAGCAGATGCTCTGAGGAAAAGATGCAAGGAAAGGAGTAGTAGCCTTTTTCAAGGTAATGAGAGATTTAGGGATTTCAGAGTAGTTCAGATGGAACTTTTGTACAGGTACAGCTATTTTGCTTCATTTGTTGCTTGAGCATCTGCTTTGTCAGGAGGAAATAACCATGTTGGAATTTGTATACCAATATTACATGGTCTCTGTGTGTGACAGAAACTTAAAATATGTAAACTAATAATTGTATAGTCCATTTCTAATTCATTATCCAATTGCGTTAGACATATAATATCTATATATAGTGGTGCTGTAAGTACTGAAAATAAATAGCAGCATGCAGAAAGTGGAAGAAAAGGAATCCTAGAACTGAATGTGAGTGAATGTGGGAAATTAATTTTTACAGTTAGAGGGCAATATTATGCTTTTAATTTCATTGAGTGAGATGACCTACATGCTGGCATAGTGTTGTCTTGTATAATTATGTCCAGACCTTTATGAGGTCTGGACATAATAATAAAAATAAAATCTTACTTGCCTTTTTTCTTTCTGAATAAATTATGTATTGATTCTGTTCATAACTTGTAAGAAAGTAAGCTATATGAGTAAATAATATCTTACTTGGCGTTCATGTGTCACTGACAGTATGTAACCCTTTGTGCAGTGTTCTGTGTGCTGTAACAGTAAGCTAATAATGACCATTTCTTGGTTCAGTTTAAATGAGAGAAAAGTATATTTTTTTGGTCCATAAATTCTTTTTCTTTGCCATATAACTGTCTTAAAATATTTTGTGTTCACATTGCATTTATAAAGAAGGATTAGTTCCCTTTTCATTTACCAGGAGTCATCTGACTGTTTTTGTTATTAGCTGCCTTGAAGGCATTAGGTGGAAACTTCTCAGGTGCTTTCTTTGTCTGAGTGTTGCACTGTTGCTGAACATGCTGCTTGAGCAGTTGCTACGTCTAGATGCTTGTTTCTGTGTTCTCACAATACTCGAGCAACCTTCTATATGGCTGTGTGATGAAGGAGATGGAGGATTGATTTAGTTAAGTATCACCATGCAGAGATAGTTACGTTTTGGTCTTTGGTTCAAGTGATGGTACAGCTGCTTATGCTGGCAGAAGTCTGAGACCATGAGGGTGAGCTCCCGAGGCACAAAGCAGAGGAGTGTCTACAGGCTTCAGTTTTGACCTCTGAGCTAAATAACTTTGGGATAATCCTAGCCAGTGTAACTGTGTTTTTAGAAGTACTGAGATGACTGCGTGATTCCTGGTCATGCTTTCCAAACGTCTGGGACTTTGTCAACCTCTTAACTTTTCTTAGGTGTTGTTTGTCCTGTGATCAAAATGTAGCTGTAGATTACAAGCAGAGTAATAAACATCCCAGAAAGAGGCCATGGGGGATAATGGACTTTGTAATTACAGGATATGATTTTACAATCAGTAGTACATTTTGCTTTAAATATTCAGCACAGTCAGGAAATAGAAGTAGGAAGTGAACTTTTCATTGGTCTCAAATGAAAATTAACTTGGATGAATTCAGGAGCCTGCTTGCTTGCTACTGAAGTGTCTTTGTTCCCAGTCGGTAACAGAGCCATAAAATTTAGAAAAGCATAGCCCCTTTTCAGTACTCCTGAAAAGTTTGGCTGTCTCATATGTCAGTGTTGCTAATCAGGTGATTGTAAAATATTACTGTATTTTGATGTGAGTGAAGGGCTGGTGGGAGAAAGGGACCCCTCTTCATTGGTAGGGCTCAAAAAAAAGACGGGCAGATAAAGGGTAGCATGCCAAAGAGATGGAAAATTCTGTGGGAAGTTTCACAGATGTCTTCTGAATTGTGTGGATGACTTCGTGAAAACAGCTAGTCTTGTGTCTGTTATGAAGATTTTGTATGTGCATAGGTGGATGTTCTGCTATATGGATTATCTGCTAACTCACCGAATCTCCCTCAGTTCTGTGTGCTTAAATCAGTAAAAATGGGCTTTTCTTTGTAGTGTGCCTATGAAAGGTTTTAATGTGAAGCTTTAAGTGGTCACTGCAATGCAATGAAGTGATAGCTTTTCTTACTTGCAGTCTGAAGAAGGTGGGTGTTTTCCTTCCAGCAGTCACTAGTGGAAGCACGTCATCTTAAATGTGCCTCAGCTGACTTAAACGTACCCCCCTGGCGAAGCTGGCCAGAAGGAGAGTGCTGTGCTGACAGAGCTGCTGATTCTCCCCTGGTTCAAGGAAGGGGTAACCCATTATAACTGCTGTCTGTAGTCTGCTTGTTTTTCTCCGTCCAGCTTGTATGTGGATCAGCACGGAGGTGAAGGTTAGAAAGGGAAGTGATTCTTCAGCAGGGTGGGAGCAGGGGTCTTGGCAGGGGGAGCTGCCTTCCCAGTAGCATTATGTGGGCAAGCATCTACATACGCTGAGGTTTTGAGACTTCTCATGGCTGATGAGTTTCAAGAGATACAAGGCCACGAAAGAAAGCCTGGCTTTCTGTTTGCGTAAGTTTAATGAGCCCTTACTAAAGGTTCAGTGCATAGACTCCGACCTGTTTCACTTCAAGTGTCAGGTGTGTTTGAACTTTAAGTGAAACATTAGCTAATGCATGTCTGGATTTTTTTTTTTCCTTCAAGAGGCCTTAAGTCTCAAATACTTTCTGGGATGTGAGTCTTTACTGAGGTTTTTCATAACTAGATTCTGAGAACTTTTGTCTGTGACACTTTTGTTTCCTTAAAGCAAGTAGCAAGGCTGGATTCGGTCCATTGTGTGAGAAGAAGAATGTGTCTGTATTTCCTGGAGCTAGCTGCCCTCCTGGATGACAACTTAAACTTTAAGGGATGTGTTTACTAAAGTGAACTGCTAGCGTGTTCAAAATGGAGATGTTCTTGTGTCTGCGTAGGAGAGATGAGGAGTGTGTGTCAAGTCTTAAACTGTTGAGGAAAAAGAAGGCATAATAAGCTTAATTTTTTCCTCTGCCTCCTCCCCTCCTTTTTTATGACCCCTTTCAAAATTAAAGAGGGAAGATAAACGGCTGGAAGTTAAACTTGCTCACCTCAAGTGCAAAAGGGAAAGGCAACAAGCATCTGCATCCTAAATGGGCTGAAATCACTAGGGATATTAGAAGTTAAGTTGTGTTTAGGTGAGTACCCTCAAATAGTAGGATCACTTTTTCCTCAACTGCAAAGTCCAGAGGATTTTATCAAGAGTAACAATTGTTTGGTGAAGCTGATTAGACACAGCTGTCATCTGCTAAGTAAGCACTTAAAGTTAATAAAAATGTCTCAATTTTTTCCATTCCGTATGTGTTTGGAAAAGAACTTAGTAGTTGGTACAGTAGAAGGGATAAAGCACTCAACTTCATATTTGTGTAGTTGGGGTATTACCTTTTACAAAATCACTACACTTAAAGTATGCTGCTAGACATTGTCCACTTCTGCTTCATCTCTGTGCCAGTGTTTTGGCATAGCGTCCTCTAAACAGGATGGGAAACTGTTGGAGCCATGTTTGACTTCAGTCATTAGAGTTTTGGATATGTATGTACAAATTCTATCTGCTTGCAAAGCATGTGTAGATGTGCACAATCTGCCTCGTTTTCGTCTCTGAGACACGATTAATTTAATCTCTTTCAACCTGATCCCCAAGACAAAATACTCTGGATCAAGCACTACATGTAATACTGCCTTTTGTTTTTTGCTATTGCTGCATTCCTTTTCCCGTGCTGTTAATCTGGAATTGTTTGGAATAGTCTTAGTGCTGACTAGTTATTCTGTGTTTCTTGGTAGTGCATGAACTATATGCAGAATGCATTTTTGATGCCCTACTCTTCATGTTATTCCAGTTTTGGAAAAAAAAAAAAGCAAGCCCTGTTCCGATGTGGATTTCAGACACAAATCCTGGTATATAAACCCTTCTGAAAAGGAAACGCACTTCAGTGGAGAATCTCTAAATGGGATGCTTGACTGGTCTGTGGCCAAGTAAATAAATATTTCCTCAGTTTCAAGAAACATGGCACACAGCTGCTTCTTACTCCTTGTTGTAAAATAATGGGCCATTTGCTGACTGCAGCAAGCTATTGACATTATTGCTAGCAGCTGCTGAACTCTTGGTGTTAACTTAAACAGCTCATAAATGTTAATTATGTTGCAGTTTTGTTAGAGCTCATCTGCATATCCCAGAGGCACTAGCTAATATGTCATGGGGTTTTTTTTCCATGTGAACTGATGACATTTCTTAGTGGAGATTCCAAATAATAACTTCCTAAGTAAGTTCAGTGATTTTACTGTAGCGGTGAAAGTTTCTTCAAAACTTCTCTTTTAACTACAGTTTCACTAGTACTAGTATAGCTTTACTTAAATGTGTTTGAATAGGCTCAGAACTGCTGAGCATGTGGTGGAATGAGTAAGAAGTCTAGGGGAATATACTGAGTGCTTACTGACCTGTTGTTGGGAGATCTGTGACAAAATTAAATCCCAGCCAAACTGAACAAAATCTGTTGAGTTTATCCCATTCTTTGGTTTAAAGTCACTTTCATATTGTTATGGTTTTGCTGCTATACAAGTGTGAAAAGCTTACACGAAGTGCTTACAGGCTACTGTAAAAGTGTGTGTTATCTGCCTAATAACCACTTAAATGATGTTTTGGGGCTTTTTAACAGTCCCTCCCCATTTTTCAGCCACTAGGCATGTATTCTTGAAAACAAAGCTCCCAAACAAACTAATCCTTTTTTCACTTCAGGTCAGATTCTGCTAGCGTTCTTTGTTGAAAACACTGGTAAACTTCCAGAACCTGGTTTTGAGACTGTCAAAATGATTGTGAATATAACATGAATGAAAGCACAGATAATGAAATGAAAGCTGCTGTATTATCATAGAAGTTTTAACTTTTTGATTTTAGTCATTGTGGCTGTCAGAAAGAGGACAGTGTTGTTGATAGTGCATACTATATAGAGAAGTTATACTTGCAGCATCTCATAGTTGTTCTCTCATTCTTACTTTTTTGTGGTCATCCAGTGGACCGTTTTCTCTCAAGGGAAGTGGTATATGTTTACAGAAGTACATTTTGTGCCTGGAGGATATACTGCCTACCAAACTAGTTGGAATTGCAGGTAGTCTGGTTTTCTGCTATCAGCCTGTGATTGCAGGTTAACCTGGTGACAATGCAGCCATTCCTATACAAAGCTGTCTGCTCTCTGCTGTGTATTTGGATGGTGCTTTGATCGCCTGCATGTGTGGTTTTTCCTCCTCAGACTGCTTGTAGAGGAATTTGTGTCCCTGAAGTGCTGTACAGACAGGGACAAGTATTGCAGACTGATGCTAGATGCATCCAGTCCCCTGTGGTAGGGGGTCCCAACTTGAGCTGGAACCTCTTAGTCTTTTTAAGGTAGACTTCATGCAAGGAAGTATGGTATGGGGTGAGGAAGATCAAAACACCACCAGTTGTTCGGCTTTTCTTTTTTTGGGGGTGGTGAAAGTATCAAATCAATGCTACGTAAGGCTAATGTCAGACCATACTGAAATCTGTGAGCAAGGGTTTGCTCTCACAACAATTCAGTTATCTTATTTCCAGGGACAGAATTAAATGTCACTCTTCTTCAGATTGTGGTGTGTGAGAATTGGTTTCTGCATTTGCTCATAAAAGCCTGGAGAAATATTGGACAGTACACAGTCCAGTAGCTTTTGGTTAGAAATGAAACAGAAAACTTTTTGGGAGAGTAGAGGGGAACTCCAGATTGTGTGTGTGGTTCAGTTATAATTCAATTACTGTTTTGGGAAAAACATGATTGCAAAAAGAATTCTGGATTTTAAAAACTTCAGAGTTCACTCATTTCTAAAGAAGTGGTGTAGTTCATCAGAGCTAGTACAGCCATCCAGCTACCAATTCCAGTCAAGTCTTTTCAGTATTTTTAATGGGTTTTTAGTTTTTGTTCATTTTTTCTTTTTATCTTCCAAAGGTCCACCTAAAAATTCTACTGTTGCCCTTGATTTCTGCCCCATCTACATGCATGTCTCGTGCAGCAGATGGAGACAGCTTGTTGAGATTGGATACAATTTCATATATGCAGAGTGTCACTTAAATAAGAAGAAAACACCCAAATTAATTTTCTCAGCGGTGACTCCAAGTGTCTTGTTTTGAGTCTGAAAGTAAATTTCCTGTGCTGCGTTCTTAAGCTGAGAATAGAAGCATACTCAAATGGCTGAATTCAGGAAATTAAGAAAATAGTGACTTGAATATTGGCCTTGTTCAAAATTCTGGTTCAGAAATACCTTCTTGTGGCTGCATTCCAAATTACAACTTGAGATTTTTCAGCCACATTGGCTTTGGTGTGAATTGGGTGCTGATGAAAAGGATAGCTGACTTGGATAGAAGTTTGACACATGTAGAAAGATGTGTGCCTGAAAAATCATGGCTAATGAAGTAGTCCTAAGGTTGATTTCACATCAGTCTCTGGACCAAAACAATGAGATAGATAAAAGAAACAAAATATCCTGAGTAAGAAGCTTTCCTTGGTTTTGTTTGTTAATTTTGTAACCTACTCTTAAGTCTGAATGGATGACCTGAATGTTACTGCAAATCTCATTGTTCCAAGTCTCTGAGCAAAGGAATAAATTGATCGTAAATATTAAGTCCCACATTCAAGGATTTGACTTTGGATTTGTAAAGGACTTCAAGAAAGCAGTAGTTAAAGGAGGTTAATGTACATCACATACAACAGTGTATGGTGTACACTGATTTCTTTGCAATCTACATTTTGAAAGCCAAAAAGGCCAGTGAACTGCCAGCGTGCTTGTCTGTCCATGTGGGGAGGGTGCTTCACCAGTACCATCTTTCATATTATTTGTGAGGCTCTTAAGTAAGAAAAAACAATCAAGTTGATGGGGCAGAAACTTGTGTTTTAGTTGGTAACTTGTGTGGGGAGAAGAAAAATGATGAAAAACTGAAATGTTAAAAGGTACAAAAGAGAAGTTGTCAACAGTTTTAATAATATTTTTTCTTTTTATTTCCCTCTTGCAGACCTTCAAGTGCTGACCTTCTTGGTCTATTAAGTGATTATAAACTTTTGCTGCTCTGCGAACATATAAAGATGTCTCGCAGCCCTGACGCTAAGGAAGACCCTGTGGAATGCCCTCTTTGCATGGAGCCTCTGGAAATTGATGACATCAATTTCTTCCCTTGCACCTGTGGGTACCAAATCTGTCGTTTCTGTTGGCATCGTATTCGCACTGATGAGAATGGACTTTGTCCTGCTTGCAGAAAGGTAAATCCCTGGAACAGCAGCTTGTCTTGTATGTTTCACAAGGCTTTTGTATTGTGTTGGTGCCAAAGACATCCTTTTCCTTGAGGGAAACAATCACCTAGTCATGGCCTAGATCAAGGGTGTGGTGTTGGATCCTTCAGTTTCTGTCTGCGTATGTATTGAAGCTGTTACGAAACAGCTCGTCTTGGTTTAATAAATTCAGAACTGGAGTGATAGGGGAAGCTGTGGATCAGAACCAGAGCATGCTGATGCTGAGAGAACTGCCAAAAATAAAAATCCGTTGAGTTGGGGTGCTCATGCATTAGCAAAGACGTTTCAGGAAAAATGGTGAGGATTCCAGCATCAGGGGTTTGCTGAGAGCTAGGGTTCAGCTAAACTGACAGAGCTGACTGCAAGGCAAGTTTATAAAGCACCTGCTTGTTTGTTTGTGGCACTGGAGCTTTTAATCCGTATTTTAGTGGATACTAAATGTATAAAAACCTTTGGAAAAATATCCAGTGGTGTTAAATTTTGAAGCATTTCAAAATCTAGACTGTTTGTCTGGTATTCTCATCTTGTCGCCAAATGCTTGAAGATGTTACTTGGTATCTCCTTGTGTCTGGCTGATTTGATTTGCCACAACTGTAAACCTCAGCTTCCCTATGTTGCCTGTTATTTCCTTTGAATTATTTTATTTCCCCTTCTAGTATTTTGCTTAAACTCATTATTTCCTTATCTTCAATGTTTAATAAAATTCCTTTTCAGTATCTTCTTGTCTTTAATGACTTCCCTTAACTGTAAGTTTCTTGCCTGGCCGTTCTCTTCTTGTAGTTGCAGCTACTTATGTCTTCTTGTTCTCCTACTATTTAATCATGATCCTGTCCCTAGTTTATGCCTCTTGTCTTCCTGTCTCATGTTACAGCTTCCTTTTCAGACCCCAAGTAATCTTACTTGGTCTCACTGTCTTTATTCACTGCCACAGTATTTTATAAGCACTTCCAGTCATATTTTCTTGCTGCTCTTTTGGGCTTTGGCTACACTAGAGCTGCTACTGTTGACGTGTGTTTGGATGCCTCTACAAGCCTGAAGGCTCTCCCACAGCAACATGTTTGTTTAAATTCTGCAACTTTGCTGCAATATTTGAGCTCTGTGTTCTACAAGGAAGATCCACCTATCGTCAGCCAAACTATTTTCGACTTGGGATACCTGCTGTAGATGACACGTGCTGTATAGCAATTTCCCATAGTACAAGAAAATTTCCACTCTTCTGATACAGCATGAGATCTCTGGGATTTCCTTGTCTAAGTCGCTTTGTTTTCCTGGATTTGTTACACTACTTTTTACCTGTTTGTTATTTGCGGTTTGTGAAATGTATTTGAAGAATCACAGAAGCAGTGTGCTAGTCACTGTTTTTGGGTGTCTGAATTCTTTGAAATATACTGAACTCCTAAATGTGGAATACTCTGCCCTATGGTTGGACGTGCAAATATTTTGCCTAATGGGATACAGTTTGCTCACAAAGACTGTTTCATGAGGAAACCTCGAGTAAGTGCTATGATTAGAGTGAAACATACTGACCACTCCTGGAGAGAAAGGAGACATCTTTCATAACAGATGAGGATTATGTTGATGCTTTCTTCATCCATGGACTGCAAGATATCCTTGAGTGGATTTGGAGCCGTATCGCTGGATTGTGAGACGCTGGCATAAAGAAGGCTGGCTGAGGAGGACGTTTCTTCCGTGGCATAGACAAAGACATTGTGATGCGGAGACCACTCCAGGATCTTGGGAATAAATCTTGAGCTACAGAGTTACAGCATTAAATAAGTGAAGAAGCCATCTTTTGAAGTGTGCTGGACAGAAGGAACCAGGTATGTGTATTTGTGTTCAGTGTGTCTAAGTAGTTCCTGTCTGTGCATAGTAAGGCATCTGGGGAAAGATCTGAGCATTTTTCTATTTGTAACTACTATGGTGTACATTGATTGTGGCCCCTCAAAATGCTGAAGCTCAGAACATGGCGAAGCAACAAAGTTTCAGCAGGAAAGTTTATAGTCAGTACAAGGACTTCAACAGGTATGCCGTATTGTTCTGATGAGTATACCAGTGCAGGATGCTAATGTGAAATAGACTGTGGACAAACATATATTAAAACAAAGATGAGTATGTTATTTACAATTACTTAATAGAAATTTTCTATTTATGCCAATGTTATTGAATGCAGTGTGACTTACCCAGCAAATTAAGCACTACTCCATGGAGAGGAGCAGTGAACAACCCCCTATGCAGGGGTTTTGGTTGAAGTGCTTGGGGGAGATTTTGGAGAAGTCTCTAATAAAATAGCTTGGCTGAATGCTGTGGTGGCACCTATGCCATTAGGTCTTAACTGTGCATTGCATATATACCATTATCTTCCTAAGCTTAATTCACTTCTAACTGATAAGATGCTAGCTGGCAGTTCCTTCTGCCTGGGAGAGAGTACTTCTGTGTGTTTGAACTGTTATATAGCTTAATATCTGCACATGCAGAGTATGTTCATGTGGTTGCAGTCAATTGATTTTGTCTGCCTTAAGTTTCCTCCTGTGAATAATAGTAGTGCACAAACATTTGCTGCTTTGGTAAGGTACTAGTGTGAATTAAACTTAAATACTGGTTGGAACCTGGTACGTCTTAGTATTAACCTGTTAAAAACTTTCTAGACTCCATTCAAATCTTCTGAAATAGACTTGGAAAATAGTCTTATTTCTAGAGAAATAGAAGTTGTTTCTATTTAATTAGTTAACTCCAAAAATACCTACTTCAAAAAAAAAAGTGGAACTGTCTGGCTTTGGGTTCCTGATGCCCTTCAGAATTGTAGGTGTAACCAGTTGTAAGATACTAAGCAAGACTTCCTGTTTTTTCCAGTTAATTGATTTCTTAACTGTGAGTGAAATAGCTGCTGACTAGACAAAAGAGAATGAAAATATGCTGTCCTCAGAAGAGATTTCTGTAGCCAGAAGCTGGTTTGCAGGTCAGCAGACTTGCTGGTTCTGATTGTAATGCCAGTGATTTTTCTTTGCAGGGATATTTCTATTATCCTTTCTGTAAAATTCAGCAGTCTAGCTCCTGTTTGCCATGTGAATAATACATACCGTCTCAGTTGCTTAAATAGAACATGCCTCTCTCAGCCCTTAGTGTCAGTTCCTGCACTTATTGAATCCAGCAACAAAAAAGCCTAGCTTGTTCATGTTTCTTAAGTACTTTGCTCTTCCACCAAATAATATAACTTGATAGAGAGTTGTTCCTGTGGTGTGGCTTTGGCTTTTTCTCCAGTTCCTTGACTGAGCGATCTTTATCTCTCCTATGAGAGATCTAGCACCTAGTGTTAGAGATGGAAGGAAATAGCATACTGCTAGATGCATGATCAAGAAATTAACATGCTTTGTCCATGTTTCTCCTACTACTTCTGTGTAAAAGGAACGCTTAGTCTTAATGCAGTCTCCAAATATCAATGTTTCCTCCTATGCTTTTAATCCCACAACTGAGTCATTTGGTGCAACAATTGATATTTTGAAATAGATAGGAAATGGCTTTTTAAAAAATGTAAATATAATGACGTATACTGTGCATAAACCTTATTGACTTTGTTTGTATTTCTTGTTTCAGGACCTACTTGGTAGCAAGACAACAAGTGGGAAATGTTGGTGCATCCATTCTGTGGAAGGAATGTGACCTACCTGGGAATGACAAAAGCAAAGTGCTTGATAAATCACAGCTCGTCTTTCAACAGTTGGGAAATGGGGGGAAAAAAGTCTGAAAGGAAACAAAACTGAAATAACAAGACAAAATTAGTCAGGAAGACTGAGAATTCATCAAGGGCCTTCTCTGATTAGAGAAACAAAGACTTCAAGAGAGACATTGAAGCTTTTGTTGACATTCTTGTAGGGACTACCTTGCACTTAGTGTAAAGAAAATTTGGTCATATTCCCTGATGGCACACTTGTTGGGGAACCTCAATGTGTTTTTCTGAAAAGCATTGGTATAACTTACATGAAAGGTATCAGCTGAACTTAGTCAGTGAATCAGTGATGTTAATGTCTCCTAATGTCTTGCATCTGAAAGTACATCAATGCTGATACCACTGGAGGTAGTTACTTTGTTTGGATCTCAAATCCTTTATCAGCTCAGGCATTAGAGACAGTATGTTAAGCAAGTATATTGTTTTAAAAAAATAAGATGTGAGCATGTCAGTAGCATTTCCACTTCAGTTGTTGCAAGACCTGAGAGCTTTTGGTATGTATAGTCCTCTCTCTACTTCTGATTTGTAGGGTTAGACAGCATAAACAACATATCAAACGGTGCTGTGAAGTACACCAGCTGTCAGTCCTTCTTGCTTGGCTTTCAGAGACTTGTTCCAGCAGTCTGCAGTGCATGTACCTGTTTGCAGTTGAACCATCATCCAAATTCATGAACTTCAGCACTGTGGGAAGCAATGACTCTGAAGATGAAATAATTTATTTCGCTATCTGTAGACTGATTTTGTCCTTTATTTGAAAGGAAAATAGTTTCTAGTACTATTGTTTTTAGAATTAGTTTCTGAAATGTTGATGCTGTGCTTATTTGCCTTCCACCCTCTTTAAATGTGCAATGTTTCCTAGTTTGTGATTATGTCACACATGATACATAGATAGGAAAATCATCTACCCCTCAGTTGTGTTTGGGTTATTCTTGGGATTCAAGAGATGTGTGCAGACTCATTTATAGGTCCTGCCAGTCAGCATATCAAACTGTTTCTATTTCTTGGGAGCATTATAAGCATGTCATATGAGTGATGCCCATACAAAACATGTATTTAATACAGCTCTACAGTATCTAGTGAGAATTTTGGAAAAATTCTGCTGCTCAAACAAGTGTGGTTGTCCATGGTGGCACACCAATTACTGCTGCTACTTAATGATTGAAGTTCCTATTTGGCTAGTCTCAAGCTTTCTGCTAGATGGAGACATTTCTTTCCCTGATTCTGAAGCTGCTGCCTAGTTGTGTTCTACTAGGAGTTTTTGTGCTTTCCTGTAGAAATACAAACTACTGTTTGGACATATAAGTATTCTGTTCAGGATTATGCTTGAGCTACCCAGGATGTTTCCTGATTCATGTTCAGGACCTCCAGCAGCAAGTAGCTGTACAGAGAAGAAATACCTTGTCTGACTTGCTACTCACTTGAGAATATGCTCTGAATGTGGCTGGACATGGCAAGAAAGAAGCTGATGAGTTTTGGCACTGTTTGCTGTAGTTTCCTTGGACCTTCAGGAGCCTTACTGAACCTGCTGAAAACCATTAATGCATTTCTTGCACAGTACCATAGAGCAGCACTCTTGCAAGTTTTGCCTTGCATATTATGGGATGTGGAGTAGGAATTAACCTTTGAAAGAATGGATTGTAGATGGGATTGTGGATAGGACATCACTTGATACAGGGCAAGCCATATTTTTGGAACGATATCTGTTACGCTGGTGCACTTCCCATTCCTACCTGAACTTACTGGTAACTGAGAACTCACTCTTTGCCCTGAGTAGTCTTTCTTTCCTGTAAAAACCCAATATTTTTATTCTTTAGTATACATGATTAACTAATACAGATTTTGAGAAGCTCATTAAGTGTAAAATTATTCTGCATCTCAGAAGTCCTCATACGTAGGTCTGTTAAAACACAAGATAATAATTGGCTACAGTAAATCTTAAGTGACCTTACTAGTTGGTCGTTGGTGTTCATCAAGTACATTCTGAAATCTGTATGATGTACTCAGTAAACTCTGAGTTGACTGAGTAACTACTCAGAGTAATACTGAATATCTTTTTGAGAAATGTTATGGTTTTAACTGTTCTTCAAGGGTAACTTGAGTCCTTACTGTGTTTTCATGTTAAGGACACCTTCAGCTACTGCTAAAGTATCATAGACATTTAAATTCCTTTGTGATACTAAAACATGTTCCAAAGGACTTGATGTTTGACTGTGAGATGCCATCTGCTCAAGTCAACTGTAGCATATTTGCAGAAGATATCTCATGTGTATCATAACAATGCTGAACTTTAAACTGAAGAATAGGTTTTGATTTGTTTGGGAATGTACTCAGAAGACTGTCAGGTCTGAGCACTTGGTGGCTCTTTGAGTACCGTCATGCAACTATGTGGAAGATATGTTTTTAACCTAAACGTTTTCATCTGCTGTAGATTTTTCTCAGTCATTTAGTATGACAACTAGTTTTGTACTCTTGTCATTAACACAAGACAGGAGAAAGTTAAAATTATTTTTGTTGGACTTGCACACTGAAACCTTTGGTTATGGTAGTACAAGGAAAGATCTTAGTTCAACATATTGGTGAGCCTGAGCTTAGCTTCTTTGTCTTAAGTCTTAATACACATCTCCCAAACTCTTCTCATTTTTTACTTCTTGGTGTTTAGAAACTCTTCTTTCTGTTTGAGATATGTTCTGTGTACTTGGTTTTGTGCTTAGCATTGCTTTCGGTGTACAGTGTGAAACCTCACTTTTCAGTCTGAAAAAACTGGGGCAGGTAAGGAATGTGGGACTGCTTTGAGGAGTAATCTGGGGCAGAGGACAGTGCACTGTGGTCTGCAAGACCCAGCTAAAATAGTGTCTTTATTGCATGAATAGAGCAGTCTTTCTAGGTAATTCTGAGGATACTTTTACTTCTCTTGTATACTTCTGAGATTAAAATATACACTGTCATATCTGTGAGGAGTTACCTGTAGGGTCAGAGAGACCAAATTTCAAACTGGTACATAAGCATGTCAAGAACACTGTCATTAATTGTGTTGAAATCTGTTTCTTCACTAGAAGTTAACCATGTAAAATTTGAGTAGTATGATGATGTTACTGTCTTGAACATAGTGGACCACTGAAACTTTTGTATTTTAATTTCGTATCTCAGAAATACTTAAATATACTTAAATGTCTTGAGTACATTTAAGTACCCAGATCTGTATCAGAAATAAATATCAAGTGCATGCTTTCATCCTGTTTACACTAAGCTCTTGTTAATGAAATTATAACAGGATGTGTTGGCTGTCATGTTGTAGCTGCTTGCAATGTTACCAAGTTGACTAGGCAGCTGGCTTAGAATTTGGTTGTTGCCCAAATCAATATGTCTATAAATAGAAGAATTCCATCAAAATCTGCAAGAAGTTTACCTTTCCCAAAGGACTGAGTATGCCTCTATAATGTGGGCAGCCATAACAATCAGATCAATATAATAAAGAAATGTTTGCATTAAAACATGGTGATTAATGCTTTTCAAGGGTGTTGTTTCTTATATGGGTTGGTTTTAATGCTGTTTGTTATGTTTAGCCATATCCAGAAGATCCAGCAGTGTACAAACCACTCTCCCAGGAAGAGCTGCAGAGGATAAAAAACGAAAAGAAACAGAAACAAAATGAGAGGAAACAGAAGATATCAGAGAATCGCAAACATTTGGCCAGTGTACGGGTTGTACAGAAGAACCTTGTCTTCGTGGTAGGGCTATCTCAGCGCCTAGCAGATCCAGAGGTGAGCAGTTCACACTTGAAGATCTTGCTCTTAACTTGCTGTCATGAAACATTGGAATGCCCTTGTGTTTCCCTGAAGGATACAAAATTAAGCTGTGTTGGAAAGGTTTGCTGCTATGAGGCCCCCACTTGTTAAGGAGTCTTAGCTTCATGCTCCATAATACTCTCAATAAGTGTTTGTCTCTGTTTTAGGGAGTACAGGTGCTCTGTGATTTTCTTATTTTTTGGGTGGGAGGTTGTTCTTTGTTTAATAATGGGAGCTTGGTTTTAAGCTAAAAATAAGCATAAGGACTTTTCAGGTACTCATTTTCCTAGGTTGGATCTGCTGGCCCTATACAGCTATGTTGTGAATTGCCAATTCTAAAATGGGAACTTGGTTGGATTACAAAGAACTGATGTACAGTATCACACAAACCTGTAGGGTTTCCATTCTCCTGTAGGGACAGAATAAAAAAGCCAATGTGTGGAAGTGTATAAAAGGAAGAACCATAAGGATTATGTCCTTAAGAAGTTGTGGGGAAAACCTTAATAAGAGGAGGGTCCCAGAAAAAGTTGGCCTACTACTCTGAATCATCAAAATAAGATTTTCATTTGAGAAAAATGATTATATTTAAAATGCTTTATTTACTTCCATCATCAGTCATAGGTGCAGGTGGCCAATGGACTAAGTGCTCATGCATAAATTTATCTTGAATTAGAATATGGAGGAAGTGTACTACAGGGTAACATAGATGTCTTCAAAATTACAGTGCCAGATTAAATTCACTTTATCAGACTGAATTATCTGGAGAAGTCTCAAACAGAAGTGGCTGTTTCTGAGGTCTCAGAGTATGGTGTGTATTTTGCTAGACTGTTAAAGAACCGGTGTAAAAAGCTGCTTTAGTGAAAGAGATAAAAAAAAGAAGGATAAGAAGGGAAGAGAAGAAATCAAGTTAAAACTGATCTGGTGTATGAAACTTCAGTAAGTACTGAAATACAGCAGCAAGTATTTGCAAGCAACTGTCAGCACTGCCTTGGGGCTATTTTATCGTTGAAAAATGCAATATGAATTTATTATTGAAATTTAATTTTTTTGACCATATGGAGGATTTGTAATTAAGCAAAATAGTGGTAAATACTGTTGATTTCATTTTTTTTTATACCTCAGATAATTTTCCACTGAATACTTGATGTAACTAGCAATGGGTTTATTTGGGGGATGGGGATGTGATGTACTAGGTGTATTGGTAGCAGTAGTCTCAATGACATACTAGAAAATAATGTGTACCTACTGAATGTTGCATGTAGCACAAGGTGACTCGATCTTCAAGAAACCTAGCCTGAGAGAGATGAGCTAAAAAAAGTATACACTGTATTCAAGTTTTCTACTTAAGCAGGCAAAAATTTCCTTCATAAATTGAGATTATCTGGAATGGGAGCTTGGCTGCTGTGTGCTGTTTCTGGAAGTAGGTCTGTGGATCATAATGGAGTACAGGTGGATCCTCTTCTGTTGACATGCTCTTAGAATTGTGAAGGCTGTGCTGTCATATTGTACCAGGAGTATAATCTGCAATATGCTTAGGTAAAAGGGAAGTTTCTTTAGGATTGTCATTCTCTTCTGGAATGATGCCTTCAGGGTGGGTATAGTATGTTTCAAGAGGGTATAGACCAAATGAATAGCAGTCAGAAGAGACCAATGAATGACTGGTCACCTATACAACATACCCTGTAGTTCTTTGGGATTTTCCAAGTGTAATGCTGTTAGTTCTTGAAGGCATTGATTCTTGCTTGGGAAGGGAGACGGATGGTTTAGTTCTTGGATCAGTACAGTTCACCTGCACTATCCAATGCTAATACGAAGATGGAGCAGAGGAAACAAATCTTCCTTTATAACCTCTCAGATTATTATATAGAACTAGAAATGCCCTTATTTTGTCTAGCTTTAATCTCAATAGTCAGTACTTTTGTCCCTTCTTCTATCACAGAAATGAGGAAAAAAAGGGTTTTGGTATAAATGTGTCAAATATGTTGCCAGTTTCATTGGCACACAGGTAATGGTTATGCAGCAGAGTTGCTTGATATGCTGGTGATGTTCTTGATTTGCACAGGGTCCTGAAATGAGGTGTTAGTACTAACTAATTCCCGGAAGGGCAAGAGGAGTATTTTTCCTTTACGGATGTGGTAATCACTCATTCATTTCAACATGATATTGATTCTGAAACATTTTTTCTTGTCTCTAGAAATTTTCCTTTATTGTCTTCCTTTACTTAGTCTGGTCTTTGGAAAACTTGAGGTTATCTTAAGCTAATTGGTTTGCTCCATTTCTCTTTGGAGTGTGGGGCACGGCAGTCAGGATTCAGCATTTTGTACCTAGTAATTAGTATAGCTGAATGCAAGTTTAAGGTGTATGGTTATTTGGAAATTAGAATGAATGTGATTTTTATATTTTTAATCAAATTATAAAAACAGGAACTTAGGCTGAATGGGTTCCATTTTGCCAGGGTAGGATTTGGGTAATCAGAGTACTGAAATATCTTTTTAAAATACAACATGAAATGTGGGATATTTGTCGTTAGAGTTCTGCAGTGACAACATACTTTGCAAGTAACCATGTTTTTATGTGGGAAAACAAATCTAAATCTTTGTGCTTTTTTTTTAGGAGACGCCTTTTTTTTATTAGTTAAAGGTTTTAGCTGCACAGTTTCACAGAAGAATAAGTACACCTCTGTATGAATTTTAAGTTGACCACTTGAACGTTCTTTTCTTGTAGGTTTTGAAACGACCAGAATATTTTGGGAAGTTTGGTAAAATACATAAAGTTGTCATTAATAACAGCACATCATATGCAGGCTCACAGGTAAGTCAGAGATACTTCTATTTTTTTAATTTAAAATTCTTTCAAGAATACATGTGTGCAGAGTGATTCTAGGGCTCCCTATTTTTGGTTAAGCAATAGGTAAGAGTGTAAAAAAAAAAAAAAGGCCTTGCAAGAATCAAATTACCACTGAATTTCTGAGTTACTGATTGTTTTCCAGCCAGGCTCTCAAAAGTTGGATGCAAAATACAATGTAGAAAGATTGAAAATTGGGAGACAGGATGAGAAACTTCAAAGAAGAAGCAATATGGCATTTAATCACTAATCTGTGTTTTAGGGACAAAACGTCTTTTAAGTATTTTTAAAATATTAATGCAACATACTGATGCATTTCCTCTTTTCTTCATTCTTTATGCATCACATCTGAGTTTTTATGGCTTCTACCTTTTTTGTCAGTTTCTGGTTAAAAACATCAAGCCCTGAATATACCAGTTTATGAAAGTGATCAGCTAAAAGGGTGACTTAATGATCAAATCTGTCTTGGGAAAGAAAAACCAGTAAATAGTGTGTGTTTTCTTCCTAGGGTCCAAGTGCCAGTGCATATGTAACCTACATCCGGTCAGAAGATGCCCTCAGAGCCATACAGTGTGTCAATAATGTGGTGGTAGACGGCAGAACACTTAAGGTGGTAATATTTATATGTTCTTGCATATATGTTCTACAACATTAATATCAGGGATTGGCATACAGTTTTGTTTGTATTGGCTTTTGATTTCTTTTCCTTGTATTAATCTCAAAATCGAAGTTCAGTGAGCATCCAGCCAGCAGTGTTTTGGTGGGTTAGCAGATAACTTCTTAAAACCAAGTTTGAGGCAAACATATGTGCCTCCTCCCCATGTTCAGAGTGGCTTTTTTGTTGTATAGCATAAGAGTACAATGTGAAAACCCACTGTTTGCTTTTACAGAATGTTTCTGTAGTCCATACACCACACCTCTCAAAAGCTCCCTGGGAAATCAGTTGTTTGTTTGGTTTGTTTTTTTTTTTTCCTTTGGTGTCTGTAAACGGTTGTCCAGGCTGATTTGACCAAATTGGTGGCTATAGAAAATCTGGTTACTACTAATTTCCTGTCCCTGCTGTATGTGTCCTTATGATTATGCAAATATTTACTGAGGCTCTTACTTAGGCATTTATTTAGATTTAAAAATGCATCCTAATTATCTTATTCTCAAGAATATATATATTTTTTACAAATGAACTTTATTCCATCTGCATCAAAAAATGCATTATGATGGAATTTGAAATCTTGAGGTAATTTTTTTTTGGATGTAACTTTATCTTCTATGGTTAAAGGCATTCTTAACCTCCAGAACTTTTTTTTTCCTTCAGGCATCACTAGGTACAACAAAATATTGCAGTTATTTTCTAAAAAATATGCAGTGTCCAAAACCAGACTGCATGTATCTACATGAGCTAGGTGATGAAGCAGCCAGTTTCACAAAAGAAGAAATGCAGGTAAGTGTAGTGAATGGGAAACACATGAAGTGTGCCATGTGTGTCTTACTGTTTATGATTTAGTCTAATATGTGTCATGTGTTTGCTGAATGTTACGGCAGCAATGAATTTTGAAATCCAAAAGTTGATTAACCAGTTGAATATTGTCAAGAACAGTTAGCTCAATTTTTTTCATTGCATGCTGTTTTTAAAATCTGAGAAGTCCAGTGAGTGTTCATGAGGCAAAAAGATGGAGATGAACTCTTAGCCAGCAATTCAAACAACCTGAGCTAGCTACTTTCCCTTTTTTCATACTAAAGGAAGGTAGTGTCGTTTTAGATCTCTGTCAACGAAGTTAATTCGGATCTGGGTTTTATTGTAAAATTGGTGTGTGTGGGCAGTTATCATGGATTGACTCTTGTGCTGTGACTGACCATGCTGTCTGAATCCCAGTAACCCTCCGTGCCTGTAAAGTGTTTAGAAACCATTTGCAAATAAAACATTGAGGGTTACTATAATAGCACATAAAAAATGATGCTGGGATTTTTTTACTATGTCAACATCAAAATGCTTAGTGTCTAGTGTAGGGAACCAAGTAAATGGATAGTTTTACTGTCTCAAATGTGGTGCTTTCTGAAGTCTTTTGGTCTGTCTCCATCCTTCTACATGAGGTGTAGTAAAGCTGTTAAACAAGTATACCAGCCTTGCATCCATTCTGTCATTTTTGCATGTGGTCTGTCTCTGAAGCAGAGGGTCCCCACCCTTAGTGCCAGCACAATTTTTGTTCTAGTAGAATTCTCTTTCTGTTAGGCTGATGTAAGCTGGAGAATAAAGAAGAATGTCCATACCTATTAAATACTTTTCACAAATTACTTCTGATGATTTCAGCAGATAATTACAATAGGAGAAAATCAAGGACAAATTCAAGGCCACCTTCCCTGTATGTTTTCCTGTATTTCTCCCACCACCTAGATTTGTTACATGTGCATGTTTGAGGGTATGTTCCCCTTTAGTCTTTTTAGTTTTCTTATAGACCTGTCAGCCATGAATTTATTTAATCCATTTTGAGCCTGTTGATACTTGAGGTTTTTGTGGCAGCAAGCCCCAGAAATTTGCTAGCTGTTTTGTAAAGTGTTTTCTTTTGCCTATGTTAAACTATGAACTAGTTAGTTTTGTCAAGTGTCCCTTGATCTTAGCTTCATAGTGCTTGCTGAAAGCAAAACTCTTATTCACCTTATTCGTTGCGTTTGTGGTATGGCAAAACTTGATCTAATCCTCTCCCAGCTTTGTCTCCAAATCTTAGTTTGTGGTCTTTTAAACTTTTTAAAGCAGTTGCTCAATTTCTGCAGTGTCTGTTGCCCTTCTCTATTTTTCTAGCTCTGTCCTTCTTGAGATGGAGACCTCAGATGCATGGTGTGGGGGAAGCCAAGTTTAATTTATCAGTTTTTAGTGTGTTTTATGTAGTGTGATACATGCTTTTTTCATTTTGTTTTAGTTTATTTGAAGTGGCCTTCTTAGTGATGCCCAGCACATCTTTTGTGGCTAGTGCATAAATCAACTAACCGTTTCAGAGGTCTGTTGGCAGTAACCTCAGCATCTTTTTCTGATCTGTAACAGCCAGTTCACAGATCAGGAGTGGGTTGCTATGGTCTAGACTTCTTTTACTAAGGTCTAGACTGTGCATCTGACATGTCCTTGGTGAAGCTTATTTGCCACCATTTGCTTGTTTACTGATTTCTCTGGGATTCCTTTGGAGCTCCTCATTATCAATGTGGCAGTTTATTACCAAAAGGCTTGATATTGTCAGCAAAGAACTTGCTTTTAAGTCCTTTCTCATGCATGCTGATGGTGTTGCATGGAACTGATGCCAGTCATCAGTCCTCATTGCTTGCTTCTGCACCCTAAGAGCTATACTTTGAACCATCTTCAATTCACCCTCTCTTCCATGGCAGATTAATAAATAAGTGGTGTGAAACCTTATCAAAAAGGTCTTCTTTTAAAGTTTTGTGGCACCTCTCTATTTATGCTTACTGACTCTATGAAGAATTCATGTTAGTGAAGCAGGGTTTCCCTTTACCAAAGATATTCAGATTCAATCCCAGTGGCTTGTGTTTATCCATGAACTTCTATTTGTAAAAATTATTGTTATTATTATTACTTTGTAATCTTTGTAAGGATGGAGGTTTACTTAGCAGCCTGTAGTTCACAGAATCTTTTCTACAGCCCTTTTTGTAGAAGTCAGTGGCAAACTGTCAATCTTCTGGCCTGACTGCCAGTTAAAATTGATAGGTACCTTGATCAGGATTTAATTTTCATGTGTGAGTTTCTGCAGAAGTAGAGTGGGTTTCACATCATCTTGGTGACTTATATGAATCTTCCTTCCCTGTTCCTTGTTATATTGCTTATACTTTTTTTGAATTTCATATTGCTTTCTGAAAAGTAATTGGAAATTGCGCACCACCTAAGTACATTGTTCTTTCAGTGTGCCAGCTTTTCTGCATTTGTGTGTCAGTGAATTTCCAGATCCATTTAATGAGATTGAATGTTCATTGTTTCAAATTTTGACTCTGTATTTAAAAAAAAGTCAATGGATGATTTGTATTCTAGGTTAAATAATTAATAGATCTAAATATAGTGGCAAAATAAAAATAATTGGTAGAACTCCAGGAAGTCTAGGAAAGTGAAGTTGGGAAATTTAGGTGGGTTGGAAGTGCGAAGTTTGGCCTCTGGGTTGTCTGCTATAAATAAAATACAATTACTGCAAGCTTCTGTATACGATTTTAATCTTGTTTATTTCTTGCATTGGTGTGGCAAGTAAATGAACTTAAGACTGACCTCTAATGTACCTGGCCATGATATTCAGTCTTTAGTCACTGAAGCAAGTAGATCCAGAGAGGTTTCTTCTTACTCAGCTGCTTAATGTTTGCAAGTTGGTAATTGTGCAAATCTGTGCATCACGCCAGTTGCTACAGTCATAGTGGATGGTGAAAGAAGCATTTTCAGGGTGCAGAATATCTCAAGGTTTGCATTTAGGTGAGCCATACTGTAGAACCACACTTTTTCTTACTATAGGTAGCAGCTTGGGTGTAGACACTGACAGAATGGGTAAGATGATGCATACACCAGATGTTTCAATCCTTCTTGAGAGGTGTATAACTTGAACTACATAAGGACACATTCAGGATCAATCAGTAATGGAGAACTGGAGAATTAAGTACCAAAAGAATGGACTCATTGATAGGGTTTGACCTGAGGTATTACAGTGAGATATGCAGTTGGCCTTTGACAGGCACCCACCCATAAGTGAATGTAGTTTATCAACAGTACTATTTTTTTGTATTTTGTCTCTTCATGCTTATTAAAAAAAAAAAGTTATATTTGTCTTTTAGGTTGTAAAATTTTTCCAGGGGTATGTCCACATTGCCTGTGCATGAATTTCATTCTCGTTTCACCAAAATAGTAAGGAATTAATTAACGTTACAAAGAGTTAAATTTTATATGTACGAGTAGTGTGAGAGCTTCTGTAGCTTCAGCTTCAGTACTGAAGATGTGATAAATCATAACTTCAGGGTTTCGGACTTAAGATTCAGAAGATCTGACCAAAAATCTTGGCACTTGTTTCCTTTGCTAGAGGACATCTTCTAGTATCTGGAAATGGGAGAGAGAAGCTATTGATAACTTCAAATTCACTGTTTTATTTTGTATCTTGGTTCAACTCATAGCAATACTTAACTTGCAAGTAGAAGTTATGTTGGAATGTTGTAACTACCTACAAAAACCATGAATGCTCATCTTGAATTTCAGATGTTACTGTAAGTGTTGGGGGTAGGAGTAGATCTTGCTGCTTTTGTTTTTTGTATTAAGCCGCAGAATGTTGTCTGCAAGCGAACATATTCTCTTCCTTCACTTGCCAGATTCTAGTACTCTGGAGTTGAATTGGACCTCCACAATTTCTGAAAGCAAGAAATTGTTCTCAATTGATTCAATTAGCTGAAAGAATGTTTCAATATTTCAGTTAATAAATGATTTATCAGCTATTGCTTTGAATATGCTGTTTGTGATGTCATACACCTCAGCTCTTTTATTAAGCCAATATAAAATTACTTTCATTTTGGAAGAAGTTTGTTTCAAAAGAACTCTTTGTTCCTTCCCATCTTTTGAAAAGCTCAGTATGGTTGAAATATGAAATGCAGACTGCCTTGGAGATGTCACAGAAATCACTGTTTGTGATTTCTATGGTATATTTGTGAAGCTCTTGATTAGAGCTGAGGAGCAAGTTCTAATAAGGTTGTAGGTGCTTTTCTGCCTTAGAAGTCTTAAAAATTATAAATAGGTACATCCAAGTGATTTCTAGGCAAGCTTTAGAGCTGTTGAGATCACATCTGCGCTGAGAGTGAGAAGCACTGTTTTGAGTTTGACAAGAGTGAGCTGATAAGTTGTAAATGCTAAACTACTATGCTTTGGAACATATATAGGCGTAGTACATATATTTTTAGTTATATTTTTTTAATATATATTATACCAGTATTCATTCATTGTGAGTTTCTCTTTCCTTAGGCGGGTAAGCACCAGGAATATGAACAGAAACTACTGCAAGAATTATACAAACTAAACCCCAACTTTCTCCAATTGTCTACGGGTACAGTTGACAAGAACAAGAACAAAGTGACAGCACTGCAGAGGTACGATGCGTAAGTACTGATGCTGGACTGCCTGGTTATTCTTTCTGGTTACTCCAAAGAAAACTTTTATTCCTGTTTCATCCCCCAAATTGCCTACTGTTTTTAGTACCTACTATATGATAATCTGATAAGTTCTCTCTGTGGAGAGACATATTGTTTAGGAGTGATATTCTCCAATTTAGAATGTTCCCTCTGAAGCTGCTCCACATTCCTCCCCCTTGCCCTCCCCTGTACCAAGTAGGAGAGGAGAATTGGAGGCACAGAAGGTAAAGATCAGAACAATTTACTGGAAACAGCAGTGAGATAAGAAAACAGTAACAGCTACAATACAAATGGCAGAGGGTACAAGAAATAATCCAGTGATTCACAAGTGATTGCTCACCCCCTGGAAGCCCCCAGCAGTACTGACCACTTCCTCTGCTAGGCCATGCTGATCCATAAGAGAGTCCTCCCCCAGAAAATGACTTCAGGTGGTATGGAATTGATTGTCCTAGTCATGCCCCTTCCTGACTACTGCAGAAATAAACCCTTTCCGGGCCGGAACCAGGACACATGCACCACTTTGTTCTTAAACAGAGTGTGTATCTTTGGAAAGAAATGTGTTTCTGCATTTGGATCAGTAGTTCAGAACAAGGTATTCTGAAAGAAGACCTTGTATTTTATATTTGCAAAACCAAATGCATTTGTTAAAGACCAGATATCTGCTTTCTTTTCATTATGAATGCAGTCTGTATTTTTATAACTGAGATACCTTATAACCTTAATATGTTTTTTTTACATCATGGTTTATAGTGCAGTCCATAAATCTTTTTACTATGTTGTAACTGCAGATGTAACTTATTATGACTTGCTAAAATAATGTTCTGTTGATGTAGTTTGTTCAGTAAGTTGTGGAAATATTTCTGTCTATATGAGTATATAGTCACACAAAGATAAATGAAAGTCTGAGGTTACCAGTCCTTAATTACTCATTGAAATGTCATATGTAAGATAAAGAAATAAAAATTGTTGACAATTTTTTCCACTCCTTTTTGTAGGAGTTTGATAAAGGAGATGGGCAGAGCGGAATGTGAAAGTTAGATTGCACTTCATATGGACCTTGGCCTTGTATTCAGGGTTTGTTGTGTGCCAGTTCATGCCGTACTGAATTTTTCAGACAATAGTTTGCCAGTGGCAGCATCACTGCACAGCTGTCGAAGCAAGGCAGTGGGTACTGTATCTAAAATACTATCAATGGGTCTTGAATGAGCAGAATACAGTTCTGAGAACTGCTATTCCAGCTGGTATACTGGGACTGTTTTCTTTAATTTCTGGAGGCAGTTTCATATGCACTTTGACTGCAAGTGGTGAGGGCTTCCAGAGGGATCTTTTTTCTTAAGGACAGAGCTGCTTCTTATTTCTCAGGCACTGGTTCAATATTGACTTCAAAGGTAAAGTGCAGCAAGCAAAACAAATACACCACTTCTTGAACTTGGGTATTGATTATTTAAGTTTGAAATCTGAACTTATTTTCATTTGAAACCTGATTAGATCCCAGCAAAATAAATTATACCAGTGTGGGAAGGATGCACTATCTGAAACTGCAGCAAACTTTTATGCCTTTAGGAAGCAATTAGGAGTGGGAGCTTGGCCAGTCTGTGGTGCTAACATTTAGCACTCACAGAAAAAAATGATGTGTTACTCTAAAGGCAGCCAGTGGTAATTTCTCTAGCCAGTTGAACAGCATAATCACAGCTCAGACTCTGTTCTTTGCTAATGCCCAGGTACCACCTTTAGGGTTGCAAAGTGAATTTCCTGCAGGTGGGATTTGGACGTGTTTTGTCGTAGCTTTTGCACTGGTGAACGCACATTGTTCTTTCACAGTTTCTACCCAATTGGGTTCTTGTAGGATCGTTTTTGCAGGATTCATTGATAGGATATTCGTGTTTCTAGCAGTTTGTCACAGCCTCTGACAACTCTGAAGAAGTGGTTCTTGTGTTTCTGGTGTGAAGAATTTGTTTCATAACGGAATGGAACAGAAGTTGAGTTCTAAGTAGTAGATACTTAATTATAAATATCCAGTAGTAGAAAAGAGTTTGTTGAACTCTGATAAGTGTTTTTCTACAGTAGTTTTAATTTGAAAGGTCCTGCTTGCAGACCTTTTCTTCCTGCTGAAGACAACTGTTAAAATCCCCTAGGGACTCTCCGTGTACTTGTCTCCTGCTATAGTTACTTGATAGTCATGGTGACTGTGTTCTCTTAAAACTGGAGATATATTCCACATGTAAAACAGATCAAGCTTTTTTTATTTTCTTGATGACATTTTACTGAAGACCTGAAATGAATGTTTTCTTATGCTACAAGAACCAATTATTAAGCACATACTGATCTTTTAGAGAACAGCCCTTCAGAGACATGCAGCCGGAACATAACTAAAACAAAAAGACCCACAGACACAAAACCCCCCACCTCAAAACACACACCAATTTTTTTGTCTTTCCCTTTTTCCTTGGATGAAAAACTTTTAACTGCCATTTTAAAGTTACAGTATAGACATGGCTTCGCGCTGTAGTGAACATAAATTTGGGTATTTAAAATAAATAGATTGACAATTTTGATAATCCAGATTTCAGTTCATTTTTGTACAATGACACTATTAACAGATATTCTGCTCTGCTGCTGTCTCTTCATTCCCTCATGTTCTGTATCTGATCCACTCGTTAGCTCTAACTTAGTGGAAATGTGAGCAAAGCCAAGGTAAGAGCTATAGATCAGGTCAAGGTACTCATCTATGTACATATTGTATATGTAGCTGAGAACAGATGGATACAGAATAGCAAATCTTAAAGTACTGAGATTTGAGGGGAGCTACTATTACTAATTTTATCTGAGTGGAAGTAGGAAGCATTTGTGTTGCTATGAGCAGTTACTGAAATTTCCAGATTCTGACAGTGAAATTAGTAAATGGACCTAAAAATGTAGAGTAAATGTTGGACCATGTACTAGGAACATACTAACATAGAGGAGCATCAGGAAGGACATATATGTTAAAATATTTTTTTGGTGAAAGCTGCTTTCTTACGAAGACAAGACTTGGACACTAAAACCAGCTCCTAATAGAAGAAAATGAAAAGCTGCAGGTAACATAGAAGAAATTGAGAACACAGAAGAGATCTTTTATAATAAGATTGCAGGGTTGACAGACAACACTGTATTTGAATCCATTTGGTTACAGACTGTATTCCATTTTGCTTAAATTTGTACAGAATGTAACCATTTACAGCAAAAACTTGGGCTTTGAGTCCTCTCTTGAATTTTTTTCAGTTCTCATGTGCACTCTAAAGTGAAATGTAATATTACTTTATAAAAGGGAAGTAATTATGGTTTTAAACTAGAAATGTAGGGAGCAGTAACGTGAACAATGTGTTTGTCTGGCTGGTCTCATGGTCTGTTAGTAAAGCTGTGGACTCCTCTGTAGGTATGAAACTTCATCTATTGTGGCCAGACTTGATAGGACCTGGAATATAAAACATAAATTTAAAAAAGTATGACTTAGCTCATGACTTAGAGAACTTAAAAATAGTTATGGGCTAAAGCAAGTAATTCTACATGAGATATACAGAGGTCTGGACACTTGAACTATTGATGGCATTTAAAATTTTTATTTACCTTTTTTTTTTCCTCTTCCTCAAACAGGCAAGTTTGGACTTTAGGATTGGCAAAGCAGCTATCTATTCAGGAAAGAAAACAGAATTCCCTCTGGTTTTCTCTATACCCTATCCCACTAATTTTTTTATGTCATCACCTTTTAAAATCTGAAAAATAATATCCAGATAAATCTATTCTTATGGATTGTCTGGCACAAAGATTTGTTTCCCCAGTGTTTACAATTTTTGAAAACACTTTCTTCATAACTTGAACTCTTCTATTTTTTTTTTATTTTACTCTTGCCTTTTTCCAGACCCAACAGTAATAACAAAGATGCCTGGCCATCATTACAGAGTTCAAGTAAATCGGCCAACGGTTTAACAATGGAACACAGGAAAACGCCTCCTATATTAGAAAATGGCACAGACCCAGAACACATGACTCCAGATGGTGCAGACTCAGATTTCGGGTAATTGTGCTGCCTTTTGTACTTCAGACAGCTTGCTTTCTCTCTCACTGATTGGCGTGGAGGGAATGATTCTTCAGTCTCTCTGCTTGGAGAGCTGGATACAAATCCTGATCAGGTCGCAAAAAGCTGGGCTTAGTGTAGCCCGTGTTAAAAAGACTGAGTGGCACACTGTGCAGGAGAACCCTAACATGAAGTTAGTAAGTGACAGTACAGGTAATGGCTGAGGGGAGCAGAATAACCAAGGGATCAACAGCTTGTACAGCTGTACAGTCCCAGTCAGAGCTGAGCCCTTCCTTTTTTTTCTTACAGAAGCTTCCACAAAAGTAGCATGCTATTTGCTGTACATCAGGAGGTTTGTCACTTGGAAAAGCTTCAGTAGAGGAAGTTAAATGTTAGGGCTAAAATATCTAATTTCCTTCCAGTGATGTGTTCCAGAAACACAACACAGAGGAAAGGGTTCCCCAGTTAGCACTCAGAGGGACATCAGGGCAGCAGGTTGAACTGAGGCTTCTTTGTCTAGAGGAAGTAATTCATCTGCTTACAATAATCTCTTATTGCCAGCCAACTTTTATTTTAATGCCCTTCTTGAGTAGAACTGGTGTCCTCTTCCACCTTACGCATCACTAGCAGTTACAGTCTTAGTCTGTAGTCATGCTGGTTTGTTTTTTATGGACCTCTTTAGGTAATAAACATTCGGCTCATTCAGAGGTTGGATGGGAAAAAAGCAAAGTAAACCCTAATATTTCAAGCAGTGGTGCTGCTGATTAGGTAGCCAGTCTTTATTTTATATCAATATTGAACCAATGCATTACAATGGAGAGTGTTGTTGGAAGTGGTACCTTCTTGTTAGGCTAAATAGCAGTCCCACTGAGGAGCAATCAGAGCCTGTGAATTGCATCTCAGTAGTGATGTGCAATTATTTTTTTTTCCTGAAAATAATGTATTTAATGTAAATAAAAATATTGTAGTGAATAGATAATGAGCCTTATTCATTCCTAAGAGCTGGAAGTCTGTCTTGCAAATAAAGGCTCCTTAGGCAGGTTCAAGTATAATAGACATTTTCATCATTTAGATTATTACTAAAAGCTGTCTTACTCATAGCTTTTTAAACTGCACTATGGTGAATGTTAGCTCGGTAGGAAAATAATTTGACTGGAATATCAGCTCTTCAATCAGAATTGATTGTGTAATGAAGAGTCTACAGCAGACTTGTGTGCTATAGGAGTTTAGAAATTACTGACCAAAATCAGTGCATTTCAAGTGGAAGAGCTTTTTTCATGCTGTTGGATCACTAGGTAGAGAGTATTTGTAAATCTTCACTGGAGTAATGCAGTGATTTTTCTTTTATGTAAGTCATAAGTATTTCAGCTTAATTTATCTGTTTGAGATACTGACTCAATCAGTACTCTTTTTTCACAAAAAAAAAGGTATTGATGATTACTCTTACACAGTTTCTTTTCATATGGAGAATTCTGCTGGGTTTTGATTACTCATTTTGGGGTAAGGGAAAAATTACAAGTGGAAGAAATCTTACAAATTGTTGACCTTACTATATGGCTGTATTCAGTAATTAAATTTTGCAGCACCAAGGGCTGTTTGAAAACAAGGTTTGTCTAGAATCTGAAGTCTGCACCCAGTTAAAAGAAATTGTTACATATGTTTTTCAACATCATGACTGTAATTTGACTTGTATCATGTTGTGGCCTTTTAGTGGAACTGAAATTCATGTTCTTAATTCTGATGCTTGTTTGTAGAATGTGTGTATTGGTCTGTGGAGCCTGATGCTTGTGCATCTTTTTTCATGGGTAGATGCAAATGAGAGTACCTTGAAATTGCAAAGCAAAGATTTTAGTATGAACTTCAATAATACCATTTCATTAGTGTGGTATTTAGCATAATTGAGGCAACTCACAGATGCCCATAAGAATCCTGAATCCTGAGATGTGCCATTTCAGCCAAGCCACAATAATTTGCAGTGAATGGCTTTCTGAGGTGGTTTTCTGCTGTATCTTATATTATCCATATTTTTGGCAGTTTTTATGCCTTTTTTTTTCCCTTCTGTCATCTCAAACCTCAATCTTAAGGGCTGGTGGGAAGCTTAACTTACCACCACGATGAAATCGTTAATTTAATGTTTTTCTCTCCCAGATTTATTTAGGATTTGTATGGAAACAGAATACTTGTGTGTTTGGAAAATAGATCTTTTACAGTTTCTTTACAGTAGTATCATAGATGGAACTGACTGTTACAAAATACTATCATAGTATAGACTTTAGGGTTTTGTGTGGCATAGAGTTGCTATGAACATGTTCAAAACTTTACTTTTGTTCCTTAAGGCAGTCAACAAGCAGAATGGGGAGTGGTGAAAAGAAGTATTACAGTATATGACAAATGATTGGAATGCTTATGATTAAAAAACAGTCTCAAAAATAAGTGGACTTTTTTCCTTCTTAATTCCTACTTTTTAATTTTTGTCTTAATTTTAAGGCTTTTCTTCCACTACAAATGCAAATGTTGATTTTTCACATTAAATACTTGAGTCTCTTACTGTCTTTTTCCCTCCCACTTTTGCAGCCCTATCGATAAACCTTCAGATTCCCTCAGTATAGGAAATGGTGACAGCTCTCAGCAGGTAAGACACAAAGATAAGTGCTCTGAAAGTTACAAGTGGGTTTGAGGAACTTAATGCAGCTTGCAGTTGGAGAAGCATGTATTTTCTGAAGTGTGTCATAATTGGGAATTGGAATGGGCTGTCCCAGGAGGTGATGGAGTCGCCATCTCTGGAGGTGTTTAAGGAAAGACAGATGTGGCACTTAGTGCCATGATCTAGTTTACAAGGTGATGTTTAATCATAGGTTGGACTCAATGATTTCGGAGGTCTTATTCCACTTTAGTTTATTCTGTGATAATTTTAAACAAAATTTAAAAATGCTAGGTTGATTTTTTTTTGTTTGACCTTGTGCTGAACTGTATATTAAAAAACCTAGTTTTGAGGAAACTTTTCATCTGAGTAAGTGAAGAATATTTTATATATAAACTCATGTCCTAATTTTTCTCTTTCTCACTTGCTTGTAGATAACAAACAGTGACACACCTTCACCACCACCTGGTTTAACAAAACCCAATCCAGTTATACCCATCAGTTCATCTAATCACAGTGCACGGTCTCCTTTTGAAGGGGCTGTAACAGAATCACAGTCACTCTTCTCTGACAACTTCCGGCACCCTAACCCCATCCCTAGTGGGCTTCCTCCATTCCCCAGCTCTCCACAGACTTCGAGTGACTGGCCCACAGCACCAGAACCACAGAGCCTCTTCACATCAGGTACATCCACAGGTTACATGGCTGGGTGTTGCTTTCTTTTCCAGTTGCTTAAAACTTGTACAGAGTTGTACAGAGCTTAAAACTCTGTAGGACCTAAAACTCTAGAACTTGTCCCATACTGTCTTTTCCCCCCTTACAAATGGTTAAAATTTGTCACTTAACTGCAGGTGAATTGCACTGACCTAAGGGTTTCTTCTTAAAAAAACTTTGCAGAGCTTTCAAGCTGCATGGCTAAATTATCAGAGTGCTTATTTTAGTTTTTCTTAGCAACATGCATAGGATGTGACATGTATGCTTTAATATTGAGTGTTACAGGTTTTTATTGAGAGCGGGGAAAATACAGGGTATCAATATATTTCCATGTGATAACCTGTAATTCTAATATCAAAAGCTGTTGTGTAGAATTTGGAACTTTCTTAGTATCCTGCATTGTTATCTGAAGGTGTCTCATCCATCTCTTTGAAGTGAGATTCTATAAATTCAGACAAGTTATGTTTAATTTCATCAGCTGAAATATATCTGTATTTTTCAGGTACTTTCCTATGAAATACCTTGTCATATGCACAAAATATTGCTTTAGTTGTAATTATATAGTCTTGGGAATGGTTAACAGTATTGAAGAGCTCACAGATAACTCTGAGGGAATTATTAGAAAACTAAATGAAACAATATCAGTAAAAAATTGAATGTAAATAATATTATATTATTGGTTTACTTAGTGATTAGTAATCTTTTGATGTTTATCTTGCTCCTGGGTATCATGTAATGTTTGTAAACAGTATTTATTACCAAGGAAATTCCTTTCTGCTAAGGCACTTGATGCACCAATTTTGTGAGGATTAAGTAGCAGTGAGAGGTAATTTCCAGGTAGTAGAGATCATAGTTAATATAAAGTTCATGGTTGTGGTTTAAATAAGAATGCAAAGGACAAGTTCTTGTTGGTCTAGCAACTCTTTATCATCATGGATTTTAGATTGAAAATAGAAGTGTCGATTTCTTCTCTGAGAGGATACTGAACCTTCTTACAGCAGCACGCCAGGTCCCCACCAGCAGAGGGAGTTAGTATTGCGAGTGATGCTACCTTGTGGTCGAGCAACCTGCAAAGTACAATTTTGAGGAAGCATAATATGAGGATAGGCCAGAATTCACTGAACCTGAATAGCAAACTTAACACAGTCGTGAAAAGAATTAGTAACTGAAAATGAGGACAAATTCTGATAACTGTTTTTGCATTACTGCCTGAAAATATTTAACAATATCTTGTAATGCAGTTCCCTTTTTTGTTTTATCATTGTGTCTCCTCAAGAATTTGACTTGTTTCTCTTCATAATGGTAGACAGCAGGGGATGTTTTGTGGGTTTTGTTGGTTTCCGTTTTGATTTTTTAACTACTGCTCTGAGGCTTTTCCTTTTGAGAGGGAACATCCTGCTTATCTTTTTTTGCACAGCATTAATGGTGAAAGCAAAATACTGAACTGAGTAACAACCTTATTTATGCTCTGCTTGTTCACACTTCCATGAAGTAGTATGGGGCATAGAAGGTTCTAAGCAAGTGGTCATTGGTCTCCTTCTACTTGGGACTATTCCTGAAAATACTTTCTGGATAAGGTTTTTCCTTAGTTCAAGAACAGTGCAGCTGTGCACTAAAAATGTTATTTACTACTTCTAGCACTTCACCTTTAGTAGAAGTGTGTGACAGTTTGATCTGAAAATAGCATTCTAAGCTGATGAATAAAGTATCCTTGGGGAACGTATAAAGTAGTATTATATGGAAGATAAAAGACCACAGTCAGATACACAGACTGAAGTTGTTATATGGAAAAATGATTTTTAATTCTTGTTCTAAATCCTGTTCCTTTCTTCTTTAACAGAAACTATACCAGTATCCTCCTCCACAGACTGGCAAGCAGCTTTTGGGTTTGGTTCCTCCAAACAGCAAGAGGACGACTTAGGGTTTGATCCCTTTGACATCACCCGCAAAGCCTTAGCAGACCTGATTGAGAAGGAACTGTCAGTCCAAGACCAACCTTCCCTTTCGCCCACATCTCTTCAGAACCCTACCCCACACACTACAACTGCCAAAGGGCCAGGTTCTGGATTCCTGCATCCTGCTGCACCCACAAATGCCAACTCTCTCAGTAGCACCTTTCCGGTCATGCCACAGAGGTTTCCACAGTTTCAACAGCATCGAGCAGTTTACAACTCCTTCAGTTTTCCAGGCCAAGCAGCTCGCTATCCTTGGATGGCCTTCCCACGCAATAGCATCATGCACTTGAACCACACAGCAAATCCCACCTCAAATAGTAATTTCTTGGACTTGAATCTCCCACCACAACACAGCACAGGTCTGGGAGGGATCCCTATATCAGGTAAGTGAATAGAGACAGCAGTGAATATGACTTAATTCATGCTCTCAGCTTCTCTGAGTCAGAACAGGAAAAGAAAATAGCCAGCAACAAGCAGCAGACTGTTATCTCTTGACTGTTGTACTAGGTTATGAACAGAGGGAGGAATATTATTTTAAATAGGTCCTTTTTATTAAAAAAAAAAAGTAACTGGATATCTAGCCTTGTAAATGTTGAGCTTTATAAGGAAGGTGGAGTATTATGTGCCCGCTTAATTTTGTGCCAAAGCAGATTGGTATTTTGTTTCTTCAGTCTTGCCAGACTGGCTTTACTTCAGAATAGGCCCTGGAAGTGCATTGTGACTTTGACATTGGCATGCAGGTGTTGACCAGAGTTCTTCAAGTCGTGCAAAAAATTGTGATGATGGTAATTTGTTTCAGGTGTCTTGGCTGGGTCATCCCTGTTGCGCATAACCGAATGGCTGCACAGTAAAACATTCCATGCTGTTCATTTTGTACTTCAGGTGGCCTTAATATTATGCTAATCCTCACTGAATGGATGCTTGCAATGTGTGTAAGAGGATTCATCCTGATTCTGAGGGCTGTGATCTTGGAGAAAAATAAATGTGCAGTCAGGCCAGTTTAGGCTGGCTGCCCTGAGTGGATTAATAGGCTCTTGCATCAAACATCGCAACTAAGGAGCTAATTGTAACAATAATTGTCTTGATTAACAGTTTACTTCTGGGGTTTGAAGTTCTTCCATACTTCTAATTTAGTTTGTCCCAAACAAATTCTTTTCTTGTAACAGGGGAAAAAAATTGTATTACATGAATAATGAACTGCAGGTAGAAAGTCCCTGTTAGCTCTTTGTAGCCTTGAGGTGGAGAAAAGTGCTCCTTGAGATGTTGCCAGCATTATTTTCTTTCCATGGGTTTTAGAAGTACTAGCTTTACTATAAGTGACCTGGGAAAAAGTTAGTGGGTTTTTTGTGCTCTAGTTCAAGAACTAATTTGGCTGTTACTTTGCTGTACTTTGTCCTCTTTGGAGGCTTGTTGCAGCTACTGTACTGTTGAAGGCTGATTCAAGTATAAACATGGTCCGTACTGCTAGTGCAAGTAATTCAAAACTTTTTACACTGGCAATAGCAAAGTTTTAAGCCTAAAATGACTGATATTGGTTGCACAAAAAAAGTTTTTTCTGACATGGAGTAACCAAGTACAGCATCCACAGCTGCGCTGTTGCTCCCTTTCCACTAAACTACGTACAACTTTCAGAAAAATAACAGGACATCACTTTTCAACTCTACCACTCAGTTGTAAAAACTTCTACTTTGAGGGGTCAGTAACAAGACTATCTTATGACCTGGGGGACCAGAAAAATCCTTTAAGGATGAAAAAGATCTGTTCAGGTTGATTCCAGGTTTGCAAAAGTATTGCATTATTTTAATTTTAGTTAGCAGTTTGAAAGTGGAACTTTTGGTGTTTGTAGGAGACTTGTAGCCTTTTTTTCAACTTCTGAAGAGCAGGTTGTGTGGTACTGGTTGATGCACAGCCCAGGCCATGTGCTTCCCCCATACGTTTTAAGGTAACTGAATTGATATTTAAGTATGTCCTTTTTTTGTATGCAACTGCTACAACCAATTAATCAAAAAATATTTTTGGCAAATATTGTGCTGAAACCAAAATAAACATCTGCTGTAGTAACCATGGAAAGTTCCTTTGTGTTGGTTTTAATCTCTTGTTTTAGAAAATACTGTTAGTCGACTGGCTGACAATTAGATAGCAGTTCCTGCAGTTCAAACACATCTCAGCTGATATATGTCAGCTTTGATATATCTTGAAAAAAGAATATTTTGCACAAGGACAGGTTACTCCTTTTTCTTTCCTGCTGCCGGTAATCAGCTGAAGTCTTAGTTCTGGTTTAGTTTGCTGGGTTATGGGTTTATATTATTTGTATTTATTTTAGTGCTTTAACTGCTTCTGAAGTACAAATAATTTGACAGTCAGGAGATGACCTCATGGCTCTTTTCTTGTGTGCTGACTTGATAGTTTCCAGTTTATTTTTTTTTAATCTGCATCTAGAATACAGGTCTCTCAATGAATCCCTTTTATTTTCTGTTTGAAAAAAGTAATTCCTCTTCTTTGTTTGTTTTTAATCTATCAGTAGCAAGTATTTAATTACAGAATTTTCCTAGTTTCCTCATATAATTACAGATACATCTGTCTGGTGGGGTTGGGCAAAGAAAGTGGTGTCCAAGTACAGAGAACTCATGTGTATAAGACTTTATCATACCCTAGCTGACCTGGTAGAAAGGCAATGCATATCATAAGAGCTGTTTAGCTGTATGGAACAGTTAGCTGTAGTAGACCTGAAGTTCCTTTCTCTTGGCTCTTTTGTTAGTCCATGTTAGGGTATTTTAGTCAATGTTACCAACTTGGCTGGTTCAGATATAACAGGAGAAGAAACCAAGTGCAGGTGAAACTTCACATTCTGTCTTGTAGTAGAAACCCTCTTCTGCTACAAAAGCCACATGTTTCTTAAGGTCTTTGATCACAGTTTTTTACAGGATTATAAATTCCTAAAGTAGCTAATAGTGGACAAGTTAGTGGTAAAAAAAAGGGGTGGGAACAGGCACATGAGTCTGTGTCTGCTTGCTCTATTTAATCAACCCTTTTGAAGGTTTTTATGTCAAAACAAGCAGATCTAATAACTCCTATGAATTCATATGTTAGTATAGTATTTTCTAGGCTTTCTAAATTTGAGTTGATTTCACTAGGTGTATTTGTGGTAAGGAAGCTTGCATTAAGAAAACAGTATCTTTTAAACTGCTGCTGTTTCTACTTTAGGCATTATTCACATTAATTTGAAATACTTGTGTGTGACATGTTAAATGTAATTTGCTGAAATTGCCTTTTGTTTATTTGAGAATCAGAGCTGTGCTGTACTCATCAACTCACAGCTTCAGGTGGGTCTGTTCTGTGATGCAGGAATACAGGAACTACCTACATTTTTTTTTAATTAAGCTCTCCCTTAAAAATAGTTTCTATGTGGAATTTGGTTGCTTGTTTCTCAGAGGAAGTAGTTAATTATTAATTAATTCTGCAGTTTCGAGTGAAATGACACAGTGACACATGATTGACTTCATAGCTTTATTATGGATGTACTTGAAATGTGTCATATTCATCAGGCATACATTTTTTCCCAACCCATATTTAAATGAACTTTTTGAATGATTGATTCCCAGAGTAACTTTTTTTTTCTTTCCCCCACTGTATTGTTTTTCAAACTGTAGCAGATGTTTCATGCTGTCATTTTCAGGGCCATATTAAGCTTATTACTGCTCTCTGGAGTGGGATTAGATGGTTTACTGTGAAATTATAAATGTGTAACTGTGCTTCAGGAGACAAGTCCAATGACTTCTTCATGGACAGTGTGATTGTTGCTACAAGCAGTCTTACCCTAGATTGTATGCAAGCTATCCTGAGAATATTGGCCAGCAGCTATGCTTTGTTCTGCAGATAATACCAAGGGAAGGATTGATTTACTGACAGCAGTGTGGGTGGGTGTGTACCTTTATTTTTATTTTACTGTAGAGTAACAGGAAACTTTTTGTAATGTGATAGCTTGTACACTATCATCTTTGCTACCGTACTGCCTGGTGGTGTGTTCAAAAAGAATAGGTATAGTATGGGATCATAGAATAAGGTAAGATTCAGATTAACAGTGTGTTTTGAGACATATGCATACAAAATGAGATGTATGCTTATTAATTTGAAAATATAAATATATTATTTTATTTCTTGAATTTACGGAGTGATTGATAGTCATTGATTTTGTTACATAGAAGTACAGTAACAAACTCACAGAGTTAAAAGTATTAGGAAAAAGTTGAAAATGGTTGGTCCACTTTCCTCATCAGTTCTACGCAAGATGAAATATTTGACATTTTGAAACACTGGCTCTTACTTCATTTAATAATTTCATAATTACCCTGAATGTAAAGCTTAATTGTAAGCTCTCTGTAGAACATAATAATGAGGTAGTTCAAACTCCTCCAAAACTACTCCTACACAATATGTACATATTCTTCCCAAAAAAATCATTGAAGCCCCTGAGTTGGAAGGGACCCACAAGGATCATAAAGTCCAGTTTCTGACTCTGCACAGGGCAGCCTAAAAATTGAATCATATGTCTCAAGGCTGTCTCCAGATGCTTGTTGAACAGAAGCATTTTATCTATATCATACATATATTAAAAATCTAAATAGAGGAAAGAGTCAAGTGGACACAGGCAGATATGAAGCATAAAGAATTTAACCTTATTTAGGATGGGGAAAAATATTTTATTCATTGTCTTTGAATATAACCATTGTAAAGTTCATCAAGATATTTTAACCATGCAGGTGACTGATAGAGAAGCTGCCATAGGTTTCTGTGAGCTGTTCCTGATATTTCAGAACATGGGGGTTGAATGTAATATGTCTGTGTAATAGAATGTAATGAAGAACCAAAATTTCATTCTCTCAAGACCTTTTAGTTTTGATGTTGTGGCTTATATCTGTTGAATATGTACATCCTTATTGATTAATATTATGTATATTTGAAATGAGACAATAAATGGGTAGACAGCTCTAATAATTTTGGGTTCCCCCAGCAGTGTCTGTGGTAGTGGTGTTGCATTCCTTATCCAGACAGATTAGCTTGTGTGTCTTCATGTCATGGCTGCATTTAGGTTTTTGTGAAGCAGTAGCTGGTAGCAAAGAGGACAAAGTATTGACTGTTTTATTAAGAAGGTCCAACATCTTCCCACCTTAAGTACTGAGCTCTTCCATTTTTGAACTATTTATGGTGTTGCATCTTCTGCTGCTTTAAATTTTCTGGCCTCTGTGCTCCCCAGCTGTTGGATTTGCCTTGAACATCAAATTCTTTCTTGCCTAATGCTACCTTTTAGATAGGATTTTAGTAAAACAAGGGAAGATCTCTGTATGTTGGCTGTGATCATATTATTTAAAGACTATTTACAGCACAAAAAAGGATGACATATCAGAATAAGGGTTAACATGTTTTCCCTTAGTTAATACTAAGATTCCTTATCTGACTTGCTATTTTCCCAGAACATAATTGCATTTCTATTTGAGACACATGGGGTTTTTTTATTTGGTCTTTGTCTTTTTCTCTCCTCTCCCTGGGTTGTTTCTACTTCCTGAAAACAAACAAGCAGACACATACTCCAAGCCTTGTTTTATACAGTCTTGGAAGGAAACAGAGAATTTGTGGCATAGCAGCTGACACTTTCCTGTGGTCTCAGGATAATAATTTGATACGGGGTTTTGGCTGTGTTCTGCTACTGTACCTTTTCAAAAGAGGGTTTGGGCCATGTGTTATGGCTGTGGAGGTCAGCATGCTGTAAAATTTCTCCAAGTGATGTGTAAAAAAGGCATTTGATCCCATATCCTAGCAACAAGAATGTGACTTAAACAGTGGTGCCTCACATCCCTTTATTTGGATGCCAAAATGGTCAAACATTTTCATATACTTTTCCTCTTGACCTGACAGTATATGAAAACTTTAATGCCTGTTTTAAATATTGGTTTCCTTACTCTTAACAGTAAGAGAGGCATTAGTCAATTAATTTTATGTCCTAATCTTTTAAAGAAGAGTGCTTGCTCACTTGGTGTTCTTCCTTGATCTTTGGCTTTCCAACACCAACTGGACAGAAAGCATGGCTGGTGAATTTCATCTTTTCTGTGCCCCCTGGTTAGATCTATGCCTGCCTGAAGTTTTTCTCTGATTAGTGGTAATATTGAAAATAGGAAATCTGGTGAACATTCTTGCTGATACAACTAGTAGTTGTAGGTGCCACGTATGGCATTTCCAAAGGCTTGTATCTTCTCTAGAGTGCAGAGCAGCTGCTCTCAGAAGTAGATGTGTTGCTCTGATAACAGGATCACTCCTCATTTGAAACTGCTTTGAAATTGTAAAATGAAAAGTACCTTCTGTAAACAGCCCTCAGTTATTTACCTTATTGCTTCTACTGATTCTTGTATATCCTGGTTTCCTCAACAAAGATGACTGTTAATACAGCCTTTGCTATTGAACATTTTGTTCTTCTCATCAGTCCTTTTGCTCACAGCACCCTTTTTTTTTCCGTGGAGGTTCTTAGTCCTCCATCCTTCCTCTTCAGGGGATGGTTTGTGTCTGTGTGTGTTGTGTATCCCCACCTTGAAATTCATTCTCCTTTTATTTCCCATCATAACTTAATTTTCTGTTTCACTGGTGAACAAGTGTCCAGCACAATATGGAATTAATCCATTTTGAAAATAAACTTTTGGCTTGCTCATTTCTGTTTATCTGAAGGAGTTGAGTGGTTTTTTCTTATGCATCCCGGTTTAAACTAAATAAAATGGAAGTGGGATTTCAGATTAATTTCCAAAATATTAAATCAGTGTCAAGATCGAATTCTGCTGTGGATATTCCTTTTCTTAGCTCTGGTGTCTTGTCCCATAACTCCCATACACTTCCTACATTTACTACAAAGGCCTGACTTCCTTGGTGTAATCTTGTCATGATCTCTGAGAGAACTTCATCCACAGCACCTGTCCTTTAAGTCCTGCTACTTCTCCATCTGTTTCAAAATCTCATCTTGCACACCCACCCATCCTTCCAGTGCCTTTTCAGTGCTAATACTGCAAATGTTTTCTAAATCCTGTTAAATTTTTTTCCTGTGATTATATAGGTGATACTGTTTCAAATAAGGCTTGATACATAAATATCTGTCTTCATCTCTTGCTTGGTTTTAAGCTCTTACAAATTTTTTTAAATCTTTGATTGCAAGATTTTAGGCATGACAGTGAAAGACAGGCATCCTGCTTTTGGGGGGTAGCAAGATGCCTATTTTTAAATGTGTAATTTTATTTTGGAAGAAGAATATATATGTGACAGAGAAAAAAGTGGAAAAAAACATCCTCCAATTTGACTGCAATGTATCAGAGTGACTTATCACATTAACTCTACTACATTTGAAATAAACATGGGATTGGCTGAAATCGGTGGCTGGAGTAGCTGACCCAGTCTGCATTCTGGACTGTTAGTCCTGTCAGCTTTTTTGGTAATTTTCCAGAAATGGGGAGAAACAAGCAGACTGGAGGTTTTTCACATCAAATTTCCTCACTGTTTTTATCTGTAGTAGTGTCACCAAAGGAGCTTTAGCTACACTAAACCCAGCTTTTGCTGGGTTTTAGGGATGGAAGACTGCATTTTTTGTTAATAGAGCCTCTTTAGGACTCGTTCACCAAAACATAGAAAGGCTGTTTCCTTTCACAGGCAACTGGTGAGATATTGGGATGGCCCTGCAGTAGTGAAAGTTCTGTTGTCTTACGTGTCTCCTTCCTCCAGCAGGCAGATGCTTAGCCTTGGGATGCTGGGTTCTCTGAGATGCTTTCCTGAAGTCACTTTAAAATATGCATTACATCACTGGCATGAGTTAAAAGGTGCAACTGTCTTAGTGATGTTAAAAACATGGCATTTTCCTTTTAAAGACTGGAAAGTGAGTGCGCTTGGCACTGCCACCTCAGTGTCTAACAAAAGGCTGTGCCTTGGCATGGACTGGAAACTTTGTCTCTAAGTCCATTTAACAAAATACCAGTAATGACTGGTGCATTTCAGCAAAAAGTACAAATAATTCAAAGGCTTTCTGCATAAACTTCTTCTAAGTGCTTCAGCTTGAAAAACAACTGAGAGAGCAAATATCATCTTTTTGAAAATTTTATTGGGGGAGAAGCATAAATGAATCCTGAAGAAATAGCAGCAACTTGAAGAGCAGCTTTGCAAATAGTGTTTCTCCTCCCAGTACTGCCAAATCACATTTGAGGGGAAAAAAAAATCCCATTCCTTGCTATCTCTTGGTTTCTTCTACACAGGCTCATTTGAACTTCATCTTGTCCTCAGAGGACTTATTTTTAAAAATCAGTTTAAAAAATAGGTCACTTCTATTAGAAGACAGACTCTGGTAATCAGAATGAATTTCATATCATGGAAGGTGAAAACTTGGCTTTCTTGCAGTTTAGCTAATTTGCCCACTGAATTATTGAAATAATCTACAAATATTTATCAGCCTTACTCGTTTGCAGATGTGGGAAGATTAAAAATGAGTTTAACATTTGCCAGGGTATGCTTTCATTGTGCTAACACTGGTCTCACAGTCTGAAGTCAGAGGGTTAATTGATTGGTTGGATGTTCCTGGAATCCAGAATCTCTAACACGATAAGCTCTTGATAATTGTTACTATAGCTTTGAAGATCTCAGTTTTTTTCTTTGCCATTTCTAGTTACTGCATTGCCCATAGGGCAAATTTCAAATATTTTGGTTTTATTTATGCATGTATCTATATGTGTACCCACAAGTATATTTGTACACATGGGCTTTTCTTTTGAACTCAAAGTTTGTTCTATTGACAAGCAGGGTAACCTGGTGAGATTGAACTCTGCACGATGTGAGAGGAAGCAGTTTAGGTTAAAATGAACTTTATTTCTCAGATGAATGCAATTGCATGCTTTCTGAGCTTTTTAATCAAACTGTTCTGTGTGTAGGATTCAAGTATCTGTGTCATTCATTTCAGTCTCTTAAGTCTTTGTGCACTTAGTTTAGATTTATGTCAATATTAAAGATTATCTGCACCCAACCTATTTTCTTATGGAATTAGTAATAAAAAATGTGGGATGCTCTGGCAACATTTTGTAGGAAGTCAATCATGTTTTTCAAAGCAACTTGGACTCTCAATTTAAAATTTGCTTATAGATGGAAATTGGGTCGCTGGCTGCTATAATTATCATTTGGTCTCTTGAGCTGTGGTAAGCGTAAGTCCATCACAAGAACTCCCCAGAATACTTGATGTAACACAGCTTTTCTCAAGCCTAATAAAATTCTGACAGTGTACATGAAAGCAAATATGAGTTGTCTTACTGTCCCCTTACTAATGTTGTAGAAGGGATTTCCTCTGAAAAGAAATGACATTTTCTGACTCATAACACTTACGTAGTCACAGAAAGCCTAAAAGTGTACTGTCAGATCATAATCAAAAATCATTTAGAAAAATCTTATTTTCCCTCTTAAAGTGTATACTTCAGAATTAGTGTATTCTGCTTGATCGTTTGGCTAACTGGCAAGTGAAGTTGCAGTTGGATTTATTTGACATTGAAGAATAGTTTGCTTCTCTTTATGTGGCTGTCTTTTAGATTGAGTGGAATTACTGTAGCCATGGAAATCAATTTGGAATAGAGCTAAAATGTGCTTTATTTGCAGTATTTTAAAGCTGAGGCTAGACTGGTGTCTCTTGTCTGCCAAAGCCAGTTTTGTAGGTGTATGTACATGAATTGTATGTACACGTGCATCTTTTGTTTCCCCAGCTCTTAGAGCTCATGACTGCAAGACTTTCACTTGAAATTCACACTGTGAAATGACACTTACAAATCTGGGTTTTGTGAATTGTCGATTTGTTTCCCATGTGTAGACAATGTTTGTGAGGCTTTTAAAGGTTCACTGCAAACAGCTTTACCTTCTAGTGCTCCTCTCCCTTGATGTCTCTCTAATATGATGAAGTGGCTACTTCTATTCCTGATGGGCAGCACTGCTGTTCAAATGTGAACAGTTTCCATCTTCTCTAATCTGCCAGTAACATTCTTAGGTCTCTGTGAATGGATGAAACATCATTGTTTGGTTTAAGCATTGTAGGATTTCTAGGAGTCATAGATATAGAGAGTCAATGAAACTTCAGGTCATAGATGTTTAAATGGGCTTTTATTCATGATTTGAAAAACTTCATGAGCCCACAAGCTTATTACTCATACTGAAGTTAAACAGGTATAGTTCTTATTGTAACTGTTTTGTTGATTTTTAAGTATACAGCCTTTGAATGAAAAGCTTTTGAGTTTATGTAATGTGATGGTCAAAATTTCTTTTTTGAATGTGATAAATTGTTCTGTCTTTCTCTCTCCCCCTCAAAGGGAAGTACTGGACAACTATTTTCACAACAGAAATGGAGTGGAAAGTTATTTTTAGATCGAAATAGAGAAGCCCCAATCACTTCTCAGAATAGGGCAGTAGGCTGTTTCAGGGAAAGCACTTACAATCTCTGAACATGGTAGCACAAGGCAGAGACTGGGATCAGAGATGTCACTTGAAAGGGTTTGCTTCTCTGGTGGTGCCATTTGTTTCTAATTGAGTTGAAAGACTCTTGGTGAACTCCTGGTAGTCCTTCCTGTTCTTTTTTTTCCTCTCATTTTTCTTTGGCTTCAAAATTTATTGTACAGTGTCTTTGAAGATTTCACAAGGCCCTTTTTACAGGCAGGTCGTTCAAATAGCTGTTATATTACTGAATACACCTTGATAGTCTCTTTGCTTCTTTTGCCACTCTTTGCAGTTAGGTATGTGACATAGGCTAGAAGTTTATTTTTCTCTCATATGATGATTTTCATCTGATTTTATTTTGCTTATTTGACTCTTTTCTGTAGTTGACACACTGTGTCTTGGTCACACATATGACATACTCATGGGTTCTTTAAAAATAAATAATTGCAACCAAGATTTGCAGGACTGTTTGCTTTTCAGTGGGACTAGAATATTTAGGAGTTGGTGCGAAGGTATTTAATATTTTTACTCAATTAGCATGAAAATAGGCTTTTGTAATGGCTTGGAATATAAGTTAGGTAGAGCAAGGAAATGCTCTTGCTTCACCTGTAATGCTACAGTCTTGTGATCTTTCCTATTGGTCATATTTACTTAGGCATGTACTGGTGAATTTTGCTTTGGATTTTACCATAGGCTTGTATCAGAATTGGGGCAATGATTTGAAACAGTCTAGTCACTGTGGAATATTCATTTCAGTGGGCTTGTCTCACACCAAGAAGAAGACAGGCAGCTTTGCTATCCCATCAGTATAAAAGGTCGAGTGCGTCAGTGTCACCATAGTGGCACAGCCACATTTGAAACATCTTTGGGTCTTCATTGCAGTGTCATTGTCAGAATTTTGGAAGTCACAGAACAGCCCATATGAGTGCAGAAGACACTTGTGCAAGCATCTTTAAAAGTACTGATTATGTGCAACAGAACAGTATTCTGCTTGACCATTAATCTTCTTCACAGCCTCTCCCCCAAATACACGCTGCTTTGCCTGATTTGAAGAAAGAGTGTTAAGGCATTGCAGGTAGAGAATGAGGTAAAACTACTTGACTGTCTGGTACAATGGGATAATGGGGCAATGATTTTTTTTATTTTTAGAAATTCACTAGGTGACTAGTTTTATACAAATTAGCGTTCAGGCTTCTCAGATGTATTACTTTTCTTAAGTTAACTTCAAGTGTTTTTTTATTTAGATTGGATGGACAAGTTGCATTTGTGATGAAGTTTTTTTTTTTCTTTTCTCATTCTAAGACAGTGGTTGACTTTGAAAATTTTACATACAAGTGCTTTTATTTCACATTAACATACCACCTCAGACACAGGAAGATTTCAGTGCTAGAAGTGTGGATCCGTTCACCCCTGTAAACACAAGTTTTCACTGGACCAGACAGGATTATGAAATGTACATTGAGGGAAGACCAGAGTGCAGGCTGTGTGTTTGAGAATGTTTTTCATGTAAATAGTTCTGCTTTCAGTGATGCTTCATGAAATTATTCTCTATTTTGGGAGACAAAGGCCATGAGGGGAGGAATCTCATATTTATCTTAGTATATAAAACGCTTTCTTTACAGTCATGTGGGTTTTACCTTGTTTTCTTCTGGGTTTTCCCACTATCAGTGGGCATGCTGCTTTAAGCCTTTTAAGATTAGCCTATGGAAAGAGAGAGCGTTTTTACTTCTTGAAAGAGGGAAACTGTTGTATTGGTTCTCACACCCCTAGGTTGTAATGTCCAACTGAGAAGTCTGCTAATAGTCAGAAAATTACTTCTTCCAACCAGTTAATGTTAGAAGTAGGGAAAGATAATATGCAAATGCCCTTTTTAGTACATCTGTATTAACTGAGAGCTAGCTTTTTCTCATTTTTAACTGTGGTCCTAGCTTCATCATGAAGCATAGACGTATTTAACAGGAAGAACAAACCAGCTGATGGATGAGTAATGATTTCTGAAGAAATTACTTTCCTTCAGTTGGCAGAAGTAACTTCTGTCTCTGGGGTGGATTTGCATTTTCAAATTAAAGCTGTTTAAAATGTGCCAGAATCCAGCAAAGAGGTGCATGGGTTGTTTTTTTTGTCAGGGGCCAATGTTTTTGTCCTAGCTTGCCTTGCAGCCTCACAAACACACCTGTTTGGGAAAGGCAATAAATTTTTTGCAGTTCTCTCTTTTGTCACTTTTTTACCTAGGAGCACAAGATTTTATCAAATTGACTTTCTTATAGCTAGCAAACAACACTGTTTTGGCCTAATCCTTTTAGGCCTTTCTTGACTTCTGTGAATCCAAGTAAATTCTGTTCAGACAGTTGAGGTAAAGAACAGTCTCCCTCAGTTCATTATTTGCTGTTGTTTCGTGTTAGAGAGGGTATCCAGCAGTGGTGCACTATGCCTGCCTCGGACAGCAGTGTCTCCTCACCAGAAAGTGCCAGCCTTTTCCGTTTCATGAGCGTCTTGTTGTAAACACTTGGTAGCTTTCTTATGTGTTGTATTATGTCTTTTTACATGGAGAATATCATAACAAAAACATATATATTTTCTTAGCCCAAGGAGGCCTAATGCCCTATGACATTAGTTTTCCTATCCTGTTCTTATAACATCCTGCAGGCTTTGTCTTAGTCTTCCTCAATGACATGTTGCAGGTAGTTTACTACAGGTTAATTTTCTAGCACGAGAGCTTTGAGGGTGTGTTGGGGGTTGGTAAAGTCACTGACTGAGACCCTTGCAGATCCCCAGCTCACAGGTGTTGAGATGAGTATACTTGCTCATGCATGGACCCAGTAAGCATTTTTCTGTGCTTTTTGCATTTGCAGTAGAAGTAAATAATTAAGCAGAGCTGTGTTTCTTTGCACAAGCTTTTTGAAGCAGCAGTGAGGGAAAAAAAAAAGTGGAAACTAATGGTGTACAATGCAGAATTTGTTGCAGTTATTTCTGTGATCGTGATCTGGCAACTTTTGTTCCAAAAAGTTAATTTAGAACTTGTCTCAAATGGGCTTATGGATGTACTAGAGGGTAGTGAACAACATCTCTTGAAGGACATTTTCTACTAATACTTTCTAAAACTTTGATTTATTATTTTTAATCTCAGGATTATAGGTTTTGATGAAAAATGAGTGGCACTGAATTTTTTAAAAGCATTTATTTTGTACATTAGTATTGCAAAGGATAAAGGAGGAGCAGTGAAAGGACAGGATTTCAAGTAGTTTTCTTGTTTGGTTTTGGGGGTTTTTTTCTCCCCCTCTAGTTAGAAAAAGGTGCTCAAGACATCACTTTTTCTGAACATTCAGCTTTACAAAAACTGCCGGGGCAGGTTTTGATAGGAATTGAGACTGCTTTCTTTACTCTCCAAAATGAGGTTGTGAGTTAGTGATACCCTCTATAATTTTCCAGGAAGACTTAAATCTGTTCTGTTGATGAAGTAGCTGTATTATAAAAGTATCTCTTTATAACAATACTGATTGAGATCAAGGTCCTTTCCTCAATCAGGACAGGCAGAGATGTTTGAAGAAAAAAGGTTGTATTCTAGATATTTGTCAAAAAGACAAGCATGTGCCAGCATACTGCCTAACACTTCATTTCTAAATATAACTGACCACAAGTTAATAAAGTATGACTTGCTGTATTGGATGATAAATACTGGAGCGCTCATGTCTGGTTTGTCCTGCTTTGAGATCCTTAAAGCAAGAGATGGATCACAGAACCAGACAGTCTGTTCTAGATAGCACGGTGTGACTTTTGTGTTGAGGGACCATTTGCTGTAGTGCTAATAGCCACATTATCCTGTTGTCCTTTAGCAATATGTCTTGAAACGGTGAGGCAGGTAGTTGAGACTTGACTGCTTTGGTGTCTGGCTGGTTTGCTTGTTACCAAAGTTTCGAGGATACTGCTGTGTCGGAAATTATTCTGAAAGGTCTTTAAAGAATTTTCACTACTGCTCTTCAACTGCAAGAGGAAATTTCACTCCCTCCAACTTCATTGCCATTTCCTTCGGAAGAACATCTCTAGGGCTGTGAATGAGCAAACTATAACAAAACAAAAGACATCTGTGATTTTCCTCAGCCTCCCTGGTTTCTCATTTCTCCCTGGTTCCGTTTCGATTGCAAAGCCCTACCTAGCCTTTCTTCATTTTGATACACGTCACCCTTTTGAGCCTGCTGCCCGTCAATAAAGCAGCCAAATTGCAGCAGAAGTATTCTCATCAAGTACCTGGTAGATTTTCCCCTGTTAGTAATAGAGGGAGAGCCACTGTGTCCTTGATTATTTGAATCTCTAAATTATAATGGGGAAATACATATTGGGGGAGGAGTTATATCTTCCTCCCATTCCCTTACACTTTGTTTAAAACCTGCCAGGCCCTCTGAGTAATTCATCAGTCATGGAAACACTGATCCTAGGTTTTGGACAGGGAAAGTATTAAATGCTTAGCTTAAAAAGTAAAAGCAAAATCCCATACCCCACCAAAGAAGGACATCTGTTTCTAACTTCAGCTTTTTATTTTTTTATCTTTCATTTTTTTTTTGTTGGTAAATCTCCCAGACAACAGCAGTTCTGTAGAGAGTTTAAATATGAAGGAATGGCAGGACGGGCTAAGGGCACTTCTACCGAACATTAACATCAACTTTGGTGGACTGCCCAATGCTTCTTCCCCCTCCAACGCCAACCACAGTGTACCAACGTCCAACACTGCCACCACCGACAGCCTGAATTGGGACAGCCCTGGCAGCTGGATGGACCCCGCAATCATCACAGGTAACCGTTTCTCACTCCTTCAGCTCCACTGGCAAACCATCAAATGGGTATTTGGCACAAACTGATTTACATCTGGAAAAAAAAAGAAAAAAAAGAAAAAGTCAGTATGCGGTGGTCTCTTCCAGCTTCCATCCACAAAACCTCAAGGGTCCAGGAATTTTTGTGGAACCTCTAGGTATAACAGAGCGTCGCTTAGACCTTTGCAATGCATGCCCAGGACCTTTGCAGGCAGTCAGGTGGATCAGTGCTTTCCTGTAGGGTCAATCTATAAGGTGTCCCTTCTGCTGGATGGCATGTCCGGTATGTGCGTCGCTGGTCCTGAGGCACTGAAGGCAATCACTGGACTTGGTTATTTAAAAAGGGACGTACTCCACTTGTTTATAAAGCTCTCTTTTATAAGGCTGTCTGGTTGTGTCTCCCTGTTAGAGAGGCTGAAGCATGATGCAAGTAGGCAGAATAAAAGGTGAAGCATGTAGTGTACTGGCAGCTTGGTGTGGTAGGGTCATGTTGACAAGGATGCAGTTCTTGAGCAGAATGTTTGATAGAAAAATGTGTTTTTTATGAAGAAGTGCTCTGAGGGTGAACTTTCTCCTATCTCAATTTAATGTTAAATGTTTTTGCAGGCAGGGTAATAATACATAATAATGTAAAATGCATTTTCTGTACAAACTAATCATGTTTTTTTATTGTTGTCTTTTGCTAGGTTAAATTGACCTCCTTCATGGTCAGTTTATTGTTTCTCCTCTGACTTGCCTGTATCCCTGTTTTTTTCTTCTTTTCTTAGGTATCCCAGCCTCCACAGGAAACAGTTTAGACACTCTTCAAGATGACAATCCTCCACACTGGCTAAAATCTCTTCAGGCCCTCACAGAGGTGGACGGCCCCAGTGCAGCACCATCACAGACGCACCACAGTAACCCCTTCGGCACACAGATCCCTCTGCACAGAGCCAGTTGGAATCCCTACTCTCCTCCTTCAAACCCCACCAGCTTCCATTCCCCACCTCCAGGCTTTCAGACAGCCTTCAGACCCCCCAGTAAAACCCCCACAGATCTACTACAGAGCTCAGCGCTGGATCGTCATTAGGAAAGGAAGAAAAAGGAAAAAAGAAAAATAAGACCCAAAACGTTAGAAATGCAGGAAGTGTCCCACCCTGACTCCTCCCCACACCCACCTACTGTTCCCTGTCATATCTTTCTTTCTGAAGAATCCAGTTCCTGATCAAACTCCCCCCCAAATGCAATGCCATCACAGGGTCATGACCATTCTTTTTGTTAAGTTTCTGCAGAAACAGTGTTTGAAATACACTGTTTGAAATAGTTTCTAACCATTTTAAGAAAAAAAAAAAAAGAGAGAAAGAAATCAAAATGCAGTCTCAATGCTTAAGGAGAATATTACTGTCTTACGTCTTTTGCACATGAGTATTTCTGCCTAGTGGAAAAGTGTCAATCTGCAGTAGGGGGAAAAGTGCAATGCAGAATCAAATGCAAGAACATAAAAAAGGTATTTAATTTAAATGAAGTTACTGAACATGTGGGGCAAGCAGTGGCCCAGCATTTATTTTGCATTCAGTGTGGCACTACACAGGGAAATTGCTATGTTGGGGTTGGTTGTTTTTTTGGTTGGTTGTTTTTTGTTTTGTTTTTTTTTTTTTTGAGCAGGGGATTTTATTGCATCAGTCAGAGTTTGACATGAAGTGTGTTGAAAGACAAAACACTTATAGCTATGAGTAACTGGCATGTTGCTAGAGTGGTTTAAAGAGGGGAGAATAAGATTTTTCTTTAATTTTGGCTTTAGATTTCAAGTAAACTTTAATGTTTTAAAAGTATTCACAGATTTAATACCTAGCGTATACGTAATATAATTATAAGCAGCTGAAACACGAGTGATATTTACTTCAGTCTTTCTGTCTCCTCTGTCAGTCTCTCTTTTTTTTTTTTTTTAAAAAGATTCACCTGATTAGGGCACTCTGGGATAGCACTGCATTGGGGCCACATGATCACCATCAGGAGCAACCTCTGACCTCCTCTGCCTGCAGCTTTTACTTAACCCTGTAGTTTCTGGACGTTTGTGCAGTATTGAAAAGACAGGAAAAAAGAAACAGATAAATAAACATGGTTATAACCTGACGCTAAAACTAAAACCAAGGAAATGTACCTCTTTCTTCAGAATTAAAACTAAAATCTTAAATAAAACAGAAAACTTGATGATGATTTCATGTTTGCTTTTTGGGTTTTTTTTAACCTTGGATTTTTAATTACTGCATCTGTAAAAAGTGTATGCCATTGCATGTTTGGGGTTTTCTTCTTATTCATCTAAACCAGACCTACTTTATCATTGGAAATACTGCTTTGTATGGTAACTTCTGTATTGAAGGGTGGAAAAAGCATAACACTTAAAATCTTTTAAAGGGATTCTGTTCTCTTTACTCATGGCAGTAGCTCTAGGCAGTCAGTCTTTAACTGTTATTGGTGGTATCCTTTAAAATCTGAAGCATGAAAGTCTTGTTTCTATTTTCTGAATTAAATGCCATGGCACTCGGCGTAGATAGCATACAATAATATGCCTGAAGATATGGCAGAGAATTTGTTAGGACTCCCTGTGTTCGTCAACTGCCTTGCATAAAGGTGTGAAATACTGTCACTGCACAACAGGAAATGAAGAGCTCTTAATGGACAGAAGGCATCCAGTAAGCTTTTATACTTGCTAGCAGACGTACCTAAAACCTGCAACCTGTGGTTGGGCTGCTGATTGATGTAGCTTATGAGGGTGGCAAAGAGCCTGAAATTCTAAAGATGTCTGTGCAGAAGGATCTCTCACCTGGTGTGAGCTGTACAGTTCAGGCTGGCAGCCTTCTGAAAATGTTGGTTGCTGGCAGGGGCAAGGAAGGGAATTTCAGCTGATGAACTGTGAACCCTAAATGGGGATGGGGTGGGGTGAGGAACTGGCCTTTCAGGAAGTGGGAACAAATGCTGAATCAGCCACTGGACAGAAGAGCAAAGTTTTGAATCTGCACGATGTATTTCTAAATGTCCTGTTATGCAAAGCAGCACTGGGTGACTACGTGTTTTTGCTTTTCTCTCACTTGCATTGCCATTTTAGTGCTGTATTATTACTCTGTATTACGGGTCTGTATGTGCTCTTTCTGAACTGTCAGCATTGCTGCAGATGAGTCATGTACCCTGGTTCCTTGGGGGAATGTGCACACCCTTTGATGCTTGTGCTCCCCAAAAAGTAAACTGTTTTTGTCACCCAGTCCTGTAACTGCTGGTGGTGGAAAGAGAAATGCTGCAGGTTGGAATGGCCTCATCTATGGCAGTGCCTATTGGTGCCCCTGAACTGGGGGTGCGGCCCAGCAGGAGCTGTCTGCTGGAGGTGCTGGTGAAGATATAAATGATCTTTGTTTTGGATTTCTTTGTCTCCTTCCACAGTGGCTAGGTGCTTTTCCACTTGTAACATTTTGTTTTAGAAGGGTGCCCTTCCTCACCCTGAAAATTAGCAGGCTCCCAAAGCAGCTTCAACTGCTTTCTATGTACCACAGCTATTCCTGAAGCTGCTGCCTTCTTCAGTTTTTTGCTTGTCCCTTTGTTGCAGTTTAGGAGGTGCTGTGGCAACCCCGTGCCCATGGTGTGCTGCCACTGGAAACCAGGCTTTAGCTGCTTGGGAGACGCTTTCTCCCTGCTGCCATGCAGCAGCTGGTGTGGTTGGCCTACCAACAAACCCTTAGCCTTCAAGAAAAGCTTTGCAACTACAATGACTCCTTCTTAATGATGCTGCTTCCCCGAGAAAGACTTCTTGATGGGTAACATTGGCATTACAACAGTAAGGTGTATCAGTGATCAGACTGATATGTGCTAGGTGCAGCTTTTGTCAACATTTAGCCTATTTTTGTGTGCTGTCTGATGTGGATTCTGCATCTCCTCAGTTGGGAACCAACCTGGTGTTGCATTCTGTTCAACTGTGTAGAGCTCACCTGTTTTCTTCTCCTGAAGTTTTGGGTTTATTGGTAGGGGGGAGGAAGGTGGTTTTGTTTTGTTCAGGGTGTATTTTTGATGTGGTTTTGGTTTTTTTTTTAATCAACTGATGGCATTTTCCTATGACAAGAAATTCTGTACAGGAACATTTATTGACAAGAGAGCAGCAGTGTGATCGTCTTAGTCCATGGTCTGTTGTTTCTTATATTGTATAGATACTTGCAGCTCTTACATGTGTTAAGCAAAGAACACTGCTTGACTGAAAGGCTGGTGACACAGGACTGACAACACATTTGGTAGATAATGTCTGGAGAAGGATGGGCCAGACTTCTCTTCCAAAATGTGTATGAGTGTGTATTGAGGGAAGGAAGGGGATTGTTGGCCATGAATGTGTTGGTATAAGAAGCTGTGTGGCATTTTTAATGAATTTACAATTCAGGTGGAGTAATTTGAGGGTGAGCAATTGGATTGATAGTAAGAGTTCCTGCCCTATGGCTTCCCCCCCCATCTTTTTAATATTGAACAAGAGATACGTGGTGTTGTAAATGCAGTGCCTTGACAGACCTGTTTTAATCACGCTTAAAATAGAAAAAAAACTAAAAGGAGAAAGAAAACAGCTAAAAAGAGAAAAAAGTTAAAATGTTAAAAGAAAAGTTAAAAAGTAGTAAGGAGGCCCTCTTGCAACTGGCACGTGCTCAGCATGTACCAGGTTACTGTGCAGTTCAGTTTTCCTCCTGCCGGGAAAGCTTTTGGCAGTGCCCTGGGCTCCCTGGCACCGGGAGTCGGGTGTCAGCCGGTAGCAGGCTTTGACCCAGCCTGATGACTTGAGCAGCAGCTCCTGGCAATGAGGGAGGGTCTGGTTCTCTGCTGAGCTGATGTCAGGTGAGTTCACCCCCTGGCACCCCCTGCCTCCTGCAGCTCCTGCAATACTGTTGCAGTGCTGCTGCTGGGGCAGGCACTTCAGCGGTGCTGGCCACAACCAACTGGGTCAAGCCACACCTTCCTTGTCCCCGGTTGGGGATTTCCTGAACTCAACTTTTGTTTTTCTTTTCCTCCATCACAGACTCTGTTGTCCAGTAAGTTTTGTTGTGAGATGCTCATATAATCATAAATATTGAAGATGTTGGATTTTAGGGAAAATGGGGGATGGTTTTGGCTTTGTGGTTTTGTTTGTTCTGTTTTAGTTTGGAGTTTGGTAGAGTTGTCATGCTGCTGTGGAGATTTGTGGCTTTTTTTTTTTTCTTCTAGTTGGAGGGAAATGGTCATGCATCAGTTTCCATCCTTATGCTTGCCAAGGAGTTCAGAAAAATACACTTTAATAGCTTGTGGCTCCTGGGTGCTTATTGTTCATCCCTCTCCTCAGAACATGTGGAAGTTGCCTTAGTTGCAAAGGAGCTTGGCACTGGTGTAGGTCTCTAACACACAGAAATCCAGTGCATGGCAGGTGTTGCATTGCCTGGGGCTAATTCCCTCTGGGAAAAGCTGTTGTGCTGAGAAAAACTCACTGCTCAGGACTGAGGTGTGTCAAGAAGCTGAGAGGTGGCAGGCGGAGTGCTTGAAGGGTTGGGGGACTGGCGTTGTCACCAGCCCGACTTGAAGGGCTTGTAGGTACTTGTAACATCTTGAGGGGGATGACCTCTCCTCCAGTCCAGCTGGAGTTCTCAGTGTGGCTGGAGCATGTACTGTGATGTTTGACATGAAGCTGTGCTTTGCATGGTTGTTGCTTTACATCTCCAGTAGCGTGTGGCTGCACGGCCAGCTGTGGATGTGCTTTCCACTTCACGGGTGTATGGTCATCTGTTTGAGCTGAATGCAGATGCAGGAACTGTAAGAGCTTATGCTTCTTCCTCTTTGCCCAAATCTCAGCATTTTTTTCCTTCTTTGGGATGTTCAGCTGATAGCCATGCCTGAAGATTCTTAGCTTTTTCATATATTTGTAGCTTTGCAGATTTTTAAGATACAGTTGTATGGTTTCTAGTACTTTTCCTGCCCTCACATAAGCTAAACCTTTCTAACACATTCTTGAAATTCTGTTTAGTCTTAGTCTTAAAAAGAGAATTTCTGACAGGGATGTCTTGTTTTCCATCAGAACTTGAGACATAACAAGAAATAGGCAAAGAAGCCACGGGGCTGACCTAAGGGTGGGTTACTGGGGCAACTGATCTCCTGTTGGATGTACCTGCTAGATATACTGAGTAACTGCACTTATAAAAATGGTAGGAATCCTTTATCACAGGTGCATGTATAGCCATATCTGTGCACCCAGAAGCTTTCGTTCAAGAATTGCTTTTTATCTTAAACCACTCTTAATATTGTTTGGAAAGTTTTTGGCTTTTGATTCTGGGCAGCAATAGGAAGGAGCTCTTGAGTTCTCTTCTCTTAATAGTTGAGGCCATAAACAAAGCTTCTAAAGAGTAAAAAGCTGAAGTGTCATCGTAGCTTTGGGTTGCAGTGTAAGAAAAGGCATAGCCTCAGGATGCTGTGATCTACATGCAAGAGTATTGTTAATGAGTGAGGTGTTTGTCTTCCCTACTTTCTGGGCCATGCCTTTGCCCAAGACATACTGCTGTTATGTTTCTGTGGCAAATTGAGGGCTCTTCAGGTGGAAGAGGCCATATGAAGTTGTTGCCATACAAGTTCAGAGAGCTGGAGTGACTTGTGGCACTCCAAATTGCTGCATTGTGAAGGTTTGAGGTGAGTTGGGTGACCCGGCAGCTGCAGATTTGTTACTGGCTTTGCTGATGAAAAGTACTGCTAGAGGTGATATCACTGCAGAGGAAAACAGTACAGAAAAGTCCTTTTTAATCTAAAATCTGTAGGAGAGTGATCTGCCTGACATCTGATGGTCAGGAGGTTCCATCTCCTGCAACGCAGGTGAGTCTTTCAGGGGGATACAGGCATCACTGAGTTACTGTTGTCTCCTGTGAAATCTTGCTAGATTGCTATTTCTTTTTCCCAGTCCTAAGACTTTAAAAATTGACAAATAATGTGTGTGTTTGAGGTGCATGGATAGAGAATGAGACTTGCTCAGCTCCTTCCTCTTCTTACCAGCACTTAAAATGTTACTCTAGAAAGCTTGTACTGCCAGAAGGTGGCCATTGTTTTCAAGCTCACAATGAGTGTGTTTTTAGAATTTCATACCTTTGGCATTTGGATGTTACAGGTCCCAGCATTAATCTTGGTCAGATATCCAGAGAGTCTGAGACCTCTTCTGCCAGTGCTAAACAGTCACAGGAAGCTATACACCAGTCTTCACTGGAGAATTTAAAGTTGTGACCAAAACTTGTTTAGCTCTTTTGAGATAAGCATGCGGGCTGAGCTTTACAGTGTGGAGTCTGAAGCTTAAAATCCTGTTTAAAAAAAGAACCAACTTGGGAGTGCTTTGTTCAGACACTCAGCAGAAAGCTACTGCTTGTGAGGTTTTCCTGGGACAGAACGGGCAATGAGCTGGCCTTGCAGCCATCTCCATCCCACTTCAGATGGTTTCCTTCAGTTCCAAGGTCCAGCTCTCTGCAGGATATTGAGTGCATATAATTTAAATTTTTAAAAAAGGTGCTATATGTGGTTCAGTGGATGCTGGCTCCAACAGGAACCGCTGCATAACATGGCAAGAATGCATGGGATTATAGTCTAAGAGGTTGGCTTCTTCCAGTTTACAAATTACTTAAATCTTATATATAGTTGCCTTCCTCCTCCCTCCTCATTTGGTAAATAAATGCAAACTGTTTCTTGTAGCCTCACTGATGGTGCCTTCCTGAGTTGAAGCTGAGTATGGCTCTTCACACTTTCATTCAACTCTTGCTGTGTTGGTCCAAGGAGCTGAGGCAAAGACTAAAGGGTTGATAGCAAAACTTGTAGTAGAGCTGACCTTCCTGCCCTTAACCCATATTTCTTCTCTTGGTTCTCCTGCTGCTTGAGATGACTTTTGTGGAAGACCTGGCTGTGTGCTCTTCCTTGCTGGAGAAATTTGGCTAAGACAATGATTTGGGATCAAGGAGTTTTGTTAGGAAGCTGAGCTTTGCATACGTGCATTTAAAAAAAAAACCAAACTTTTAATAAAGTCAGGAAAATGTTACTCCAAGGAAACTTTTCAATTTTGTCAAGTAAATAATTTTTAAAATATCAATTGTATAAAATGCTTGTTTCAAGTTGACAATTTTCCCTGTAGAAAAAATTGCGTCAGTTGAAAATACCAGCTTTTTGTCATGACGCTTCATGGGAAGTGAAGTTGCTGACAAATCAACAACTTTCTGGACATGTTTGGCAAAAGATTTTTTTATATCTGCAATGTGCATCATTTCAGTTTCTAGTGAAAGCAGGTGTCAATCTCTAATACTATGTAGCAAAACAAATCACACTTTTGGTTTTAAAGCCTCACTCAGATCCAAGGAAGAACAAACTGAGTTGCAAATGTATTTTTGAACAAAAATCTCTTTGGAGAGAGAGAAGATTGTATTGAGGTTTTTTTGGCTTCAATAAAACATAATAAGGGAGAGGAACAGAGAAAGAAATAGATAGGGAAAGTCTCATTCACATTCTATTCAATTTTTCTTTTGAACAGTTTACCTTGAAACAGGGTTATTCCCTTCCCTGTGCATTAGACTTGGCTGGAAGAAGAGGGAGGAGAAGGTAAGGTTAGGATGAGAGCTGAAGGGAAGCTCAGAACAGGTCTTGTTTTCCCTGTCCTTTCTAAGGTATTAGTTGCCTTACGAGAATGAAAGATTTTTCTTCCTTCCTTGTGCGGTTGCTGGTAAATGGCCACTGTCTACGTCATCATTTTCCAGGAATCTGTAAAAGTTTTACCACGTGCTTTCAAACAGCCCATTGCTTGGTCACATGGAAAAACAAAAACAAAAAAAAGACATAGGAGGTGAAACTGGAATAGATACCTTTATTATTGGAAATAGAAAAAAAAAAAACAACCAGTGTCCCTAGCCCTCATTCCAGGGAAAAGTGGCAGCAGTATCAACATCTACTATCAAACCTCCTCTTATGACAATGAAGTGCTACCTTGCATCTTTTTAGGGCTTCTTTCCTTGAAATGTGATGCAAATGTTTGAAATGAAGTCAGCCGACTAAAACTCCCAGCCTTTGTAGCAGGACTGTATGAGTATCACATGTTGGATCCTTGAGCCAGCAGGGCATGCTGGGGTGCTCCTTCTTATTCCCAGCCCCACGCATGCAGCAGTTCTGGGGGCTGCCAGCCCCTCCTCCAACACCACAGCGTCTCTGTGCAGACCTGATGCCACAGCAGTCACCAAGCCCCTGTGCCCAGAGTGCCTCAGGCACGCTGTGGAGGCACAGCTGTGTCCTGGGCTGCAAACAGGGGCTGAGGTGTCCTGAAGCTGCCTGGCCTGGCTCTGCAAATGCTCCTGGAGCACGCCCCTGGACTTCCACCCAGGAAATGTTGGACACAAATACGGTGTCATTGCGTTCTGAATGCAATTGATGGTGCTTAGGTTAGCTCTTTGAGTCCTGCTGTGGGTCCTGATACATGTGATTTGAATTCCTACTGCTGGAGAGAAGAGATGGAAAACCCCCAAGAGGTTTGTTGGGTTTTGGGTTGGGTTTTTTTTTTTTTTCCTTTTTGCTTTTTTGTTTTTTCTTTTGGAGGGGGTGTTGTTTTGTTTGTTTGTTTTCAGGTGTGCTAGGTTCTTTGTATTAAAGATAAATTCATGTTTTCCCCTTGACTGGCTAGCTTTGCACTCTTGTCAATACATCTTCCAAGTCGAAGATTGTCCATATAGAAGTGGAAGGACATGGTGACTTCTGAATGCCAACAAAAAAAAAAAAACAAAAACCTTTAATTCTCCATCTATATTCAACTGCAATTAATTGAAAATGCTTCCAGATATCTAATCTCATTCTTTGTTCCTGGTAACCGTTTACACTTTCAGCCCTAAACAGAAAATCAGCCTCATGTTCAAAACCTAGAAGTCTGCACACAGACTTTAGGTTAAGCTGGGGCTGCTCCGACTTGACTATGATCAATGAAGTTTATAACCTGGAAACTCCTGTTTGAAATGTGCACTGCTGGAGAGGGGAGAGAAATACAAGGATTATATTAAAAATAGTCTTTCAGCATGAAGTGTCAGGTTTTCTCCATTTAAAAACCCAGGTTCAGCAATTGGCTCTTCTGAAATGCTTTCCTGAGCTCAAGCAGTTAACAACGTTAAAAGGGGGAAAAAAAAAAGGAAGTGGAATGACAGTTTAAGTTCTCAAGCCGGCTTTCCAAACTCGCTGAAGAGCTTGTGTTCCTCCGGGCCGCGGCAGCAGCGGGGCGGCGGGTGCCCGTGGCCGGGCGGCGGGTGCCCGTGGCCGGGCGGCGGGTGCCCGTGGCGGGGCGGCGGGTGCCCGTGGCGGGGCGGCGGGTGCCCGTGGCGGGGCGGCTGGCCGGGCGGACCGCTGCCCGGGGCGGGGCCGGGCCCCGCGGGCCGCAGCGGCGCCGGGGCCTCGCAGCGCCATCTTCCCGCGGGCGCCTTCGGCTGCTGGGCTGGGCTGCTGGGACAGGCAAGCGGGACAGGGCATGGTAAGGAGCCTGCAGCCGAGCCGGGTGATGCTGAGGCAGGGCAAAGGGGAGCCCCGGGCCTCCGGCTTCCCTCCCCCTTGGAAAAGAGCGGGTGCAAGGGTTTCACTGCTGTCGGGGCTAGGTGGGGAGCATGTCAGAGGGCGAAGCGGGGGATGGACCGCTCGAGGGACGGGAGCTTTTTTAGAGCTGGCCGCTCCTGCCTCCGGGCAGTCTGGGAGCAGATCGTCCCGGTGTGAGGAGCTTGGGAGGGCAGCGGCAGGGGGTGGTGCTGAACCGTACCTTTGGAAAGCCGGGTTATGGCAGCCTGCGAATGCCCCTGGGAACACAGAGCTGGAGACGGCCGAGAGGTGGTAATCGCGCCGGTGGTAGTGTTTGAGTCTTCCAAAAGCATTGCTGCCCCTCTCGGCGGTGGAGGGGTCACGCTTCCGTCCTCTGACTTTCCTTCTCTGCTGCTGCTGCTGCCTGCCGGGTGGTGAGAGAGAGATGCCCATACAGGTGCTTGCTCTGTGGTCTGCGGTCTGGCTTTTATTTACTCACACCTCTGGAAAGATCTGGCACGTTTGTATCCTAAGGCAACGCTGTCACCCAATTATTTTTACCCCCTTCCTCTGTTCCCAGAGGAAAAGACTGATGCTGTTTCAGCCCTGCAGAAAAGGGTTGCACCACCTAGGGAAGAGCAGGCCTCTGGGGAGAGGTGTGGTTGGTGCCTGTTGAAAGACTGAGATGCTCTCTCTTGCTTGCAGGGATTTTTTTTTTTTTCTCCTTGTCCTTGTCCACTTCTGATGAGTTAGGCTCTTGGTTAAGGTGTATTCCTAGGCTGTATGGTCCCTGTTACTGTAACCCTTTGCCCAGGATACAAAGGAGGCCTTGCTGGACTGTAGTGCACGCCTGGCAAACTGGGTGGTGCTGCTGCAGAGATGATTGTCTGTCACTGTGGTCCTGCTACCTCTGCTTGTCTGGTCCTGCTTCCCACCGTGACTTTTCTCCCAGCAGTTTCCAGAGAAGAGTGCTCCTCCTTTCCCTCCGCAGCCCTGGGCTGTGTGCAGACAGTTGCACTGAACTTAGCCCTCAGAAAAATGATATTCCTGTTAACCATCCCCCACGTTCCGTCTGTTCCCTTCTTCCTCTGATAATGGGGAGCTTTTTTGTAGGTCACCAAGATAACAGAATCATAGAACAATTTAGGTTGGAAGTGACCTTAAAAGTGACCCCACTGCAATGAGCAGGGACACCTTCAATTAGATCAGGTTGTTCAGAGCTCCATCCAATCTGACCTTGAATATTTTCAGGGTTGGGGCATTTATAGCCTCTCTGGGCAACTCGTTCCAATGTTTTACCACCCTCATTATAAACCCCATTTTCCTTATATTCAACCTTAGCCAATCCTCTTTCACTTTAAAATAAGTGTCCCTTGTCCTGTCATAACAGGCCCTGTTAAAAAGCTTGTACCCCTCTTTGTTATAGGGTCCCATCAAGTACTGCAAGGCTGCTGGAGATCTTCCTGGAGTTTTTGCTGCTGCCTGAGTGCCAACTCTCACAGCCTTTCCCATAGAAGTGCTCCAGCCCTCTGATTATCTTTGTGGCCTCCTCTGGGCCTCACTCAAACAGGTCCATGTCTTTCTTACTTTAGGGACCCCAGAGCTGGATGCAGCACTGCAGGTGGGGTCTCATCAGCGCAGAGCAGAGGGGTAGAATCCCCTCCCTCACCCTGCTTTGGATGCAGCCCAGGATACAATTGGCTTTCTGGGCTGTGGGTGCCATTGCTGGGTCATGTCCGGCCCCCCATCCACCTGCACCCCCAAGTCCTTCTCACAGGGCTGATCTCCATCTGCTCACCCTCCAGCCTGTGTTGGTACGTGGGGTTGCCCTGCCCCAGGTGCTGCACCTTGCACTTGGTCTTGTTAAACCCCATGAGGTTTCCATGGTCTCACTTCTTGAGCTTGTCCAGGTCCCTCTGTATGGCATCCCATTCCTCAGGCACGTAACCCCCTCTGCAATCGGCAGCAGCAGCATCCCCGCTGATGGAAACCCCTTCCACAGTCAAGCATACCTTGGCTTTGGAGCAGTGGTTTAACTTTTTTTATGCTTGATGGTTCCAGATGTGTGAGCAGGAGGGTTGTGAAGGGGCACAAGTGGGTCTCAAGTGTCCCGAGTGGGCGCACCCCGCGTGTCTCGGCAGATGGCAGCAGCGACACTCCCTCAGCTGCCGCGGCTGCTCCTCACTCCGGCCGAGCCCACCCCACCGCTCCCGCAGCGCCTCCGTACTCACCCGCCGCGGCTCTTCCTCGCCCTGTCCCGCCAGCAGCACACGGCGAAGGAGACGGACAGTGCCAGGATGACGGCTCCGCTCAGCAGCGAGGCGGCCACCGCGATGCGGGACCCGGTGCCCGAGGGCCGCGGGGCGGCTGCGGGCGAGGGGCGGTGAGCGGGGCCGGGGAAAGGGACCCACCCTTACTCCCGGCCGCCGTCCCCTTTGCAGGTAAACCCAAAGTGACGTTACGGAGAATATTTATTAATTACCATTATAAAAGCTAATGGTGAACGTCAGTGATGCCACGCCGGCTCGATACACCAGAAAGTTGATGGGAAAAGCCCCATATTAACACATCATATTTTTTTCAGGTAATTAATATAAAATAATCACACGGGGCAGAAAATATAAAGCATTTATGTGTCTTGCATAAAGCGTAAGGGTAGTAGACATTAAACCCTAAGAAATAGAAAAAGAAAAGATTAAACAGGAAAAGTAGAAAAAAATTAAATGTAATAAAGTTAAAAAGGGAAAAAAGTTTAAAAGGGAGAAAAATTAAAAAGGAAAAAAACGTTGAAAAATGCAAAAAAGAAAAATTTAAAAGGGCAAAAGAAAAGAGCTAAAAAGGGAAAAAGTTAAAATGTTAAAAGAAAAGTTAAAAAGTAGTAAGGAGGCCCTCTTGCACCTGGCACGTGCTCAGCATGTACCAGGTTACTGTGCAGTTCAGTTTTCCTCCTGCCGGGAAAGCCTTTGGCAGTGCCCTGGGCTCCCTGGCACCGGGAGTCGGGTGTCAGCCGGTAGCAGGCTTTGACCCAGCCTGATGACTTGAGCAGCAGCTCCTGGCAATGAGGGAGGGTCTGGTTCTCTGCTGAGCTGATGTCAGGTGAGTTCACCCCCTGGCACCCCCTGCCTCCTGCAGCTCCTGCAATACTGTTGCAGTGCTGCTGCTGGGGCAGGCACTTCAGCGGTGCTGGCCACAACCACTGGGTCAAGCCACACCTTCCTTGTCCCCGTTCAGGGTGGCCGGGTCACCCCACCTCCTGCTGCCCTCGCTGCCTTGCTCAGAGCGAGGAAGCCCCCCTGTGAGGGCCGGTGGCTGCCCCTCCCCACCCGAGTGAGCGCTGCCCCCCGAGCCCCTGGGAGCGGCTCCTTACCCTGGCACTGGGGAGGGGGGTGGCTCCAGGATGAGGTGCTGTCCTGGCGGAGACAGGCGAGCCTCTCGCTGCCCACCAGCTCGTATCCCTCCTGGCACCAGTACACGAGCACCGATCCCAAGGAGACGCCTGAGCCTCTGTCCACGTAGTAGTATCCGTAGCGTGGCGGGGGGAGAGCTGCGCATGGCACTGGCGAGAAGGGGACATGTTTAGCGGAGGTGGTGACAAACACCCCCCCCCAGTGATGCTGTCGAAAGGGCTACTAGTCCCCTGTATCGCTCCTGCGGGACCGGCAAGCCTCTGGGACTTTTTTATTGGTTTTTCTTTTTACATGTGTGTGGTTTTTTGCATAGTCTAAAGGAAATACATTAGAAAGTCTAGCACTTCATCTGGAAAATAAGTTTTTCAGTTTCAGACTCTCCAGTGTGAGCAGCTACTGAACAGCGGAAGTGACACTGGAAAGGTGCAGGCTGGGGAGAGTACACAGAGAGCAATTTTTAGGAGGGAAAGAAAGAGAATGTTTTTTAATAACACGATATTCTGGGAGAATATTGTTGGTTGGGACTCAAAACAAAGAAATATTACTCTCTTACTCTCTGCTAGAGAGAGAGGCTTTTTTTCATCCCAGCCTTTAATTTTTTAACTAGTTTGTAACTCACATCTGTTTAGACCTACTTAATTATCCTGCTGAGACCATCTCTTTTGCATTGCACTAATACCTAGGGAGACCCAGAAGTTTGGTAGGCTCCAAAAAGAATGGCAGTCTGACCATGTGTTTGCCAACCCCTCCACCTGGATATCCTACCATGAGGCCAAGAAAGTGTGGTAGCAGGTATCATGGGCATCAGTATCCTAAATAAAAGGAAAATACTCAGATCAACTCTAATTTAACCAAGCTTAAAACCTGCAGGCAGAAATGTGCTCTATCTAGCTAAGGGGTGACTTCTGTGGGGAATTCCAAGTGGAATAGTAAAGCTAATGTGAGAGAAAGGTCTGGTTTCCCCCTGCTTTTACTGCTTTTACTGTGATGGTGTAAGCTTCTAGTCCAGTGGGGCTGATAAGAAACAAATCAGGCTAAGATCAGACTTTCTCTAGTTTCAGCAGTGCTGTTAACGGGTGGTGCAGATGTCTGTATCAGTTAATTCAGTGTTGCCAGCGAGGCTGCTGAGTGCCTGGACTGGATCTCTTGTATGATTACATTGTCCAGCACTGGTTGTTATGATCATTGCCAATAGTCACCGTGGTTTGGAGTATGACATGGGCTCTCTGAGCTGCTGCCAGCCCCAGGTGGGTGGTCACCCCACAGCAGCCCTGAGGCCATATCTCACTCACTGGGGCCTGGCGTGTGCTTTGCCCTGGAAAGTGGATTAAAGAAAAATAATCACCCTCAGCAGCTGGAGATTATTTGTGCTTTAAAAAAAAAAAAATCTCCGTTTCTTCCCAGGGGTTGCAGCTCAGCCTCTAGGGATAGGGATGTGTTCAGTGCACCTGAGCAGACAGCTGGTCCATCATGGTACGCATAGATGTTAACATGGAGAAGGACTTTACTCTCAAAGGAAAACATTAACTGTCGAGTTTCCTCCCTGTGCCTCCTGACTGCTTCTAGTGCGACTCATCTCTCCCATATCACTGAAGCTGCTGTGGCCACCACAAAGCCTTGTGGCCCCGTGCATGCCCTGGGAGTGCCGCTGTGTCCGACGAGAGAAGCGCCATCAAACCTTCACCCCGCGCCCTACCCCCCGTGTGCCTGCACCGAGGGGCCCCAGGCAGCCCGCAGAGGAAGAGGCGGGAGATCGCTCATTTCAGTACCTGAGATGTTGCTCTGCACATCGGTCCCGTTGGCAGCGTCTCTGGGCAGCCCCTTTCTGACGTGTCCTGCACCGAGTGAGGCGGTCCCGGGCCCGGCAGAATCACTCCAGGCAAAGCTCAGGCAGCTCCAGGGCAGCAGGCAAAGGACGATGCATTTCCCAAGCCTTTGTCCCGTCATGGCTCGGGGAAACACAGCACCATTGGTTTCTGGCTGCCCCGAGTGCCTGCGGTTTCCCTTTGCGTCTGAGCAGGAATCAGCTGGGCTCTTAGTGCATTAAGCCCCGGGCAGCAAAGCTAGCGGCCGCTCTTCCCCCGGGACTTGCCTCTCCTCCGCGTCGGCACAAGCCCTGCGTCCCTGCTCCTAGCACTGCCAGCGCTGCTCTGGCCACTCGCCTCCAGAGCCCCGAGGAGAAGGAAAACAGGTGGGAAAGGGAGTGAGAAAGAGCAGACCCTTAGGATCCATCCTTTACAGCCCCTGTCTGCAGAAACTGGCTGTTAACATCTCTCCAGGTGCTGGAGCAGCACATCAGGAACCCTCCTCCTTCTTCTCCTCCTCCACTTGCCAAAATCTATGCTCGAGCTCACTGCTGAGACTCTTATGCTGCAGACACTCCTGTGCTCGTCTCTTCCTTCCTGCCAGAACCTAGGGCTGATATTTGTCAACGGCAGTGGAGTGGGATATGAGCCATGGGAATCAAAAGGGTTTCATAGCACCAATTCTGCTGGCTTTACCGCTATGGGAACTACAGAGAGATCTGTTTTTCCTTTCCCTTTTTTTTCTGCTTGGCATCTCTCTGCCTGTCATTTCAGGCCCTGATGTTTTATAGGTGGAGGGGCTGTTGTAGCAATCAGCTCTTGCCTCCTGGAGTGTATGTTGCTCTTATGTGCCCCACCTGCCTGGTCACTTGTGTACACCCATGAAGAGAAAAGATGCTCCATGTTGCCTGAGCACTTGAGAGCCAGATGTTTTGGAGCATGCAATGCCTTTGTGCCAAAGCTCTCCCCAGCAGCCAGTACAGCAGCTGTGTGACCAGCAGGACTTTGGGGTGACTTTTGAAGCATCCCCTGCTGTGGCTCTCTTCTCCCCTCCTTGCACCCTTGGAGCTCCCCTGGCCCTGTGGGTCTCCTTTGCCTCTCCTGTACTGCATCCTTGCCTGTCCTGGGACTTCAGGTGTAAGGGTTAGAGGCTATTATTCACTAATAGCATTGGCACAAATACAGCTTTGCATGGATATGGGTCAGTTTTTGTTCATTTCTCTTTATATATCTGTGCCCTTTAGCTGTAGCCAGTGTGCTGGGCTGCCTATGGCTGCCCCACTGGGTTCTGAGGGGGAGGAATGTTGCCTTGGATGTGTGAGTAGCGTCTATTTCTAAAACCCAGCAGTGGTCTTACCATCTTAGTGTGATGTACTGTAGTGCATAAAGGAGAAATAAAAATGTCAGACAGGATCAAGCTCTTGTCACATCCCATCCCAACACAGGGATGTAGATGAGGGCGTCTGCTGAGTGGAAGGGAGTTGTGAGGCCAGGCAGTGGCTGGACCTTGCTTGCCTTCGCCCCAGCACTGGGACCTGCTCTTGCTCTCACCTGGAGTAGTTCAGCAGTACTCTGCCCTCCTTGCACTTGCAGAGAAGTGTCTTGTCGCCTCCATGGGATTTTGGGTGTGGGAATGCCTTAATCCTGCTCTGTTTGTCCATCCATCTCTCCATCCTTTTTTTTTTTTTTTTTTTTTTTTTTGGCTGGGCTGGGCTGGTACTTTTCTGGGCTTCTCTCCAACAGATTTATTTGATTTCTTAGGAAAACCTGTTTTGACCTCCCATGACTCATAATGATCTTGGTTAGATACTACTTTCATTTCTTCACTTTTCTGGTTAATCCTTCTTAAGCAGTGACCTTTCCTTGGCTCCCCCTGGAAAACAGACCAAGGAGGTATGTTCCTGCCTGTCTTGGTGAATATTGCTGGTTTCTTGGGAGTTTTTAGTTTTTTCTTTCTTTTTTTTTTTTTTTTTTTTCTTCTTTTCTCCATCTGACTGCAGGAATTTTGCTGTTTGCTCGTGCAGTAAAGGTAAAAGTTTTGAGGCAGGCTGGACCGTGTGGCAGTGTAACGCTGACGGCAGAGGAGCCCGCCTTGGGGCATGCCCTGGGTGCAAACCCCGTTGTCTCCTGGCAGCTGGGCTGGAGCGCAGGCAGCCCCCTGGGCTCTGGGAATACACCTGCCTTGGACAGGACCGACCCTGAAGTGGTTCCTCCATTGAGCCTGAGCCTGGAATCTGTGCACCTTCTCCTGCTGGGGCTTACAAGCTGGTCCCCGTGCTGCCGATGGCTGGCGGGCAGTGGGAAGAGCTGGGGCAGTGTCCCTCCCCGCTGCTGGATGTGTCCCGATGCGCGCTAGCCATCGCATGTGTCCCCAAGGGCTGTGAACCAAGCACATGCCGAAAGCGTGGCCTTCAGCCCGGGGCCGGCAGCGGTAGGGCTTGTCCCACGAGCCAGGGAATGATCAGGCTCAGCAAAACCCCCACCACACAATAACCACGCTTGTGCTCAAAATGCCGAGTGGGTGACATGGATTAACCCTTTGCTAATGCTCTTAAGAGCTAGCCTGTGGCTGAGGGAGATAAAGGGGCCTATTATTACAAAATCAATATCCTGCTGGAATGGGATTTCAGTGCTGTTCCCGGTTCCTGCTTTCCAGAGGCAGACATCTGCATTGAGCTGGGCACCAGAGCAGGGCACCAGGCTGTTCCTGCAGGGTGTGATCCTGGGCTCAGGAGAGGAGCGTGTCCATGCCCCAGGTCAGTCCTTTCCTTGTGAGGAAGGCTAAGAGGAAGGAGGAGCTAGTGGGGAAGCTGTCATGGCCACAGGGCTGCAGCTGTCCTAGCTCCACAGTCTTGGCTGGTGTTGTCCACCCTTGCTGTATATTCCCCGTGGGTGATCTCCTTCAAGGGCTGCTTCTCCATCACAGCAGCCTGCAAGGCAACGCTCAGCTGATGGGTTTCAAAGCTGGCTCAAGTGTCTCTTGTGTTTGCACTCAGATCTCCCTGCTGGCTGGTGGGGATGCACTGAAGGGTAAAGCTTTCCTGAACCAGAAGCATTTCTCCCTACCTTCCCTTGTGCCCCTTTGAACCTTTTAAATCTTCCCTCTACAAAAGTGTCCCTCTCCCACACTCCCACTACTGAATTCTGAACTACAGAGGAGTTGTGGATACCCAGAGAAATTGTGAATGCTCTGTCTCAGGAAGTGTTCAAGGCCTGGTTGCATGGGGTTTGAAACGGCCTGACCTAGTGAAAGGTGTCCCTGTCCATGGCAGGGGGCCTGGAACTGGTGACACTTAAGGTCCCTTCCAACTCAAACTACTCTATGATTCAATGAACACACAGGTACTAATTTCAAGTCAGTGACCATGGGTAATCCTCTTTGCTTGCAGAAGGTTTTGCAGGCAGGACGTAGAGGTGTTTTGTAACTAAATTAGTAATTGCAAGTCACTTGCTTAGTTCTCTTGCTAGTCCATCCTTCATGCAAACCAACCAGGGCTAGAGCTGTGGAAGAAACAAACTGTTTTCCAGAAAGGTGATTGCAGTATTTGGTGTTTTGTTGGTTTTTTTGCACAAAGTCTCCATGACATGCCTCGTCTATACTGCACCGCTTTTATTTCATAGCCCTGAGTTCCCTTTCAACAAACCTTTGTTCAACTGCAGTAGCTGGGATTCACTGTCACATTCAGTTTGTGAGAGCACTGTGGATGACCCTGCTCTCTCAGCAAGGGGCTCGGCACACCTCAGCAAATCTGCACCTCCCCAGGTTCGATGTGCACAGCCCTACATGGAGGGATGCCTCTCATTCAGCTTTAGACATCTTCACCTGTGCCAGTCACTCTTGGCTGGTTCATAATTTGGGAAAGAATGTGGTGCTAATAACACCAAGGCTGTGGGTTCAGTCTCTGTATGGGCCATTTACTTAAGAGTTGGACTAGATGATGCTTGTGAGTCCCTTCTAATTCAGAACACTCTGTGAATCTATCCCACTTGGGACTCCAGTTTTAATTTGGGAGTTTTGGAGGTACACACTGAAGGCAAAGGGAGCTCCTGTATCAGTGCTTGCATTGCAGAGGCATAAAGTTTGAGTTATGTCCCCCTCAGGGGCATAAACTGAGCCAGCCTTTACTGTCATGAGCAGCTGTCCAGGTCGCTTGACTGGCAGCAAGAGGTATGCCAGACACATAAGTCTAAAGCAATCTGTATTATATTTTTTTGTTTTCTTTCCTAAAACATTATGAATAACTTGAAAAGGTGTGTACCTGCTGATTCATACTTAAAAGCCATTTGTATAATTGACTGTCATCAATAATCAGTAGTTCACATCATTGCTGTTCAAACATGCATTTTTGCTAATTCTATAATACCTTGTTCTGAAAAAAACCTCACAATTTAGTAATTTTATTGATAATCCTGTTATATATACTTAAATATGCATAGAAATGTGCATGTATACATTATGTATACAATATTTACATGTACACAGAGACTTGCTACTTTTCTTGCTTATTTCCAAAGGCAGGATATTCCAGGCTGCAGCATTTCACATGGACCCCATAAATTTCTACTTTGACGTATACATAGTGCTATTTCATAACCTTCATCTAGACTCCAGATTATTAACCTTCTGTTGGCGAGAGGTTGGTATTGTTAAACTCTTCATTCCTAACAGGCTTAATGTTCAGGCTTTTGGCTGTGTAGGACTTCCTTATTGTGTTTTTTACTAAAATCTACAATCTGTTGGTACTCTAAAAAGTGCATTTTTTGCACTGCAGGATTTCCCAGGGTGGGGAAACTGGTTTTCTTCTCAGCTTTTTTTGAAGAAAATGAATGCTTTTGTTATTATTATTTTGTTCTTCTTATCCTGTTCACTTAACACTTTTTTGTGTGGGCAGTTTCACATGCTAGTCTAGGTGACACAGGTGTTGTTATTTACCCATGCCTTTTGGATGTTAAACAAGTTTAAATTGTTTAAGAAGCCTTGGGTACTGAATGCTTGGGTCTCATCTGAAAACAAGGTTATGGGCTGAGCAGGATTGAGGAGTCATTGAACAGACGCTGGGCTGAAATTAGCAGTAGGAGACTTTTTTTATAAAAATAAAAATTTACTGAGAAGATAGATCAGCTCCAGAGGGATATTGTGTCATTCTAGTCTAGAACTAGATGATCTTTAAGGTCTCTTCGAACCAAGCCCATTCTGAGTCTATGATTCTATGATCTTCCAGGTCTTTTCCAACACAAATCATCCTATGATTCAATGATTTTGATGTCTTAGAATTTATCTGTCCAGCAGCATGTAACTTCACTAATAGTGTTTAGGGCGATGTTGTCCTATCCTGTAACGCAGTCCTGCTCTCAAGAGAAGATCTGAGACTACCATAGCTCTACAGAAGGAATAGGGACTGGAGTTTATTTCAGTTCCACTGCATCCTTCAAGGAAACCAGGAGATACTATCAATGGCTGGTCACTAAGTGCAGGTGATAACTTGCCCCTCTCCGAAGGAGTTCTTTGCAATTGAAGCTCACTGCCTTAGGAAGCTGTTAAATTAAATAGAGTTTAATCTAAGTGGGAGGTGAGGTGGCTAGATTGGTTTGATGGAGCATTAACACCATTAGCTACTTTAAGAAAAGGGTAACTATGCTTTGGGCCATCTGATGGTCATGAGCTAGGATCCTTAGATGTATGGGGATAATCAGATGACCTGAAGTCATCTTTTTTCAATCTTATGTTTTCTATACCTATTTGGTGTCATATTCTGATGACTTGTGTGAAAGGAGAAGCCTCTGCCTTAGTGTTCCAGGTGTTAGTCACACTCACACCCACACATCCTCCCAAGACTACACCAGCAGAGACCAAAATCCCTCACAGTAAGCAGCTCCATCAGCCAGTGAGTGCTCCTTTCCTCACTCATACACACACACACTCACACACTCTCTCTCTCTCTCTCTCTCTGGTGTACTTCTTCCTCATTCAAACTCAACCATAGGTTTCCTACCAAAGAGTCTCAGGCAGCAGAATTTATAAAAATAAAGAATTTAATAGAGGGTACAGCAGCACATCATCTTGAGCTGGATGCCTTTGGAGAGGGACTATGAACAAAGAAATCCCCTGGCAATTAAATGCTTAAGATTACATGCCTGCCCTTCATGTGCTCTTAATGCAGTTTTTTAGTCCAATGGTGATTTTTTGTCTGGGTCTTCTAGTATCTTATTGGACTCTTTCTCTGTCTTCATGCAGGCAAGCCATTACCTTATTTTATTGAGTTGATGGTTGTAGCATCCTTATCTTCTGTTTTGCACTTCTTGTGCACCTGTTCACTGGCAGAACATGGAACTAAAAAAATGTTAGACTCAGGATAAATATTACAACTAAATAATCAGTGTATTGTCAATATTCTTCCCATCCTAAAGACAAAACACAGCACTGTCCCAGTTACTAGGAAGATGAACTGTATTTCAGCCAAAAGCATATCTCTATGAAAGTCCACAGCTTGTGGCTCAAGGCTTCAGGAAATCCAGCTGCTCATGCTAAACAACTAAAGCTAAGCAAACAGTATTCTAAATCACACAATATTACAACTATGACTCATTCTATTTCAAATTTATCTAAGCTGAACAACAAATATATGTAAACACTTGGTCCTTGGTTGCTGCCATAAATAAATTCACAGTAAAAGCTTCATTCTTTTCAGGGTGTAATAGGAGATGACAATGTTTGTACCTCAGCCAAAATATACAGTAGTTTACATATCAACTAAGTGAAACTGTCTAGTAATTGAATGTCCCAAAGATGACGACAAAGATCTTCAAACAGGCCCAACCCACACAAAAAAATGCAAGTTGCTGTTGAAACAGTAATGAAGCAACAATTTCCAAGGCTGTGTTGCATGCCTCGCTGATATCCTCCAGCATCCTTACCTGTGGATGAAGTTTTTCTGTCAGGAGTTACTGATTCTCTCACTCCAGGGAAGGGCTGCTTTCCAGATTGATTTGAATGCCGGTCCTCTAATCAGCTGGAGGGAAGGAGTCACTTATATAAGCCCAAGAAAAGGAAATACTTCTGCAATACAGCTCACATGAATAGCTAGGACTGAGTGCTGTTTGGCTCCTGAAATCCAGCTTCTGCATCTTCTCACCCTGTTTCTTTGGGGCTGTTTTGACTGAAAGGAGTGGGAATTTGGGAGGCTTTCCTCTTCTGACTGGTCCTTTTTCAAGGCAGTCGGTGAAGGCAAGCGGAAGGCATGACACCTTCTTCAGACAGAGATATCAACGGGCTTGGTAACCCCAGCTTTGCGGTGAGTCTGCTCTCTGAAGGGTAATTCTTGCATAAAGAGGTGCAAACCCTGTGGAAGGAGGAGAAGGGGAAAGCTCAGGGCTCAGGCTGCTGCAATGATTCTGGTGTGTCGTAAACTTCTGTCTCAGCTTTTATTAACAAGAATCCGAGGAATGATTTCCTCACTACAGCCCCTGCTGCTGCTGCAGGCTCAGCATACTTTCTACTCTCTCGCACCCTTTTAACTTCTTTTCCCTCCACTATTTCTAAAATGATAATGTAGATGAATGGCAGTGCACGTGTATCTGTACTGAAAAACTGGTGAGCTTGTGGCTGTGTTCCTGGGTAAAGCATTTTATGGATTCATTAGAAAAATTGCAATAGAATTTTAACCTAGTAAAAACTGTGTTTCTTTGTCTTTTGGACCTATTTCCAGTGAGGTGAATTGTTAGAAAGGTGGTTGAAGAAGGGATTTGGGTGTCAGCTGAGGAGGGCACCCTGTAGAATTACAGATGTGTAGTAAAAGCTGTAAATGATGTGCCAGTCCAGGAGTGTGTGGTACACTGAGAATGCTGCTAGCTGTAAGAGCCATGGGAAGGGTCCTGGGACATGACAGCCCAAAGCAGGGGTCACCTCCCTTAGAAACTAAAAACTTTGCTTATTTTCTGTCATCAGCTATGAAGGAGTGGGGTCCTGCAAACATCTTGCTACCTTGATACAGACCACCTGTCTGTGCTACCTTGGAGGAAGCATTTAACTTCTAGTGTACAAGTCCCACATTTTTGGGTAGCTGTGGGTGAACTTGCTGTGTGCAGTGGAGGTGCTGTGCCAGCTGCGGACAGAGCCTCAGGGAAGTGCTCAGAGTCAGTCAGTTTTCCTTCATTACTTTTAACAGGCTCTCCATTTTAACTTGTTCTGCCATAACGCATATCAGACTTGTGAATTTTTATGGTTTGAATCACCCTAAAGAAGGTAGAAGACAAAGGACGTTTACCTGTGGTTGAAACAGTTCCATTCCTGACAGTCTTCCTGATACGCTTATTTAAGATGTGATTGAGGGCTCTTGTGCTGTGTCTGGAGCCTGAGGCACATGGAAGGTGTACTGGTCCCCTGGATTCATGGGAGCAGCTGGGCTGAGAACCGCCAGCTGTGGTTTCCCTTCCGTGCTCCAGACTGCTCCTGCCTTGTCCTCCTGCCAGCATCTCAGCCTCACAGGCCAGCTGAGGTTGGAATGCAACTCTGGAGATCACTTTCTCCAAACCCCTGCTCAAGCAGGGCTGTCCAGAGCCTGCTGCATAGGGCTGTGTCTAGACAGCATTTTAATATCTCTAAGGATGGAGAATCCACAGCCTCTCTAGGCAACCTGTGCAGTGCTTGGTCACACTGACAGCAAAAAAAATATTTTCAGATTTTAAGATGGTACCTCCTGCATTTCAGTTTGAGTCCAGTGCCTCTGCTCCTTTCTCATCCTGATAGCTCCACTCCATCCGTTTCCTGATGAGCCCTACTCATTCCCCTCCAGCTCCTGGGGAGGGTCAGGCACTCATGTGATGATCATGCGGGGCTGTTACTGGCACAGGCTCTGTCTGCCTGGAATATGCCTCCTGCTTAATACAGGAGAAATTGCAGTGAAAAGAAAGGAGCTTACTGCTGTCTGCCTAGCTTAGCATTTGTCTACCCGTGGTGTTATTCAGGAGTAATTGTCTCCAAATAACTCCATGCATGGGCAGTCTTAAGTACCTTGCTGTACATTTGTTAATCCATGGCTCAGGCTCTCTTGTTCTGAAATGAAAATGTCTGCACAAGGAGTTATTAAGAAACACCTTTTGCTCTTGAGGTTCATGCCTGAGTCCAGTTTGAATTAAATCTGCCTTCACCTATCTATTTTGAAGTATCTGTAATGCTCCTAGTTTGCCTAGGCTGGATAAATACGCTGTGTTTGTTAAAGAGGCTTCTCCATCGTAGGAATCCTGGAGCAGAGTCTCGGGCTTTAACTTGATGAAGGTCGTTTATTTGAGTGGTACTGCAGTACCAACAGCTCGAGCTGGGTGCCGCTGGGGAGGGCCCTTGAACAAAGAAATTCATAATTCAATCATACCCTTACAACCTGAGTTCCCTACCCCTCATACAACAGTTCAGATCAATAACAATATTAGGGTCTGGGGTCTTAGGGATTACATGGCTTGTTTCAACAGCATGACCTAAAATAGGATTTTGGAGACTCAGCCAAGAGAATGCAAACCTGGAGGTTTCAGGCAAATGATTTTGGTAATAATCTGCCATACCTGCAAAATTTACGACCAAATGCAGCATTAATTTTGTATCTCTGTTCCTGACCACAGCACTACCTGTTTGCCTTCATCAGTAGGTAGGTCAGGAGTGTTACTGCAGACATTTCGCTATTGTGTTGGGTATTTTGGTGTCTTCAGGTTCCTGCAAGACTTGGAGGATAAAAAAACCTAAAAGAATTTGGTGCAGACAACCTCATTAAGCTTCTCCGGACAGCAGGTTTCTGTCCCTGCCTGATACAGTAGGGCATCTCAGCCCAGAAAAGCCTTCTGCTGCCAGGATGCTGAGGACTTGCTGGTTGGAGAGGGGCCAATGAAACAAATGCTTTGGGATCTTAATTAGCTTTTGCAATCGGCCGTAAATGTTGTGGTTTCCCAGGCAGCCTCCTTCCACCCTATGTGTATGTGTGTGTGTGTGCACAGGGGTCAGAGTGGGCTGGAAGGAGGCACGGCCAGCCAGGAGAATCTCCTCAACTTAAAAACTATGGCAAATGAAGCAAAGCACTACTTTGCTTTCCTTGGCAAAATGAATCTTTATATAAATAAACTCTGAAAGGCATTGCAGTTCCCTGAGAAACCCTGGGGCTTCTGGCTGCCTGGGAGGAGAGCCGAGCCTTCCTGGGTAGCAGTTTCAGCCAGCTCCTTTGGCATGGATGCTGGGATTTCCCATCTACTGGTGTCCCTGTGTTTCACCCAGCTCCTCTGGAGGAGCAGGGTTTTCCAGTAGGACAAAAGGCAGGTGTCTTTATTAAGGCAGAACTCTGGTAAAGGTGAGCATAAGGAGATTGAAAGAGAAGATCCAGGAAATGAAATATAAAATGTGCTTCTACTCAGTAATTAGTGGCAGCCAGGTGTTTTAGCATATTTTATAAAAAATGCTGTTTGGGTGGAATTGCCAGGAGGTACAGAGACCAGAGGATAGTGCAGCTTTCACTGATAAGCCCACTTCATACTCTTCCATGCTTCTGGTTGCAGTTTCTTCATCCTTAACTAGATTTTAATGATATTAACACACTTTGTCTGGATGTCCCTTTGAGATTGAGACACCCTGTAGTGTTTCTTCAGGCATAGACACACCAGCACATACAAAAATTTTCCATATATGTTTTGTGCCTCTGTTTTAATTTTCCCTCCTTGGTTTGTTTCTGTTTTTGTTTTTTTTTTAATATTGTGGCATTGTTGAAAGCTACACACGAGGTATTCCTGCCAGATGTGGAGCATGGCTGCAAGAGAGGTGGCTGATGGGCATCTACAGGGCCAGGCTCTGGCTAACAAAGTGTCTCTCCTGTTGTCCAGGGTAAACGCGGGAGCCACTGTCATTCCTCACCAGCTCATGCTGCCTGTGGCCCAGATGAGGGTGGAGGCAGTAGCCACAGTGGGACCAAGCTTGGCTACGCCATCACAGATGTGCCTCCCTGGTATCTGTGCATCCTGCTGGGCATTCAGGTGAGATGGGAAAGCAGGTGGAGGCTGGGAGTAGGTGAAAGTTACATGGCTGTTCAGCCAGTTAATTGGGGTGAAACCTGAATTTGGGAGTGTTTTACTTTCACAGGGCTTGAATGGAGCTCTGAGGCTGGATCTTAGTGAGCTCAAGTCCTTTGGGCCACATCCTGAGCACTGACTGTTATCATCATGCCCACAGTTCCATTGCACCCTTTGAAGTGCAAATGGTCAGGCAGAGTCCTGGGGCTGGGGTCAAACAGTTAATAAAATCATGTGGGATACCTTGGCTGAAGGTAGCCAAATGTGTAAGGGCTTTCTGAACTTCTGCCTTCCCATGGCAACAAGAACTCAGCAGCAGGCCACATGCTGTTTGGGCTGGTGTCTGTGCCCAGATGTGTTAAATAACCCAGTGCCTCCAATGCCATGCTGGGTAGGGAGCCTGTGGGAAAAGAGACCTCAGAGTCATTAAGATAATGATGGACTGTGCTTGGAATTGGTGGAATTTTGTACTTTGTTTTCTTAAATGGAAATTTAGAGTGTATCAACCCAACACATCTGCATAATAATTTTAATAAAACATGGCTGTAATGAATGAAGTGTGTTTCTGAGTGCCACCAGTTCCACCACTGCAGTGCTGTGCTCCAAAGTGAGAGTGAACAACATAGGTTAATAATTAAAACAAAAAGAGGTTTTAAAACTTGTTTTCAGATTTAGTAATTAACAACAGGTCATTGTAGAAATATGTCTGTGACTCTTCTGACAAATACAATGCCCAATTCTTCCATTCTTTGGCAGTCACTTTTTGTGGTCATCCATAATTGTGCTGTGTGGGAAAAGCTACTGATGGCAAAAAACATGTAGCTCAAATTTGCCAACTTTTTATGTCATCCTTTGTGGTGTAAATAAGATGGACTGAAATATTTGCATTCACTTTGCCTGATTGCTCTCTCCCTGTACCTTGGGAGGTCCCCAGCTTCCTGGAAAAGTATGTCCAACAGCTTTGTCTGCAGATGCTGGGGATAAACTGGTTGTGTTTGACAGTGGCCTGGGAAGTCCATAGCACTGCAAAAGGTCTTTGGACATGTAAAGGAGGAGACATTTCAGTGGGTGCATTGCAATTCTTGTAGGTGCTTTGGAACAGCCTCTAACAGAGCATTAAAGCTGCCCAAAAAAACCAAACAAACAGAGAGAATGGTTGATGTTAGTATCTCCCAAGCACAAATCTGTGTGTTCTCTCAACAACATGGTAATAACACCGAGCCAGTTCTGTGTCCTTCTTCACCCAGTCTTTCTCTGTGGCTCCTAGCACTTCTTGACAGCCATAGGAGGTCTTGTAGCTGTCCCGCTGATGCTCTCCAAAGGCCTTTGCCTCCAGCATGACCTACTGACCCAGAGCCACCTGATCAGCACCATCATCTTTGTCTCAGGAATTTGCACCCTGCTGCAAGTCGTCTTTGGAGTAAGGTAGGCCAAATGCAAGAACTGAGAACATGAGCAATTACTGGGTGCTGGCCACCACCCTGTTGTAGAGTTTATCAGTGAGTCATTTGTTACCCTTGGGCAATCAGGGTCCATGCCAAAGCACCCTGAAACTGCTGAGAGCTTTGCAGGGTTACCTTGCTGTTCCAAACTTTGCGTCTCCTGATACTTCATATAGCTTTTTTTTTGGGTTTATAAGGAATCTGTCCTCAAAGTAATAGAGCATTGCAACATGCAGTAAAAAGTACCTGCTTGTTCCTTACTCCAGGGATCTTCCAGCTGAGGCAGGAGCCTTCTGATTTGGGCCCAGGGTCAAGAGAACACAAATTCTACAAGAAACTCTAGGGGTAAAGTCCATCTGCCACCACTTAGGGACTCAGGGAAGAGTTCAGCAGCACATCCTGTTCTGTGGTGCCACTTCCCATGCTCAGGGATTTGTGGCATAAAAGGTAAATCCTTTGCTCATGAGCAGCTAGCAGTGAGATGAGCATGGAGTTGCTATTCAGTACATAGAAAAAGAAGTATTTAATGGCAGAGGTCATTGCAAATACTCCCCTTTTCCAGAAAGACCCTGTATCTTTGCTGACCTTGAAAAATTTCTTCTATTCCCATTGTCATAACTCTGGGCTGTCTCTGTCTTTCCACAGGCTGTTTTTGCCTCCATTATGGCAGGAACCTGTGTTTTTTGCTTCAAAGACAAAAGTTATACATTCTTTGGCTTCTGAATCTGAGGGACTCTGGTTAATCACTGGTCAACTGCCAGCTCCACAAAATGTTTTTCCTCCTCCTGCTTCATTCACTACTGAAACTTTTCTCTCTTGGTCTTAAGAAGTATCTGTAGATAAACTTCCTGAGGAGTGCTCCCCTTCTCCTACATTGTTACAGGATTACTGGAGGACGGAGGAGCACCTTGACTACAAAAAACAGAGAAACTGGGTTTTCAGCTAAATTCAGGCTGGAGTCCATGACCATCACTGCTGGTGCAATCCAGGCATTCTGAGTTCTCCCAGGCACCATCCTAATGCCTCAGTGCATTCCTGAGAGCTGTAATGTCCCCTGCTCTCTGTTAACTGGGGATTAAAGAGTAGCAGAGAGCCTGTCTCTCCCATGGATGAATCGCTAATTGAGGTACAACTTAATTGAGATCAAATTAAGTGGTAAGGAGCTGTTCCCATGGGATAAACTCAAATGGCTTTTGCTGTGCTGAGGGTGCAATTGCCTTGTTGCTGACCCCAACTATAAGGCATGAGGACATTCATGAAGCAATAGCCAAGGGAAAAGCTGACCCACTGCAATCTGCAGTTCAGTCATGCTACACAGCATGAAAAAGCAGCAGTGGGTCCCAGACAGTCGCAGGAGACACTGTCAGAGGCTCCTGAGGACAGACACAGCTCATTTGCTGTTATGGTGAGTCCTGCTTAGTAAATGCTTGGACATCATATACTGATTATCAAAACATAATATTGCCTTCCCTATTTCTGAAGCTTTCCCTCTTGCAAACCTCACAGGAAAGAGTTCAGTGTTCCCCATAAGCATTACCTTGGCACCCCATTTTCCTCTGAGCCTATCCATGGCAGCACTGGCTGTGAAATATCTTAGGGACCAACACAACAGGAACTAAAAATCTATTGTTAGATTCTAAGTCATGGCCCTGGGCCTTCTCTGTTTCTTTTTGTTTGTTTTTTGTGCCTCGCCCAGCAAAATTGTTTCAAAGCTTTGACAGTGCTTTACTTGTGCTTGATTAGGATAAATATTTGGTTTAGGTGACAGAGACATGGTCTGTTTCAGCTATGCCATCTCTTATTTCAAGAATGTTAGAAATTCCTTTGTTTCAGGGAAAGCTGTGCCCTGCAAAAGCTGTCACCTGAATGGCTGTCCCATGGCTTTTCTGAACAGATGCCATGAGAGCTCCTGGCACAAGGAGAGGTTGCTTTGGGGGTTCCTCCTAGGGGTGCTCCCTAAAGGAAGGAAAACAGAGGCACCTTGGAGATTTCCCTTGGCTGTTTCCTGGATGTTGTGCCCACCCTCAGGCAGCTTAGGATTTTTCAAGCACACTAGAGGAATGGTTAAAAAAACTTGCACTGCATTGGGGGCTTACGTGGGGCTTTGAGGAGTCAGTCAGGCCTTTCAGGTCTCTGTCTCCATTTCTTCATGCATGGAAAAAGAGGCTGGTGCAGCTCAAAGGAGCATTGCTCTGCTATGTAAATCCCTGCATGAAGCTGGTGTTGAACTCCTCTGGAGATGCAGGCTCCTTGCTACTCTGAGGGATTCCCAGAGGGAGAGATACTCTAAGCCAGGAGACATGTGGTATGGGGGGAGAGCCAAGGTCTCCCCAGTCACCCAGTCAGTGTCCATAGACCCCTCCATGCAGGTTTTCTTTCTAGTTTCAGTGGAAATGCAGAAGAGGAACTGGCATTAAAACCCGGTGTACTAAAAGCCAAGTCACATTTTCTATCACACTCAGACTGAGGATTGTTGTGACATGGAGAGTAGTTAGTGCATGCCCTTGTGTGCATGAGCACGTTATGAAGAAAGCCAAAGCAGACAAAGGGGAGAGAGGAAGCAACTGGATATTGGCAAGATTGACTAAACTTTTCTTCAGCATCTCACCATCTTTCTTCTTTGGTCTTCTTCCCTCGGCCAGATTTTTCCTACTCTGTGCAGGTCTGTCATCTCATCAGCCATTAGAAGCACTACTTGTACCTTAACACAGGGTAGCAGGGCTGGACTGTAGCACCGTTGTGCCCCTCCATTGCTGGTACTTGAACCTCATTTCTTACCCCATGTCAGTGCTCTTGCATGCAATAGGCAGCTATTCCTCCCCATGGTCAGTGACAGTGAGCTGCCACAACAATTCAAAAGATACTGCCAGAGGCTGTGGGCAGACTGATATTAAAATTTATTTTGCTTTCCTTTCTCTCACCCTTATAGAGCAGAGTTTCTAGTACTCTCACGTGTCATTTTTTTCCCTCTGCTTTCCTTCCAGGCTGCCTATTATTCAAGGAGGGACTTTAACATTCCTGACCCCCACCTTGGCAATGCTGTCTCTCCCCAATTGGAAGTGCCCTGCCTGGACAAACAACGCCACCCTGGTGAATGCCTCTTCACCTGAATTCATCGAAGTCTGGCAGACACGGATGCGAGAGGTATATGACATTTTCAGTGGCACCTGCTCTGTATCAGGGCCGTTTGCTTTCAGTAAAGTGCCTGACCATATCATGGCCATCACAGCTGGAAAAACTTCTATTCCCAATGAACTTTGGCCCTCAAACTGTGGCAGCTTTCTAAGCATCTATTCTCTATCAAAAAAGTAGGTGCTTCACTGCTGCTGAACAGGGGACATGCAGACCTCCTCATGTGATTTACGGTCCCTGCAAAGTCTCCACTGGTCCAGTCAGATCCCTTCTCTATAAAGCATGGTTAGCCTAGAAGAAGAAAGGGAGGGAAAGTATTTTCAAGGAAACAACTCTCTCTAAGCACAGGAAACCTAGTAAAAAAATGCAAGGCAAAACCTACTGTAAATATTAAGGAAAAGGATATTCTTAGGTAATCAGAAGGGAGGAGGAAAGGTCAGGGGTCTCACTGCCTTATTCTACATCAATTGCCTTTATCACAGCAAGTGACTAAATTTGCCTCTGTGGATCCATTTGTTGGTGTGTTTTTCCAAACCTCTTGGGAAGTGTTGAAAGCTCACCAGGGGTTTTCTGTGCAGCACAGGTTGCTCTCTGTTGATACACATAAATCTATCACAAGGGCACTGCTGACGTCTAATTTTAGCCTGGGTTATTCACCCAGCCCCTGTGTTTCTCTTCCCTTTGGAGCTGGAGGAAGGAAGGTGCTCAGCACCACAGAGGTTGCAGCCTGGGCTTGTTACCAAATCTGAGAAGGCAGAGAGCAGCCTTGCCCCTGCCTGAAGCTGACACTGAGGTGAGCAGCATTTCAGAATGTAATTGCTGGCTCCTTGGCAGTGATTGTCAAACACTGGGAAGTTCAGGATGATAAATGTGCTCCCAGAGTGAAACTGATAGGAAAAAAAAGAGGCTCTGATGAGTCACTTGCCTCAGCAGTGCGCTGAAGAGACCCAAGCCCTTCCCAAAAGGAAGATCAGTGGAGACCATGGCCCTGCTCCTGTTTTTGGGGCAAGAGCTTTTCCCCTGTCTTGGGGGAGCAGGCAGGAGAGTGCAGGGCAGGTGATGCATGCTTGGGTGGCCCAAGAGGACAGGGAGGAGGTGATCTCTGGAACAAAATTAGCCCTGGTGAGGAGTAAATCCATCAGCCAAGGGGGGAGTTGCTTTGCTGCTGCTTTGGTGGTCTTTCTGACCTGATATAATTCTCAGCCAGGTTTTACTGTTGTCAGCAGGAGGCCTTTATGCCAGTCTGTCACTACAGACTGAGCCTGGCTCTCATGCTGATTTGCACTGACATGAAGAAAAGGCTCAACAGCTGGAGTCCATTCTAACCTCTGTTTTCATCCTCCATTTTTCCAGGTGCAAGGAACTATCATTGTAACTTCTTGCTTTCAAATCTTTGTTGGATTTTCTGGCCTGATTGGATTTCTGATGAGGTTCATTGGCCCCCTGACAATTGCCCCCACTATCACCTTGGTTGCACTACCTCTGTTTGATTCGGCTGGAGATATGGCTGGGCAGCACTGGGGCATAGCATTCCTGTAAGTCTCATATCTTTATGGGAAACATGAGAGTACACAAATCACCTGCCTCAAATATGAAACCAAGTGTCACAGTCTGTAGCAGAGTTCCCCTGGGTTCAAGGTTTATTTGTTGAGCACCAACATGTGACAGGCTTGTGCAAGGCAGCCATGTGGCACAGTCATTCTCCTCCAACCCCCAGGAGGCTAAGCCCTCAGCAACAAAGCAAAACCCAAAAATGAGTTAAAACCACTGATTTTTGTAAAAATATGAAGTTCAAAGGCTTGGAGAGATACAAGCCTTCCCCATGTGTGTGCAGTCTCCCTCACAGTTGTCTACACACACTGTCTTACACACCCATTATTTAAGTTCAAAAGACATTCCTAAAATGACCAAGTTGAGCATTCAGGTATTCTGTGTTGAAATAGCTGGTGCTTTATGTATTGTCTTCACATGAGTAGGAGGAATTGTTCTCTCCAGAGTCGCAAGGCTGCTGAGCACCTTTGTTTATGCAAGTAGATGAAGTGTGCACTCACACAGTCTGTCTGGACTCTGTAGCAATAGAAACCACAAATGGAAACCAGTTCCTCCTCAGAATTTCTCCCTCCAGTCATGCAGTGCTTTGAATTGTGTATGTCACAGACTGTCTTTGCAGAGAAGTGAGAATAGAGTTTTCTGTGCACTGTTGGAATTCTGCCTGTCCCTGACTATTGCACCTACAGTTTGTCACCTTTTCCCATGGAGAAAACTACCAGTTTTCCAGTGAAGTCAGTGCACTTCAGCTGGTGCAATTGATTTCTCATCAAATCCTATCCAGATTAATTCACTCCATGTATAAAATTTAGATTTGTTGTAAAATAATGAGGAGGTCTTCAGAGGCGTGTCTAACCCAGGAAAGTCCATGGTCTTCTACCAGCTCAGCAGTCGAAGTGGGACACCCAGTCCCTGCTCTCTCTGCACATGTGGTAGCCTCCAGCTTCATCTGGTTGGCCTCTCTGGGCAGAAGGCACATAGGGGACAGGCTGTGAGTGCACACAGATGTTGCTGCTGTTCCCAGATGTGCCCTACACAAGGGATGGGAGAGGAGCTGCAGCTGCAGTTACTTCCATCAGCGCCAGCCCCGGGTGCTGCCAGGGACACACGGGAACATCCCTGCCATGGAGGGCCCCTCCGTTGCTCAGCCCTTGCAGACAGAGAGCCATGCTCTCCCCTTCTTGGCTGGCTGGGAGGGCTCTGAGGGCACCATGTGCAGTCCCACAATCCCACCGCGGTGTTTTCTTTCAAAACAGGGGTTTGCACAGCCAAACCAAATCCTCTTCTTTTACTCTGTGTTACAGGAGCTTTTTGTCCCTTGAAGAGCAGCATAGGTAAACCTGAAATCGGGAAACAATAAATCCTGTATTTCTAGTATATCTGAATTACACAGGAAGAACCTGAACCTTGCATGTCTGTCAGGTCTTTATTTTACTTATGAGGCATTTTTAACCTTTCTGCAACTGTGTCATACTCACAGATGCACTGCCTGGGGTGTCAGTCTTGAAACAATAAGGGTAAAAGAGTTATTTGCAAATATGTGGAGCTATCAGTAGATTATGATGGGAAGCTTGGTGGAGTGGGGGAGCCTGCTGCTGAGAGCCTGTTTTTATGGGTCTTCTGGAGTCCTGGGTTCTTGGGTAGCAGGTCCCCACTTAATGTGGGGACAGGTGGGCAGCTGGGCACCCCCTTTGTTTATGGTCTCATTTCCCTTCCTTCTAGGACTATTTTTTTCATAGTTCTGTTCTCTCAGTACTTGAAACATGTTGCTGTGCCACTGCCATCTCACCAGAGAGGCAAGAAGTCACACTTCTCTCCAATCTACCTCTTCCAGATCTTCCCGGTAAGTTGGGGTTCCTGGATACCAGGGAATTGTGAAATACCAGGGTGAGGGGTGGGTGGCCTCACCCACCCCGGGCTGCCTGGACTCTTTCCACTCGTGTCCAGACGAGAGAGTGCTTCCCAGATGAGCCTGTGTGGTAAGGGGCAGAGAGGAAAAAGCTTCCCGTGGCCCTGATTATTGGGAGGGAGGGAGAGAAGAAGAGAGGATCACCAGGAGCTCCAGCTGCCTCTTTTCCTCCCTTCCGGTGTGCAGAGAAAAGGGTTGGGCGGAGACACGTTGTCCACCCCAGCCGTGCTGAGGCCGTACCCTAACCAGACCCCACTGCTGCTTGTGATGGGCAGGTGCTGCTGGGGCTCTCCCTGAGCTGGCTGCTCTGCTACGTGCTGACAGTGACCAGCGTCCTCCCTGCGGCCCCCACTGCCTACGGCCACCTGGCCCGGACAGACAGCCGTGGGGACGTTCTGTCACAGGCTCCCTGGTTTCGGCTCCCATACCCAGGTACCACTGCCTCCCCTTCCCCATCCTGCCTACTCCTGCTTGCACCTCCACTTACGGCTACCAGGAGGAGATGAAATGTCAAAAATCGGGTGAACACCCATAGGCGTTCCTGCTGTTGTTCCTCCCCTGGGGCAGATTTCAGGGCAAATGAAACCCTGAAATTCCACCTAAACCGAGCTCTTTACTTGCAGGCCAGTGGGGAACACCAACGGTGAGCCTGGCTGGGATCTTTGGCATCCTAGCCGGGGTGATTTCCTCCATGCTGGAGTCCGTGGGAGATTACTTCGCCAGCGCCCGCCTGTGCGGGGCCCCGCCGCCGCCGAAGCACGCCATCGGCCGCGGCATCGGCATGGAGGGCATCGGCTGCCTCCTGGCCGGGGCCTGGGGCACGGGCAGCGGCACCACATCCTACAGCGAGAATGTGGGCGTCCTGGGCATCACCAAGGTGAGCCTCGCCGCAGCGGGGAGGCTGTGGTGGTGCCTCCCCGAGGGCTCCCCTGAGGGTGTGTGTACAGGAGAGCAGTACCCATGGCTGTGTGCTGGACCTGGGGAGTGATCTCAGGCCACCTCCCGAAAGTTTTGTAACTTATATATAACTTAGAACAAGGGAAAATTGTGCCCTGGCACAATGGTGACCAGCTCAGCAGCACTACAAATGACTTAACAGATGTGGGCAGTGCTTCCCTATCTCTGCCTCTGGCCTGCACGGGGAATTAGTGCACTCACTCGTGGCACCTTGCCTAGGTAAGGCTGGAGAGACAATGCTACATCTGAGCTAACCCATACAGGCATGGAGAGGGAGAGGAGAGAAAGGAAAAGGGTGAATATTTAATAGGGCTTCCAATTCCACAACTTCTGTAACCCAAGGATGGCAGTCATTTGAAAGGTAGACTGTTTCTTCAGGGTTACAAAATGTGATTGCAAAGGTTTGTGTGTGAGTCCCTTGAGTATATTAATTGCACTTATCAGGGAAAGAAATTTCCAGAGATAACCTTGACAATCGGATCAAAGATTTTCACTAAGCTTTGCAGCCACAGGATAGGCTGACAGACATTTAGGCTAACTGGACAACATTTTCAAATCATTGCCAAATAAGCAACGCCGTGCCAGAAGAGCTGTGAGTCAGTAAATAGATGCAGCTTCCTTACAGCTTCCACTGTATAATATTGTTTATTTCACTGGCTTTTATAAACCTCACTCACAATAACCATTTTTCACACATTGCAGTGTTAGTGTTTGACTGAGGTGGCTGCCTCGAGCACCAAGGGCTGTCTGGATGTCTGCATGGAGTCCAGTTTAGCCTGTCACCCCGTGTGCATTGTCACTAGGCAGTCTGCATACATCCACCCGAGCCTGCTCTTTCCTGATGTGTAGTTTGCTGGATGCATTGTATGTATGGGATGCTGCCCAAATTCGTAATTACCAGGTTGTAGGACATGTATTCTCACAATGGATGCTAAGTCCTCCAGGAGGACATGCCATCCTTGCTGATTCAGAAGAAATATTTCCCTTGGATCCCACCTCTGCTCACTCTGTCCACACTTGAAAGAGCTGAAAATAGAGTGTCATCTCAGTCAGTTAAAATCAGTGTGAACACTCTGGCTGGGACAGATGGAGGTGCTGAGAGCACAAGGCAGATTTAATTTCTTTTTTATGTAGGAAACACAATTTTCCATGACAAATGGAAACACAAGGGACTTGTTTCCTCTTTTAAACAGAGATGTCTAGCACCACTGGAGAAGTCTTTAGAGATCTCAGATACATACAGGGGCTGACAGATAAGGCAAGGAGAAGCTGCTAGAAGCTGCCAAAATGCAACATCTTACATGGCACCAGGCACCAATATTTAAACTGCTTGATCAGGCCCAGTATGCCAGTGCTGAGAACTCCTTTCCAAGAAAAGGAGGACTTTAAAGAGAGGTAAAGGCCTCAGAGTCACTACGTACTGTGGGGAACCCTGGAGTTTCTTCAGCCTTAAGAAAGAGAACTGATTTTATTGTTTCCTTACATAATTGAAGCAAACTCCAAACTAGTGGCTTTAGCAGAATACCTAATCCATGCTATCACTGGATTAGGTCTTTTGCCTTTAAGGCCAGCTCCATATACATGGTAATTCAACATTTTAGCAAATTGAGACTTTGAATCTTTGTTCTAATCCTGGAACAAATAGATCTGTTGACTTTTATTAATTAACATTTAGATGGTAATAGTGTCCCAAGGTTTTAAGTCAGAGTATAAAGAGCAATGAAGCACCTGAAGGCAATGCATGATTTTATTTTTGAAACTCCACACAAAATCTTTTTTATTTATTTTTCACAATCAAGAAAGACTTGAAATATTTTTAATTGTCATGTTTAAGAAATACTTAAAAAGAGACACTATTAGTTCCTGAGAATGTTTTTGTTGAAAGCATTCACAAAAAGCCTGTCCTGTAATTAGACATTCTTCAGATATTTGAAGGGAGGGATTAAAATATTTAATTGAATTTTAAAATGTATGCAGAGGATTACAGAGCTGCCCTGACACAAATATTTTAAGTTTAGCATGATTCTTTGGCAGTCCAAGTTTTGGTGTGGGCAAGGCATATCTTGACTTGGAAGTTTAACAAATATTGCTGCTTTCCTTTTCACTTTCTACATAAATGTTGCTTTCAGCCCTTTGTTTGGCAGATAATCTTTTTTGTTCCTATTCATATGGTCTAACAGATCTAAATAAAGGGCATGGCTTGGTGCTTCATCCCATCTTTTGTGTAGTGCTTAACCAAGAAAAGGCCTAGGGGAAAAAATGAGAAAAAAAATGGTTTTACTGAAGATAGATGGGTGATGAGAGATAAGGACAGAGCAAAAGACTTCCTCACTTCTTATTTCTTGACCATAGAAAGGATATAGCAGATCCCAGAGCTTAGGATGGAGCAGCCAGCCAGCTATGGTCTCTGAAATCTTGGTCTCCAGGGAATGGAGGGATCATTGTGGGATACCTCATTGTAAGGTACTTCTGGATGTCAATCCAAGCCCTGGTGGAAGGATTGTCCAGTGAACTGGCTGGGGGGTTGCAGTGTCAGGCTTGTATGTATGCCAAGATATTTCTAGGCTAAAGCAAGAACAAGTGGGTATTACTGTGCTCTTAATTTTTTTTTTTAATTTCAGTTTAATAGCAAACTGTTGAAGTTCTGTCAATAGTAGGAGAGAGGATAACACTGAGTAAATAGGTGTGGTGCTTTCAGAGTGCCTTTCATGATAAATATCTATGGTGCACAAATACTCATGCTTCCCATTCAGTGTCAGCATCCCAGCTCACCAGCAGCTGTTTCCAGACCTGCCCCTGAACATGCCATGCAGTGCTAGGGCCAGAGCTGCAACACCTACCTGACAGGCTGGCACTGGAGCCTGCCCCCTCACCTTTCTCTGCCGGTCAGTGCGTGACTGCCTCCTCTTCCTCTTGGCCCAGGTAGGGAGCCGAAGGGTGATCGTTGCCGGTGCCTGTGCCATGCTCCTGAGCGGCATCTTTGGGAAGGTTGGGGCCGTGCTTGCCAGCATTCCAGTCCCTGTGATCGGAGGCATGTTCCTTGTGATGTTCGGAGTCATCGCGGCAGTGGGGATTTCCAATTTGCAGGTAACAGCTGTGTGAGCGCTGCTGCATCCCTGGTGAAGGGGACTTAATTTCATTGAAACAGAGAATCATAGAATAAGCTGAATTGGAAGGGACCCATCAAGATCATCGAGTCCAACTGCTGGCCCTGAGCAGGACACCCCAAGAGTCACACCATGTGCCTGAGAACATTGTTCAGACTCTTCTTGAGCTGTGTCAGGCTGGTGCTGTGACCACTTCATTGGGGAGACTGTTCCAGAGCCTAGGCACCCTCTGGGTGAAAGGCTTTTTCCTGATATCCAACCTAAACTTCCCCTGACTCAGCTTCATGCCATTTGCTGTCACAGGTCATGAGAATTAAGAGATCAGTACTTGCCCCTCTGCTTTCCCTCATGTGGGAGTTGCAGACTGCAGTGAGGTCTCCCCTCAGTCTCCTCTCCTCCAGGCGGAACAGGCCAAGTGACCTCAGCTGCTCCTCATACGGCTTCCCCTCCAGACCCTTCACCATCCTGGTGGCCCTCCTTTGGACACTCACTAATAGCTTTATATCTTATATTGTGGTGCCCAAAACTGCACACAGCACTCTCAGTTTCAAGTCAGTTTCTTACAGACTGTGTCAGCTATAACCACACTTCAGCAAATGCCAACATTTATTGTGGCAATTCCTCAGGTAAAGATAAGGGTCTGTACCCAGAGGGGCTAAATCACAGAGGGTTCCCTGGTATGGGCAGGGCTGGTTGCCACTGGGGACGGCAGGATCACAAATGCCCCAGCAGCACCAGGGCTGGGTCCATTCCTGATTCCAGTGTTTGCATCCCACCGTGTCTCATGAGCACAACAGTAATCCACAGTTTTATGCATGTAATGTACGAAATTTCTCTGTGCAGTATACAGATATGAACTCCTCAAGAAACATCTTTATCTTTGGATTTTCTCTATTTGCTGGCCTCACAATTCCCAACTGGGCAAGCAAAAATAGTACTCTGCTGGAAACAGGTAAGAAGTGACATCAGAAGCATTTTCTGTAGCATGAAACAGAAGGAAAGGCTGACCAGAGAAATCTTATAAAATAGTTTTTCCTGATAAAATGCTGAAACCTGTGCTTTGACTGTTGCCTGTTTCTTTCTGTGAGGGCTATTTTTGCCTTTTGCTCTGATGCATAGCTCTGGTGCAGAAATCTCTGCTTTTGGTCAGTGACTGAGTTCTCAATGAATGAGGCTTTCTTATGTGTTCATACACAATAAAATGCTGTGCTTTCAAAATGCAAGAGCATACTCCTCTACTAAATTCCATCAAGTTCACTTTATTGAAAATTTCAGTTCTCCAGCAGCTGGCCCTTCACTGTGTCTTGTGTGACTGATGTCTTCATCGCAAAGACCAGTGTCCTCTCTTAAAGCATTCGTGGTATGCTGGGTGGGCTGATTAAAGAGCTGGGCCCACAAACCACATGCTCTGTAGATGCTCTGTCAGATGCTCAGTGCCACTGGGCTTTGCTGATGGCCATCAGCCCTCAAGGGGAAACATCACACCTGATGAGCTTGTGGTGAAATCCCATGCTAAATATACTCACATTTCTTTGGAACTGAAGCTCGTGCTCCTGTAGGGAGCTGTTAGGTGTTATGTTGTGCAGGTGCTGAATGTGTCTGGAACAGAAGGTGGCTTTTTCTCAGACACTGCTGGGGTCTGCATTGTTAATAAGCTCTTACTGTATTTATAAGCCATTTCCTGCCCACTGTAAGTCTGTGAATAATCATGTAGAATAACTGTAGGTCTGAAACTGGCTGTGAGGTCATTCTCCCTTCCACTCCCAAATCTTACGCTCCACTTTGGATTTGCAAGTCTCGTCCAAGCAAGCATGCAGCTTCACTTCAGCCTCTTGGCATCAGAAATGTTGCTGTTTAACAGGTAAAATGCGCATCCTACACCACAAAGCTTTTTTTTTTTGCTAGGAATCATTCAGCTTGACCAAGTGATCCTGGTGCTTCTCACCACTGGCATGTTTGTGGGTGGACTTCTAGGATTTATCCTGGATAACACCATTCCAGGTAGGATTTGCTGAAATTAGCTGCTAGTTTGTGCCTGTCCAAGGGTTTGTGCCCTGGTACTTTTTGTCTTCATGACTCCTATTCTATGGATAGGAGTTGTGCTAGCAACCATGAAACACCATGTAACTCCACTCCTCCCAGAGAGGGGTGAGGAACAGGAGACATCACTGAAATGGTCTCTGGCTGGAAAACAGCAGCTTATCAAAAATGAAATAATTTGTCAGGAACAACTCGAGCTGAGAAAAAGGTTTATTTGGCAAATATGTCCTTCAGGGAAAATGCCGGCCTAAAACCATATTGCTAGTTAAAAGGAGAGAGGAAAGCAGCTATAAGAAGTGGAAGGGGCCAGTGTGTGCCAGTATGGGAGCTGCTAAAACTGAAGCTGAACTAAAGCCACAGCAGTGGAAAGCAGTAGGAAAGGCTGGTGCTGGCCCCCACAGGCAGCAAAGAGCCTTGGATTTTCATCTAGCATAGGGAGGGAGGGCATAAGAATAGGAGAGGAAATCCTCTTTTCTGCTGCAGGAAAAGAGCAGGAAGAAAGGATGCTCTATTAACCAGATTCTTCTGTTACTGTCTGAGGCTTCTCAGAAAGCCAGTATCCTTTTGGCTCATTAATTTTCCTGCAGCCTTCAACCATCAGCTCCTCTGGGCAGAATTTACATGTATGCTCACTTCCTTTCCCAAGAGGTTCTTTGCTGCCACAGCAGTTACAGGCACTTAGGCATTCCTTCGGCTAGGGTAAATACCTGTGACTGACTAGTAACCACTAGCTAAATCCACTCTGAAGTTTCTGGGCACTTAAAATCCAGCCTTGTTTTCCCAGCACTGCATGAACCTCCCCTTTGAACAGTTCTTGGATCTCCTGTGGCAGGTGAAAACTTCTTGGTGTACATAATTCCCATGGAAAGCAGTGGACAAGGCTGCTTATCTGGAAGCTGTTGCAGGAAAAGGAGTATTGTCTGGAAGCGTGTTAGTGAATATTTGTAGAGCTCTTTGGAGCTGGAAGAGTTTAAGTAGAAGGGATTTGCATTTTGTGCTGGGTCTGCTGGGATTTGAGCAGTGGGTGTGAGGCACACAAAGCAGCCCTATGCTCGAACACCTGCTGTTTTAAACACAACCACCTCACTTTGCTGTTGCAGGAACACAGGAGGAACGGGGCCTCCTGGCATGGAAGCAAAGCCACAAGGGAAGGATGGAAAGCTCTCAGCTCGTTTCCAAGGTGTATGATCTTCCCTTTGGCATAGGCACCAGATACTGCAATGTCTCTTGGTTTCGCTATCTCCCTGCTTGCCCCAGAAAACTGTCTTGTGACAAGAGAATGGATGAACTGAAGGCTGCTGGGCAGAAAACCAGTGTTGAAGCAAGCTTAGATAGAAACTCTGAGATTGGTGCTGATACACCAATCAGCACCAATTGGTGCTGATACAAGGATATAAGCACCTCGCCTGCAAGAGAACTCTTCTTAGAGGTCTCAAAGCGTGTCTGGAACCCCTGTCATCTGAGTGTGAGCTGGCAGCTGTTAGAGGGGGGAAGCACGAAAAGGATAATGTCTTCCTCCTCCCAGCTCTGCTGACTGCAGCACTGAGGTCCTTGGGGAAGTCATTTTCTCCTTCTCTCTTCCTGCCTGCTCACTTGTAGGAAGAACCTGATCCCTCCTCGGGGAACACCAAAGCCCAAGAAATGCCTAGGAAAGATGCTCTGTTTCCTTCTTGCACTGACCCTTGGGCACCCTAAGGGGCAGCTGTTCAGCTCGAGCAGAAGGGCTTCCTGTCCCCTGATCTGGCAGCTTCCCTGATATGGGCCCTGTACCACTCTCAGGCATCCCTTGGGTTGGGGTTAATCCCCAGCACCTTAAAGCAACATCCACCTCTCACCTTGTGCTGTATACCTCATCCTGGCCAAGGGGAAGGAGCAGGAGGTGCCTCTAGGTCATGATTCATCTCATTCCAAATTCCCATAATTTAGCCAGTCAAATGAATATTGTTGTAAGAGAAGCATCTAAAGTTAATGGGATGGATTGTCTTCTGAACCTGTCTCTTCTGCCTCAGACCACAAAGGGACTCTAGAGACCTTAGTGAGGTTCTTGACCCAACAGAAAAAAACAGCTTCACTGAAATGTATCCCACCTTTGGAGTGCTGGGAGGAGTCTCAGGAGAACCAGTCTCGTGTAGGGCACCCAACCTTACAAAGATGAAGGAATCCTCATCAAATATAATGGAGAAAACACTTCTGCTCACAATCTTGCACATCCCTATGCTGCTGCTGTGTCCTGTGTAGCCTTGCTGTACCTGTTTGTCTAGTGTGGTGATAAGCACTTCTCTGGAAAACAGGTGTGCAGGTATTGCACCTATTCCCTATTAGCTTCAACCTGTAGGGCCACATGCAACATGATCACATGTGGTCCTGTGGTTCCTGGTGCTGTGTAATAAAATTTTTGCTGTAGCATAAGCTTGTGTTTCCTTCATTGAGATTACTACTTGTTTTTTGTAGGTATATTAATTAATAACATGTATACTGTGATGGTATTTCTCAGGGTGGGTGCTGGAGTGAGTGGCAGGTGGTATTCAAAGAATCACTTGCAGGCCTGCACTCCTGTGAACCATGATCATGCAAGAGGAGGGATCAAAGTAACGTGTTCTTCATCCTCTCCTTAACGTCATCACAATGCTTCTAGCCCCAAAGCAATGCCAGCATGTATAAATGAAGCAACTGGGAAGACCAGGGAATGGCAAGGCTACACCTTGGAGAACTCTGAAGAGCTCTTAAACCCAAACAGGACCCCTGCAACCCCACTTTCAAACACAGCAGAGTGGCAAACATTCATCTGGGGGTGCTGCCACAGCCTCAACTGCAGGGACAGAAAGGGCGCTCTAGTGTTTATTCTTCCCTTGTACTTCAGTACTCAGCTCCATGGGTTTTTGCCTGAATGTATCATGCTTTTATGCACCAAGGCAATGCTGGGCCACAGTCCAGGCCTCTTGGACTCAGTCTAAAAGCTGGCTGCTGAAGTTGGCTGGCTGGGCACACCAGCTTTAGTTTAGGTTGTAAAATAGAACTTCCATCCTTTCTGTTTGTGATGGCTGGTAGCATGACCTCAACATAACCACTATCAGAATACAGTTTGTTCAAGTCTGCAGAGAGCCTTTAATGATAACTCAGAGAGGTGAAGGACTTTATTCAATTTCACAGCACTTTTAATTCCAAGACACTATCTGAGCAGCACTACTCATTCAAGAATTACATGTGGAAGAAGAGCACAGGGCTGATCACTCAGCTTTACACACTTCACAAAAGTAAATAATCCAAAGTGTATTACTGTGCCTGCACTTTTTTGGATGACTGGGGAGTGGGTGCTCACTGCTGCTGTCCTCATAAAGAGACAGACGAGCCTCATTCCACTCTCTGTGAGGAAATGCCTCTTTCCTGGTGAGCCCAAGATGAAAAATTGCACCAGAAAAATAATCACTGCCAGGAGGTGACTTTTGCAGGGTGCAAGTTTGAGGCCTGCATCCTGTGGAAGTGTGCGGACTGCCACTGATCTGGCCTCCCTGCTGCTCTTCCCACACCTTATGCTAGGCAAGGTCACTTAACTGTACATGCCTCCATTTCTTTGTGAAGCAAGGCTAAACATTAAATAGCAATAGGTAAAAACATTTATTAATAAATAGCTAAGACCCTTAAAACCTTTAAAAAGTATAAATTACTCAACTGATATACCAAGAAGTACTAATGAGGGAAGGAGAAGTCAATAGTAACAAACCACTTCAACACAGTGTCTCCACACTCTGCTCAGAGGTAGCTCACTGCAAGAGGTGAGGCTCCTCCCGTGCCCGGTGTACCTGGCAGGGCTTGGCAAAACATTACTGGAGACACTGGTTAGAAATCTTCATCATCGAAGGTCTCAGTACACCGCAGCATCACGGTCTCATGATCATAGTGAAGATCTTCTTCCTGAAAGGCCCCCCAAAGTCAAGCAGGATTAAAAACCAGAGGAGTTCATTGAATTTCAAATCTACAGTGAGTTGGTCAAGACCTGATGTACCAGAAAATGCAGCATGAGCCCTCTCTCCTCTCTGAATCAGCCACCAGCACTTGATGAGTACCTGAGGTGCCTGATGAAGAATGGCAGAAAATTTTCTGCCAATTTCCTCCTAAAATCACAGGGCTCCACCCTGTGTCTATTTACATCATCTAGCCAGCTGTTACTGAGTGTGGTAGCAGGTTTGTTACATAACAGGCTCTGAAGGCATGAGAGCTTCCCTGAGGCCTTAACTTCTACCAACTTCAGGCTTTGCTCCACTTTTAGCAACAGAAGGAAAGGGTCTTCTCTTTCACCAGTTTACAGAGAACAAGTGGCTCTTGAGAAATCAGAGTCTGAAAGATAAAAGTATTCATGCCTGCAGTCCATCTAGTCCACCTTCTGCATTGATGCAAGACTCTTCAGTGAAATACTGCTTTTAAAAATAGGTGCTGTTTGAAAATGTATAGCTTAAGAACCACTAAATACCACTTGCCTGTCAAGTGACTCATCTAAAATCCATAATTTTAAAAGAAAGTGTGCCTTTGAAGACACAAAGGTGCTCAGTACTATTTAGAAAAAAAACCCCACTGAGTTTCATTTGGGTAAAACCTTTGGATCTCAGTGTAAATTAACTCTTTACTGCCCTTGCTGCTAAGCTTCTCTTATGATGTGACCTTAAGACAACAGCTCTTGAAAAATTACAAGATTGCTTAACTAATCTCATCTCAGAAATATTTCTCTATCGTATACTGTAGAAGCAAGCTCCTGTTCTCATTTTGGGGTCCCTGCCCTTTTAAGAGCTCTCCCCTTTCCTTATCCAAATGATTTCCCCTCTCCTCTTGTGTGAATCTTTCTGAAGCTTTTATTCCAGTGGGGTGCTTTTATTCCAGTGAAGCTTCCATTCTGAAGCTTTTATTCCAGTGGGGTGCAAGCCCTTGGCAACCTTGAGAGCCAGGGCAGCAGCTCAAGAGGAGCTGTGCTCAGTAGCTGTGACTCTGAAACAGTGACCATCCACAGTCCAACAGGTGTAGTCATAGTTTGTACCTGGACAGTTAATCAGAAATGACAGAACATGGCAGTGGCATGAATGACCAGCAATAAATTCCATCACCTCATCAGCTCTGCAGATGAAAGGAAAGGAGACCATGGGCAGCCTTTTGTATTTCAGTGGGGTCCCATCACATGCCTTACCTTGGTACTTACTGTACTTGCTACCCACCTCTGTATCTCCTACAAGGTGTGTGCACAGTGTACTGGGACACTGCTTTATCCTTGAGATAATTTATGCCAGCGCTGCCCAGACTCCTGTGCTAGCATGGCACCAGCACAGGTACCACAGCAAGGGAAGGGGAATGGTCTGCAGAGGTTCAGTCATACCCATAAGGTAAGCAGGACGGGTTCCTTTCCCTGTCAAGTCCAGGAGTCTCTGATGCTCTGAGCAGCCCAATTTCTGGGGTAAGGTGAGTAGCCTATACTGATCTCTCTGCTGCTGCCTGAGTTGGTGTGTTTCAAGCTAGCTGGAACATCTTCTATCCCTGCTCTGCAACCACTTTCATAACTGTCTCAATCTGTTTGCTTTGAGATGGATCCGAATTTCTGCTCTCAAAACAAAAAATAGCTTGTCAGTCATATTTCCTTTTTCTACTCTTTTGCCTCTTGGCAGCACTGTCTAGATGTGTTGTTCTGCACTCTAAATCAAAACAGATTGTGACCTTCATATTATAAAGCCTGGGTGATTTCTGCTCAAAGTCCCTTTTTATTGTTTTATCACAGATAACTAAAAGTTCCTGTGTAAAAGAACCCTTTACAGTTTTTTATTTCTTTTGGATCTACACAGTAGAGTCAACTGTCAATTTGCAGTACTTTGGGCTCTTTTGCTGCTTGTCTTCCCATCACTCCCATTCTCCTAGTCTTTTTTTTAATGTGCCTCTTTAAACCTTGAAAGAGACACTACCCCTTCCTATCCCACCTCATCTGGGAGCTGTGAGATGGACTTGGGCTCACACATGAGGCAGCTCCAAGCAGAAGGACAAGATGAGACCGTGCCAGGCATGACACTCACAAAAGAAATTTAAAACCAGAAAACGCCATATCTTGCCTAAAGCTTTTCTTTCTTTTCTAGGCCTGCTGAGTTCATAGTCATTTACTTAAACACAAAAAGTTCTCTTACACAGAACATAGCTATTCACAGACCAAAGGGCTGTGGAGATGAGTCCTGGTCTCTTGACAACAGCCAGCAGAAGTTTAGGAAAAAGTGCAAGAATTGGGCCCACAGTGTGCTCTGTTCTGCAATAAATGCTTGTACATTATAGCAAACTGTGCTGTGAGGCCCTCCTGCACTGGAAATTGAATCTGTTCCTTGCCCATGGACTGATGACCCTGGAGTCTAGATGTGGTAATTCGTACATGCAAACATTTTTAATATGTTGTTTGCTCATTTTATTTAGTGCTTTCTAGTTCTTCTAGTGTTAGACACAATGAGTAGTCATTCTGTGTACTGAATCTACACCATGAACGAATAAAATGGTCTTGCAGTACCCCTCAGTCTTTTTTTTGTAGAAAAGTCCTACTCTCAACAGTATTCAATGCTTTTTCCTGTGCTTGCTGCCATTCTCTGCACCTTCTCTAGTGCTACTATCTCCAAGATGGGGGAACACAGATTCAGATAGTGGTGCAACACAAGCTTCTGCTTCGTGTTCTGTCTCAACTACCCCTCATCACCCCTTCTATTTTCCTTCAACGGAGCATCTGCTCAAGTACCAAAGGCCAGGTGGGAACTAGGCAATAGAAACCAGCAAACCAATGCCTACAGTGGAGGTACCACTGCCTCTGAACCAAAACAAGCACACTCTGCCTGAGGGGTATCTCCCTTTCAGCTCTTTACCCATGTGCAAGCTCTGAGCCACCTCCATGGCAGGGAGACAAGAAGGGGAGGAAGAACAATGCAAACATAAAGACTTCTGGCTCAGCAAATCTGCAACAGTAGGCTGAAGTTAAGGGGAAGCTCAGGAGTTTTTTATCAGCTCTTTCAAGAACATGAATATCCTGCTTCCAGGGCCTGCCAGTGGAGGGCTCAGGGCAGGGAACCTGGCTCCCAGACAAGCAGAAGGTGGTTCTAATGAGCTCAGAATGAGGCAGCTGGAGAGCTGGAAAGTGAGCTTTACCTGCTCAGAGGAGATCACGCAAGCTGTTCCACAAGGAACTTTGGTGCAAACAATAATAAAAAGAAAAAATTTACAATTCCTCATGTCATTTGCCATTTTGAATAATATTCAAAGCAATGTTCACTCACATTTAACCTCTTACAAAGGCGATCCTACTGGCCTTTTGGAATGGCACATCTAAAATGATGAACCCCATTTTGGATGAATCATCCAAAATGATGATTCTTTTTGGAATCATTCTGGACAATATGATCAGAAACACTGAATACAAAAATCCCTTTCTGACTTTGCTCCTGAAATACATTGCTCTGGAATACACTGCCCCTTCTATAAGGAATCCTTTGGCAAGGCTTACCTGGCAAAACTGTGTGTTAGTGAAGAAGAGGTGTTTTAGGAAGTCAGTGACCTGCAGATAGAGTCTCTGGTGATCCTCTGGATTTTCAGAAGTGCAGCTTGCAAATGCTGAACTGAAAATTGAATCAGATACTGTATTTAATTTTCTGTTCTGTTCTCTTTACTTTCTCTCCTCTATATTTTACTTATAAAGAAAAAAAAATTCAAATTGTTTTCAAGATGGTTCTGAAATTAAAGAAAATAGCCAAGTAAGACAGGGAGGAGTAGTGATGGATGCATTGATGAGACACTGTTTGTCCAGTGCAAGGCAGATATGTAAGAACAGAGAACAGAAATACAAGGAACGGGTGTCACAGCAAGGAGATCTGCTGATACATTACAGCACAGTAACAGCGTTTTGGGCAAAAGCAAATATCCATTTAAACCAGACAGCAGCAATGGTTATTTGGGAGTGTATTTGGTAAGTTGTTCAGAGGAACAGCTTTGACTTCTGCAAAGTTTTTGAGGTAATGCAGTAACCTGTGATCATGAAATGACATGTTAGCTATAACTGGCAGGTGTGTTCTCAGGTAACTGTGGCACAAAGCTAAGCTTTTCATTCTAGACCTCACCTCTGTATTCCTCCTGGGATTTTACAAAGTTCTGCCATCACACCTCTGTCCGGAATTACAAGGTGCAGAACAACAGGCAAGAAAGAGAAAACAATAAATGTTGACTATTGAAATACCAAACTGATTTGGGACCTAAAACAGACTTTAAAGATTATAGTAATACTTTGCAATATTAAGGAATACTTAATCTTATTTTAAAAGTAAATGGAAATTGTGACCTAATAAATGTTATTTTGTAAATAAGTATTTGTTAAGCTTTTTCATCCCTTTAAAATTATTTTGATCATCAGCCAAAACAACCTTATTTTAATTTATTCCCTTCTAGAAGCGCAACCTGGAATGGTGGTGAAAGGAAGAGATTCACATTAAAGATCACTCTAAATGTTAAAAAATAAGTAGAAAATGGTATTAAACCCCCACAGATTAAAAACACTCTTTGCAAAGAGAAACAATCTTAACAAAGACTAAGTAGCAAGAATACATAAAAGATGAATCATAATGTGATTTTCTTCTTGAGGAAAACAATGCTTTTCTTTCTTTGCTCTACTGGGAAAAATCAAAGGCAGTGCCAGCTTTGTATCTGACATGTTCTCTTCTAGGTCACTCATCTGAACTGAAGAGGAAAAAAATGTTATTATTTAAAAGGTCCTGTGTTTCTTTGGTGTTACTGTTCAGGTCAACCACACTTTAACCTGATCACCTCCATGTGACTGAATTAGGGTAAGACAAGGGAGAAAATGTTGAAAAAATATCATTTTTGTTTCATTAAATGAGAGTATGGCCTATGATTAGCTGGTTTATTAGGGAATGCCTCTTGGTCCTCACAGGCCTGGTAAGTGAGAGAGAAAAAGAAAACATTACAAGCATTGTAAATTTAAAAGACAGAAAGCTGTGCAGAGTGGCAAAGAAAATCAGAAAGATCCCAGCTATCCTGAAGTGATGAGGCTCCTAGTAAGGAGATTCTTAGTGATTCTGGTGTAAATGACCATTAGTTGTTTCACTTTTTCCCTTTAGAAGGAAGTATTATTCTGAGCACAGTTGCTGGAGCTTGCTATTCCCACCATTTATTAAAAAAGAGAGTTGTTGTCTTACTCCACAGAGCACTTGCTGTGGACTGCTAACAGTGGGCTATGAATGTACCGTGTCTACCAAAAGGGAGTGTTTGTAATTTACCTCTGGCTGGACAATCCCTGAGCCTTGCTTCTGTCAAGGAAACCAGCAGCAACATCAAATGCATCTTCAAACATCACCTAGCAGAGAAATCACTTCAGATGTCAGCATATCCAGCCACCTAAAGAAGTTTTACCTAGGGCATAATTTTTAATAACGAAGTCTTCAAAAGCACAATATTATTTCTTTACATGTAACAGGTCTGGTTACAGCTGGAGTAAACCAAGAGATTTTGTGGAGGCGGGAACAATGTGGAATAACTGTATTTCATGGCTAGAAGCACAAGGTCAGTCCACTCCCTTAAGCCTGTGCTTCAACCTCTAGGAGTTAGACTTCACATTACATCTCCAAAAAGATTGGTAATGATGAATAGAATCATGTATGAACTGATACATGAATTGTATCAGTGCTTTAGAGTCTCGACTGTGGACTGCTACTTATGGCTGGAGATCTCAGCTGCACCAGCCAGTCTCTCCAAAACTGACTCCAGTTAGGCAAAGGAGTTTGGATGCTCCTTGTGCCAGACCACTAAGCTCGTTAGTTCACTCTGCCATCATGCAGTTCACACACTTTCTGTGCCAGAAATACTGTACAGGGAACATTCCCACTACATTCCTAAGGCAACAAGCAATATCAGTTGTGTCCCATGGCTCAAAAAAACATGCCAATGCCATTTACTTACATGCTAACCATCTGTCCCTTCCTTGCAGCTAATGAAATTACACATACCTCTTTGAGCAGCTAGTTACTTCAGCAATCACTGCTCCAGGAACCATTGATAGAACTGGCTGTTATTTACTCAATCCCTTATTAATAAACGCTCTGGTCTACTCAGTCACTGACTTCTTGGCTCTGCAGAGGTGCATGGTACAGGCAGTCATTGGCCCTATACCACTGGGACTGTCTAAAAAGACTTTCTCTTTGCTACCAAGTGCTTTGATGAAAAAAAAACAAAAAACAACCACCCAACCCAAAACACACCAGGCTTTGGCAAACTAGGTATCCCTTCTAGATTTAGATCCCCTGTGCTCTTAGGAGAGTGTGCAGAGCACAGTAACTGTGTAATTCTTGTTCTTGCTCTCTATCCCTGGAGCAAGGTGGGATCAAATTTAACTGTTACCTAGCACAGAAACTCCACAAGTCAGTGGAGACTAGCAGGATTACTACCACTGCACTCCTGTAGCTCACTAGATATCTCACCAAGAGAAAATTTGGTGCAGACATTTACTCAAAGACTGCTTATTGCCTCCATGTACGCAGTCAAGTGATCTTGAGAAAGCTTAGTTACAACTACTGTATGTTTGCAATTAAAAGCTGCAGAGCCAATTAGCATCTGAAGGCTTGGAGTTTCAGAGGCAGACTATGAATGTTGCTGAGCACTTACTTCCTCTGGTGTGGAGACTGAGGAACCACTGGCTTCCTCACTGTTACCTCCGCTGTCCCTCACACTACCTTCAGTGCAAGCAGGCTCTGGGCAAGCAGCCTTGGGATCCATGAGGAAATCTCTCTGGCTACAGTACTGCAAGATGCTGTCCCTGCTCTCTTCAGAAAGCTCTTGCCAGAGATGGGAAATAGCTGTGGAGACCTCAGGAAGAGGCACCTCTCCAGTGCAAACAATTCCATGCTCTATCAGCAGGTCCACTGTGTGCTTATAAAAATACAGGTATCTGGAAGGAAAGGAAAGGAAAGGGAGTATCTCTTAAGAGCAGGCTATAAGGCAGCCATCTACTGAAAATCAGCAGGACACCGGGGAGTAGCTGTGATCCATAACTACTTCACTGACTCTGCCTCCCAGACTTCATCCAATTACTGAATGGTGCCCAACTCTGACAATTTCACCTGCAAAAGGCAGGCTCCAGCTCCAGCCTCAGCAGGACTGCCTCACAACAGAAGCTCCAGGCACTGCAGGTTGTACAGGTTGCACGAGCAAACCTCATTCTGGAATTTAACAAATTTTCAGTTACTTGCCTTTGTATCCTGACCCTTTTGCACTGCAAGTCACTTTTTATACACTTACTGGGGTTGCACTACTAAAGCCCTGGCTGAGGTCGTATCCTGATCCATTAGGTACTGCACATTCCGACAGAAAGACACCGCCCCAGGTCTGGATGCTCTGACTTATGCATGAGAGCTCCATTTCCTCCATTTTACATGGAAGGAAACACATCCCTAACACTGACTTCCATGCAGTCTGCAGTGAAACTGGTGGTGGAACACAGGGGTCATAGTTTCAACCCAGTGACTAAATCTCAGAACAAGCCTGCTTCTTCTGTTAGCACTGTGTGGCACAGCAAACCAAGGATAATAATGTCTATTTCAGAAAGCAGCACTGAAGGTTATTTTACATTAATTAAATGCTTAGAGAGTCTCAGACAAAAATAAAAAGATCAAAGGACTGTAAACCAAGAGCTCTATAAACAGCAATCATTGTTACTATGTTTGGTCTCAAAATGATTCCTAGGAAGATGTCCCACATGAGCACACTTCCTGATTAACTGAACAGTATTGCATGAGAAAGTAACTCAAAAGAGTTACTTTCTTTTTTATTTATAAATATTTGTTCCAGCAAACCAATATTGAAAATATAATTTTGTAGGCAAACATAAACCTGTTTAAACCCAAGTCTCCACCCTCTGGAGTATTTTCCACCACTGCTGGAGACAAAATACCAGAAGGGGCATAAGTGTTCTCATGTAAGGTATTGCACTCACTAAGGTTTCTAGATGTCCAGCTCCAAACAAAGGACCTGGAATTCCTCAAGCAAAAGAACATGAACCACCATTAAACTGCTCTGCTAAAGAAATTGAGCTTGAAGCATGAGTCAACTATTTCCTTCCCAGCTGGAAGGAGAGAACCACATTTTGCAGTGGACAGAATACTGTGAAGTCCTACCAATGTATCTCCTGCTGCTGAACATAGGAAAAAAATAGTCAGTTGAAGCTCAAAGCATTTCTGATGCTTCCCAAATAATGTGATTAAATGATCACCGAAAGGCTGTTGCTTTCTTTGCTGAAGAGTCCTTGTCGTTTTATGCCTGTTATAAAAGGTCATTTTTGGACAAGAATTAGCTACAAACCAATGCAATTTGCCCTAGGACTACAGGATAAGTGCCAGAGTCTACACTACAGGCCCTGGTCTGCCTGGTCGGTAAAGAAATTAAAGTCAGGTGTTTATGGCTCTGTCGTGCAGTCTTTGATGACACAGATTTTTCTAATCCTGAAAATCTTGATTCAGCACATTTCAAGGTCTTCTAAACGACACCTTAACTACTGCCGCCTCCAATTCTAACAGGAGCAAAAGCAGGAGCAGGAGTGGGAAGCTGGTGCCATCTGCTGGTCCAGCTGCAGTCTCCTTTTTAAAGGAAAAACCCGGTGATTAAAGGGGTTTCTAGAAATACACAGCAGTTCAAAGCAAAAGAGAAGAAGGAACTGCAGAAGTTTTTGGTTGCGGTGGTGATGCCATGGAAGAGGATGCCAGCTGCAGCTCTGGATTCTCCTGCACTGCATGCTGTTAACTGTGGAATGGTTAGGGTGAAATTCACTGCTTGATGGTATAGGATACATTACACATGCATCTCTTTCTCATATCTTGGCAATCAAATAATAGCTTATCCTGTTGGAAATGCAGGATAAAATATCTAAGTACCTCCTAGTGCTGTCTGACAGGAAAGGAAAAAGACCTAGCATTATGGAGTATAATACTCAGTTTTAAGATATCACTAACTTCAGAAAAAACCCAGTAATTTTACCATTATGACTTCCAAATAAAATATATGGACAACTGACATGAGAACAGTAGTCTTTGACTTTTAGGTCCTGCATCATGCATTTAGGAGCTTAAAGGGTTTACAGACTCACATCCACTAGCTCTAAGTGTAACACATGAGTGTTTAGGTTCCCCCCTTCCCCTGTGTTGCAGGATGCATTCTGGTATCTTCCAGACAACCACTATTCTGCAGCCCAGAGGCTGAGGATTGTAAGATCTTACCAGGCTGAATCCAGCCTTACCCTACTCTGATCCCACTAGAAAAGTACTCCAAGCTGCCAGAAGCTAAGGGTCTGCTTCTGGAAGTGTTCAAGCTCCTCACAGCAATGCCATTAGAGGAAGGATGAGCATCACTGTGAGGAAAAGAACGTGGTTACCTCTGGTTCCTGCACCTCCCTGGAATAGCTAGACTCTTGGCAAATTCATCTGGTGCAGCAATTCTTACCCTTCTAAAATCTAGCCCCATGGCAGGGGTACAGTGGTAAAGTGTGGCAACACAGGGACTTGAAAGAAATTTTCTTCTTTTTCTTAAGGGGTGAAAAATCCTCAGGGATTTACCAAGGCCTGAAAAGCTGGGAGCTGCTACTACTCTAAGAGTCCATCCATGTGCAAGCTGCAGGGACTTAGGAAGTGATCAGCTTCATCACCAGCAGGGCCAAAGTTGCTGGCACAAGGCTTCTGTGAGGCAGACACAGGCTCCAGCAGGGCTGCATGAATGGCAGTGCCTGGGTGCACAGTGGTAACTGCAAACAAACTAAAAACCTGAAGGCAATGTGGGGTGCACCTACCGTTCAAATTCCACTAGATCTGGGGATAAAGTGTCTGAAAACTGGATGAATTCTGCCTTCTCATATTCTTCCTGTGTTTGTTTTTCACATTCTTGAAGCAAATACCAGATGGCAGAGTCACTTTCACTCATATCTTCTGAGGCTGATGTAGTGCTGGAAAGAACACAAGGGAAAAAAAGCCACATGAGTAACTTCTCAATTGGATTAATAATGCCCTCATCATGGTGACTCCAGAGCCTAGGGGCATTCTTCCCAAGTCAGCTTTTTCCTCCTTCTTTTGCTTTTAAGGCATGAGACATCCTTGCCAGAGATCAGCTACGTAGAAGGGGAAAAAAATATGAAAAAAATACAAAAAAAATACTGTCTAGAAATGAGACCAACAACATGCTTGTTTGTTTAGAATGTTTGAGCGCTCCATGGGATTACAGTGGTCCAGATGAAACCTCTTTGTCCTTTCCTCATGAGGAAAAACCTCTGCTTGGAAATACAGTAGCAATGACAAGGAGTTTCAGAGATGCTGGGATGGAAGCAAGTGCAGAATATTATCATCTTTTCTTGACTGGTACAAGCCCTTACCTCTGACTGCCGAATTGCCTCCTGACATATTCCTCCCTGACTTCCTCCAAGCTGGATGGGCTCCCATCCTCCAGACTGCAGCTCGCTGTTGTCAGCAGAAAGGTTACTGTCACATCAATGGCACTCTGGGCTTCTCTCTCACCCTCAGCCCCAACCAAGCAGAATACTGTCAACAACTGGTTCTTCACAAGCCAGAGCTTTTCATTAGGCAAAAACGATGTGAAAGGAGAAACATCTGTCTCTTCTAGAACATAACTAGCACTACAGGGAGTTTATGAACGCTAAGGAACCTGGAATCAATGCCTTCTTCCTAACACTGATTTTAGAGAACTGATGGTAAAAACAACCTGCAAATCAAACTCCGGGCATGCACTAGTCAATACAGTATTTGATTACCCTACAATGAACAAATTGCATGTGAAAAACCCTGACATCCAGCCCGTGATTCACAAGCAGTATGGATTTTACACATATGCAAGTACAAACAAGGGGAAGCTTGTCTCAAACTCCCCTCAACCAGCCTCCCCACTTGTTATCCTTTCAATTTTGCTCTGTCAAACTATTCTTTCCACCTGTGACTCACTTTTATAGGTTACCCAAGGATATGGGTTCAGATGAGGTTGTTAATTTTAAGCACTTAGACTTCTAATTGATTCAAATTATTGGAGGTGCAAGTCACACGAATATCAGGGTTTTTTTTCTAGCTGACAGGAATTTGGACACTTGAAGGGACAAAAAAACATGTCCAAAGCCTCTGTGCTATCAGCCCCTAGTCCGGCTTGCTGCTAGCAGAGGCAGTGGCCGGCAGCACTAAACAGAAGGCACGTTGCTGGGGCGTGAGGCCCCGCAGCAGGAGCTGCCACAGGTGCAGACAGTACCTGCTGCCAGTGTCACCGAGGTGTCACTGGCTGTAGGAGAGCAGGGCATGGGGATGGCCCCCCAAGCTGAAAGAAAAATCTGCAGCATCTCTCTTAACCATTTATATCAGAGTACACTCTTAACCAGAGGCTTCCATTTCCTACCCTAGGAAAATGTTTTACCTCACACCACAGCGGGCTGTTGTGCACTCTGAGCTCTGGCAGAGCTGGCTGCCGGTGACAGCTGTGACTGGCACTGTGCCACACACACACCAGGAGGAGCGCACAGCTCCTGCAGGCTCCGGGTGGGAGCCCAAGGATCCAGCCTGGGGACCCATGCCAGCCCCACACCTGCTGGGGTGAAGCTGCCAAGGTACTCAGGCTGGATGGCCTGCTGCCACGGGATAGCAGGAATTGCTTGTTTCCTCTCCTCACCTGGGCTGGGGAGGGGTAGGAAAGGCTGAGTCAGAGGGGGATTTCTGAGACAGACACAGTGCTCAGTGGATTGACAAACTTCTCACTGTCCCTTACTTATTGCTATGACAGCTGGCTGCAATGCTTTCATGGGCTCAGCTGTGTAGCTCTGTCTCTATTTAACAAATACATAAAAACCAAGTCCAGGCTCTTTGTCCAAGCAAATACTTGCATACAGTTACCTTTCATCTTCAGCAAAGAACACAAGGTTTGCTCCAGCTTCTGGATAGATGTCTTAGCCTTACGCAAAACCTGATACTAAACATAAGAAGAAAACAGAACTGATTGTTCTCTGCTCTAACTAGATCCATGTTTTAACATGCCTTTGTTGCTTTGCTTCTCCTTATGTTAACCTTCAGTCATTTCCACGTCTCTGTGAAAATATATTGTGGAAACAGTGTTGTTTCACTAGCTACCCTTATACATATGAAAAAGGGGAAAGAATTAATAAAAGAGTAAACTTCAATAGAGAATATAAATATTTGGGTATCTACTATGCAATACATACACATAACGCCCAGTCACACAGACATTTGCTACTTAACTCAGATCTTTTTTCATCAGCAAATGGTCTTGTTTGGATCGTTCTCTTCTTGGAGCATGTCCAGAAATACCATGCTGTGAAGTCTTGTTGGATGCCTACCAACTTAAGGCACAACATTTTACTAATGATTTCCCATGATACTTTTGCTAGGAGAAGCCTTTGCCACGTTCTATATTGCTGTAACCTGGATTACAGCAGCACAAAACACGGCAAAGGCTTCTCCTAGCAAAAGCCTGGACTAACAGGATTAACTTCAGCGCTGCACATCATTGCTCCATCATCTACACCAAATACAACTGAAAACATACGGCCAGTGCATTTAAACATGCACACCTCCAAAATATTTCAAGATTTTTGGGCATGGTGAAACCATCCATATCTACCTTGCAGAGCTTTCGTGCTGGATATTTTAGGCAAGAACCAAGCACTAGGATTACAAGCAACCTTCTGTATCAAGACTTTTTAAGATAATAAACTTCCTTGGCTCCCAAGAGTCACACAAGGGGCACAAGACACTGTGAAAAAGCAATTTCAAGAACTGGCATGTGAACGCAGTCCCCTTAGACCCAGCAAAGGAAGTAGTTGTTCAGTGTTGCCATCTGAGATCCTGCTGACTTCAGGTTAGCTTCTATTTTGCTCACCCTACGGCAAACTGAACTCTTACCTCTACCTACATGAGGGCTAAGGGACTCAGCAGGCACAAGCCACACAATAAGTGGTATTTAGCATATTCAAGGGACAATTCCTGTCCTAAACAATCATTACTCCCTCTACTTTACAAACTGGAAAACTGAAGGTAATCAGTGGAACTAAACAAACCAGTTGCAGGGTTGGGTAGATACTCCTGATGTTCGCTCCTCTGTCTCGAGCATGGTAATTTTAGTCTTTTCAGCAGTATTTTAAGTAAATTTCATCTTTATAAACAATTTTGCTTAAATAGTTTCTTCCTTTATTTGAGACCAAGAAACAGTACTAGTGCTTGTTTTTATTCCTGAACTTATTTTTCCACTGTCTTGAAGACAAAGTTCACCTCATAAAGCTGAATGAATTATTCCTTTCCCTCTAACTCCTCCTGCCCCTAAACTCACTGTACTGATCTCAGAACAAAATGCTGCGACATCAGCTTCGTCATGGGATCCCTTGGTTTGTTTCCAAAATACTATAAAAGAAAATGCAAAGCCATAAAAATGCTGCAAAAAGCCTGTAAGAAAAGTACAGATAAGGCACATGATAAACTCATGACCCAGCAACTACAAACTGGACAACTCGCTTAGGCTGAGCTGGCAGCTTTAGAGAGATCCAGGAAAGGTGCATGCAGTGAAATTACACACATACTGGCACCCATAAAGACACAGAGTTCATCCTCATAGACTGAGCCTAAGCCTGGTTCTACGGGAACATGCTCATGTATGACAACGATGCAGAGAGAAACAGTCACTGTTCCGCACCTTGGAGGCACAGCTGTCTGACTGGGACAAAACTCTTCCCCGCAAGCTGCTGAAGAGTCTTGCCAGAGGAACCCAGTGGTGTGCCTGTGGCAAGTGCTGCTTTGCCATGCAGTGCTCTACCTCTCGCAGGTGTCTCGGGGGATTGAGACTCACTTTGGCATGTGTCTTCCTACAGTCTCCAGCTGTGCCTGTTGAAAGCTGCAATGCAACATTTATTTATACTGAATAAATATCTAAGTGAAGGGAAAGAAATCTTACAGCCTGCACAGTGGATAGACAAAAAGAAAAAAAATCTGGCTGACAAGAGCTTATCTTTCTGTAGAAAATCATGGAGTCTGAAATATTTTCTTTGCCTGAGAGATACCTGCCTGTTAAGTACTTACTAAAACCTAATTCACCACTAACAATTAACAGCAACCCAGCTGAAGCCAGCCTCCCATCTCCTGCACCCTTCCCTACAATGATTTATGATTCATTTCCATGGAAAATCCAGGGCTTGGCTTCACAAAGCACTAAGACTCCTCTGCTCCCACCGATGTTGCTAAATGACAGGCTTCTTTACAACATATATTCTTTTTTCCCAATAAACTGTGACACATTGGTGTGGGCAACGATACCAGACATACTCTTACACGAGAGGGCCAGATCCAGGCCCAGCCGGGCCTGACACAGCCTGAGGCACCCGCCTGGAAAGCCCTTCCCGGCTTTCCACTGGATTAATGCCCCCTGCCTCGCTACCGACCGCAAGCACAGCCCAGAGGTAAGAGTGCCCGCCCCTGCTGCTCCTTCTGAGGTCGGGAGGCACGGGCCGGCCGGGGGAAGCCCGTGAGGGGCCGCGCCGGGAGCCTGTGGAATGGCCCGCTGGCGGCGCCTATCACTCGCTGCATCCATCAATCAACCACCGCGCCCCGCCCCGCCCGCCGCGCCTCTGCCGCCCGCGCCGAGCAACACCAGCCGCACGTGGCGGGCGGCCAATCGGCACGCAGCCGGCGCCCGGCGGCGACCAATCAGAAGGCGGGAAAAACGCGGGCTGGACTCGCCAGCGGGAGTGGAGAGCGGGGCAGGGAAGAGGCGCGCAAGGCGCGCTGGGAGTTGTAGTCCCGTTCGGGGCTGGTCTGGGCCCGCTCATCCCCTCCCCGCTCCGCCCCCCCCGTAGGCGGGCGGTGCCGGCGGCGCCGCGGGGCCCCATGGCGGCGGCGGCGGAGCGCACGGACGAGCTGGTGCGGGAGTATCTGCTCTTCCGCGGCTTCACCGCCGCCCTGAAGCAGCTGGACGCCGAAATCAAGGCGGACCGGGAGAAGGGTTTCCGGGTAAGTGGCGACCGCATTCCCGTTGCCGGCGGGGCGCTGGGCACGGGCGCGCCCCTAGGAGGACGCGCTCCCCGGGCGGGCCGCGGGCGCCTCTTCGCGCTGCAGGGGCTGGGCGAGGGCAGCGGGCCTGGCGGCGGAGGGAGCCCTCGGAGCCTCGGCGCTTCCCCGCCAGAGCGGCCGCCCCGCTGGGCTCGGCTGGGCGCCGGGGCCCGGCCGGCCCACAGGCGGGACCCCCGCATCCCGGAGCCGCCCGGCCCGCCCTGCCGCCGCTTAGGGACGCGCAGCTCCTGGCGGGGGCTGCAGCCGGGTGAAGGCTCCCCTCCCGCTCGGCTCCTGCGCGCCGCCAGCGCTGGACGGGGGCTCCATCCCCTCGCCTGCCTTGTGAGGCAGGGGCTGCAGCCGCCCCGCGCCGCTGGGCCGGCTGGGGACCCTGCGTCCCACCTGTGACCCGCCAGCGGATCCTCGGCTTCGAGAAGAACGGAGGAGACCCGCGGACCGAGGGGGCAGGAAGGCATTCCTTTGCCTGCATCTTTTCTCGGTCATGAGATTTTTATCCAGCGGCTTTACAGCTCCGCTCGTTAGTTTGTATGTCTTGAGTACCAGCTGCCTTGACTAAGGCGTGGAAATTGGCATAGAATTTGCCAGTCTCAAAAATCCAGTTTCGGTCCGTTATGTGAGCTTTGTAGTCCTGTAGCAACAGTTTTGGGCACCGAATGTAGCGCTTTGAACAGTCAGATTTTTCTTTGACCATCAATATAAGCACTACTTTTATCATTAATAAAGCATTGCTTTTATTTTTTAAAACACCTTCACTTTGCTGGTGACTTAATCTGAATTTTTGTCCGAGAAGGGTCTGCTGGGGTCACAAACTTCAGTTTTCTCTATCTGTAGGAAGCCACAGAGATAAAAGTTAGGTATGTCTTAAGATACTAAGTGATGAGGGGAGAGCAAACCACATATTAAACAACCTTAGTTTAATTTTATACAGGATGCAGTTTTTTCTTTTTCTGATGCCTGTCTTGGCCATCAGAAACCACTGAACAAAAAATCTATTCCCACTCCACCATTCTGCCTTATTCATATTGCAGAAATGATTTCCAAAGAGACATAATGACAAAAAAAAATCCTGCAAAATTTTATGCTTGCCTTGTTAGTAGATGATGTTACTAAAGATAAAGGTACTTCAAAAATTGCAGTGGAGCAGAGCTGACTTCCTCCTTCTGTTGGCTAAATGCAGGTATTTTTCCTCTTAGTCTAAATATAATACTTTTTTTTCAGGTGCTGAACTTGAGTTTTAACCATTAAATCACATTAATTTTTTTATTATTATCAACAGACTTTTAAAGGAGATGGAAATTTTTGCTTACTTGCAAAAAAAAAATCCATCAGTTGGGTTCAAAAAAATGTGATATTTCTGTCGAAATCTGTTTGGCTGTGCTCTGTCATATTTCTTTTTCCTTCATTTGCAAAGTGCAGCAGAGTGGAAGAATGCTAATGCAAAATGCAGAGTGTTTCCAGGATTAGAAAATAGCTAATGCATAAGGATTGTACAGTTAAAGCTTCTCAGCACTAAGTTACAGAAAGTCTTGTGCCTCAAGAGCCTTCCCATGAGCGAAGTCTTCCCTGTTTTGCCCTCCTTAGGTGGATAAGATAGTGGAGCAGCTGCAGCAGTTTGTGCAGAGCTACGATCTGGCTGCCCTGCGGGATTACTGGAGTTATCTGGACCGACGCCTTTTCAGCCGTTTGGAAGACGTGTATCGGCCAACAGTGAGCAAGCTGAAAACCAGCTTATTCCGCTACTACCTGGTCCATGCTATTCAGGTAGGGTTTGATTTTTAGGCTGCTTTATAAAGGTCCTGGTCTCTGAAACCAAAGCAATAAACTACCTTTGGGAGCCTCTGGCAGGCCTGCTGGATTAGGAACAAGCGGTTCATGTGTCACCATCAGGAGTGGAGTATGGAGTTTGATGCAGACTCACATGACAAGCTCGTGTGCAGGATAGGAACACTTGGGCAACAAGGAAACGTGGTTTGCTGGGTGCAAGATATTCACACTCACATAAAGACAGGTTTCTCTCAGAAAGGATAACTGCTAGCTCAGTCCTGCTCAGTTAACTTAGATACTGTCAGAGAACGCAAGGGTCAAACCAGAACAAGGAAATGTGGAAGAGAAAATGAGTGTCTTTTTGCTTGCTATGAATAGAACAGAAAATAATGAGCTTAAAATGAAACAGAGATTTTTTTTCTGTTCAAATCCTGGAAAGTGAATGGAGTATATTGTCCCCTTGATTCTTCTTGGTTCCATTCCCTCACTGAAGATCCAGGTGTTAGTGGAGGAGTCAAAATCTAATACATCTTTCTAGAGGTGTGCTTTTTCATGGTTTCTTTTGCCATGTGCTTACCCTGAGGTGTGACAGTCCTGTCTGCATAATGTGTCAGTTGGAAACCTTTTCAAGCTGCATGTGCTGTAGACTTCAGTAATTTGAATTATACTTTGGTCCTGTGTATGAATGCTCATGTCTCGTGTCAGTGCACTCTGCACTGATTGAACTGAAATCAGTGTGTTTGGTTCACTTGGTTTCAGCCTTTAAACAGGATTGTGGTGACTAGAAAGAAGGTTGGATTAAGTGCGTTTGTGAGCTTCTCCTACCGTATTTGGGACTCTTTTGTTTCCTGGTGAATCTGAAACTAACCACTTGTTGTGTCAGGGTGGTGAAAATAGTTGTTGTTGTTGTGTTCATAACAAAAAGCAAATGTTCCTTGACCTAATCTGGTGGCATTAACAAAGTGTGAGCCCTGTTCTTCTTGCTGTGTTTCAGAATGGCCGCAATGACAAGGCGCAGGAGTTTTTCCTCAAGCAGGCCTCCGAGCTCCAGAACCAGGCAGAGTGGAAGGATTGGTTTGTCCTGCCCTTCCTCCCTGCTCCAGACTCCAACCCCACCTTTGCTACCTATTTCTCGCGCCAGTGGGCAGATACGTTCATCGTGTCTCTGCACAACTTCCTGAGCGTCTTGTTTCAGTGCATGCATATCCTTCTTTGCAACTAATCGTTAAATCTCCCTTGCCCTGGTGTTATACTTTCAGCAGTTATGCCAAGCATATAGTACTATGGAACCTCCTGCTTTCAGGTGATTTTTTACAGCCAAGATTTAATAGAAAGTTGGTGTTTACCAGAGGATGTTGGAATAGTTACTGTTCAATTATCTGATGATATGTTGTATTCCCTGGGCAAAACAACTGTGGTTGTTGCTGATGCTGAATCATCCTGATGCTAGTGACTAGAAATCTTGTGCACATCTTGTTCTGAAATGGTTTTACTCTTTGCTTGACATAGTACAAAGCAGTCATACAACCTTGGGTCATAATCCATAAGTGTACTGGCATCTTCTGTTAGATCCTTCTTTGGGTACATTATGTTCACAACATTGCCTAGTGACAGCTCATTATAATAGAGCAGTTGATTTTTGGCAGGAATAAGTTTTTAGCCCCACGGTACAGAGTTCTATCTCGTTTGTTGATGGGCAGGCTTATGCTGCAGCTGGAATACAGCTCATCTTGAACTCTTCATTGTACAGTAAAGCAGTAATAGAACCTGTCTTGCCCTCCACTTCTGACTCTAAAAAGAAATAATCTAAAAGTGCTTGCGAAGTCCACATGAAATAGTTTGTGCAACAGCAAAGTGAAAAGTTGACTTAATTACTTAAGCTGTTGCTAATCTTCTGGTTGTGCACATACTTTTTGCTGATTGTATGGACTGGGCAGCTTTGTTTTTACAGAGAAATGGCTGGTATGGAGTGCTGGCTTTTAGAATTAAGCCAGGTGCACACAAGTTATCACCTCGATTTTCTTTAACATTGCTTACCAGTTCCAGTCATACTGAACTTTGAAGCTGAATGTCTCAGGACCAGTCTCATACAAGAAGAAAATGAATCGTTGCGGCATAAGGTCAGAACTGAGATCATTCTTTAGCTGCTGACTGTGTGATGTGAGTTTTGTAAAATTGATTCCGTCCATTCAAGAACATTGTGACTGTTCTGTTTGATGCAGTTAATATAAGGCAGATTCTTTAAGTCTTTTGTTTTTTTTTGGATGTATCTTGCAATTGTTTCCAGCAAACTTAGGGTTGTGATCATATTGTGAAATGTGTGTTTAGGATATTCCTCTCTCTCTTCTGGAGGTGATTGTCTCCCCTCCCTGTGCTGTCTGACGGGTGACTGAATACTATACAAGCTTGTTTTCTGTTACACTGCAAAGTCAAAGCAAGGTGAAACTGGTGGCAGGTTAAGGATGTGTGTTGTAGAGTTGTAGATTGGGTTTGAAAGGAATTATGGCTGATTTTGCGAATAGTATTCAGTCACTTCCAGATTTTAGCTGATAGAGAAATAAAAGCAATAGAAATGGCAAAGAGACAGAAACTTTTACTTCTGAAATGGCCCCTTCACCATGTTTCATATGTACTTCGAGCAATTAAGACCAACTAATGGAAATATGAATGTCTGTTTCCCAATTCTAGATCTTACAGTAAACCATAAGAAGGGTCTGTTAGTTCTGACAAAATGTTGCCCATCTCCATGTCTTGTGTTTGACAATATCATCAGCAGATACTTAGGGAAAGGGTGTAACATGGGTCAGTCATTTCCACCTATAACTTCTGTTGGAGAAATTTGTGAAGTCTGCAGTTTAAGAACCTTCTAAACTACAGATCACATGTGGATGATTACATACAAGTAGGAAGGCTTATTCATGTAAGCAGAACTTTAATTTCGCTTCCTCAAACATACCAAGAAAAGCTCTTTCTGTATAAATACTTAAGTAAAGTTTGTGCTTTACCTCCCGTGTTACAAAACATTGTTGTATGTTGTGTTTCCTGTTTGTGCTGCTTTAATAGCTGTTCAACACTGTCCTAGAAATAGAAGTTAAATAGAATAATTGATTTCAAAAAGGAGGCAGTTTTTGGGAAAAAAACCCAAGATTTGTTACTGTGTACTGTATGGAGTTAGAAGGTCAGTCAGACATTGACAGGAGGGTTCTGCAAAGATTGTCAGTGAGTAGGGACAGAGGATGAGGTATGTTTTGCACTAGAGCTCTTTTATTTCCTCAAATTTTGTATTCTTTACTTTTAGTCAGAATAAACCTATGGTTTGTGTTTTGCATGTTGGCTGATATCATTTGCAGTCTGGATAAAAGTTTTCTGGCAAACTGACAGAAGTGAAACTAGACTTTCCCTTTTAGTCAACTCCTCAGGTCAGAGGGGGAACCAGCTACCTCTAGAATACAGGTTTTAAAAAAGGATGTCAATAAATATTGAATTTGATGCTAGCTGAAATTAAGTAGTGATTCTGTTTTATTCTGCTGAAACAATGCAAATACATAAATAGCAAGCTAGATTTCTAAAGCTCATTTTTCTTCCTGTATTTTCTTTCACTATTAAATAGCGTGTTAAAAAGAAAAAAAAATCTGAAAAATAAATGTACAGAAACAGAAAAGCCTGAGGAACTCTTATTGTAGGAGTCACAGACATAAACCACATCTCTTCCAGAAAGCTGCATCCTGAGGGTCCTCTCTACTAAAGGGAGAAAGAGATGGTTTTCTCTCTCCATAATGTGGAGATAAATCTCACTATCGTGCTTGGGAAGGAGTCGCGCAGGGTATGGAGCTGGATTTCAGGGTGACCTTGTTTCACTGACCTCAGTGCACCCTGCCAGTTCAGCAAGCCCTTGGCTGTGGGAAGAAGATTACCTTCCAGGCTTCATGCCTGCATTGCCCTGGCCTCAAAGTGCCTGCATGAGAGGGACTGGTAAGCTCTGCCCTGCCCAGCTCTTGTTTCCCAGCACCACTAATGTCCCCGCAGCCAGCCCGAGGAGAGGAATGAAGGGGTTTCAGTAGGCTCCAGTTTCATGTGCCTAAAGTACTGATTGTTTTGACTAATTTGACTAATGTGGTGCTCAGCCAGTCAGAGCAACTTTTTTCCTTCCCCGCCCTTCTAGAGCTGTTGAAATAAAAGGAGTAAACAAGTTCAGTGAGTGGGAAGGAGGTGAATCTCAGTGACCCTGTGTTTACTTGGCTCTTTTCTCCTGTTCTAGCTGTTTGCTCTGCAGGCTGAATCCTCCCGCATGAAGAAGGAGGAACTGGAGGTGGAACAAACAGTTCTGCATCACAAGTTGCCTGCATATGTGGCCAACATGGATCGACTAGGCGACTCTGAGCTGTGAGTGCCTGCAGGAGAAGAGCTGGGGACAGGCTCTCCTGCTTTTGTTGGGTCAGGGAGGTTCCTGGAGGGTCATTTCCATGCGCCCTGCCCTGGGATTCAATGCACAAAGACATCCAGGCAGACATTATGGTGACCTAAGTAGGTTTAATGGATTCATGACAGGTGTCTCTCCGATCTTTTGGGAGATTCTTGCAAACCAGTGAGAGCCCAAGCACACATGGAAGTGATTCTGCTCTGCTGTCAGCATTGCACCAAGGTGTTCTGGGCATCTAGGGCACTGGCAGCAGTGCAATACCTGCAGTACTGCTTAATTAAAGTGGATTGGCTCTTGATTCCAGTTTGCTTGAGTGCCTGCAGTGCCATAGGTGAATGCCCTGCGTTGTTTTGTAGATGCTGTTACTGTATGACCCAAAGGGATCCTTGTTACACAGGGGTGTTTTCTTGCTTTTGCAAAGTCAAGGGAGAAAGAGCTTCTGTGAGGCTCAGTTATGCACAGATTTCCCCATGAACTTGCTGCAGTTAAAAGCGCGTTTTATGGCTACATCTATTTTGTGGCTACATCTATTTTGTGTCTCTGGAAATCAGGCAACATACACAGTGATACAGCTTCTTTAACTGTTACTTTTTTACCCCAGTACAGGACAGAAATAGGATTGATTAAATTATCCTGTTGCCAGTGACAGATAGAAGTTGTAGCAGGTACTACATACAAAATGTTTTAATCTAAAATTTGTCTGATTAAATAGACTTAAGTGCTTATTGAACTATCTTGGTAAGAGCTCTGCAGTCTTTGCACAGTACAGGCTACAGAGTTTAGTTTGTGGTATGTTTTTTTCAGCTATGTGGAAAGCCCTGATACTATCTGCATGTATGGAGGAGTGTGACATGAGGGATGGGGTGGAATTTAGTCCTGTATTTATTTTTTCCATTTGAATTAGAAAAACTTGCCGAAGAAGCGGCATTTCTTGCATGTGCAGCTTATCTCTTAGTCTGGGGACCAGTTCAGTTGCTTATTTTCGTGTCTCTGCTTAACTCAAAGCCCAGCTTGGGTAGAACAGTTCCATCCTTAAAGAGTGGATAGAGACAGTGAAGATTATTGTATTCCCCTTGCCCTGGCTGCCACTCTGCTGTCAGAGGAAGCTCTAGCAGAGTGAGGTCAGATAGTTGTGTTCTGGGAAGCAGCTGCTGCTCTTGGCATTGTGGACCGAGAAGGGAGGTGTTTATAATCATAGAAATGGGCTGTTGTAGCTCTCTTATATTCTTTGGTCTGGATTTTGAGATATTGAAGGCTTGTGCCATAAAATTGTTGAACATAACCTGCTGTTTATCAAAGGGTGTTCAGTGCAATATTGGGTGCTGAATGTCTCTCAAAGTAGGTCTGTTTTATGCTTTGAATTAGAAATCCCATCTGAATAAATTCTACAGAAATCTGAATTCCCCTGCCTTTCCCTTAGGGTCTTTCTAAACAAACCAGATGGAGTGGAAGGAGTTTTAGGTGGCCCTACAGGGGATTCAGCAACAGTTTGAGCTCACAGTCTCAGTGGCACCTCTGAGAAGTGAGTTTTTGGTTACAGTAACTGTAATGACCTGCTCCAGGCACTAACAGGATATTTTCAAATAGGGTTTTAGTGCATAGTGGTGCACTGGCTTGGAAATGAACATCTGTCTTCCAGTGGTTCAAACAGCTGCCACTTCACTCAACTGGGTGGTCTTTGGGCAGGTTGCCTTGCTAGAATTTAATACTCTGTTTGGTGGTGTTTTGTGTTTTTCATTAGTGATATGACCTGCAATCAGAGAAGTACAGCACATTCTCTTCAGTCCCGGGGAGGCTTTCTGTCCTCCTTTCTCTCCCAAAGTAAAAAGGGCCCTTCCAGACCAATCCATTCAAGTGGGGCTTCTCCAATGCAGACTGGCAGTGTGCTGCTAGGGAAGAAAGAACCAACAAATCATCAGGTAATTTTGAACTGAAAGTTGCCTGGTCTCCAAGGAGTTAACTTGCAGCATGGCACTGCTCCAAGCTTCTGCTTCCACCTGAAAAATTAAATGTCCTTTCCTGCCTTGCAAATGTATGCTGGGTCTGAATGCAGCACAAGAACAGCTGTTGTTACCTAAGAGCTTGTGGAGCCCTTGCAGGTGCTTGGCTGCTTTGCTGCTGCTTTTGCTCTTTGTTCTGCAGCCTACTAGAAGCATAACTTTGCCCAATCACTTCTCTGCTTTCCAGAGTGCCAAAGGAAAAGAAGGAGCAGTGAGCTGTAAGGATGGGAAGAGCCACTTCAGTGGTTTAGTGGCAGGCGAGTCCAGCTCCCTGCAGCAGCGGCAGAAGCGCTTGCAAGAGCATGGCAAAGAAAGGAAAGAACTGTTGTCAAAAGGGACCTTCCAGGTACTGGTCAGCACTGCAGGGCTGGGAGGAAGAAGTCTTGTATTTCTGTAAAACTAAGTGGTAAAACAAGTGCAAGTATTTCCTTTAAGCTTTGGAATTGCAAGTCAGAAATAACTGTATCAAAGGTTAATGTTTGTAGTTAATCAACTCCTGGGCTTGGTCTATTTCTGTGTCCCTGGAAGTTAATCAGTATTGGCATTTCATGTGGAAGAAGAATTGTCTTTTGTCTCCATGTTTTTCAACGGCCTAGCCTTGAATCTTCATTAAGGTTTCCTTCACTTTCAATGGTTGTGTTCAAATACCTTTTTAAAATCACCATTCCTCAGTGATAATGCACTTGGCTCACTCATCCAGCCAAAGTGAATTCTCTTCCTGTAGGTTCTTATGCTGATTTATACAGGCTCTGTGTGGGACAATGAAAACTAATATAAAATTTTCCTGGATAGGAGTGGAACTTGCTTTCCTAGCAACATTTGCTTTTTGGAGTTTTTTGTACTTTACTGTTGCAGTTTTGCCTGGAGGTGTGCTCTGCTTTAAAATCTAATGAAATAATAAAACTGTGTCCTGGATTTTAACTGCTGAAGGTCAGCACACTGTTTCTGTTCACCTGTGTGTTGTCTGGCTTTTAGCATCCATGCTGTCAAAAAGTACAGAGCACAGGCAGCATGTCAGCCATTGTTATTTTGTCTGCATGAGACACTCTGCCTTGTGGAGAGACAGTGCTGAAGGACTGTTGGCCAGTGTGTGGCCGTTCTGTGTGTGGGAGTGCTGGTTAAAGAGATGTTACTCTATCACTCAGCATTCAAGGCCTTGAGAGAAGTATTGAGAGAAGTATATTTTTTGTTCATGGTTCATCTAAAATACTTTCAGCATTGGTTAGAAAATTGCAAAGCCCGATTTTCCAGTAAGTTTCCTTTCACCTCCCTTTTTCTAGAATGTTCCACATTAAAGCAGTGATTTTTGGGCTATGTAAAGATTGGTCCTTGTGCTCTTGGAGAAGCTTGATACTCTTTAACTTTCTCTTGTACTCAAAGCGTGTGAGCAAAAAGGAAACTGAAAGGTGTCACTGTTTTCTTTCACATGAGTGTCATTCACTGGTTGTTACCTCCCCACAGTAACTAGCAGTATAATTCTTGGATTTATTTCCCAGTCTTTTCCAGCTCTGTGATTTCAGATTATTTGATTATGAAGTGCTTGATCCATTGGTCCTCATGAGAAGCCGCTGTAAATTAGGCAAGCATGTGTTACAGAACAGGAATTCATAACCATCAACACCAGAACCATTTTGGGGACACTTGACTTTCAGAGGATGGTTTATCAAAAGAATGCTAGCAGATGGTTTACCACCTTAGGTGCTGTGTCTGCTTCTTGTTTAACTTCTGGTGGCAAGGGAAGACTAAGCTGCTTCCAAATATTTCTGTGGTGCAGATCTTGTGTCATCCAGATACCATCACTTCCTAAAACTCCATTTGTTCTGCCTGCCCTGTCAAATTGGGTTTTAAGCTTTTGGACTCATGTGTCAGCTCTACTGTTGTCATCAGTCAGTTGGCTGCAGCGGTGACTCCAGTGTGCACAATCTAAATCTCTGGCAGATGAGTATAATCCATCCACTGGGGCTTGAGAGCCAAGGTTTTGTGCAGGTTTGCTGAATTGCATATTATACAGACTTAACTTATATTGCTGAATGCAAGAATTCCTTGAAATATGTTGATTTCCTTGTGAATCTGGGCTCTAATGGCATGTAAAAGGGCCTCTGATATTGGCTGAGGTGTGCTAGAAATGTTGCAGTTCTTTTAGTTCTTACAGGTAAGTATATAGCTGGGCACATGGAGGGGGATGTGAGGGACTCAACAACTAAGAAGGTCATATTAAATAGTGCAGTAGTGCAACACACGGTCCTTGTACTCTGAAAGGTCCCTGGCAGAAGGAGTGTTGGGCTGACAATGCTTCTGTTTTCTTGCAGCCTTTTTTTTTTTTTTCTCCCAGCAGGCTGGGGTAGCTGAGGAGCTTGATATGGAGCTGCTTTCTAGTATTTCACACAGGATTTCTTCCTTCAGGGCCAAAGTGCTGAGAAGAAAACAGATACTAACACAGCTGAGGCAGAACCATGCTCAGAGCTGCACGCTGAGCAAACAGAGACTTCAACCAAAATGCCTGGCAGCAGTGCAGAGGCTGTGGGGGTTCGGCAGGAGCAGCCTTTCATCGTCCTGAGCCAGGAGGAGTATGGGGAGCACCATTCATCCATCATGTACTGCAGGTAATGCACTGGCAGAGGAGGGCTGTCTTGTAGAAGCCTCTGCAGAAGGATCAGCTGTGTCTGCCCTCTTTCTCCCAGCCTCTGTTCTGCCCACACGCTGGACATGTACTCTCAGTTGTAGGGCAGTCAAGTTGGTGTGACTGAAAATAGTGTGTAGCTTGTGCTACATGTGAAAAAGGACAGAGATTTTTGGATAGAGATATTTGTGACTGGGCGATGCTAGCCAGGAAGAAACTCTCTTGGAAAGCAGGTATTGTTTAAGGGCATTACGCTTTATGTCTGGAGCTTAGTGTGCTTTGTTGTGCCTGTTACTGTGAAGTGAGCAGGAAGTAGTGCAAAGAAATTCTAATTCCTGCAGAAGGAACTGGTGTGTGGCCAGGAAAGGAAGGATTAGTGGGTTTCATCTAAGAATTTCAGGGAGAAGAATATCCCATCAGTTTCATTCTACACACAGGGTTGATTGTTCTGGACGGAGGGTGGCCAGCTTGGATGTGGATGGGGTCATCAAAGTCTGGTCTTTTAACCCCATAATGCAAACAAAAGCTTCATCCATTTCCAAATCTCCATTGCTGTCCCTGGAATGGGCCACCAAGCGTGACCGGCTGGTGAGTAGTCTGCGTGTGGAAGCGCAGCAGATGATTTGGGGCTGTGTTGCTACGTGTTGCATGTTCACTTCCAGACAGCTGCACTGTGGATAAGATTGGGGCAGCAGTTAATTTCCCCAATTAACCAAATTAACCAAAGCCTCTAGGGTCTAGGAAGAACTAGAGTGAGGAGTGTATGCTTTGTATTGAGCAAGGAGTTCACAACTGCTTGCCCTGAAACAGAAATTCTGAAGTGCAGTGTGGTACAGCTGCAGGATAGTAGTGCCTTTGAGAGAAATGCCTGTCTTCACACAGATCACACAGCAACTTGTAAAGACAGGCAGAGGCAACTGAGTACAACAGCCTGTGGGAGGCCTGCAGCAGAGAGCTGTGGACCTTTACTCATACCCTGGGCCAGCAGCAGAGAAGGGGAAACAGAGTTGTGGGGGTGGCATTTTACTTGTGCGTAAAAAGGTGTGGAAAAAGCTCCATGGCCAGTTCTAGACTGGTGTCTAGAGGGTTTGTGTGTGCATGAGGAGCTTGGATCTTGTTTAAATAACATGGAAGTTTAAATGTTTCCTATATCCCTTTTTCTTTAGTTCTGTTATTAGAGAGGAGCCTTAAATTGTACGCATTCCTTTGAGTCCTTGAACTGTTGCTAGAGTTTCATGCCCTCCCTTGGCAGATGCAGGGCTGTATGAGAAGGCTGGCCTGCAAATGAGGCAGTATTTTTCTCATTTTGGCACTGACAATATGTGGCTTGCTAACTTCAAAATGCCACCTGTGAAGAGCTGGTGCTACAGCTTGTCTCTTCTTTGGCTTTTAGAAAGCAAGTTGTCAGTGCAGTTGTTGCACTTTGTTTGTTGTGATGATGTTTCTTCTGCTTTGTGGAATTAATTTCCTTCTTGCTAACAGAAAGATTCTTCATTCTGACGTACACATAGGATTCATCAGCAAATTAGGCACTGAAGTGACAAAGATCTAGCCTGCTCAATTTTCTTTTATAATGCATCTCTCCGTGACTTAAATTTCAACTGAAATTGTAACACTACTGATAAAAGCATGTGTGAGCTCTTCTGGATGATTTCATCCTCCAGAAGTGAGGTGAAAGGAGTTGGCTTCCACTTGAATTTCTCTTTAGCACACAGTTAACAATCTTAAGCTTCTCTTTCCTTGGATCCCTAGATATTGAGACTTCATACATGTTTTGCATCCCATAGGGTTGAGCCTAGAAAGTGATGTTTATGCCACCTTGGTGCCTATTAGATCTTTTTCTCACTGGGAAGCAGGGTTTTTACTCTGACTTCTGTGGCTTTGGGGTAATCCTACTCAGTGTGATTGCACAGGAAGACAGGATGTACCATAATGGAGTAATATTTAGTCCAAATGCATAAATAGAAAAAAAAAATACTAAGTCTTGGTGGTTGTTGGCCAGCATCATTGTACTGCTCACTCATAACTCTTTCTATCTACTTCCATGCTGGTTTCAAGCTATTACTTGGCAGTGGGGTCGGGACAGTTCGTCTTTATGACACAGAAGCAAAGAAGAATCTCTGTGAAATCAGCATTGATGAGGACATGCCCAGGTAACTCTGGAATACTGCTTTTTGTACGTATATATAAATAAATGGTGTTGGTTTTAATAATAAACATCTTAATGTTCCTGCTGGTTTCTGCAACTGCAGGACTATCCAGCCTTCATCTAGAGGGCAGTCCCTGCCTGAGAAGTGTAAAACTGCTCAGGTAAATGGGAGACACTCAAAAGCTAAGCACATGAATCTGCCCTCCTTTACAGTGCACCCTGTCTTGCAGACTCTCAATGGGAGAGCTCGTAGGTGAGTGTTTTGCTTGAGGCAGCTGCAGGAGAGAGGTGATTCAGACCATATGCCTGTGTTTCAGGATCCTCTCGCTTGCCTGCAGCCCAAGTGGTGCCTCCTTCGTCTGCTCTGCAGCAGCTCAGAGCCCTGTCTCCCACATTGACTTCTCAGTAATCAACTCTGGGGGCAAAAGCATGAACCAAGTTCCTGGGAAGCTGCTGCTATGGGACACTAAGACGATGAAACAGCAGGTACTTGCTGGGTTTCTTTCCTTTCTCAGTCTGCTTGCTGAGAATAAGTGTCTTCTGTTTCAATGTCTAGGAGCCCTCTTTCTAAATTATGCTGACTTTTTTTTCAACACCCTTCTTTTTCCTCCTTCCTCTTTTCCCCTCTGTCACATTCAGGATAAAAATAAATAATGTAAGTAGCTGCTGGATTGGGTGAAGTTTTTTTTGTTTTATTGGTGTGTTGGGATTTTTCTGAGGAATTCTTCAGAATAGTCCATGGCCTTGTTTCTATCCTGGCTGCACAGTTTGTGACTGGAAATATCCCAAGTGGATTGAATGACGCTTTGCTGAGGCTTTCTCCAGTTGAGCTGTACTGAAAGGTTTTCGTTGCTGCTGTTTCCCTTGCCTTCCCTGTTTTTAAGTGAAGTGCTGTCCCTGACATGTAGGAGAAAGCAACATACTCAAGCTAATGCCTGCCAGAAGCTGGTTTTGCAACCTTGAGGCCATGGCCAAGAAAGCTGTGGCTTGGCTGAGGTGAATTGCTGGTTTAGTGTCACAGTAAAATGCCGCTGCCAGATCTTGAAGTCTGTTGTCATTAGAGGTGTAGGGCTCCAAACCAGAGTTCTTGTTACTAAATACCATCTTTCTTTCTTCCTTTCCCCGGAGTTCAGCTCTTCAGCAACCCCAACTCCATTTCTCAGCATTAATGCAGACTTTCCCTTCCAGCTGCAGTTCTCCCTGGAGCCTGAGCCCATTGCTATTAACTGCACAGCCTTCAACCACAATGGCAACCTTCTGGTCACCGGGGCTGCAGATGGGATTGTTCGTCTCTTTGGTACAGTGGAAAGGGACCTGGGGGTATTGGTTGATAGCCAGCTCTGAGGCCAGCTGGCCAAGGCTGGCGTCTGGGCTTGTATCACAAATAGTGTGGCCAGCAGGATGAGGGAAGGGATTGTCCCCCTGCTCCTGGGACTGCTGAAGTTGCACCTCAAACAGCATGTTGGGTTTTGGGCCCCTTACTGCATGAAAGACATTGCGGGGCTGGAGCATGTCCAAGGAACAAAACCAAAGCTGGTAAAGGGTTTGGAGCACATGAGGAGTGGCTGCAGGAGCTGGGGCTCTTTAGCTTAGGGAAAAGGAGACTGAGGGGACCCCTTACTGCTTTCTACAAGTACCTGAAAGGAGATTGTAGCCAGGTGTTGGTCAGTCTCTTCTCCCAAGTAACAAGGGATCAGACAGAAGGAAAAAGTCTCAAGCAGCATCGAGGGAGGTTTAGATTGGATATTAGGAAAACTTCTGTCACCGAAGGGGTTGTCAAGCAGTGGAGCAGGCTGCCCAGGAAAGTGCTGGAGTCACCATCCCTGGAAATATTTAAAAGATGTTACAGATGTGGCACTTAGGAGTATAGTTTAGTGGTGCAGTTGGCAGTGTTAAAGTAACAGTTGGGCTTGATTATTTTGGAGGTCTTTTCTAACTTAAATGTTTCAGTGAAATTGAGTAGTGAGGTGGTCCCTAGTCCTCTGCTGGCTGCCCATAGCAGAGAGGCAGCTGTAGGATATGCTTGGAGACCAAGGTGGAAGCTGTTGTCTCCACAGGAGCTCTCAGGAGTGAATTGACATAGACTTTTTCTGGAGGACATTGGCTGAAGACCCTGGTAGTGCTGCTGGATTTGTTGTTTCTCTCCTGCTGAAGAGGAGAGTGAATTTGCTCTTAAGCCATGTGGTCTTTGCTGTGCCAGATAGCAGTATCACTAGAGGCTGTCCTGAGAAAAGCAATTAATGTGAGACCTTCCATTTAAATGCAAGAGCTTCACATCAGTCCTCCTTTTGAGAGCAATTTGTGTGTCTCAGGTTTTTGTTCTCTTCAACCTGTCCTTGTAATAAAGGCAGCTCAGGCCTCCTGCCTTTGAATAGGGAGTCTGCCTCTGGTGCAGGCGGAGGCTGCAGTCCCAGGTCTCTGGGAGGACAGAGCTGTCAGCAGCTGGGAGGATGGGCAGGATACCAAGGGGAGGAGGAAGGCCAGTGATGCTTGGATGCAGAATGTCTGCAGTTGTCAGTGAGGGTGTGAGCAGCCCTCTAAAGTCCAGTAGTTACAGACAATGATTTTTGTGGCCAGAGTGACAGCAGGAGTATAGGCACAGGGTGCTGGTGGGACTGGATTGGGCTCCTCCAAGCTGGTTTGAAGGGCTATCACAGAGACCACAGGAACATAAAAGGCCTCCCTCTCTTCACCTCAGCTCTGTGTGAGTATGAAGAGTGTTCAGTACTGGTTCTCCCCTCAGATATGCAGCAGCATGAGTGCGCCATGAGCTGGAAGGCACACGATGGGGAAGTCTACTCCGTGGAGTTCAGCTATGATGAGAACACAGTCTACAGCATAGGCGAGGATGGCAAGGTAGGCTGTGGATGACCTCCTACTGCTCAGCTGGCAGAGAGGTCACTTCTGAAGTCTTCTGCATATGGTGGGGACAATTGTAAAAAAATGCTCAGATTCTGGGTGAATTGTGGGCTGCTAACTGCAGTCTTAGGTGTGCAGTACCACTGTGCTCCAGGTAATCTGCAGAGAGAGTGGCTGAAAAATGTGTTCATAGTTGGAGCTGTCTTCGACCTTTTTTTGCAAATCCTACTGTTGGTGACATCCCTTTCCTAGACAGTCCATGTGAGGATGACCTTTCCCTGCCCCTGAGATGTCCACATTTGAGATCTGGGATTCACTGGGAGGCATATCCTTGACCACTTTGCATAAATCTCGTCAGCAGCTCCCTTTATAGTTGTTATTGTAATTTTTATTATTGTTTATAATAAACACTTCAATTTCTGCAGTTCCTCAGTCTTCAGCAATAGAGAGAGGTGTGGCTCAGGGAGGGACCTTGGCTGAGGAGTTAAGCAAATTCTCACCAGAGTACTGCATGCAGTGTGGAAGTACACATAGGCAGTAGTGCTTGAGGAAGGCAAGGGCATATCTTTGCCTGGATAGAAGGCACTCTTACAGCCTTTGCAGCCTGTGCTTTATTAATATAGCCACTTAGATATAGATGTCAAAATGGCATCTTCTGTTTGTGAGGAATACCCACTATTTTGCTTAAAAGCAAAAAAAGGCAACTCTACTTGCATCCTATTTAATTTCCTTATAAGCTTTTGTCATCTCTTTTTCTCATTCTAGTTTATTCAGTGGAACATCCATAAAAGTGGCTTGAAGGTGTCAGAGTATGACCTTCCCAGGGAAGCTACAGGTCCTTTTATTCTGTCTGGGTACAGTGGCTACAAGCAAGTCCAGTTCCCACGAGGACGGCTTTTTGCTTTTGACTCTGAGGGCAATTACATGTTGACGTGTTCTTCTACTGGAGGAGTAATTTTTAAGGTAAGTCTGAGAAGTGATGGGGAGTACTGTTAAGTATCCATACAAACTTCTGTTAATTAGAAGGGTGCAACAGCAGCTACTGGAAGTTCTTAAGCAGCACATACCCATCCTGGCTCTGTCAAAGCTGCTGCTCAGTTTCACACAGTGTGCATTTTAGCAGTGTGTAGTGACTGTACAGCAAGTGTTTGCATCCTACAGCATGAGTATTTGTGCTCTTTCTTAAAGCCTAGTTTTAGTGTCCAAGTGAGTAGGACAAAATTTAAAAATTACTTTTTTTTAATGTATGGATGCATGCCAGTTCAATGCAAAATGTATGATTGGTGCTCAGGTTCAATCTACCTTCTGTGCCTGCTGATTCTATGTTAGACCCAGCCTGATCCTCTTCCCTTACCATGTACTGAAATTAAACAAAGAGTAAGGCTGAATGGTTCCAAGTGCCCAAATTTCTGTGCTTCAGTAACAAGTGTTACTGATCACATGCCCATGCTCTTGCAAGGCAGATTAGATGGAATTTTTACTTTGCATCTGCGGCGCTCTGAGCACTTGAACTAACATGAGGTATAGCTTAGGCTTATGTGCTTCTCATCAGTGTATGCTCTTAGCCTGCCTTGTTCAATTACTGCAGTTCAGTTGATGTCAAGTTGAGCTGCTTGAGAGCACATGCTTCTGTAGTGAGACTGGAAGCTTCCCTTCCTGTGTGTGCTACATACATCTCAGTATCTCCCTGATGTTCTGGTTACTTAGCATGCTTTCTGCATATTTTTAGAGATACGAGTCTCTATCAGGCTTTGGCTTGTCTTGTCAGGTGCATTGCCCCCACTTTAGAAATGTACCTTCTTAAAATCTTATGCTTTCCTTCTTTTTAGTTAAATGGTGAGGAAAAGGTTCTGGAGAGCTGCCTTTCCCTGGGAGGACACCGAGCTCCTGTTGTCACAGTGGATTGGAGCACAGCCATGGACTGCGGGACCTGCCTCACTGCTTCTATGGATGGGAAAATTAAATTAACAACCTTACTGGCTCAAAAGTCTTAACCTGGACAGTACTGAAGGGGGAAAGAGCAATAGAGCTGACAAAACCAGTGTTAACTCACAGGAACAAACTGCATGGGAGAGAAGGCTAAGCAAAGTCCCTCTTCTCATTGTAGCTTTTGCCTCTTGATAAATACATTTGCCAAACCACTGTGCAACAGAATGCCAGTATGGGACTGGATCAGTGGCAGCACTGAAAAATAAGTCTCCACTAATCCATTGTGGCAGCTGGACTTCCCTCTGTTAGGGAGTCTTGAGTAGCACGTGGCTAAAAGGTTGTGGTCACGTCAGGGTTCTGCAGAAGAAGGTGAGGCTGGAGGAAGCAAGCATGAGGCAGCACGGTGCATGACAATAAGGTGACTCAAACTGGAAAGGCTGATGAGAAACCAGAGTATTCTTGGTATAACATTTGTTGTTATGATTTTGTTAGGTTTTTTTTATTTGTTGTTTTTTTCTGTAAAAAGAAAATGTTCCCTTGCATTTGAACTCTATGCTTTGTTCAGCAGCTGCTGCAAAACATGGAGGGTGGTGAGGGCAGTGATGTGCCAAGTCTCCTGCATGCAAAAAAGCTCTTGTGTTTTCACCAGGTGCTTCCAGCACCACACCTGCACATCAAGGGTGAACCAGACATCCAGGAACAAAAACAACTGTGTTTGCTTGGATGTATTGTGTTACCTTGCCATGGGTATCTGCTACCAACCAGAGCAGAAATCCTGAGTCAGACTTTGAAATACTCGTGTTGGAGTTCAGAAGCTACATAATGCTGAGCAGGTACCTGATGGTGGATAGGGGGAGGGAGGCCAAGACCAGTCTGGCCCTGTATAGAGCTCTCTGTCACTGGAGCTGTCTCTCTCCCTAAGCCCCCAACATCAGGGCAAGTGCTGTGCTCAGGTATTGCATAGTCTGTGGATGGACTAAGCAGATACATTTCATCTGCTCACACATTGCCATGGAGCTTTCTGCTGCTTATGTCCTTGGCCTGTATTGGGAGTTTGTGGTACTGTTGTTCCTTGGCAGAGCATACACTGTGCTGGAAAATGAACAGCCATTCATGAGCCATATGGGTGGCCATTCTCATAGACAGCTGTTCTAGGATAACACTGCTGGATGCTGAAATCCTCAGTAGAGGCATGTGCATGCTACAGGTACCTGTTGTCCATGGAGTAACTTGTTTTGGCTGACTACACTCGTTTGATAACCCTACCTTTAATTCTCCAAGATTACAGTCTGTCCTGCCAGACTGACATCTAAGTCCAGGGTTTCTACCTCAGTGGGATGTGATACTAATTGTGCAGCTGCTTTTCATGCCAATCTGAGCTAATGCCCCCTCAAATCCAGTGCTGACTTCAAACTGGCTTCAGGAATTCCCAGGGTTAGTCTGAGAGTTTAGAGAGCTCTCAAATGGGAGCTTTTGCCTCTCAAAAGGCCAAGACAGATTGTGGCTGTATTCCAAGCCCTGCAGTGTTGACTATATTGCATAGGGGTTTTAGTATGTAGAATTACAAAATTACAGAATGGTCTGGGTTGGAAGGGACCTAAAGCTCTTCTAGTTCCAACTCTGCCATGAGTACGGCCCCCTTCCACTAGACCAGGTTGTCCAAAGCCCCATTTAATCCGGTCCTGAACACTACTTCCAGATGTTATCTTCCAGCCCTCACAGAGGGTCAGGTGAGGTTTCTGGAGAGAGACTACTTTCAGGTTTGCTTCATAAGTAGGACTAAAAGTAAAACAAAACCCCCCAAACAGGGAAAGACAGTATAAAAAACATGCGCCAGTCTAAGGCTGCTGTGCAAAACGATGCATTTAGCACAACGTTGATACTGTGCCAGAAGCCTGGAGGGAAGGAATGAACATGTTGTTTTGCTGGAACAATGCTCAACACGCTGTATTCCCAGAGGGGCTTTTACTCCATCCTTGGCCCAGGCTCCCCTCTCTGCTGGCTTCCCGGCACGAGTCCCCGCCGCCCGGGCGGAGCGCTGCTGCCGGGCCCCGCGGCTGCCCTGCGCGCCCGCGCCTGCAGAGGGCGCCCCGGCAGCGGCGGGCGCTGGGGCGGCACGGTAACCGAGCGCTCGGGCCCGGCCCGCCAGGCTGCCCCCGGGGCTGGGAGCTGGCACCCGTCCTTCCGAACGTGCCGTCTGCTCCGCAGCTGGCCCAGAGCCGTGTTTGCTCCTTGACGGAATATCGAGGGACGCGCGGCCTCACTGCCTGCCTGCCTGATCAAACACGGGGCTCTGTCGTGACTCGGGTTTAAGGCGGCCTGGGGCTGCTGTTCCAGCTCCCCTGCGCTCCCGGTGGGGCGAGGAAGCGGTCTCGGCGTGACGGGCGGAAGGCGCCCCGGCGGCACCGCCCCGCGCGGGCATGGCGGCGGGCGCGCGGCGGCGGCAGCTCCCGGCCTGGATGGGGGCGGCGGGGCACGGGCGGGCGGCGGCGGCCCCGTCCCCCAGGGCCGGGCGGCGGCGGGCGGCGGCGGGGCACAGGTAGCGCCGCTGGGGCGGGGGAGCGGCCCGGGCGGCGGGCGGGAGGGCGAGCCCGGGGACTGCCCGCGCTGAGCGTCCCCTGTGCACTGCCCAGGCCGGCGGCGGTGTACTGCATGAACGAGGCGGAGCTGGTGGAGGTGGCCCTGGCGGTCCTGGCCGAGGTGAGCCGGCATCTCCGGGGGTGGGGACGCGGCCCTGGCCGTACCCGAGCACGGCCGGGCGGCACGGCTCCGGAGGACGGGCAGGGAGCGCTGCTGCCCGCGGCTCCCTGGCGGCCCGTCTCTGGGCGGGTCGGAGGGCACTGCCGCTTGGCTTTCCCGGCCCCTGCTCTCTGTGCCAGCGGCGCTGCTGCCTTTGCACCCTGCAGGGCGCCGTAGAGCGGGACCGCGGGCCTGGGGCCTGGCGCGGCTCACGGGCATGCTGGGCTGCCCTCCTGCTCTTTCGGGTGCTCCCGGCGTGAAGTCATGCACGGCCGGCGCTTGTTGTTTTCCCTCTGGTCAGAATCTGCAGTGCGAGGAAGGTGAAGGGAAGGCCCGGTGCAGAAGCGAAGAGGAGCAGGAGATCCCGCCAACACCAAACGAGATTCCTGGAAGCACGGCCAACACGGATGGAAGCAGTGACCACGGTCCGGCACTTCCATCCCCTCCTGATGCTGGTGCTGACGCAGAAAGGACAGGCAGGGAGAACTCTGAGGACGATGTCATGAAATACGTCAGGGAGATATTTTTCAGCTAGCATCTCTGACTTTCCTGGAGAACAGGGCACAATGGGCACGGTGTCTCCTCCCGCGGCCCTGGAAACGGTGGGAGGAGGGCCTGGAGGGGGCTGTGAATCCATCTGCTGTGTTGGTGCCCTGTGTATGCTGGTAGGATACCCAGGAAGGCCAGAGGGAGAAAGGAAGGAGGTACTCAGTTCTTCCACTCTGTGCTGGGCTCGGTGGGATTTGGCTCCAGATTAGGAGGTGTTCATTTCTGTTTCACATTTCAGAGCATGGACAGATAAAAGAGGACATTTGGGTTTCTGTGAGTATCCCTTTGCTGGGTTAGTGTTGGGCATGGAGGGGAGCAGGGAGCTGCTGACCTGGAAGACAGGCTGACCTTTGCTGGCAGAGCTACTTGGTCATGGTTCAGCCTTGGGGGCTCCCTTGTCCTTGTGGTCCCTCTGTCACAGCTGCAGTGGCGCCTGTGACAGCCTGGCAGGCTGTTCCCATTGGGCCTGGTGCTGAGTTTGCCTCTAGGCTCCAGCAGTCTTCCCAATGGTGAGGAGCATCTGCAGGAGCAGACTGGCATGGGCTGGGACTGCCCTGAGGGGCTGACCCCGTGGTAGCGTGCATGGAGGTCTAGGAAGGGATGAAGATGGCTCAGTATCCTCTTCCCAATCCAATAAAAGGACAAACAAACCACATGAGGCCAGCTGTGAGAGCATGTATTGAAATGAAGAATCGGCCAAATCAGCATCACCAGCCTCATCCCCACCAAGGCTGAAGCAAGAGAAAGCAGACCCTCATGTCCCTTAAAAGAAATTCACTCAACTGCAAAGAATATTACTGTTAAGCAAGCATTATTTATTTAAGTTCTCCCAGGCACTGGATGAATTGATGCAGCATATACTTACTAGGCTGTTACATCTTCACTACACAGAAAAATCAATAACATAAAACGCCTATTTTGAAAAATGAACCAGAGTTAACTGTTTCAGTCTTTTCTGCCATCTGGCGTCCTTTAGGGGTTATTACTACCCCCGTAGAGGTTTTGGTGGTCGTTTAATCATCATCTGCATCACTTGTCCTTTTACTGCACTTTCTTAGTTGGTGCATGCTCAGTCATCTGTGCATGTTCTGTCATCTTGTTTTCAAACTACAAAACTGCTTTCTGGTGGTACTTTTGTATTATCCTAGATGGCGTTCTTCACAGCCTTGAGGGTTGGTTGTTGACTGGCTGCTTATTTATTTTAAGTTGTATGTATCCGGTCTATTTATGAAGAAATTACCTATTTGGTTACATTTTCCTGAACATTTGCTAGTTCCTAGTTAAACATGATCTACACATCCTGTTTTTAAAATCCCTTTATCTTTGTTATATAGTAGGACAAAATGTATTGAAAGCATTTTGTTAGTTAATTACAAATTTAATCGCATACTATGAGATACTAGCAACTTTTTTCACTTAGACTAGGTATGAGCAGAGGGCTATGCCCACTGTGTGCTGGTTCTGCTACCTTCACTGCTCTTTGGGGCCAGAAGTGCTGTCACTGATGCTGTGCCCCAAACTGAAGGATGTTACACGCTATTGAACCTGGGAAGGTGCAGCCTGTACCTGGGAAGCTTGTATGCTGTGGCTTGCTGTGGCTGTTGGTGTCTGCTGCCAGCTTGACGCAGGAATGCTGCACACAGCAATGTCCCAGAGCATGGCTGGACACGAGTCTTTGGACTGGGAATCAGATTTTTGCTAGGGACTAAAGCTGTATTTGGATTACATTTTTAAACCATGTTACCAATAGCTCTTGCATCTTCTTCACTGTCAAATCTTAGTGAGCAGGGCCTCCTCAGTTAAATGGTTTTGACACATATGTGTGTGCTTGGCCCAGCTGAGGTATACAGTGGCAGTGAGAATCTGCAGGAGTAGCAGAGCCTGAGTCCCAAGCAGTGCCAGGAAGCCTCCAGTGAAATCAGAGGGATGAATCCACCGCCAGGTTTGTAAAAGAAACATACCCAGGCCTCCAGCCAGGATTATCATCTTGATGAAGAGTATGATGCGAATCATCTTCCATCCCTCTCCCCGCCCTGTGCAATTCACATTTAAAACAAAAGGGAGATGGAAGAGGACGAAGACCAGGCAGGTATACACACAAACCCTGGCTAGTCCCAGCTGTAGTAGGTTGATGCCCATTGCCTGTAGATGCTTGGTGTCCAGGCACTGCAGCTCCCCAGCTGTATCATCCCACAGGCAGAAGTTGTAAAAGCCAATGCGTTTGTCAGGGAGGTTCACCAGGTTTCCGGCTTCGTACAGCAGGGCGTAGGACATCAAGGCCAAGGTCCCAACAGTTTCCAGTAAAGTCAGCACATGCAGCAGCTTCTTGCTACACCTCTGTGGCAGCAGAGCCAGGCTGGTGCCTGCATGCTTTCTTGCTACCATGGTAAAAGCTGCTGTGGGGTTGCCTGTTGCAAAACATGAAGGGGGGACCCCTCAGTTGTTGCCTCCTATGGCACCCTTCCCAAGATGGGCTCTGAGCCTCCTGGCTGGGGACTAGGGACTCCCCTTGCAAAGAGAACAGGAGTGTCTCAGCCCTGCCTAGGACTGTGCTGCACATGTGTTACTGTGCTGAGGGAGGTGCATTTGGTGCACTTCTGGTCACAGCAAAGGTGACTTAATGGTGTCCCATGCGTGGACCAGTACTGGGAGGAGAGTATGACTCAGCTCCACACATGCCCTTTGCATCATGGTCTCACTGGCATTTGTCAGCAAACTGCAGGGATGGGAGGAGAGAAAAACTGCTGTCTGTTAAGAAGCATGATAAGAGCTGTTCTGGGATAATGCCTTTCTTTCAGTTTTTATCAGACAAGGACATCCCTTGTGATCTTTGGACTACTGAGTAAAGTGCAGACATGACAGGATCTGAACTGCAGGGCTCCCCTTGCCTCCCTGCCCTCGTCCTATAGCTCTGGAACACCCACTGCCATTGATACGGGTGTAAAATGCGTGGCCATTTCCAGCATCTAAGCTTCATATGCAGGTCCTTGCATGCCTGTAGATTTCTGAGCACAGAAGGACTGAATACCTGGAGCTCTGCTACCCACTGAGGCTGGTAGACATGGTGCTCCTCTATCTTGGTTGCCTGGGGAGCCGTGCCCTACACAGACAGGCAGATGCTGAGCTCAGAGAGGCACCCTGGATCCACCTGCAGCCACTCGCCTTCCTCTGAGGCCCAGGGACATGGGTGCTACTGGGACACACCTGTGATTGCCATCCACCTTGCTCCTCTCTCAGACTGGTTGGCAAACCCAACTCTGCTCCCCTCCCCGGAATGTGTATTGTCCTCTAGTGCCGTCCTGCAGGCTCCTGCTTCACGCTGAAAAACAGGGAAGTGGCATCAGGAAAGGCTATCACTTCCTGCAGAGCCACATGGCATTGAAGCACTGTCCACCCAGGTCTGCAGAGAGGCATAAACACAGGACTCAAGAGACCTTGGCTTCAAGCCCAGCCTTAGGCATGAGCTTTGCAATTAACTCTTTCTCCTCTGACAAGCTTCATCTGCTGAGAATCATTTACCACTTTCCTTCAAGAAGTTCACATTGGCCCTACTGTCCCCTTCCACTGCCTATGACCCACTGGTATATCATTTACTTAAGAATTGGACTCCGGGTCCAATTCTTCTGGTTCAGAATAGTCTGTGAATCTGTGATAACCTGGATGTCCTCTTAGAGCATCACCCAAAGCAGATTGTGAATTTGGTACAGCCTCTGAGTTTTTAGAGTGCCAGAAGAGACTCCACTCAATCTGTACTCAGTACCTGGTGGCAGTGCTGCTGACTAGAGGCCTTTCAGCATTCCCTTCCCACTCCTCATCTCTCCCTGGAAACTTGGAAGTGGGGCACCTCTGTTTAATGAGCACAAAGATGAAGCTTCTCAGTCCCAAACTTCTCCCAAGAGAAACACACACACACAGCACGGAAGGGGAGGTCACAGCATCAGACACCAACCTGTCCACTTCCCCTGGTCACTTTTCCTTCACTTCTTGTAGCATCGCTTGGAGGGCTTCTTCTCAAAAGACTTCTGGAGAGACTGGAAGCTCACATGGAGGACGCCCATTGTTCTGAATCTGCAACGAAGACACAAGCAGCCAGGAAAATATCTATGCTTGGGCACAGGGTGTGCTGCAAAATGACACCTCTGGTGAAATGTAATTTCACCATGGTTTCTCTTTCCCCTAGTGTTGTTGCTTGGTTTGTCTGTCTCACACATTGTCTCCTGCACCCAGGCATCGCTGCTCTTCCTCTCCCTGTTCTGCAAGGTCTTATTGTTCTTCCTGCTGTCCTGCCTTACCCTGAGAGGAAGAAGAAGCTGCGCTTGGAGGGAGCTCTTGGCTGACTGACCAGGTCCCCAGGGATTTCTACAGCCCAGCTTACTCTTGGCCCTACCCACCCATTGACCCTTGCTGTTGTATTTCTTTAGACCAGTTTCCTAAGGAAGGCGGGCTTGTAGAAATATGGCTTTTTGTTCAGTCATCTCACGCTCACTCCCTCGGCATCCATAAAATGTAAAAGCTATTAAAAATTGTCCTAGATGCACATGTTTACTAGAGAGGGGACAGAGAATTAAATTCCTCTCAGGTTTATGGTAACGTATGGCAGGGGTGGAGGACAGCCACCTCAGAGACCCTGTGCTGCTGTGTGATCTCTGCATGTATGGGGACCTGGGGAAAGCCCATGGTATCTCTGCCCTCTCCTGTGCTTTAAGGCTCACGTGTGTAAGGACATATTTTCCCGGCGATGTCTCTCTCTTCATGGTTAAATTGCTGGAATCTTTGCCTCCTGCTGCCTCCCCTGCCCAGCCCAACCCAGTAGGTAAATCCCTGTCCCTATGTGTGACTGATAGGACCAGAAACATGCCTGGGATGGCCCTGTGCCAGCTGGATAGAGAACTGGCCTGGAGCCAGTGAAGGCTGAGACCTGGCACCCTGCCACAGTGCAGCCACACACATAGGACATTTGTGAGCTCTGCAGCTCATCACTGAGGCAGGTTTAGCAGCAGCCTGGCTGAGAAGCAAGAGACAAACACGAAGGAGCTCTCACCCAGTGTACAGCTTGGGTTTTTCCCAGACAGAGGCAGTCTCACTGCCTCTAGGAGATGTCTATGCCTTTGCATGGGAGACTCTGTAGTCTTCCTCAAAGGTGCAAGAAGGGGAACCTGAACATGGCAGAGCGAGCCCCAGCCTGGAGTCAGCCACCTTATTCCTGGACTGGCGTTGATGGAAACACTGGGTTTCACCATAGGAGAGCTGTGTCTCAGTCTCCCTGGCAGAGAGAGGCCCCATGTGAATGGCTCGGGAGCTCCCTGAGGTCTTTGTGTGGGAGATAAGGCTCCTAGGCACCCTCTGTGCTTTTGGGACTGCACAGCTCTTTCCTCTGCTGCTCACAGGCAGGTGGGCAACCTTGCCAGGCTGGGGCTGTGCCTTCCTCCAGCAAGCGGCTGGCAGAACGCCTGGACAAGGGGACAGGACGGCACGCAGCTCTAGCACAGGGTCTGTGCAGGGACGCAAGCCACTGGATGCCTCTGCTGTGGGGCTGAGTGCAGGGAGGCGAGGGAATGGGCATTTCCTTTTGCACTGAAGAGCCCCCCAGACAGTTTGACTTTCCTGTTTCCCCTCTCGCTGGCTGCTGAGGGGAGAAATGCTGTACAAGAGTAACGGGAAAGCGTCAAGCTTTGGACATGACACTTTTCCTTCAAGACGTCTGTCCTGTCCCTTCACCACCTCCCCACCCCAGCTATTCGGATCATCGTTCCCCCTCAAGCAGGATTAGCTGCAGAGAAATCAGGGGTGAAGAAAGGCCACTGACAAGGATTGCTGGTAAACAGAAACCAACTGGCAGCGAACGGAACAGACTGTGGGGGAACTGCCCTTAAAGCGTCTTAAAGCAGGGAAAGGAACCCTTCAAGATATCTGCACCCTGCAAAACCACTTCTCCTGGAAGTTCTCCCTAGTGCCAGTGACATTAAAAAAGCGGGGGTCTCCTGGAGGATACTTACGGGCTGCCCATTTGGGTGGGTGCGGAGCTGAAACACGCTGGAGAGGGCTGTGGTGCCGTTCTAGGAGCCAAGTGGTTCTGTGGCTGCTGCCGGTGCTGTGCTGGCTGGTGCCTGTCCCCACAGGCTGTTTTTGTCACGTGAAGATAGTTATCTGCTTTCTCTTTCGGTTCTGAGGGCAGTGCTTTTTCCCGATACCGAGTCAGCTGCATGTGACCAAGGAAACAAGCCAAGCCCAGCTCCACAACCCGAGCCAGGGTCAGGCTTGCGCTTCCTGTCCTTCTCCTGCTGCGCTAACCAGCACGAAAAGCCGACCGGGCTAAGCTCACCCAGATTGTCCTGTTAGAGTAGCTTGGGGGTCCATGAGGGCTCAGATTAATTTGTTTAGTTTTGTTTGGACGCTTCTTTAGAGAAGACCGTCCCAGCACGGATGTCAGTACCTCAGCACTGCCGGAGTTCGCTGCCAACATGGCCCTTCTTGCACTTTGATCCCTCCCTCCCTCTTGCTTCCCAGACACGGCGTCGCAAGTTCCCTCGCCTGCCGCCGCCGTGCTTACGCAGGCACAGTGCAAGGTGCCGAGGGGCCTGCTGCTGCACGGAACCACTGAAACCTCGAGTTACGTAAGGGGCAAAACTCTCCCAGGAGCCTTTGGTGCTCCTGGGCTCATCTGGAACTGTTTGTCCTTCTAGCAGTCTTTGTGGTGGGGTTAGCCCTCCTCTGTTAGGAGGGCTGCGTGCTGGGGGTTGACACACGCGGGACACCTAGCCATGAAGCTGTTCACATGTGGGAATCCAGGACATCCCTCTGGGTGCCCTGGATGGCCAGAGCCGCTGGCAGGGGGCTCTGAGACCCTGGCATGCAGCCAAAGACACATGTGGGGTTTTGATCTTAGCCCGTGGAGCAAGTTACCAACTCTGTATGAAGAATTACAAGCCACACACACAAGTTTAGGTATTGTAGTAGAAGTAGTTTCGAAGTGAAAGGAAGGATTTTTGAGTGCTGTACAGGGGGGTTTTAAGCCTTGTACGCAGGGGTCCAAGTTTTGTACATGGGGGTAAGGAGATCTAAGATGGAGGGATTTGGGTGTGCCCTGTCCTCTTTCTTTCTCCTTCCTAGCCTCCATGTCTTTGGTGATGTTGGCACTCACAGATTGGTCTAGAGTAGAAAGTCACCATTCAATATAGATAGTAGGCATTGGGGAAAAGGTATAAACATGTAGTACGTAATATATGATATAAAAGATGGCACCAGCCCTCTGGGAGGGCAGTGTGCCTTTGTCTGAGCTGCTGAACGGGCCACAGCAGTTCAGGGAGAAGAATCTTTTAGATAAACAACAATAAACAACCTTGAGACCGGACATCAGAAGACTACTGAGTCCTTCTTTAAAGGCACAGGTTGGAGCAGAGACTTTTCCATCTTTCGGGGTCACCCCAATCCGGGACACGAAACCCCACATTCACAGATTTTCACTCAGTAATTCCATGCTTAGGCATGGTTTAGAAATGTCCATGTGGTACACATGTTGTGAGCCTGTAATACTGGCGCTCACATCCAAGAGCACAAAGTAAGTGGAAAGAAATATGGGAGGAAGTTGTAAGAGAAGCTCAGGGGACGGAGACATGCAAGTGGCGGTGGGGGGATGCCTTCCTCTGTGCCTCTGTGTGTGGAATAACTTCAGCATGGAGAGGGACAAGGGTCTGGATCAAGGGAGTTCAGACGATGGGTGGCTTAGGCAGGGGTTCTCGTGGGTGAGGACAGAAATTTTGCAGCAAATGAAGTCCAGCAGTCAGAGCTGCTGAGCTGAAAGGGGAGAAGGAAGCCTTGGGGCTGAACATGGCCATCTTCTAGCACTGGGGCTGATGGCTGGGAAACTGAGGAATAAGAGACTTCTGAGGCAAGACCTCTGTTCCAGTGAAGTAACATGCTTTGGCAGGGGCATCTTTGTGCTCCCAAGATGGGGGGGATCTTGCAGTTTGGGAACGTGATGTTTATTTTTCTGTCATTCAGGGAGAAAAAGGGTATATAATTTTGATCTGATGATCAACCAGCTCCTTAGCTGATCTCGGCACCACAAGTAAAGCTGCTGTTTCGCTGCCATGGGCAGAAGGCACAAGCAGCTCCTTCAAAAATATCCTTGCTTTCACACTGGAGTTCTGTTTGCTGGGGTAATCAGGATGACTGCCGCACTGGGTCTGCTCTGCCATGCCAGAGCATTTCTCCCTGGAGCCACTGTCCCCCTAGAGGGGTGGCTGTTCAAACACCAGCGCACCATGTAACCTGACATTGCTTCCGCTGGGCACAGATCTTAATTCTTTGGCCTTTTCGCCCCAGAGAAGATCCCTGTTCAGCCAAGTTGGTCTGCTGCCTCATCTGCTTGACTTCCAACATTTTGGAATCGCTGGCTACTGTTCCCTTAGGAGGTGATGTTTAAAAAGTTTAAATATTTAAATTACACCATTTGGGAATGTTACTCTTGGAGTGTGGCATCTCACTGGCCAGAGCAGTGTTTCCTGAGGAGCCCCATGTCTCCTCCCCGACAGGGTCTCAGTCTCTGCTGCTTTTAATGCCTCTTGGGAGGCCATAGATGCCAAAAGGGAGAAGTCCAGTCAAAATTTGCCTAAAGACTTGCCCTTGGTCCCAGCTGACCTTCTGACTCTGGAGGCTTCCTTCCACACCTTTGGCTGTCTTTCTAGGAGGTAGTTCCCCTGCCTTCTTCTTCCAGGTATTTGGGCAGAGAAGATTGTGCCTGAAAGCTGGCCAGGATGCAGTGCGCCTTTCCATTCCCCTTCCTGGGGACATTTTCCAGGTATGCTCTGACTGCCTCTTGGGTTTCCAATGCCAGAGACTGATGATGGAGTGGTTGGGGAGGATGAGTCTGATGGGGATGAGGTGAGCAGGAGAATGATTATCAACATGTCTCATGGAGAAAGAATGGGAAGGGGGAGGAGAAAGAGAGCAGGGCTTCTACGTGTGTGTGCCTGGAGGCAGGAGAGACAGGATGGAGTGTTTGGGCTGCTGGGTCCTGTTTTCTGTGGGTGGGAAAGGAGTGCATGTTCCAGGAGCCAGCTTCTACTAAATTACTGTGTGACCATTGCTTCATGGAATTGTTTCTTGAAATGGACATAAGTTTTGCATGCATTAAGAAGGTTTATGTGGTTTTAAAAGGGAATTAACTGCTATGCAGTTCTTGATTCCTCATTGTGCAGTTAAAGCAAACACTCAGCAGTTTAGTAATATTAAGGAAAGCATGAGATGAACTGGGACTTGGCAAAATTTTTTGCTGATTTTACCCTCCTGTTTTAAAAGTAAACTACTACACCTTATCCCACATATGATTCTGTGGGATAATATTCCAGTCTGGCTAGAAAACACAGAAACAAAATATTAAGAGCTGGGATATTTATTTATTTATATATTTGTTAGACTTCTGTGGTTGTGATATTTTATGAAAATCCCTTTGCTAGGATTTTCTTCTGAGAAGCTGAGAAGGCCTCAGCTTCAAGTGTAAACAATTTGTTATCTGCTACTGTGGAATGCAGCAGGTGCTTCCTCGATTGGTCAATGTGGGATGTTTCTACTTAGTGGCCAATCGAGAAAGCAGCAGCTCTCAGACTCTCTAGGAGTCACAGGACTTTGTTATTAATTCCATTCTATTCCTATCTCACCTTCTGATTATTTTCTCTCTATTCTTTTTAGAATACTTATAGTGTGGTCTTTTTTAATGTAATATGTATCTTAATATAATAAACCAGCCTTCTGAAATGGAGTCAAGATCTCTCCTTCCCTTCACCAAGTCCAGACTGCCCAGAAGACCCACGGTAATAGACTTCCTCTAAGCAATGCCCATTTGGGGAAAGCCTAGAAGAATATGATCTGTTACATTTCTCCCCTTGGTTACGGTATGCAATATCTAGGAGTGAAATCTGCAGCTGGGGGAGGAAGTGCCAAGCCTGCAAAAACATTTAAAGAGCCATTCTTTGTTAATCTCCTCTTTGGCAGGCAAGCTCTTACTGATCATAACACTGCAATATACTCAACTGTACCGTACTTAAACTGTACTTGAACTCTACTTACCTGGACTGCCTGTCCCGAAGAAGACAATTACAGCTGTAATGGTCTGTGCCCAAACTCAGAGGCTGGGAGAAGGGGACTCCCTTTTAACTGCTTCTCTCCCTGCACCCTGGGGGTGGCTGATAGGTCTTTTTTCTCAAGAGCTGGCTCTCCAGCGCCTTGGCTGCTGTGACAGGCACAGCCCCAGCACTGATGGCAGGTGAGGGCCACTGTCCTCAAGTGCCCGAATCAGTGCTGCAGGCCAGGCCCCTGTGCTCTCTCTCTCAGCATGACCTGACCCAGCAGATGTGTCTCACAGCTGGACATGGGCCAGGTTAGCTGCAGCTGGCTCTAGTGCTGCACTGCAAGCACCTGGGTGAGGTCCATGATCAACAGGTGAGAAGAACCAGGTCTGACAGTGCACAGGGTGGTGTGTCCCTTGAGAAACAAAGAATATTTACAACATTTAAAAAAACCTTTTATTCTAAGCAAAGAGGTGCCTTTACAGGTGATATTGAATTTAATTAATAATATTTAGCCCAATGAGCACATTATTACAAATGCATGTACCTTACTGCCAATAGGAGAAAACATTTTCAACCTCTCTGGAATATGCCTTGGGTTTATTTTTTCTCCAGTGAGATTGTTGTCAATCAGTTGTCACATAGTGTAGTAATGTGATGTAGACAGTTTAAATTACAGAAAAACGAGCTCTTCCAAATGCTGAGATTGAAGGAAATCCAGCCAAAGAATTCCATACTTCTCTTTGTGGAACATACTCTTTACTGAGGTTTGAGGTTATAGAAAAAATTGGCTTATTGGTATTTAAAGAATTAAACAAACTTGTAATGTTTACTTTTTTTCACTGGCTTAGGTACCTGAAATATCTTAGGTTCAGGATCAGTGCCTTGAGTCTGTGAAACAGAGTAGTGCCTTGAGTTTCTGAAAAAAGAATAGAAACAGGAATGAATTATTATGACTAACAAGTTCCATAAGACTGGTTGACAAAAAGGTATTATCTACCAGTCAGCCACTTTAGGGGCTGTTCAGGGAGTGTACACCAGGCTGGGACAGGGAAATCTTGGTAAAAGTTCAATAACTAATGGGAAAACAGTTATCATGTAAAGGCTGGTATTTCTCTTTTGATGACAAAGTTGTTTGTGTAAAGTTACAGTGATTAAATTAAATTTTCATATATCTGTCTCTGGTCAGAAAAAAACCCAAACAGCCACAGCATGTTCCTTCTGGGATGAAAAATACGGATATTTTTGCTTTTATGACTTCTGTCCTTAGCCATGCTGTGAAAATGTTCTCCTGATATTTTAGGGTGGTTTTTTTATGGTCTCTTGGTAGCCATTTTGATTTGTAAGGGAATATTACAGTTACAAATTAAAAAAGCCCCAACAAACCAAACCAACAATTGCAAATAAACATGATTATCACAATGCCAGAAGGAGTACATGTAAGAAAGCTGCTCAAGGTTGAATTGAATCCCTTATGCTGTTCTTTTCAGGAAGCATTTATGAACCTGGATACAAACATATCCTATTGACAAGGGAGCTCACTTCCTACTCAATATGGCTTGGTTATTTTTAGCCTGGGAAAGGGACAGCTATGCTTTCTCAGCAGTATTAATTGCCACTGCTCTGTTTTTCATATGCTTGGGCTTCTGAAAAGAAGAATTGGCATAAAATGCAAAAAGTCAAGCAATACTTGTCTACCTCTTGAAGCAATGAAAGCATTAACAAAGCAGTAAGCATTATAAAGTGTATGCACATAAAAAGAATATCACCCATTGAAATACCAATGTGACTTCTTTCCAAATAACAGTTTACTTTCTCTAGGCAACAATAACAGGGCTCCTATTTTACATCTTGAGGCCATACAGTTTTCTAGGCGGAACATCAGCAAAGTGTCATTGAGGGCTACATACAGCTCCAGCATGAATTTCTGTCAAAAATTCTACTCCAGCTGTGATATTCCTTGCTATTCACCTTTTTTTTTTTCAAAAGCCTTTAACAACTTTCATCAAGATCAACAACAGAAATTTTGTTAAGTCTTTTGATCTAATAAAATTATTTAGTTAGTGAAGTAGATCCCCATGGGGAAATGCACATACCTAATCATGAGGAGAAGAAAAGAAGTTTCTTGAAGGGATCATGATCAATTTGATAAACTGTTGTTACTTGCTTTATAGCAAGTAACAGTAACAGCATCACCCTGACATGTTTTGTTTCTGGTACACATCCAGCAAAAGAACATGAAAGATGTATGACTGCAATCCATACTATTTCATTGCTTGAAATGTCTTCGCTTTTATTTTAGCACCAAAATTACAGAACAGGACCTAGTGAAGCTCGACCTGACAAATAGTTTTCCAATGTATACTGGTGTTTATAGGTCTTGGCAAACATAGCCTTACAGGGTCAGGCTCTTAGGTGGCCAAAGTGGTGTTCAGTCCTGAACATCTCCTCCTCTGCTAAGTTTTCCCTTTTTCTGTTGTTTATTTACAGTATTTATGTCACAAACAGGAAGCAACAATTTGCAGGAACTATTATTTTTGGCTAAATTTCATCCCAAGCTTTCTAAAAGTCATTTACTCACAGGAGTTTGCTTTGCATATCTGTGGGAAATCTCTTGAGTAATAGTATGTCAGTCACAAGCACAAAATAAACAAACACCATGTAAACAAGGACAAAAACATGCTTCAACCCTTTTTATCTCAGCAAAACAAGTAAATATAGGTTACAGAAAAATAAAATGTCTCTTTGTCCTCCTGTGAAATCACTCTTTTAAATCTGAGGCTATTTGTCTATGAGCTGAGATGTAGGCAATGGGCCCTTATGACTGTGATGGCTCTTCTGCATGTGTGAGAGGAGGACACAGCTCCTGAGCACTCTGAACCGGGTGTTGCAAAGTACAGCTGACACCAAAGCACAGAGCATGATACTTCTTGTGCTTAATGCCAGTGCCCTCCCCATCCTGACCCTGTGACTGCTTGCTCAGCTCTACTGCAGAAGCTGACAGGTGAAAGCCACCTTCCTTGGAACAAAAACTGCCTTCCCAATGATCAGGGTTAAGCTACAGGGAAAATGAATACTTCTGGCCTGCACTGCTCATCTGACCTAGTTCTCTGATGATGCATCAAGATCACAGAACCATCACAGAATCACGGAGTGGTCTGGGCTGGAAGAGACCTTAAAGATCACAAAGTTCCACCTCCCCTGCCATGGGCAGGGATACCTTCCACTAGACCAAGTTGCTCCAAGACCCATCCAACCTACCTTGAACACTTCCAGGGATAAAGCATCAACAGCTTCTCTGGCCAACCCGTTCTGGTGAGTCTTCACCTTCGTAGTGAAGAATTTTTTCCTAATATTTAATCTAAATTTATGCATGTGCCTTTTTATTTCTTTGCATTTCAGCACCAGTTGTGTAGCTCAGATCTTGATTTCTATACTATGGACATCTGAGATTTGATGATATAGATCCAATCTATTAATGTTTCCCCAAAAGAGAACCATACAAAGGTTTCATTCCCTAATAAATGACCATGTTAGGGCCACAGCTCTTCATAGCACACAATGCTTACCTCTCTAAAATCACCTGCACGTCTGATTTCCCAGTCACTGACAGTCTACACAGCAGGAGCTGGTTGTGTTTAATGGGTGTATCATTTGGTCAGCATACAGATCCTTGCTCTGCTGTCAGGTACCCTGAACTTAACCACTTTGGCTAAAAGCAATCAGAATAGTATCTTCCATGGTTAATGAAATAAGGTTTACACAAAACCAAATAATACACCTTTCATTGTGCCTAGATTGATCTACAAAATGTAAGGCTGCAGAAAAAACAGCATGTTGATTTGAGTGATGTGATAGACCAAGCTCTGTATCACCACAGTTTTTTTCCCCTCAGAAAGGCCACCTGGCACAGATACAGTGCTTCACTTCTTCCAGTGAACTGCCTGTTAGGGTTTGACTGTAAGGTTTGTGTGCAGTCTTTTAAAAAGTGTTAAATTCAATAGTGTGACTCTTGAAAGTCTACTTTAGTAACAATTCTAACATTTACTCTGGCATTCTTTATGAGATACTGAGAAGATATAATGAATGGTGGCACATCTGAATAGTTCTAAGTTACCTGGATTCAGTAAATTCCAGTAAATTCCAGTTTACACATCAAAATTCAGGACCTTGGAATTTACCCTTGCTTGATGTTTCACTGCCTTCTCATGTTCCTTCAGGCATAGATAATAGTAAGAAATACCACAAATTTAGTTTATTGCTTAGAGAAAGCCATGATCAAATTTATTATAGCTATAAACCTACAGACTATTATGTTTTTCACAGCTGGACTAATGAGGCAGGAGAAAATGCCTAGGGGAAACTTCCTTTACCTGCTTGTTATTTATATAGTGGACCCAGAATACATTGTGGAAATACTGTCCTTTGGACTCCAAGTCTTTCATATGGAAAGGGGCGTTTTCTCTGCAGCCTGAAGCAACCGTCTCCTGTAAGTTAGGGATCTACAGGCCAAAATATTCATTTGAAAGAACACAAACATTATTTAAAACAGGCTGTAACAAGGTGAAAAACATTAAACGTACTAATTCTGACGCTGGCTTTCTGCACAAGAGTCTTTTTTGTGTTAATTTGTTATAGAAGTTAAACTGGAGAGATTTAGTTTACTGGTTTAGGGTTTAGTTTAATACCAGGTTTCATTTTATATCTATCAATGTCTTTGTGAGTGGAAGTCTGCACAAGAAATCAAAGCCATTTGTAGCAAAACATACAGCAATGTTTTGTTGGCAATCTTTGCTATCAAAAGGACATCTGGGATCCATTCTGAGCCTAACTTCATTCTCAAAAGCGGTTGTATGCCAGAAAAGAAGAAAATGAAAGAAATAAGGAATTGGATAAGTAAATTTTTGCAGAGGACGTGGGGAAAAATGCACTGAAAATGTCTTGAAGAACAAGACATTGTTCTTTTCTACTCTTTTATTCTGAAGATATTACCAGAAAAGAGAAAATATATTAAAAGAAAATCTGCACAATACTGAATCAAAAATAACCCCTTCTGAAAAGAAACTTAACCTAAAAAAAGCAGTCACAAAGATTTGGGTGCACTGCAAAGATGTAAACAATACCAAAACAATAAGGGACATAGGGACATCAAACTAACAAAGATATAGTGGAAAGGAAATCAGGGTATTCTAAAGGAAAAGAAAATGAGATTGCATTTTGACCATGCTTTAGTTATATGAGATGGAAGGGGAGCATTTCTTCACAATAGAGTTGTATTTGAAGTACAGCTCCTGGCCTGTTAAAATGCAGAGGTGATTTCCCACAATCAAACCACCTGGATTAAATATAGGTACTGCTTTCAAGACAAAATTGTCCCACAGGAGTTGAGCTTTACTTGAGTCACCAAGAATGAAATCCATAAAGCCCTTTGTTATCCAGGAATTCTTAGTTTCTCCTGGATGCACCCTCACTGTCGGAATTGCAGCCTTCTGCTCAGTGCCCTTGCCACTTTTGGAGGGGGTAGTGGTGGTGATAGTTAAAACATACGCTGTGTTTCACAGTGAGTGGCATAAGATGTGAATCTTGAAGAATTTAGGCACCACTGGGCCTTCAGAGATGGCCACCAGGTACTCCTGCAGGCTGTTGGAGATGTAAGGATAGTAGTGGGCAAAGGAGCAGGAGTCTTGGTCAGGGAACTGGAACTTCCAAGTGAGTGAGAATTAATAATGTCTAATGTTTGTCTTGCCCACACTGTTTTTGCAATACTGATTTACTTCCAGTCCTTTACCAGCCATTTCTTGTGCTGTTCCTTAGTGCTGCTTTCTGAGTACAGCAGTGGCCACAAGCCATATTTGTACAGGCTGTTTACTGACTAAAGTTGTCGGCAGTGAAGCACTAAAGCATCCCTGCCTGCACATTGCTTGCTTGGAAGTAATACCACTGTGTGTGTGTGTGCTTGTGTGGAGGTTGGTGTGGGGTCAGCCAGTACTCAAACACAGAATTTGTAGGCAGAGGGCAGACAAACAGTGTGAAGCTGGTTAGCACTGTAGCATGAGGTAGTGTCAAACAATGTGCAAGGCCATGAAGAAGCACCCTGCAGTGAAGCAGGTGCTAATCTTATTCACAGTGTTACAAATCAAAGTCTAAGCAACTGCTGGGAGAAGATGCCTAATCTCACCAAGCATGGCAGTAATGCAATTGGTGTCTTGATTAGAGCTCTTAGCAATAAGTGGAGCTTCTTAAAACATTCTCCACACTGTGCTTTAAAAGGAGGTGCTTTAGAAATGTGTTGAGTTTGTGTGTATGACTATCACCCAGAGAACACATTCAGTGCCAAGCAAGCTCCCATATTCTACTGCAGCTTGATGCTTGCTATCCCAGGAATTACTAACTGCTTGTAACTGCCTCCATGTCATTCCTCAGGAGCAGGAGGGACAACTGGCCACACTTAAAGGCAGCAGTTTTCTTCTCCTTGGTTGGAAAGTTTCATTAATGAAGGCTGAGAATCACAATACCACAACACCCACTTTGCTGGAGAGCTGTACAGGCAGAAATGAGATTCACTTCCAGTTGCTTGTCCACAAATTCAAGTCAGTAATAAAATCATGGAAAGTTGCATTTTTAAAGAACAGCAACTAAAAGACTGTAAGAGAAATCCCTGTCCTTGTTTGCAAAAAGGCAGGGAGGTGAGATTCAGAGTGTTCCTCCCCGTCTTATCCCTTGCCCTAAATTAGCATGTCCAGTTGCAAAGGACAGAGGTTCCTTCCTACACAGCAGTTACCAGTTCTCCTGGGCACCAAGCGTAGCAACCTACTCATGACAGGTACTGCACATGCCCATACTGCAGAAGCAGCTAATTTCCAAATGAACTAATCTCAAAGAGTACCAGTGCTTTTCTGTGTGTGACATGCCTTTACTAACTCTATTTGCCTCAAGAAAGGTACCAAATCCCTTTCAGTTTTGTGCTTCTGAAAATTTTGTGGCCACAACTAGTTATACTAGGATTGCAAACCTATTATAATACTTTCTTATCCATGTAAAAGTATCCCAGGACCAAAATCAACGACTGCCAGAAGTTCCAAGTTCATCCAAGGCAACGGGATCAACTTAACAAACACAGGAAAGAATAAATAAATCTGATACTCAACCAGTGACAGTGGAATAAGGCAACTAACTCCCTTAAACTCTGTCCAATGAATCCTTGCCAGACAGAGAAGCCTGTATTCAAGAACTGATCCAATCTGACCAGGTTTTGTTTATAAATTTTGGCAAAAACAAAGTATTCTTCCAACGCAGACTTCAGTGTTGATGTTGCAGTTACACAGATCTCATATTTTTCACTTTCTCTTTTGGCTCTTATCTTTCTTTGCTCATATTTTCTCAACAAACTCATTTTAAGCTGGTTCATATTGTTTTTCACTGAGGACAATGGCTTGAGCTGAGGTGGACTTCTGGGATAAGTAACAGGACAAGCAGAACTTAAAGAAGATGAGGCAGACGTGTAACTGTGACTAGTTTCCTTCCCTATCTATAGGAAAATAATTTCTTCCCAAGTGCTTTAAAATTACATGGAAAATCACATTGATTCATCAGATTTTGAATTATAATTGTAAAGGAGATCAAAGCAAGTGCTTCATCTGCCTACATCTGACAGCAAGGTTTCTTCGGCTGTTCACATCTTCTCCTAGGTAAATCACTTCTAGATAAAACCTCATTTGTCAGGAGTTTGGTATGGCAGCATTGTGTCCAAACCTGTTGTAGTGTACAGTGATTCAGGGGTGGTGAGTATCCACTCTGAAAAATGTAGCAGAACAGGGCCATAGATGTCTCAATACCATCTCTATGCATTTCCAAAATTTTTATTATTTCTGAATTGCAATTTGTTGTATATATAAAGCACACAAACTGCCTTAGTTTTCCCTATCTCAAAATAGGCTTGCACTAGGACTTCTGTATAGACTGCAAAAAATCAGCTATTAGCTGACATTCACATTGAACCCTGTAACCCTGAAATACAGTCCTGATATTGCTAATAACTGGCATGAGATTTGTACTGAATCTGTAAGACCTCAGGACTAAAGTCTGAACTTTATCTGCCAGCAGCTTTGTTTCACTTAATTTAGCTGTGATAGCAGTTTTTCTACTTGACGTGTATGGCTAATTTGTTTTATTTTGTTTGCCTTTGTGTAGTGCAAACATACGTTTATAGAGACAGCAGTAACAAGGAGGAGTTCTGTGTAGAAATGCAGGCCTGCATCTGGACAAACTGCATTTTAGGGGTAACAAAGAAACATCTGAACTCAGCGGGGGTTACTTGCTTGCCAGCAAGGAATTCTTCAAAGTTGGGAAAAGCCACTTGAATGAAAACATGGTAGGCAGAGAAAAGGCTTTGAAAAAAAATCTGTTAATTGGATGGTTGGGGCTGCTGGTACTGTGCACTGACTGTGCACTGCTTGGAGTTAATTACTTGTCATAGGATCATAGATATGAAAGGATCCCTTTTCAAAGCATTCCTTATCCTTCCTACTGTCTCCTTATATCAGGCCAAAAGACAGAAGTTTGGTTTCATGTGACTTTGTATTTGCTTTGGGTCTGAGTCAGATACCAGCACCAGTAATGCTAATTTTTTACTAGAAAAAAATTCTCATTGCTTTAGGTCTGGTTTCTAGATTTAATTCTCTTTGCAACAGACAAAACCCCATAATAAACAAAAGATTTTCATCTGAATGATCTTGAATGGTTGAATGGTTTCAAGTGTAGATGACATTATATATGAGAAGTAAAGGAATTAAACACAAAACTGATGAACCCATTTTTAACCTGTAGTGGATACCTAACTCTAAGGCAGACCTGGCTCATAAACTGGTGGTTAAGGGTGAGCTGCAAGGTGAGACTGAGATAAATACTCACCTAGGTCAAGAACCATTAAGTATGAGTAGATCAATTTCCAATTTTGTTTAGAGCTTCACAGTAATGTGATCAATAATATATTTTCCCTTTCCTTATCTACCACCTTGAGGTTTTACAAGGAAAATTCAGGGGTGTAATTGAAAGAGTCTTAATATGTAAGAACAGTGCTATCTTCTGTCACAAATTAGCTGGAGGGGGGTCTTCATCCTAAACCAAATAAATTTAAATACTAAAATAAAATTGGGAGTCCATAGCAGGCTTGATTTTGTTTATTTCCAGAGAAGAGCTGCCTCTTTTGGTTTGTTTTATGGCTTGCAGAAGAATTAGACCTAGTGTCTGTAATCTGTGCACTGCACCATTGCCCCATGCCTGGATTGTACTCCTGCCCCTGTGTAACTGAGACAGGGTGCTTCTCAGCTGTCTGAGGAGGCCTGAGCAGCAAAGTCTGCTGGGTTATACATGACGAAAGCCCAACAGAAAGGTCAATTTGCCCAGGAATTCAGGGATAGCTGTGGTGTTGGAGGTCACAGCCATGTAAGCAAACTGGCTGGACTCCTCCAGCTTCCTCTGTTGTCCATGAAGGTATGCACTCATGAGGAACAACTCAGAGCACTGAATTTGGGATCTGCTTGGGTTTGCTCTATGGAAGACCTGCTTTTCCTCCACTGGTTATAGAGGCACCAATGGTGAGTTCTTTGGCTGACACAGGAGTCCACGTTGGTTGTGTCTGAATATACATCCCCAGGATTTCTCTGAATTGCAAGTCACAAAGGGGATACGTGGCCCCAGAAGGGGCTGTGGGTGATGTGTTCATTACTGAGCAGAAGAGGGAGAATTCAAAACTTTTTCTTAAAGTGCTCAACACGTTACTGTGTGTTCTTGATCATGGAAACCTATGAGCTCCATAAACAGTCTCTAGCGCTAAACACTCATGGGAGTTTTGCTGTTTGCTGTCACAAGACAAATGCCACGACTTCTGTATCAGGAGCTATATTTGTTATGGGTGTATCAGTTTGTACATGACACAGGGACTTACCAGTGGTTCTTCACACACCTAGGAAAGTTTCCTCCTCCCTGTCATAGTCACACCCCCACGTGTGGTTATACAACCCCCTCTAGAGTCAGACTCTGCACCTTCAGCGCTGGAAAGCAATGGATGAGTTTCTCTCTGCAGGGAAAATGGTCCTGAGAGGCAAGCAGGTGTGATTTCCAGAATTGCTTTTTTCTTTTCCCAAAATGCCAGTTGAATGATCAGATTTACTTCCCTTGTATAAACAATAATTTTTGTAGTCTAATCACAAACCAAATAAACTCAGTCATATGCTCTTATTTCAATTATCCAATTTAATTTCTATCATCATGATACTAAAAAAAAACATTATCTCAATCAGAAACATGTGTAAGGTGCAGTGTTTTGCTAAGAGTCTGTCCTTTGTTTAGAGAGGTGAGCAGGAGAGGCAGAGAGGGCAGGGGTAGGAGGCAGGAGTGACTGCCCAGAGTTTGGAGTGGAAGAACTGCCAGTGAAAACTAAGTCATAAATCTGTCTTGTCCACTGGGCAGCATTATCCCTTACATGAGCTCTAAAGTGTGCTGCTAACAGGGGGAACTTCACAGCCTAAACTTTAGTCTGGGATCCCCAGGAAATCTGGGTACCTCTGGTGAGAATTTTTGTATTCTTTCTTGGGGAAAAAAATGTTTGTGTTGGTAGCAGCTTGATTTAAAATGTTTTCTTGAAGCTTTATATTGCAAGCTGGTTTTCTCTCTAAGTCTTAATTTGTTTCTGATTGAATCAAGGATGACAGGAATTCAGGATGAGTGCACTAAAGCTTTGCTTGATATTGAAGAAATTGTTCTTCAAAAATTATTAAAATTTTAAAGGATCTGTGTTATATTTCCTTAAAAGAATTTTGTTTACTTTTGCAAAATGAAGTGATAGGTGCTATTTTCAGATTCCTGTGTAAACTTTATGAAAAATGTTTTGGACACATTTTTCTTTAATCTTATTCTTTCTACACTGTCACAGAACATCTAAAGTGCTTTGGATTTGCTACTTCTTTCCCAAAGGATCGTTTATTTCTAGTGGAACAGCTAAGAGGACAGGGGAAAACAATAGGGGCTTTTAAAGAGGTCGGGTGCTGTTGCCAACAGAGAGAACAAGAATGGCCACGAGATGGTAGCAGTCTGTCAGAAAGGCCAGGAGATGGCTCTCAGCTTCTCTTCTTGATCCAGGGAGGCAAATGCACCCTGAGAGCCTTGTACCTTACAGTGGAACATTGGCAATGTACAAGCAGAGCTATTTTAGAGCTATATTTTTGAATTATTTCGCTCTGAGGTGATCTCGTGTGAGGTAAAGCAATGAAGAGTAGCCCCACAGGCTGGTGTGCCATGGCTCAAGCAAGGATGCCAAGTGCAAATCTATTTTAAAACTGCCAGTCTAAGCTGACATCTGGGATTTTGTCCTGCTGTGAGGCCTTGGCTGGCTCGTTCAGTCCTCCTTTCTGGGCTGTCCTCCTGGCATCCAGGATGGCACAGCCCCAGGCTGTACAGTGTTGGCCTGCCACACACCCCTTCTGCCCCCTCGGATCCATTCAGAGGAGCACAAGGGGTTAACTTCATACTGCCCGGCCTTGCGAGAGGTCAGGTGTCATCCACTCTCCCCTGGCTGACATAAACTTCATGTCAACAGAAAAAGACAGTGAAAACTCCATCATGTGCCCTGTCTGGTTTGACAGAAATGCAGCCATATGCCCACATGTGATCAAGATTAAACTTGTTCTGCAGAGTGATCTGGCAGTGCAAACCCCTATTAATGTGCACTAACACACAGTTTTAGGGGGGAAAAAAGAGAAAGTTTTTATTTCTGCTGCTTCTGCTGTAAGATAAAAGAGAAAGGGGAGCCTCTAACAGACTGCTGGGGCAGAGAACTGCAGGGGTCATTTTGGTCTGGGTTGCAATTACCAAAAAAGATACAGGAGATTTTTCTGTAAACCACTTCACTGTGAATTCTGGCAGAATTTCATCCTTTTTTGATGCACAGAATTTATGGGAAGCTGCGTGAAGGCAAGCAACACTTATCTATCTTGTTGTACAGCATGCTTGAGTGAGGTTATTGTGTGTCAGCAGGACTTAATATAAAGGCAACATTCAACTTACAACATTACAAAGTTAATTTGAAGACCAGCCCTACTCTTCTTGTTGCATTTCTATGTACTAATGCTGGTTGTGCTGCACATAGCAGCAGTTTCATTTAGGCATGGTGCTCAGATGTGAATGCTCAAACACCTTCCAGCATGCAGTTTAAATGCTTCAAAGCCAGGAAAACGGTATCAATATTTGTATTGAACCAACTTTCACGATCATTTGCTTACTGAGAGCTGTAACCAGCAGTCTGAGCAGCCTTTTCCTCCATGAAGTCCAAGTTTCGTGTAAGTTTTTCTCCTCAGTGCTAATGATTTAAGAGCCTACTCATTACTCAGTAAGATTCTGTCCCTGGAGGCAAAGGAGGAGTCTAAATGTCACTTCATGTCCCAAAAATGAAGACTTGGTTTGTCTGAGGTGCCTTTCACCCAGTGCAAACATGCACACGTGCTTTAGATTTCTCTCGGTCTCCATAGGACTATTCTTAGCAGCGCAGTGAAACGTGGTTGTGTTAAACATGCTACAGAGAAGGTTCAAAATAAATCATGTCTCAAATTGACCTGATTCTCTTCCTTGCTGTTTTCTTTTGGCTATAATATAGCTCACAAAGGGAGAAAATGCTGCACTGAAAGTAATGGTTTAGTTTGTTTCTCTCTGATGCAACTGGTGACACATTTTTCTATTTCTGACTTAATTTCCATGCTTTCCTTTCATTGCACAATTCTCAAAGGTGCACCCTCCATTTTACAGAAAGCAAACTGTTTGAAGAATATATATATTCTAGATACTTTATTCAGATACTTCTAGCTAAATAAAAATAATAAACACTCTGGATACTTACACAACTAGCTCACTTAAGGGATTTGGTAAATCTCTATGAATTTTTACAGGTATTTGAGAAGCTCCAAATCAAGCAAACTGCCTTAAATCCAGTTATTTCTGCTTTGGTCTTTTCTATTCTCTACAGACATTTTGTTCTCTCAAGCCATCTCACAGCATCACATCCCTAGCAGCCAATACTGATTCTTGTGTCCATACTTAGTGATTCTTGTGTCCATGCTTAGGGTATTTTTCTTTTTTTTTTTTTTTCTTTTTTTTTTTCCAGTTCCATCTTTAATAAGCCTCCTGGGCTTTCTTTGAAGATTTCATTTGCAACTGCAAAGAAACCCTTGTGTATTCCAAGTCTTCTATGTGAATTAAAAATGTTTTAAAATACTTTATTTTAAAGACTGGACATAAGAGTTCTTGAAGATACATGGAGGTGGGTACTTGACACACACCTGAACTCAAGCCTTTCTTGTACACAGAAGAAGTAAAAAATGTGTAAAATACTTTTCTGCTTTCTTTAACAAGTTGCTTCAAGCCTGTAGTAATGTTTAAATTCCTACCTGTGTTCACAGAGATATAAAGGAGGTCTGTAAATATGTTTCTTTCCTATTTTCCTCCAAATGTTCCGGTTCTTGTATATATACAGAAGTTTCTTCACATACTTGGGGAATAATTTGAATATTTTTATTTGTAACTTCAATCTGTTTTAAAGTCAGCCTTTAAAGGCTGAAGTTCTTGAGACATGTGAAAACAACCCGAGATCACCTAAAAGGAAATCTGAAATGTCATGGTGCAAACCTGGCCTTGCAATGTCAGAAGGTTTGCAAGCAACAATATATGCCTTTTTCTGAGGCAGTGCTCTTTTAACACAAATGCTTGCCCAAATTTTGTTACTGTGTTCCAGCACAGTCCCTTGAGAGAAATGGGCAATGCTGAGAAACTTTTGGAAATGGCTGGGGGAAAAAAGAGTCACACATGGATCTTACTGCTCCTGCACATGATCTCAAGAGGTCAGGAGGGTCTTTTAATTATATGGTTGAGCAGCGCTTAGCACAGCAAAGCTTTCAACCCTGCTAAAGGTTTTTGGATGCTATGGGAATGCCAGTAAATATTGTGCTATTTAACCAATGGTTATTGTAGTGCTTTCAGAATTTGTTTTGTTCCCACAGGTTTTATTTTTATCCACATTCCTCAGCTATGTGTTGGTGTGACTATCACTGCCATTGTTTTGCCAGGATTGGTCCTCACTGCATGCTAGTCTACTTTATTTTTGGATTCTGAGTATGGCACTGATCTCTCATCAAATGCAAGTGTCCCTGTCTGAGCTAGGCACCTTAGGGCTTTCCCTCGCTTGTGAAGAGTTAATCATGTAGCTGGGACTAGAGCACAGCTCATGTCACGCTGAAGCAGATGCCTCTGCTTGGTTAGATGAATCCATCCTGCAGCTCCAGCAGTTTGATTGACTCCATCCCCCTTGGCAGTCCTGCTATGGATACCTAAAGCCAGGAGAGGTGAAACCCATCCTTGGGGACCTGCACCATGCTGCCTGTGTAACTAAGCATGGGAACGTGATGTGTGGAGGGTGCTTAACCCAGTCCCCATCAGAGGGCTGGGGACTGCAGGGGCCATCTCCCCACCCACCAAAGGGGCTCCTCTCAATTTTTCCTGTTCTGTGAATCTGTCATAGCCATGTCCACAGAGCTGGCCACACCTAGGGCAGAACATGAGCTCCATATAACAATTTCTCTCCCTTTTTCCCTCTGCCGCATCTTCCCTCCCTGATCTGTCTTCCTTTTTGGCTAATCCCTGCTGCTGTTCCCAGTGCTATCCTTGTGCCCGTAGCCATCAGGGGTGATTAGGGCCTGGTGGAAGACCAGTGGTAGCAGGGCTGATGAATTTCAGTGTTGGTACAGAGTCTGAGTTTGTGACTTGCAGTAAAGATTGCCTCTGATTTAATACTCAGCCATCCAGGACGTGGATGCCCGGGATAACTGGGCTGTGAAGGGTCTTGGTCTTAAAAAAATCTCTGCAAGATACAGTGCAGCCAGAAGTCTTCTTCAGCTCAGAGATTACACCCCAAAATTGTAGAATGCAGGCTGATTGTGAGCAGCAATATGACATCAGTGCTGGGAGGAACTGTGGCCAGCTTTCTAGAATGGCACAGGAATGAGGGGGAAGTGAGAAAGCTGGTGGGGAAGATGCTTTAGGGTGTGAAAAGTTTTGTTTTACAAAAGGGAAGGTGAGCAGACAGTATGTGCCTACTGATGGCAAGCTCTGATCCTATGGCACTGCATCAATAAGCAGAAGCATTTGGATATCAGCTGTCCTAATTGTGTAGCCTGTTAAACACCATGAACTTGGATTAACATTTCCACAGCACGAGAGATGGAAAAATATTTTGTTATTTTCTCATTTATCTCTTAGTGGAAACGTATTTCCTAGAGGTGATGTGGTCTGTGTGAAATATTCCACATGCCCTCAGTGATTTTGGGACTAGCACATGGGTGTTCTGTCTGCATTTCATAGCTCAGATGTACTGTGCTGGCTCCAGTCAGAGCTGCCACACCTGAGCAGTGCTGTGCTGAGACAGCAGTCTGAACCTCGAGAGCAGCACAGCAGTTCCACTGGTGATCCATTTCTCTGCAGGACAATTAGCTGACCAGGCTGCTGTGCTGAAGTGTTAGGCTGCTTCCCAAGGCAGAACTATTTTGCTGGGCAGTAATTCTGCAACCTTTGCAGCAGGCTCTGTTGCCTGTTTCTGCACCAGACAGAGCTGTGATATAACAGACAACATGACAAATACTAATGCAGCTGATGTTATTTTAGTCTCTCTGTTGCAAGATAGCTGTACCCAGATTAGGACAATATGGAGTAGATCTGGTGATGCTTAATAAGTCAAGAAGATCTGGGGCTGGCTGTGTAAATCAGCATAGCAGATCTATAATGCAAAAAAACCCAAAAATTCAATAATGTTCCTACTTTTAAGATAAGAGCAGAGCCTCTTGGCTCACTGAAATGACAACAGCTCAAATAAAGCAGCACTGAAAAGGCAATGAAACCACTGCACTAACTTTAAGCTGTCTGGCATGGATGCTGCTGAGAAAATTGGTGCAGCAGCAAGAATTCTGCATGGACTGCAAAATGCTGCTAAGAAGCTATATAAAATCACTATAGCTTCACATTTGAGCTAGTTGAAACACTTACAGTCCAGAAACCAGTATGTATGAAACAAGCTCCTGCTCTTCCTGGGCCTATCTAGACTGCCTCCAACCTTGAATGATTTCTTCTATCTTTTCCCTAGACATTTAATTTTTTTTTTCTAATGGACTGACCATGAAATCAAAGCATAGTGACAAGCATCTTGCTTCCTTTGATTGTTTGTCCTGGATTCTTTAGAAATAGTTCATGAAGTCCCTGCAGACTGTAGACCACAGACTGAAAATCATTTAATAATTCTCTTTGCACGTGCCTTGCAGGTTCCTGGGACACAGCCTGCCCTTCTGCAGAAAAATCAGGGTGATGCCTCACAAATGCTTTAATAGGTTATTTGAGACAGAAGGTGTGGGTTTTAGGTCAAGACAGAGGAATATGTGTGGCAAAAAGAACATGATAGACCACAAAAGGGCTAAGTGACATTTAGAGTATGATAAAGAATCATGTTCTTAATTTCTTTTTGCATTCAAAAATTTTCTTTATGAAGTGAGAGGTAAGTGAGTTTGTGGACTAGAAAACACTGGTTAGAGTTCTTCTGCTGTTGCTAGGTTGGGGGTTTTTAATGTTAAATTTGGGTTAGGAACAGTGTGTGGCTGTTACTTTCTTCTTCAGTTATGTTTTTAACTTTTGGCAAAGTCTCATAATCTTGAAGATGTTTATTTTTATAGATTTCAGAAAACAAAATAAATAAAAACAAGCTATTTGGATCTCTGTGCTTGTATAATTCAATGTCACAATGATGACTTTTTCTGGTCAAAACTAGGACCCAGCAGCTGTTTTCTTCTGCAGCTGTGGAGAACTCAGATAATACTTGATAGTGTGAAAGGTACAAAATATTTTTTTAAAAAAACAACCATTGTCTTTGCTTCCAGTAAGAAAAAGTTATTTATGCAACAGCTGCCAAAATATGAAGCTCATGTTATAATGCTGCATTTTTCCAAGCAAACCCATCCCAGCAGCTGGGGAGGGGCTTACTACTCATTCTTCTACTCTAGGAAATACTTCCATGTAGGGAGAATTTATCCTGAGACACAAAGACATCATTGAGGATGAGCATCCTGGACCCCTCTGTGCTGCTCCTGGCCCCAGGTACTATGGGATTGCTCTCCTCCTGCTTGACAGGGTGGTTGTGGGAGGCAGCTGGACTCCTTATGCTCTACAGGTGCTACTGATCCTAAGATTCCTCCTCCATCAGCTTGGGATAAGCTTGTAAATGATTCTATGGATGGGGAACTTCTTTGTGTTTCAGAGTCAGAAATGGGAAGCTCAGAAGGGTCTTCACTTGGCACAGCCTCACTCAGAATGATTTTGCTTCAAGGCCTGAGAAGCATGAGCTAGGAGGGCAAAGGTTTTAGGGCTCAGTTTTTGCAGAGACTCTTAAAGAATGCCGTTGTCATTAAAGGAGCTTTCTGATATTTCTGGCTCTAAAAAGTCAATAAAAATTTAAGTGGGAAAACATACCAAAGTCACCCTTATTTTCTGTATTTATAGCTCCAGTTCTCACAATACACCACAGACATTACTAACCACACAAGGCTGCATCCTCAATAAGGACATGTGTGCTGACATCTCCTGAAGTCTGGCATGGCCAGGAGCTGAGTGCCCATAGATGGTTAAAATATTAAAGCAACAGCTACCTCATCTTCCCTAAAATGTTCCTTCTAGCTAATTATTTAATGAAGGCTAAGAACTTTATGTCTCTTTCCACAGTAAAGCCCTCAGCCCCATTGCTTCAATGAGCCTAGATGGGTTTTACTGCTGGGATCAGCTGCCAACACTCTGGAGAAGCTGGAGGTTGACACTTGGAATGGTGATGCCTCAAAAACAAAATGTGGAAAGAGGTATTTGCTGGAAGAAAACACAGTTCCTTGAAACAGTGCACACAGGACCGCCTGAGCTTCTCCCAAGGACCCAGACAGCTGGTCTTGTGACCAGCTGCAGTAAATGTATGGTCACTTATGGCAACAAGGTCAATGGTTCTGATCATGTGCGTAGAAAATGGCTGTGAAATGTATTTTTTTAATCCTGAAATTACTGCTAGAACACAGTAATTGTAAAGAATATTTTATCTGCCCGCAGGAAATTTACTTAACCAACTTCCAGTAACTTCTACTTATCTTCACCATGTCCTATCTGAATTCTTTAAATGCTGCTCCTGAGTAACACTGACTTAAAAGAAAAACCTCCTTTCCCTGTATTTAAATACAGGTGGTGTCCTAACCTCTCTAGGTAAGAAATAACATGGAGTTTTAATAGTTTTCAGGTAACAATATTCTAAATTGGAACCTAGCAACTGAATTTGATTACCACTGGCCAAAAAATGAATGACCACAACATTCTCTACCTGAGAGCCCCAAAATTAATAGGAATAGGTTACTTTTGTCAATATAGTACTCTTGTCTCTTTCAAGGGAAACACTGAGTAAGCTTGCAGGTAGCATCAAGTAAAACAAGTTGGGGTTTTTTATGCATTCTGAGAGAAAAAGGCCACAGATCTATTGATTCATGGTTTTTTTAAGTGTGAGGGTTTATTGTGTGAACTCCTTAACTGAAGGTACCATAGTTAGTAAAGGTTTCTATAAGTTCAGAAAGTGTCTCTACTGCATCATGAAGGAGAAATTTACCAAGTGCTATTGCACACAAAGACATCCTCTCTGGCTCAGGATGTCCTTGAGTGCAAATCACCGGAAGCTACTGGATATGTTAGTGACATGTTGTTATATATGTAATTTGTATCTCGTCCTTTGCAACAATTACTGGCTACAGATGGAGAGGAAGTACTGAGTCTGAAGGATTTTTTTCTGATTTGTTAGAGACTTTTAATTCTTGTGCTTTTCTGCACATTTCTCATTTAAATTAGGCACACAGCAGGCGGCAATGAAGACCTATTTTGCCTGTTCTATAGCAATAGGCTAGAAAATTTGCAGTGCCTGTGCCAGGCTCAGTGGCATTAGTTTAACATACATGCCAATCTCCATTTTCCCAAGTGCTTTTGTATGAGTGTACAGGTTATTGCATTCAAACCCAGTTCCTGCTCATGGAATCCAACCTGTGCACCAGTGGGTAAGCATGGGTACTAGGCTGTCAAACACAGCTGGCATCATCCTAAAGACATCCTGTACAGTTCTGACTTGAAAGCTTCTCCAGTGGTTCTGCGCAAGAGCTCTGAAATGCTTGGGCCACAGATGTTACCCACAGCATATCTATCCACCTTCCTGTCACACACTCTTGGTTTGAAGATCTACAGGGCACAGATCATGTGGAAAGTTGTTTCATTATTGCCTCTGTGAGAAATTAGCAGTGTGGTTCTTATCTGAATTTGCCAAACCAGCCACCAGATATGATTTTACTTTTCTGCTGTGTATAAGAAAGACTCATCTCCTATCAGAAATATGTTCCCATGAAGACATTTCTGGGTCTGATCAAATGGCCTTTTGACCATTTTTTTAGTAAACTAAAGAGGGGTTAAGGACCTCTGATGAAAAATAACAAAACTGTTTTGAATTACAGTTCAAAACACTGAACAGTAGACACTGTTCAGTGGCTGAGCTGCAGCAATGAGTTGCTCTTGTGCTCTGAGCTTGCTGCATGCAGAGATATGTGCAAGCCTAAGTCACCGTGAACTGTATTTCCTTTGAAAATTGGAGCAGCCGAAGAGGTCACCTTCTCTAACCCAGTCGGTGAGCAGCAACGCCCTGGATTTGGATTTGTGTCCAAGCTTTGGACTGATTTATCCTCTCTGTGTACATTCAGTGCCTTGTCACAAAGCTCAAGGGACTGAAGTGGCTATGATACAGATTTTTAAGTGAAGTCAAAGTGAAGAGATGGGAAGGGCAGAGAATGGATTTTGCGCTGCTATGTAGCTCCCAGCCACAATTACAGTTTGAAAACAAGCCAGAGGATTTTTACTATTGGGAATACTTGGGACATTTATTTGAGGTTCAGAGAGAAATTCCAGGTGGTTCCCACAGTGTGATTTTTCTCAGACCTTTGAAAGAGATGATATAAAATTTCCTCTGTAACTAAATAATTATAAGTAGCAACAACTTCCTCCTGTTTGCAATTTAGTTAATAATAATTTTGTCCCTATCATTTTAGTCTGAAGGAGCTTGGTAATCCAGTTCATTATTGGCTCATTTAGAGAGATCAAGAAATAATGTTCTTCTGAGAGCAGGCACCCAAAGGCTTCAAGCTTCTCATGTTCGATCACCATCTCAGCCCTGGGCTGGGATAGTGAGGGTAAGGAAATATTTCTTCCTGCAGAGTTTATCAATAGCATCTTGTCATCAGGGTAGCTAATTATTCTGGTTAAATGCTGCTGAAAGTTCTGGAATTCTTATGAGTGAAGATTTTATATACATAGAAAAGCTATTGTAAGAGAATATAAAATCATAAAGCCTTTTCAATCAGGTAGTTCACTGGTTTGCAGCAGGTTGGGGCTTTTTTTTGGAGGTTGACCTGATCCAAAGCTTATGGAAGTCAGTGCAAAAACTCCGAGAGAATCCTGGCTTTAATTCAAGGAATTAAGTTGTATGCCTTAATGCCATAGGATATTATTGCACTAAAGAGCTTATTAAGATTAAAATGGGATTAGGCATTACTATGAATGTATGCAAAAAGTTTACATGGCTGGGATAAAGCTTCAAAGCTTTATTCCACCTTTCAGGGAAATGGTTCAAGACTGAAGCAAAGAAAAATATATTGCATATCATAGCATTACACACAACGTGGTGCATGTTGTGCCTTCCAAAGTGAGAAACCTGGCACTGATGGTAACATGTGGAAGAAAAATCTTACTGTATTTTCCAAAGAAGCAGTTCTCACTGAAGAGTGAAATGAAAATGTTTCATGTGCTTCCATGTTCTCTGTTTTGAGCTTGAGATTTTTACTTTTTTAAAAAATATTTATTTTTCAGCAGCTGAGAACCCGGCATCTTAATTTGTCTTGTTATCAGAAGCTTACAGATGGCTGCTAAACAGAGCTTCCTATGTATTTAGCTTTGATATTGTAATGGCTGAGCATGAATTTCATATGAAAAGCAAACTTTCTATACATCACTAGTGTACAGCTTGAGAGGCAACAGCAATCAATGGAGATGGCCCAGCGTGCCTGCCCTGACTCCTGCAGGAACTACGCCTGTTCTGTGCCAGATGTTCTCTGCAGGGGATTCTTGGATGCTTTCTACAACACAGTCACAAATGTACTGACTATCAGAGCCTTCCCAATTCCCACGGGGCTCATGTTTTCCCAAGGAAGATATTTGTCAGGACTTCTTGATAACAGCTACTCAATATTTTGATGCTATTTTCAGACAGTTCTTCCTTGTTTCATCCTTGCTAATATTTATCCTCCTTTGTTATCTATACCCTACAGCTATCTCCAGGTGGGAATCTTAACTCCACTTGACTCTTTCAGGGGGCTGTGCACACTGGAGCAACTTCCCTGATGCCTGTGGAGTCTTTACTCCTCCTTTCTTCATTTTTATTTACTCTTCATTCCCCTTCTACATGAGTTCAAAATACAGAACAGTTTATCAGCTTCTGTCCTCGAAATCTAGAACTGAATGGAGCCTTGTGGACGGGGAGGCAACGGTGTTAAGATCCTCTTGGATTTATCATAATATAGCTTCTTGTGGTACTCTCTCTGTACAGGCAGCTTTAGTTCAAAATTGCCTCCTTTGCTGACCCTATTTCATTCCAATGTAATTGCTGACTTGCTTTCCCTTTGCTCTTGTCTGAGACTGGTGCTTAGCAGATCATTTAGCTTAAAGCTTGTGTTTGAGAGGACTTTCCCCAATGCCTCCATCTGCGTGTTCCTCATCCCAGCTGTCTGTAGGTGACCTGGCCATGTACTGGCATTTTCAAGACTGACTGTGCTGCATCTTTGCAGTGGCCCCCTATTAGGTGAAGTTCAGCATCCTCAGGCAGGAGTAATACACTTGCTTGGAGACCAGGGTTATTCATTATTCATTATATATTCACTATATTCATTAGTTCACAGTGATGTGCTTACAAAGTGCCTAGCATGGAAAGACCTTGGTCCCAGTGAATGTTTCTGGTAAAACTGCAGTTGCTAAAGCCAGATCTAATACAACTTGTTTTTCACATGGTTTGCCTTCTGTTATTTTTCTTCCCTTCCATTCAGACCTGCAGCCAGTTCCCTGGTGCAGACAGATGCAAGATTGCTATGCCCATGCCAGCAGCTGTCTGGATGATACAGATTTGAGCTGGCTTGAATCCAGATAGCTCTTGTGAGATGAGCAAATGCATTTGCCTTCTCCCTGTGCCTAGAGAAACCAATGTGAGGTTTTGATCAAGCAATGGGAGTTTGTGCCTCAGGTCACTGGTGGGGCAGAAACCTCTGTATGGCTGAGGAATTGGCCTTGCCTTCCATCTGCCTATAGCCTGTTTGCCCCTCCTCAGCCCCTGTAAACTTGCCTAGGTCATACTTCTAAGAGATGTGTTCCAGCAGCCCTCAGTGGTGGGGGTTTAGTGATCCTGGGATTTCTATCTGTTGCTCCTTTTGGTGTCCTGTCCAGAGATGAGGGGAAGTAAAACACGGGTTTATTAAGTTCTCATAATAACACAAGACGTAGACTTTCTCACTGATGCTATTCCTGCTTACCTACTCTGTCACCCATGATCTCAGGGTCAGTGTGGTGGTAGTCTGGAGCTCCCACACTTTGATGTGTTTTTCTCCAAGCTCTCTTCCTTCCTGGATGGTTGTGCAGCCACTGCCTCCCAGAAAGAGCAAGGTCCCTTGTAAGGGACCAAGTTCAGCTTGCTCAGTGCTTTATAAATTATTTGTGCCTTGTGTGGATGCTCTTGTTCAGTATCATAACAGGCTCAGAATTCCTGCCAGTGCTCCTATACACTCCCTGTGTGGCACAGACCACAGGGCAAAGCCCAGCACACAGCTTTGGCAAGCAGCTTTCTGGGGCTTCACCACATTCCTTCCCTGTGTTCTCCATGTTCTTGAAGGTACCATTCCTTCCTGTGGACTTCTCCTATGCTGACCACTGTCCTGACCAAGGTCTCAGGGTACCAAAAGCATTCTTCATTCCCAGTGCCCCCCTGTCTAAAGTCCTACTCCTCACAGGGTAGTGTAGTTCATCTATTTCTGTCACATCCCTTGTCTGCTCTGACATCTGGGCAGTCTGTTGTATGTTGAGAATGTGCTGGTGATTGGTATGCTCAGCCAGCTTTATTTACAGCCTCAGGAATGTGAGAGGCCCTCAGAAAAATGCCAGAGGCAAGAATGTGTTTGAAAATTCCTGAAGGCTTTGATAGAGAAGGTATTCTTTTCACCCAGCAGGAGCAGCAACACCAAAATTCTCACTATAGTTATGCTAAACTTCAAGAAGAGGAACAACATAAAATGTGAGAGCACATGCTAAAGGTAAGTTGAAAGTTGCCACTGACAGAATTCAATCATTATGTACCCCCAGCACAGAGGCTTCACCCATCCCACTCCCTCCTGGTGGATCACAGTTGGTGTGGAAAAAGCTCAGAGCCATAAATGCTCCCTGCCTTGGGCTGTCAGGACGAACTTTGGAGGTGCAGGTGCCTAACCTTAGGGTACTGAGCTGATCCCAGCTTCAACAACCCTGACAGCCCTGTGGGGACTGGGAATAAGGCTTCAAAGTTAAGCAGTCTGGTATGAGGAAATTCCAGAGTTGAGCACATTTATAAGCATGTGATAAAATCTTTTATTTTAATTGCATAATCTTATGTTCTTTTTTTTTTTTTTTTTTTTTTTTTTTTTTTTCAAAATCTGTCTAGATTTGCATCACAGTGGTGTGGTGATGCTGAAACAGACTGCTGGCTGGAATAACCTGCCCACCCTATGGAGCATTACATAAATGCTCTTAAAAATAGACTTCTTGTTCCTCAGATCTCCAAGCTGAGGCCCTGGATCTTACTGTCTGCATGAGACCTGACTCAGAGAGAATGAGATTCACTAATGAGTACTTACAGCTGCAACCACAACTAATGACAGCTGCATTTTAAACTTCAAGATAAAATGTCAAGTACTCCGACAAATCAAGTATTGAAGACTGGGGTGAAGGCTGGATGGTGGATACTCTTAATTTACCTAACTCTCAAAATCCCATTTATAAAATAGAAAAGTGCCCTACAAAACACAGAGTGATATTGCCAGGGCACATTTTATAGCCTACACCTTATTGATCAATACCATAGGAAAATGTGACAGGGGCTGGATACTGAGTGAGATGCTGATTTGAAAACTGTTGGAGGATGGTAATTTTGCACTAATATTCTTCAGGTCTCCTGAAGAATCCAACTTACACTGAGGGTTTGGTGTTTTTTTTTGTTTTTGTTTTTGTTTGTTTGTTTGTTTGTTTTAATTTTATTTTCAACTGAGATTCCTGAGGTGATTTATATTGGGGGGTGGGGGTGATGGGGGGGAGAAGGAAGCAAGACAAGTGCTTCTCACTTTTCCCAAGGTTCATTCTTCTTTTCTTGTAGAGATTTGGATCTAATTAACTTTTTCACTGGAGTCAGAAACTGGGGTCAGCAAGGGACTCAAAATTTGGTTACGGCTTTAAGTAGACATAAATATGTGAGAAGATGCTTTTCTGGCTTTCAAAATATGGTTGGGGAGGGTTTTATAAAAAGCCCTCACAAAGAGAGTCCTGGACATTTGTATCTCACAGGATAGGGAACATTCAAAGACAAAAGACCTTCAATTGGACACCCAGTAAAGAGTTGCAAGGAAAAAATTCCAAAGATGGCATGAAAGAAAACACTTCTAAGGCTGAGATTTGACAGCATAACACAAGAAGGCAATTGCACTTCACCAACTTGAAACCCCTATGGACACCTAGAAAGTTCAGCAAGAGACAGAAGCAAGAGGAGATGAGTGTTTGCAGCTCTGGCTTGCAGTCATGGCCATGAGAAGGAGCTAAGTGGCGTTCACATCTCAGCAAATTTTTGCTATAGGGTAGAAAACATGCTGATATTCATTTGCACTGAAGATGCATCCTAGAAGATGGATCCTAGAAGATGTAGCTGGCCAAAAGATTTCAGCTTGAAGAAATCATGTGCAACACTTTTGGAAGAATATACCAGTCATCACTCAGGAAAAAACTGCTTCTCAGATGATATCACAGTCAGTCTTTATTGCCTATTGTTTGGAGATAAATAGCTGTTTTTCTCTAATGAGAAGTGATAAGTGACTTTCAGAGTTTTCCCCAGGAAAGGAAAGGATTTCAGAAGGAAAAGCTAAGTCATCTGCCTTTCCCTGGCTATATTTTGTAAGCAAGTCAGACTACATTCTTAAGATTTTTTAAACATTTTTATTAATTTTTATTCCTTTTGACATATTTTTATAGTAAAAGAACAGAGAATAACATATTACAATGCGTATAGACTGAAGTCCTTCAATGAGCTGCTTTAACACATTTGCTTTCTTGCACCATAGCCATCTCTCACTGAAAAATGGAAATTTCAGGAATTATGGCTCATTAGAAAAAACTCAGAACCTCAGACAAAACAGCTGTGAGTGTGTTTTAAGACTCTTGTTCTAAGCCTCAAAATTCCTTACAAGTAAAGGAATGAATGTGATTCCTATTAATGAATAGAAATAGTTATTTTTAAAATAGCTAACAAACTGTGTTGGCTCAAAACATCCATCTTCTGATACAGCTCATCAGCCAGGTATGAGAGCTGGGTTATGTGTGCATTCCTGCTGGACTCCTCTAGGAAGGAAAATGGGGAAGCTCTCTGATGGGAACTTGGGCTATGGCAATCAGATGGGGAACTACACCAGGAACCTTCTGATTTGCTTAAACTTCAGTCCCTGGACTATGGAGAAGTTTGCTTTTACCCCAGCATTTTCTGACAAAGTATCTCATTGTCTGTGGACTGCTTTCCCAAGGTCTGGGACGAAAAGGGAGCAAAATGATGAATTTAAATTTCCTTCTCTTGTTTTTGTCGCACTTGACAAAGGGAAAACTCAATTAAAATAGAGGCAGCCAGCTTGAAGGATTCAAAACTGGATCTAATGGGTCTTTTCCCGGAGAGAAGAGGACAGATTGAGAAGGTGGAATAAGGATCATATGTAACAGGGTGGCATAATGGGAGGGAGAGCATGAGAGTATTGCCATACAAACATTCACATTTAACTGCAAAACGAGAGGGCTAGTATGTGAGCTTGAAAAAAAAGAGAAATCAGTTCCCTATAGTAAAAGCTAAACAAAACATCATTTATATAAAGAACACTTAGGGAAAGAAGAAAAGCATTAAAAGGTGAGAAAGGCAGGAGAAGCTGGAAGTAAGTGGAAAGGACAGAGTGCCTCTGCCCAAGGAAATAGCTGTGGGCTGCAATTAGCTAAATGGTACACGACTTCTGCGCTGTGATAGTGCTGCTGCTCTGAACCACTCCATGGCTTACTGCTGCGTCTAATGGCAGGAGTGCTGAATACTAAAAGCTGTACTCGGGACTGCCAACAGGAATTAATTTCCTTTAGCTTTTGGTGCCCAAGCTGTATTTTAACTGAAAACTGCGAGCTTTTATTTCTGGAATAACAGTAGCAGATAACTATGGCACCACCATGGATTTATAGCAATGCTTTATGCGTGGGGATCAATTGTTTAGACAGGATTTGCTCTCCTCTGCACAATCACTCCTTGCTCCCATGAACATGCTCAGCCTAGGAAAGATAAGATAGGGGAAGGCAGTTCTTATGCAATGAGGCTTCTTAAGCTAAAAGCAATGACTAAAAATTCCACCTCCTCTTATGAATATTATGTAGCTACAATAAACTTGCTCCTTGTCTGCAAACAAGCCAAAAGCCCTTCCTTAATGCCAGGGAATCTCGGTGCCTTCCCTGAACATTTAGGTGGTTGTGGGTGCCTCACCACTTGGCAGCACTCGGGCTGCCAGAGACCAGCAGACACGGATCGATGGGGTTAAGTGGATTCGCTCTGTGCTTGCCTGCATGTACACATCCTGCCCTTCCCCTGCCTCCCCGCTTGCTCTGCTGTTACTTCTCTCTGGAGACACCATTTGCCTGCTTGTCCAAACAAGCTCCAGAGCTTGAAATTGCCAGGGAGTGAAGAGAGAAAAGCCTTCCTACTTATGAGGGGCAGGGTGAAGGGAGTCTTGTCCTATGCTAAATACAGGGAAGAGGGAGCAATTACTGCAATATCATTTTCTGCTGCATGTGGCAGGACTGCTGGCACAGTCTGGTGACAGATCATAAGGATTCTCTGTCTTAATAAGCAGCAAGCATGTCCTGGGGAGCAAATGTCTCATGTAAATATGTATTGGCATGGGGACAAGTGTCACACAGGGCTTCCCATCAAAGGAGAGGAAATGCAGCATCATTTGGAGGGCTGCTTCTTTGGAACTGCAACCACAAAGGAATGAATAATAGGATTAATTCACTTAGCTATTGATCTCAATGCACACATTTTCATTTAACATCATGAGAACAGCCAGACTCTCATAGTTCATAGCCTGTGGGCAGTACAGCAGAGACAGCATTTGCAAGCCCTTTTCCCCATTTGCTGTTGAGGTAAATCTTAGCAGCACGTTCCTTATGGTGAGCTGCTGGGGAAAGATCTCCTATGGAAAACAACCTAATGTCTGGAGACTCTAATGCTGCTCTCTACAGATGTACTCTGAGCAAATAACTGGTGGCCCAAATAACACAGGGACCTACCCACGGAAATTCTATATAGAAAGGTGGAGGAAAGGAGGGAAGGAAGAAAACAGAATAGGCTGATTTAATTAGGTCTGGACATACATGCACACAATATCTCAGCTAATCAGGGAAAAAGTTCAAATACAGCCTCCCCGTATCGCCATAAACATTGAAGATCTATGACAGTGAGAGAAGAAAGAATATGGTGCAGGGAGACATTAAGACATTTTTCAGTAGTTTCATCACATGGAACATGAGGTCTGCTCAGGGTCCCAAATAACTTCTTTGCCAAATTAATCTGCAAAGTTAAGTTTCTCTTAACTAGCTCTTACAAAACCACCCTGCCCATAAGCAAGAGGAAGCAAGGGCCAAAAGTAAGTGTCAAAGGTGGTAAAGACCATGCTGGGATCTGTGGAGTCACCAGGTGACACCAGTAGAGATGCTGATGCCTTAGATGATCCCAAACTGGGCCAGCTCGTGCAATTCCAGATGGCTGAAAGCTTCCCATGGGCAAATCACGGTGATATCTGCAAAGAGAGAAAATGACAAACATGTTCTCGTAGTCCAATGTATGCCTTGGATTTATTTTTTATTAATGGAAAGGCTGATTTACTAAGGAAACATTGACAAGAATGAGATTCCATTTGAAGGTTAAATGAGCATTTCCAATCTGGTGTGACCTGTCAGACCAAACCAGATCAGTGTACTTTCTCTCTGGGAGCAAAAGCAAGCCAGCAGTTCCTGGTCTCTTCAGTGACTATGTAAACTGGTGTAAAAGTTAATTCCAGTTATGTGGTTTCTTCTGTTCTTATAAATTACCTGTAGCTATTACCTGTGATCTCCTTGAAGATGTGTGCAGTTTTAGATCAGATGCTGAATAATTTGGCCGACAATATTCAGGATCTGTAACTCTCTCTTCATCAGTACTTCAAATTCTGACTGGCTACAGCTCATCCAATGCATGTTTCTCAATCCCAGATGGGTACATAAAATTCTTAAAATTAGGATTCTGATGACAACACAAATACTTGACCATCTGGGATTTAGTTTCTGTGATTTTTTTGGTATTAATAGCTTAGCATTTAGCATTTATTTGAGAATCTCATGCTGCTGAAATTCTTAGCCAGAGTATTAGCAGAAAACAAACAAGCACTTCTGCAGCCCAGTGTCGGTAGTCTGAAGCTGAAGCATACATAAATGGTCTTTTCTTCACATAGTGTATAAGCATGAACATGGCAGCTTGGGGAGGCAGAACTAGTCTTTTCTGGTGACCCTGAGCGCTGCAGACAGGCCAGGGAAACAGAGGCACCCCAGAATCCTCTCCCATGATCAAGTTTGTCTACGCTAGTGCTAAAGCAGGGCACAACAACAACATCCTGCAGAGCTTACCTGTGCCCAGCCCCTCCATGCCTGGGATGTCATCTCCAAACCTAGGAGAGAAAAGAGCAGGTAAGGAGTGAGTTTTGGGCAGCAGCAAGGAAAGGGGAGATGCCCTAAACCCCCAGCCAAAGAAGAAGAATTGTGGGTAGGGAGCAGAAGAGAAGCAGCTCCAGGCTAGAGAGCTGAGGGGGCAGGGGGAAGTCCTCTGGCTCCTTGCCCAAGGGAAGATGCACAGAAGCACAATGTAGCAGTGGGGAGCTACTCAACTAGCATGGTTTCTTTTCTTTTCAAAATTCCCTTACCCTCTTACTCCTTTTTTGGGGGGCTTGCTCTTGAACTGCCTTGTCTGCCTCTGCTTGAACTTGGGAGGCCCCTTGCGTGGTGTGGTGGGACCGGTTGGAGCATCTGTAGTGTTGAGGTTGGCGGCTGGGGTCTCACTCATCACTGGGCTGTGTGCAGCGGGCACGTGCCTCTCTCAGATCCCTCTGTCTGCAAGATAACAGCAAGGACTGACACAACGCTCGGCTTATCTTTTCTAGGTATCAGTAGTCAGATGACAGAATTATGGAAAAAATAATTGCGACAGGATTAAAGATAATGGCATTATAGACAAAGAAAGACTGTAATATGCACAAATTGAGCAGGGTAGCGCTGCCTTTCATCTGGCATGCTAGAATTAAGATGCCAAACAAAGAGCACTTGAGCTAAGGCCAAAAAGACATTTACCCCATGGTGCAACGTCTTGCAGAGCCATGGAGACTAACACCTCCTTTTGTCTCAAGCACAGTTGCGCTCTTGGAGACAGGTTGCTGCAGAAAACTTGTCCCACAATTTAGGTAAAATAGGAAGTTTAATGCCAATGCTGTTTTTTTTTTTTCTAGCTAGCCTTGGAATAGCATTGCTGAGATTTTTGCTTACTGCTTCAGGACCTGACTACTAAGGAGCCATGAAGACACACGTATGGCTTAGAGAAATATCCTGTCCTTGGGAATCTCCATGATATACTTCATCTGTTCTCATAATTGTGCCTAAGCATTACCTTCAGGACACTGATGGACATGGGATGCTGGGCTGGAAGGGTGCTTTGTCTGGGTGGAGCTGCAATTAGGGCCCAACGTTTGTCAATACCAAACTCATTGGAAATAGCACAAGGTCATTGCAAGACTATACAGAAGGGTAAGGCAACACACTGGAGACTATCTTTTAGGCAGAAGTTAATTTCACAAACTTCTCAGGATTTAGAGGAGTAAAGCCTGTAATTTTCCCAGGATGTGCTCATTTTGGTATTTTTGATCATTATATTACATGTGCGGACCCCACTTCACCACACTGTACCTGAGCCAAACTCCACAGGGGATAAATTGTTATCAGGGAGCAATTTCTGTTTGGGAGACACGTCTTCTGTCTTAGACAGCAGAACTGCTGCACTCTGAATCTTTTGCTTCCTTCCCAGAGAGGACAGCTATACCTCACCAGTGCCCAAAGGGAAGCTTCCAGCCATTCATCAAATTTGGTGCTAATTAGTATGCCATTATAATTATAATGGTCTGAAAAAGTGCATTTATGGATAGAAAGAAATGCAAATTCTTCCTTTCTTCCTTGAAGTCACGTTCTTCCCCATGACTGTTATACATCTCCTATCTCCAGGTGTCCATCCCCGTGCATCCAGGCTGATGTAATCGCTGGTGGAATTAACTTCAGGATTTGGTTCTAAAGACTAATCTCATTAGGTCGCCATAGTACTCTGGCTTAATCCCCAACATCACCTGCTGTGACACTCTGGACTTCTAATCTCAGAACTATAAATGTCATCAAAGATTTTTTTCCTTAGTCTAAAGAGAGTTCATTCCTTTGTCCTGAAATAGCCAGAGTGTTGGAAAGCAAATCCTTATATACAAGGAGAAAGATCATCTGAGCAATCCACCAGTGTCACTTCCACATCCATGCAAGGTAAAGAACCATATTTCTGTATCTGTGGCAATCTGGAAATACTTCATCCAGGGCATCTTTCCATCTGTGGTGGCAGTAGGATGGTTCCAAATTATAGCACCTAGAGGCAGGCTAGTTCTTCTGTTGCTTGTGGTCAGGCTTCTGTCTGAGCTGTAATATCCCAAGCAGGAGACTGGACAGGTTCCAGCAGCCCCAAATGGAGCAGCAGATGGTTGTGTCTGAAGCTGAAGTATGCACAGATGCTATTCCCCCGCCTGTAACACAGTGCTTCCTAAGCACACTCTGTGCCCACAAATACAAGGATCAGCTCAAACTGAAGTTACTTATTTGGCTGCCATCTCTGCAGAGCCTGAACAGTTGCCCAGTATTTACAGCTTTTTCTTTTTCCTCACAGCATGGTGGCAGGACAGGCAAACACTGTCACCTTCTTCTTTTACACAATGAGAATGGAAGTGCAGTGATAGGTATGACCTGGACTGCACTGCTGGGAGGAGAGATGAAATCTTTTGACTCACAGATTTTTAGGGCCAAACTGAGAGATGAAGGCATTCTGCTTCCAAAACAAAGGCAGAATTTTGTTCCTCTCTGTTACTCAGGATGGGAGGAATTTAGATGATACTGCTCTACAACACAATGTTTTGCATCAGAAAGCTGCTCCGTAGCATGTCTGCTAGTGTGCCAAAGTCTATTTTTATGTCTCTTTCTCAGGTGCAATTCTTATCAGTAGGTTTGTCTGTCTCAGTGCTAGACCCCGCTCCTGAACTGAAAGAGACATGCATCCACTTTTCAGCACCATGTTAATCCAAGTTACTTGGCGCCCTTCTGAAGGGCTACTCCCAAAAGTACAACAGAAAAAACAAACCAGCTAACAGATTTCCATCCCCTAGGACTGACATTCAAAACTTGAAAGATGCGTTTGAGCTCCATCTCCAACTGAATTCCTGTCCTGCTTCAATAACCTCTGCTGTGCACTGGCATGTTACCTTAACCACAAATATATCTTTGAGGGTCAAAACCTCTTAAATCCTTGAGTCCACGTTTTGTCCCTGACTTCACTCAGCAGAGGAATAGCTAATGGGAAGATTCAGCCCTTGAAGTTTCTTTTTGCCCCAATCTGAAGTAGTTGTCTCCATTTACCAGATATTCAATAACCCAGGATTTGGTAGGAAAAAGGATCTGCCCAATTCACACTTCATCCTCTCTCACCTGCATGAATTCAATAAAGAGCACTCAATGAAACTTTTAGCTGGGGACATTTCTAACATTAGGGACAATTCTAACTTCTTCCTTACTAATCTCCCTCTACTTCTATTCTCTCCATGCATCACTAGAAAATGACAGAGCAACCTTAATGCCACATAACAGCTTTCCTCTTGCCACTGAAATCAAGCTGCCTTCCCACCATGGAGCTGGTGGGACTTGCTTGCCATCATTAGAGTTAAAGAATTCTCCATTCATGCTGCCCCATAGCATGGAAACTGCCCCAGTTCCCACACCTTGGGAACAAACTGCCCCTACACACAGCCAGGCAAGCACCCCAGGATCACAGACATGAAAGAAATGCCAAGCAGCTTCTTCCCATGGGAATTTCACAGGCTTTTGTCTTACCATACCTGGTTACTTGGATAATCCTTGGTACCAGATCAAACAGGTGGCTTGACAAACGTTCTGAGTCTTCTCTAGATCTCTGCAAGTGCTATGCTGCCTTCTCCCAATGTTTCCTGGTCTGCCAGAGCTCTTTTGCTTCTGCCAGCACCAGCACGCAGCTCGTGGGCAAGAGCTGATGGCTGTGGATGCAAAGACTGTTGATGCATAAGATCCTCTGCCATGCACTTCCTCTGCTCCCTCCTCTGACGAGGTGTTACCTAATTGCCCCTGACAGCATTTCTGCTCAGTCAAGGGCTTAATCCTCTAGGTAAGAGCTTTGCTTTCATCTGAATGCTAATTATACCTAATACACATTAATGGGCTTATCTCAGTTGCGTCAGAAATCCCACCTCGGGGTTGTTGGCCAGGTTAATCATCCTTCTTTTAGTTTTATTTAAATTTAAAGGGGCTTGAATACTACTGACAAATGCTGACTCTTTAATCTGTTCCATCCTTGATCTCTGATTCTCTGTGGAAAAGTCCCTAGCAGATAATGTAGACCATCACTTGATCTTCTTTTCAGACCATTTTGGTGTAGGAACTTATCTTCCCCTGTCCGAAGCTTTCAAAAATACAGATTCCTCCATGTGCACTTGTCTTACACTGCCTCAGGGTGTCAGACACAGAACCTCCATGAGCTGTGGCCCTCCATGCAGATCCTCTTCCGTGAGTAGAGGGAAACCAGGGGGAAACATCCTTGTGCTCACATTCTTTTTATGAGTTTCTTGCATGCTCAGATCTTGGCCTCGAGAGAGCCAGTAGGATAATTTCAGGCTTTTGTCAGGGAGTACTGAATCCAGGGCCTCTGAGGAGTCTCACAGCTCCAGTCTCAATTGCTTGAGGTGGCTAATCATTGTGATGGGGAAAAGTCCATGCAGGTTCAGCCCTTTCTGCTCCTGTGTCTTACACAGGATTTCAAATCCTTCATTCTGGCAGCAATTTTAAGACCAAGAACAGGTGAAAGAGGATGCGCTCTAAGAGATAGAAACTAATTTCCAGTAGAACTATATTCCCAAGTGGGGATCACTGGAAAGACTATCCCAGTGGAAAGAAGGGATTCAGTGACAGCATCACGTTATGAGCTCCTCATTGACGTGCCCTGCAGGAGTGGCTGGGCACTGGGGCAGGAAACACCAGCTGCCTGTCCCAGCTGCTCCTCAGCAGCTCCCCAGTGCTGCTCTCATGCAGGCTCAGCCAGCTGAGGACACAAGCCAAGGGGGTTCCAGGGAGCCCCAGCTGAGGAGTGCCCAGCATGAGGAACTGAGCAGCCCCTGCTCATACAGCCAGGGAGCTTTGAGACAAACCACTGCAGCAGCACCTGCCCTAATGATACAGGAAAAAAAAAACAACCACGCAAGAATCACAACTCCCTCTCCCAGCTACTGGATCTGTTCACGCTCTCCAAGCACAAACACCCAAATCTTTCCCCCAAGGAGTTTTATCTGGACTTTTCTCTCCCCTGGATTTTTCAACCAGTTCCTTTTTCATCCCCCTACCCCCCTTGCTATTGCTTTGAGTTCCTGGGAACACTTACAGTGCCAAAGGCTCCTCTTGCAAATCATTCAACTCCCGTCCTCCAGCCTGCGTAGAAAGAGTCTCGAGGTGTCCTTTGTCCTCCAGATATACCCTACCGCCAGGTGACATCAGGCCATCAGCCGTGGGCGGGCGTCTGCACGGCAGGGGTGAAATGGGGGGAGCACTGTGAGACCAGAGCCGTGCAGGCACAGCTCCAGCAAGGTCTGGAGGAGCAGCAGAGCCTCAACACGCTCCTGAGGGGTGACGTGCCCCTTTCTGCAAGAAGGTTGTGGCTCCTCTGCAGCTTCTGGGGGGACATCTCTGGAGAAGCAAAGGGAAATAAAGAAATAACCTGCCCTTTGAGGGGTGCTGCTTCTTGGAAACACACGTGCCTGCACATGCCAGGGAAGGGAGGATTCCCTATCCCTCTCCTCTGCTGGTGAATGCCTGGAGGGGTTTCCAGCGAACTTATCAGAGGTGCTGCAGGGGTGAAGACACACCTTACAGAGCAGTGCATGCAGCTAACCCAGTGCCAGCAGGGCTGAGTCTGCTCAAGGGAGTCATAGGGAATGCTGCTGAGATGCTGCAGGGCTCTAGAGAAGTGAATGGGAAGACAGGGGGAAAATGGGAACCTTTGTGTTGCATGTGGGTGGCCAACCAGTCACTCCTGAGACCCAAGGTGTTGGGCTGAGGTAGCAGCGAGGTCTCATCTGGGTACCAGCAGCACTTTTACTGTGAGGGACCCTCAGAGGTAGAGCTCAGCCCATACTCCAGCCCATCAAAACTCCATGTGTGGTAATGCATGCTGTTTTATACCCAGTCCTTGGTATCTCCCATGTGTTTTAATAGCCTGTTGTAACTGCCTGGAAGATCAATGTCAGAGATGTGGAAAGAGTTGGTGGAGTCTCAGGATGAAAAGAGAAGGTCCAGAGTCCTGCAAAATGGTGCTGGAAGATCATCCTCATCCTCAGCTGTGGCAGTGCCTCAGCCATGGACTGTAACTCTCTGGCTGGAGGTATAACCACAAGGTTGACAACCCTCAGGGGCTCTTGGCCCTGGTGAAACACCTCACACTTACCCTTGCTGAGCATCCTCCTCACTGCACAAGATCAGGACTGGCAGGACTGAAAATAATCCCAGTAAACAGAGTAGCAGCAGGAGAATCAGAGCAACACAAGGGCAGAAGGAAACCAAAGTGTAGGTTTGTTTGTGACGGATGGGATTTGTCTTTGGGTGAGGTTGGAGGAGGGGATTTTGGAGCAGCCAAGCCAGCCAGGGGTGTGACTGCCTGTGACCAAGAAGGGACAGTCTCTCACTGATGTGACAGACCCTGGCAGGGAACACCAGTCCAGCACTGCACTGGTGCTGAGCAAGAGTCCCATAGCTGAGGCCTCTGACCCTTCAGATGCTGAAGTTAGACAAGATAAATCCTCCAGGGAGACTCTTAGCTTACATTAAAACAAATCAATAAGGTCCTTGCCCTTGAGTGGGCACTGAGAAGCTGGGAAGTAAATCCTAGATGCTGCTGAGAGTCTTTCAATCTAGCAGAGAAGGAGCAAACGCACATTCCCACACATTTAAGACAATCACACAGCTTTCAGAGGCTTGTGCAGTAATTTCTGGGCACAGGAAAGAGAACGGGGGCAGCATCTTGTTGGCATCCTCTCTTTCCCTGTGATGACTAGAGCTTGTATACAAATGTGTGGAGATTGATTACACTCATCCTCTTCTGACAGCAGAAGTGATTACTGTGGGCAGGAACCTGCTTGTGTGGATATAAAGAGGTGCAGCCTGCTGGCAGCAGACTCCCTCCCATCCCTGCTGCTCATTCCCATGCCTCCATCTGCTGCAGACAGGTTTCCAGGGGCTCCCCCTCCCCTTCTGCCTTCTTCTATGTAGGTAAAGTTGCTGGGGAAATCAGCTGCACAGCCCTCTACTCCTCTTTCCTGAGGCTTAAAAATTTACATATGTTCGGGTTGTTTGTTTTCAAAATACTCCATTTATTTTCCTGTTTTCCCAATGAAATCTGTCTCATTTCCCTTTAACAAAAAGTGGACGGTGGGAAAAAAAAATTCCATGGTGTCACATGAAGATATTTTTTTACCACTGACAAAACATGACAGAAACTCCCTAAATGGCCCCACCTTTCATGTTCTTTCTTATCTCCCAGGATTATCAGTCCTTTCTCTCCATCCATACTCTCTCCCTCCCTTCCCCTCACAAAGTGGGTGGTATTTACTTTGCAGAGTTGTGGGTGCACAGCTTCTTTTCAGAGCAGGAGGCACCTGCTTCATGTTCGTGCCTGGCTGCTGCACCAGATGGATGACAAGTCCTGCCCAGGGACTGAGAACCCAATCCCTGTCCCTCTCTGCCCAGGCTTTTCTTCCCCAGGAAGGCCAGTGCCAACTTTCTGGGCCACAACAGTTGCCACTGGATCCAGAGCAGAGCAGCACCATGGTGTCCAGGTGGTAGAAGGAGTGCAGTCCTCATGGACTCAAAGGAAAACTCAGCAGCTTCATCACCTCCAGCCAGATTATATTCTGTTCCAAGGAATCACTTAAAAAACATCTCCAAGGTTTCTGACCCTATTTATGAGCTGGTGTAGCCATGGAAACAGTAGTTATGCCAGAAATAGCAGCTCACTTGAATGACAAAGAAAACACAAGTTTACAAGACAGCGATTTTTCCAGAGGCTGACTGAGCTCATGGGACTGTGGGAGGAAATCCCAGCTGAGGCACAGACTCAGGGATGCAGCTGATAAGGGCTGTGTGGGCCACAATAACTTTTGAAGTGTATCTCTACAAGCTTGTGCTACATACTTGGGAGACTTTGTGCCTTTATGGATAGAGATTTATCACTTGCCACAAAGATGTACCTAACTGGAAGAGAGCAGAGAATTAACCAGGCAGTAAAATGCTGGTTTCCCTCCTGAAGACAGGCAGCCTACCAGGTGCTTCTGCATCCCTGGTGAGGGAATCATGGTAGGACCTGGACTGAGAATGGGACAGTCTATTGGTCTCAAAGATCAGTGAGGTTGTCATGTCAACAGCGTTTTGGTGAGAAACTCAGTGTAGTAAGGTGCCTGCAAATGAGGACTCACAATCCTCCTTGTGCAGTGCTGACCATGTTCCTAAGCCTCATGTCATTTGTGCTAGTGTAGAAAAGAGGAACAGATACAGGGGATTGGGCTGTCCTTGGCACAGGTGTTTGGTTGTTTGACTACATGCAATCCATTAGAATTGCAGAGAGGAAGGCATGCTCGTGGAGAGTTTTATCATTTTTCCTTTGGGAAATCTTGCACAGATATTTTGGTGTCAGGATGAAATATCTGTAACAGCCTGCAATAAACAGGGTGTGCTGACTTTGGGAATCTGTGTCTGCTGCTGGATACAAAAGTTATGTTCGGTGTCACTGAGCTCAGCTTGCAGAAGAGCCTGATCTTGATACTCCCACTCATACCCTGGAGGCTTCTCTGGCAACAGGGCAGAGAGGAAAGAGGCTGAGATCTGTTTTTCCACTACCAGGGCTCGAGAGGGAGATTTCCATGACCAACCTGTAGAAAAGGATCCTTTGAGGAAAAGGTTATATTTGAGGAAATATAAATCAAGTGATAAGGTTTTGCTGAACTATCAGCAATGTGCCTTGTCTGTGCTACAAAGTAGGTATTGGGGACATAACTAAATCCTCAAGTCAAATGGCCATGGCAAAATCTTATTCAGGAAAAATGAATTCCCTTTTCTTATTTGGTCAAGGGTGCTCTACTTGCACACATCAGAACATCATTACAGGCCCCGGGCTTCCAGGCACAAATGCTTTAGGACATTATGGGGCTTTTTATAGCAGATGATATAAAACCACGTAGTCTGTCCTACACTTCATTAGTTACCAGAGTCATATTTTCTTCTCAGTAGTGAGTCTGGCCTTTCTTGGAACAGATAACCAAGTCTCAGCATCTCACACTCACAAGTCAGCTATGTTAGCATGATTTTAGTAACTTACAGAAACTTTTCCCTGATTTGCATAAATAAAAGGAAAACTAAAATAAATCCTCCCCTCTTTTTTTTTTTTTTTTTTTGATAGCCCTTTTCACCATCAGATCTCAAGAGAGTGAACTACATTTTTATTGTTCTTATTTGTAAATATGGAAGAGGTGGTGGAGAGAAAGCTCATAGAACTGCAGATGAGACTCAGGCATGCAGGCATGTGCTGAGGAGCCATGCAGCACAAAAAGCTCAGTATTTCTAACTGCTTTGTGATTCATTGTTCAAGAGCATCCCCATGCTCATTGCAAAGCTGTCCCAAGAGAAGGCAGTATCATTAGTGAGCATCCTTTCTGTGCACTCACTTTGCTTAATGTCTGCAGCCAGGCTGTTGGTAATGACACAATAGGACTGACTTTGTTAGATCATTTTAAAAAAGCATCCTTTCTTTCTTGTTTTCACTCTGCCCACAATTAAAATATCTGCTTTTTTAATTTATAAGATTATTATTCTCCTGAATGACATGTACAGAACAAGCTCGACATTAATATATTGAACAAAAACTTAGCATTTCCCCCTTTTTTATCAAGCCCAGGTAGTTAATCTGGTTATCCATGTGACTGCTATAAATCAGAGCTTGTGGTTGCTCTTAAAAAAATCACAGTTTCCACAGTATTGTCTCAAGAGTCTTATTCAGATTTTTCTTTACTCATCATTGATTCCTTCTGTGTGAATTACATGCCATGTACCTGTGAACAGTGATTAAATGGTACACTAGCACTCACTAAAATCATGCATTGAACTAAACAGAGAAGTAATACCGCCTTGTTAAAAAAAAAGAGTGTGTTTTCATTTAAATAGAAGTCAGAAAATCAGATTGTTCCAGAGCTTTGTTCAGGTTAAAACAGTGTAGCAAATGATTCAGTGTCACTGGGCTAAGAAGAAGAAACTGTACACAAGTCAGCTCCAGATGTCTTCTTTCCTGACAGCTCCTTTTCTCATATTTTTTTTTCCTTCTTCTTTTTGAATGATTGATTTTTTCTCCTTGGCAACCAGCAGCCCAATAAAGGAAGGCTTTCCTAATCATTTTGGTAAAATGTTTCTTTCTTCTTCTTAAGGGGGCACAAAGCTTCCTATAGCTTTCACACCATGCAAGAGGCATTCTTCCTTCCTCCTCCTACACATAAAAGCACTGCTGTGCAATCTCATTCAGTTCAGCCCTTTGCCACCATTATTATGATTTTCTTCATGTAGCAGTTGAGGCTTTCAGAAAGAAATGATTGCTTCTGGGGAGCATCTCACAGTCTCCTTGGGAACATTTGACTAATGGGCAGAGGAGGCAGCTCTTCCTGCTCCATTATCTTGTCTCTTGGGTTGCTGCTCACCTCCCAGACACATGGATGCTAAATGCTCTAGCTGCCATGTGATAGCAGATCCCTGGTGGATATAACTGTGGAAGGGAAAAAGCCAGGGGATCAAAATCTGAATAAATTTTAAAAAATAATTTCTCCTTTTATTGCTTAGGTGTACTGCTAGCACAAAGGCTTCTGTTTTCCCCTCAGGATCTTGCACAACTGTGGAGCTTAATGTGGTAATATTTGTTTGTTAATTTATTTTTGTTTTTAATGGACTTTCATGGTCAGATTCCAACCTTTTTTTTTTTTTTTTTAATTTAGGTCCCTCTAAACTTTTATTTCCCACTGGAGATACACACCTACAAACTGCTTTGAAGTTTGTAGCTCTCTTACTGGGAGGCTGCTAAGGATATGTCTGTGCCAAGGACCTGGAATTGCAGCTTGCTTTCTGGTCATCATAAACCTTGCTTTTTGCATCATAAACACACCATAGAAAAAGTGTTTAGTAGTCATCATTGCATGTGGGGCATGCACATGTTGCACAAAGGATGTTCTGACAGTTTTGTATACATGAAGATTTATTTGTGGGACACTGACAGCTGATGGTGTACTTTGACTGGAATGCTGAAAGTTATTTCTAGAAAGAAAAAGAAAATAAAAGAAAAGAAGGGAGAGAAAAAGGGGAATTTTTCCCCACTGGCCAGTTGTGAAGGGCAATTTTGGGGTCCCATAGGAACATCCTCCTCTGAGGACTCTCTGATGCTGCAGATGATGACTGTGAAAATGACCAGTAGGATGATTTCTTGCCATGCTTTCCCTTGGTATGGTACAATTTTCATCAAGACCCGCCTAAACTCCTATGGATTATTTCTGGGTCTGTTTCTGTGGGATCTGGGAGGAGAATGCTCATCATGTGCAAATGTTGCACATTCATTGCTTGTTAATCTTCTGTGAATATACAAAACTGGATAATATTTACTGAGAGTTTCAATAGCCACTGGCTCTTCTGTTGAACACCACGTTTGTTTTTCTCCTTTATACACTGAAGTCTGCAATATAAAAGAAAAAGAAGGAGTGGGAGGAACAGCAATTCTCACACCAGTTCTTCCACGAGAATCCACCATAATAACACTGTGGGGGTTTATGGAGGCAGGGCTGTGAGAGCAATAACATGTGAACAGCACAAGTGCAATAAAGGAAAAACATTGTCACAGAGAGGCTGGTAATTATTGTCTCATGGCTTTAAGAGATGCTACATAGCTGCAAGCAGCATGCCCTGAGCTACAGGGTATAAAAGGCACCTAAGAGCTAGCCAGAGGCTGGACACAACCTGACTAGAAGCCATAAATTCTGGTATGCAATCAAGTTCCTTGTTGAGAGTACTGTTTAGCACAGGAATGTCAGGGCGCAGCTGGCAGGGGAGATTTCCCAAGGTCAGCAGAGGAGGAGAGGATGCCACAGCTCTCCTAATTTAGTCCCAGCTTCAGCTCTGGCTGTTTCAGAAGAAAGTCACAACACAGGGAGGAATGCTTGAATAAATAACTCCTAACACCCTGCTTGGTGATCAGCTTAGAACTGAGATTTGATTACACTTGCTGAGATTTGACCTTACATAACCACCTGTTTTCTGAGAGGTCCTAAAATAATCCAGTCCCCTTTTAAATCCAGCTCTGGTGGGTGACTTCTCTAAGACACCTTCATCTGCAGAACACTGACTTCTGCCACAGCACCAAGTGAGGGCTGCAGAGCAAAATCTGCTTTCCTGCATGATAGGCTCTGGAGTGCAGGGGGATGCTGAGAAGACACCCCTGCTCCCCCAAGACAGGGACCACCTTCCCTTCCCCAACCCCATCCTCTCACTCACCCCCTCTCACCAACTTAGCTCTCCCTCTCTCTCCTTCACTGAGCTGCTCTGTCCATCCTCAGCCTTTCTCAGGTTAGACTCTGAAGAAAACTGGCTCTGTTTTTGCCCCTACCCTCTCATCCCTCAAAAAATCCTTTTCCTTCCTCTGTCTTCCTGTTTCCCTTGCTTCCTCAGGGGATTGTGAAGTGACATGTGAAGTCTTTGCACACCTTCAGGCTTGTGACGAGGGTTATGGGATTAGCACTTTAACAAGCCTGAAAGCTGCTTAGACAAGTATTAAATCTCCAATCTCTCCATCTTTCAAAGAAATCACTTCTGGAGGAGCTGGAGAGATGGAGCACACACTCATGTCTTCAGGGGTCAGCTCTTCATCCAGCTGAGAGCCCTCAAGTCCAGTGGCTAGGTGTTTTGAAAGGATTCTCATGGGACTTGGGATTGGAAAACCCAGTTAAACCTTACTGGCGGCTTTGTGTCTGCACTTCAAAGTGCCTTCTCTCTCCTCGCTCTCCATGCTGTACACTTGCCTGGCATTTTATCTATCCTCCTTTCTTCCCTTCCCACCTAAGGGCTGCACACTCCTTTGCAGCACTTTAGAAGGGGTGAGTAGCACCAGGTAAGAAGAAATTAGGCACCACCTCTCCTAGGCACACCAGGATCAACCTTACGATGCTGACTCCTAAAGCCAATCCTGGGGCAAATTGTGTCTGTGTTTTATTCAGAGGAGATGAATTCATGCTTCATTGGCTCTATCACCTTGTTTATTCCACTTCACTGAGAGTCAGAGAAGGCAGTGCTGGGATTACCAGAGCTGGGTGGCACCTGGTGGTGCAGTGAATGCTCCCCCACATGGCAGGGAAAGCTCATGTCTGAGCTCCCCAGCCTGTCACCTTGCCCCTTCCCATCCCCTCGTGACTGCCTCAGGACCGGATTACCTCCTCCCATCCCTGCAGGGAAGAGGATCTCTGCATGTAGAGAGGAACACCATCTGGGGACACCATCTAGGGGACACCCACGGCCAGAACTGACACTTACCTTGCTGCACCTGCTGACGTGAATTTGCTGAACTGTGAGGTTGTCTTCCCAGCATGTCACCTGTAGCCTTCCTGGAAACTGTAAAAAGCTTGAGGAGGAGGCAAAACTCATGACAGTGACAGCATTCAGCAATATTATTCACTAGAGAGAAATCAAAGTTAGTAACTGTGAACTGAGTTCAGTGAAAATGCAAATTAGTAGTTCCAAAACAAATCACTTTACAAGAGCAGCATTATAGGTATTACTCTGTTGAGCCTCTTAAAATTACAAACATGGATTCCCTACTTGGACTGAAATCTCTTTTTATTTTTCCCCTCAGAGCTTCCAGCCTGAGAAATTTCAGCTCCAAATTAGACAGTTTTAGAAATTACAAGTAGGTGAAAATAAGAGATTCTAACAGGTGAAATTTTTCTGGATTAGTCACTTTCTAAAAGTCATAAAGTAGTTCTGTTCCTCAAATGCAGCGAGCAACCTGTTCCACAGAAGATGGAGATGACATTTAGTAGCACAAAGCTGCAATGCACCACCAGTGCAAAAAGTTCAAATCTAGAAATATTGGATACCTAATGGCAGCAATCCAAATTCAAACAGGAAAAAAAAAGCCTAATTTTTTTAATCTTACTGTTTTTAAAAAAGTCAAGGTTTATTATTTTCAATAGGGTGCTACAGACATACATGCCTGTTGGGAGTACAGTCTGTGTAGTTGAAGGATATGCATTTAAAATTTTGCATAAGCTTTTTGAAATAAACTTAGACACTAGAGGTTGATCACACCTATTATTGTGGTCTACTAATTGTACAATCATCTGTTATCAGTGGGGTAAAATTAAATGAGACCTAATCATAATAATTTAAGTAAAAAAATACTATTTTCCAGCTAAGAACACGTTTGGAATTTTACCATGTTTTTTGCAATAAAGCAGGTACACGTTAGCTGTTGTCCCTGCCTCCTTCTGTCACAGACAAGAGAACTGGCTGGGGTTGGGCAATGTCTGCCAAGAAATGATCTTCATGGCATGGCATCAGTTTGTCAAAGATGAAATACTCGGTGGTAGAGATTTGCTTTCAGTGATGTCCTGCTCCATTGTGGTTCAAACCTTTCCTTTCTTCCAGCAGAGCAGTGACGTGGTTCCCCAGCAGGATGCTGGATATGCTGACCCAAAGGATCGTGCCTGGCTTCTAAGTTCCCATCTGCTTGGCATGGTGTGATTTCAATATCTACAGCTCCTTCTCACACTGTTTGTGAATAGGAAGAGGAGGAACAGAGCAGTTACATGATGTCCCCATGATTACATATTGACTAATTTCTAATTTAGGAGTAAAATCTGCTTCCCCTGAATGCTAGGCAGATGAAGCCATGTAGGTTGAATTCACATACATATGGTGGCACACAGCTACACATCCCTATACCTTTATGCATATTTCTGGATAAACTGATCTTAATTTATGCTCACACGTGTTTAGAAATAGTAAGTAGCTACACAAAGGCATGAGAAGCCCACAAAAGGGGCCAAGCTAATCTCAACTATTCCTCAGCAAGAATGATTGCAATAACACTGCTTACAATTGCACTGTACACAGTGGCTAAAACCAAGGAAATTTCAAACCAAGCCATGAATGAACAGTAACCTCAACCCACACCTCCTCCCAGCTAAACTGTGTTCAGTTTCTAAACTGAAATCAGAGACTTAGACAGCAAAGAAACCAAGACAAGAAGTTGTTCAAGACACAGGGGCTTCCTCAAATCTTTCCATAGTTAACACATCCAACTCTTCACAGCTTTCCCAGGCCAGGACTGCTTACATGAACAATATGAGCTGCCATAAAGTGGCACTGTAGTTGAAAGAATTCGCTCTGTTCTTTCCTCATCTCCCTCCCATGAAGATTTAACCACATTTGTCCATTATAAACAAGTATGGAGAAACCTGTCTGGGTTGAAAACTCACCAATATATACTTACACATTTGCTTACATGTTTTTTCCCTGGTACCATTTAAACTCATCTAACTATGGAATTCAACTCAGATCCCTTGTGCTGGCCCAAGAGAAGGGTTAGTGCATCAGGGAAAAAGAGTGGCAGAGAATAAAATATTTTTTCTTGATGGTGAAACTAATTAATGGAAGCTTGAAATGTTTCTGAGGCTATAGCCCCTGATAAATGGGACTCCATTGTCAGACAGATATATGCGCTGTTTTCCCCTTGAAATTCATGAGGTAAGGATCATTGTGCCACCCATAACCTAAATGAAAGCAATATCTGGCTGGAAAAATCAATCTTCCCTCTTCTGAGATCTGTTAATCCCTGAAGAAGATCTCTTTCCCTCAGTTGTTTACAACCTTTAAAAATTTGTGTACAACAAACACTTTTAATGGATATGTGGATCTGGGGCAGTGAATGTTAAGCCCATTGGCAATAGATATGTTTTCCTTATTTTGCTGCTGTAAATGCATTAAGAGCAGTCTATCAGTCACTGCAGGCCCAGATTTGTTGTTTGCAAACCAATGATCTAATTTGCTGTGCACTGAGAACTATGTACATGAAGGATTTATGTGACTGATGAACTAAGTGGGCACTCCATGAGGGGCAAGGAAAGAGGAAATCTGCTGATTTCACAAAGTAAGGGCTGTAAAATCTTTTCGATCATATACGCAACTCTGGGAAATGAGATCTTTTTCTTCCCGAGGTAGCTGATCTTTGAAACTGCTTGTGTGAGAAGGGCTGGGAGTTGGGAACAATAAGCTGATTAAGTGCAGCAGGTAGCAGGAAAAATGAGGTTCATAAGAACCTCCATTTGCAATACTGCTTATCTTCCCACGGATACACAACCCGATTCTCCGCATATTTTAATCGGTGTAAATCAGCGCCACTTTTTGAAATCGACCATAATTACACCAGGAAAATAAACAAAATAAAAGCCTGGGGAGAAAAACAAAGCTATCATCCCCTCGCTCCCGGGCACAGCAGCCCGAAGCCGCGCACGGCGAGCACTCCGCGTCCCCGGCCGGGCTCGGCTTCGCAGACAAAGCCCCGCGCACCTCTGCGCAAAAAGAGCGCGGCGCGGCGCCGGGCGGGCGCAGACAAAGCGGGGCAGGCGGCGGAGCGCCGCAGCATGCGGGGCCGCGCAGGGCTTCCTCTGCGGGTGGGCTGCTGCCGCGGCTCTTTTTTTTTTTTTTTTTTTTTTTTTTCGCTGCGTGTGAGTGTTATTTTTTTTTTTTTTCTCCTCTCTTCACCAACTTCCTTCCTGCTCCAACTGCCAAAGCTCGAGGCTGAGCGCTGACAGCAGAGGAGGACCCCGGCCGCAGGCGCCGCTCCGCCGGTGAGTGCGAGGGGCGGGCGGGCGCGGCGGGGCAGGCACGGAGCGGGCTGCGGCTCGCTCCCCGCCGCCGCCGCGCAACTTCGCGCTTTCGCTCCCGGGGGCTTGCCGGTGCCCGGTCGTGCCCGGGGAGGCAGGCAGAGCCCTGCCTGCAGCCCAGGGGGAAGTCGGGCTCCGCGCTGCGATGGGGCGGAGGGACGGGGGAAGGAAGGGAAGAGGTGCCCGCGGTGCCGGGCTGGCGGCGGGTGTAGCCCTGCGGCGTGGTGCCCGGCGCTCCCCGGGCAATGGGCTCCCTTCTGTCCCCGCACCCCGGGGCTTGGGATGGGGAGGCCGGGGCTGGGGGCGCTGCTGAGTCCGGTGTGTTTCTCCCCCGTCGCAGAAAATTACTTCCTCCCTGCTAAACCCGCTTCCTGGAGATAAGCCCTCGGCCAGGGGGTGGTTTGGAGAAGTGATGAGCCGACGGAGGGCAAGTAAAATGCTGCCCCTCTGGCAGCCCTTTTTGTGCCCCGTGGAGGCATGGGGGGGCCGAGGAGGTGCCTACCCTCCGCATTGTCACTGCCCTCTCCTGCTGGAGGTGCGGGGGCAGCTGTCTGTCCACGGCACAAGCAGAGCCCAGCTGCGAGACTCTGGCACCTCTCGCCAAGGCGTGATTCCGTCTTTGCCTCCTGCAGCCATCTCTCTCTAGCAGGGATCCCAAACCCTGCCCTTGCCCCCTCCCTGCTGTTTCCCGGGTGCTGCCAGGCCTCAGAGGTGCAGGTGACGCAGGACTGTGGGCTGGAGCTGCAGAAAGGCAAGAAAAATGTGGCAGGGCAAGACACCAAGCACACAGATTTCTTCTTGCGTATAACAATGTAGGGTTAATTTTCTCAATTTAGTGAGGCTTTTGGTCTGAATGGAGGGCTCCATACTAGCCCTTTTCCTGGGCAGTGGCACAGAAACTCAGGAACCCCAACAGCAACATGGTGTCTCTGGGGAAGCAGTGGTGCCTGAGCTCAGGAATGTGTCTCAGCTTGCAGAGGGCACCAGCAAGTAGGGGCAGGAGCTGCTGAGATGGGAGCTTTCCTCCCATCTGGTCACCGCCTGCCTTGGAGTTTGGCAGGAAGGCAGTGTCAGGTCCCTGGCTTGGGGAAAAATGCCAGAACTTGGTCTGATCGGTGCCATCCTGAGGCGCCCGTGAGCCAGAGGTTGTTCATCCCAGACAGTCTGGCTGGTCCTGTTCCCTGCAGGACCTTGCTGTTGGCATGGCAGATTGTCTGTGCACCTTTCTGTGAGGTTTTCAGAACCTAAAAGCAATCCCCCTCCAGTAAGCCACCCCCATGGGCTGGCAGGGACGGTCTTTGCAGCATCTGTGGTGCAAAGGGAAGGTTTGAGGGATGAGGAGCAGCCAGCTCGTCCAGTCCGGACTCTGCCTTTTCTCTGCATGTGGGCAGAGAGGCCTCTTTCCATCTCCTGTGATAAAATACAAGAGGTGGACTTGGGAGGATGGGGGCGGGCAGGCACCTGTGGTCTGTGCTCGTGTTGGTGGCAGATGCAACCTGGTATTGTGAGAGAGCTGGGGTCAGTGCTCAGACCTGCAGCTGGAGCTCAAGTGGAAGGCAAGACTTGGCAGTGGCTGTCATGGCTAATCACAGCCTCCTCCTGTGCTGAATATGGAGTGGCACTGAGGGGATTGTGGGGCTTTCTAAGGCGGTTCTGCTGGGGCCACAGAGTGCTGGGGCATGTGTGATTGCTGCTTTCAAGAGGGAGCTTTTTGGTTTCCTTTCTTGTGAGGACAAGCTCAAGGGCCTTTCCTATGGTATTTGGGTATTTCACACTCCTGGGTCTGGGCATGGACAGAGCCAGGGTTATTCAGCTGCTGGGACCTGTTTTTTTTCCTGTTTGGGTTGAGATTCCCTTTTATTTCCCATGTGCCCATTCTGTACTAGTTTCTCATTCACCACAAAATTGCAGAGCTGTCTTGCAATGGCCATTTCCAATTAAAATACTTGACTTAATCTTCTTGTTTGTGCGATGGTCAGTTCTTTTCTGTCCCTTTGCAACGTGCCAATGTACCACTCCTTGATGATTTTTCTTCCCTGCACTGGAATTGCTCTGAGAAGTCTGCATACTACTCAGAGTTGCCTGACACCACTTGATGATTCACCTTAAACAGTTGTTTTTTCCTTTTCTTTTATTTTTTTTCTTTTTTTTTTTTTTTGGTGTGTTTCTTTTACTTTTTAATAAATGAAAAACTATCCCATTAGCTCCCAGTTTAACTTTTGGGAGCAGGGGCAAATGCTAAGGCCACAGCTGCAGAGAAGGACAAATGATTTGTTTGGAAAATTGCACATAAGCAAGTAAAAGGGGACTTTTTAGTAGAGACAGTCTCCAAGAAGCATAAGTGGAAGTGAACTGAATGATCTGTGTAGCTTGACCAAATCCTCTTGCTGCCAAAGAACAAGGAATGGCTTGGCCATTTGTGACAACTGCCGCTGTACCAGGGCACTGCTCTGTTTTTCAGCCTTTCTCCGAAGACTGGGAAGGTGGCTAGGACCATATGGCTGGCTCCTCGAGGCAGGCAGCTGACTAAGGGGCACCTGGCGCAGCATTGCTTACCTCTCCCGCCTGTCTCCTGTTCCCCCATCCCGTGCTCTGGCTGCCCATGGCTGCTGTTTCCCTGCTCTGGCTCCCGTTTGGGATGCCAGCCCAGCAGTTTCGCTGCCCTTGTGCCGTTCAGCGGTGCGAGAGCCAGCCCTGCTGACTGCGGCTCAGCTCTCCTGCCTCTCGCCCCGAGGGGCACCGCTGGGGCAGCACGGCTGTGCCTGGCTCTTCTGGGCTCACCGTCGTGCTTCCCTCCTCAGTGGGAAGGAGTCCTGCAGGGTGCCTGGGGTGAGCTGTTCGTGGCAGACAGACTATGCTGCCCGCTTCCTTGAGAGCCTCAGCTGGCTTGCTAATCTACGGAAGTGGCTGTCAGGTATTCGATCTTTCTGTGAAATGTGCCTTTTAACCCATTATGAGAGGGTGAACGAAACATCTGCCCTCGGCTTTATTCGTGTTTCTCTGTGCTCCGGTGTGGGGCAGCGGCTCTTTGTGCGAGATAGCCGGCGAGCACCGAAGCCTTGTACGGTGGCTTGTAATTGCAGGGTTGCCGGCCACAACCGTGCTGCAGAGTGGCTGTAAATCACTCTGGTTTCAGCCTCTGCTCCTGCGCCTCCTCCCTGGGAGGGAAGAATGGTGTAGGTCTGCGTGTGCGCGTGGTGCCTGCAGGGAGAGAGGAGCGGGGGTAGAGGGGGATTGTGTTCGAGCCAGAATATCAGCACAGCAGTGTTTGGACTGCAGCCGATCACCGTCGCCATTTGCCTGTAGGAATCCTGCTGCCTTCGGCACTGGGTGGGTGCCTGCCTGTCAGGGGCACTGAGCCACGCTGTGCCCAGAGTGAGTGCCCCATACTCCCAATCCACTGCAGTCTCACTGACTGGCCCCTCCTCTGTCCCCCAGACCGAGTGACCATGACTGAGAAGACACAAGAGCCTCATGTGGAGGATGATGATGATGAGCTGGATGGGAAACTCAATTACAAACCTCCTCCCCAGAAAACACTGCAGGAGCTGCAAGAGTTGGACAAGGATGATGAAAGCCTCGCCAAGTACAAGAAGTCCCTGCTGGGAGATGGACCTGTGGTAGTAGGTAGGCTGGGGCACACTGATAGGGAGGGAACGGGGAGATGTACTGCAACAGTGTGCTGCTCCTTCAAAGAAGAGGGACCTGGTTTGACCAGGGACATGCACTGCTTGTGCTGGAGGGCTGGGGATGGGCAGGTGGAAAGTTGCACATAAAGGAAGCACAGAAGATGCTCTGAGTGTTAGGAATTAGGAAGATTACTGGGGAGTGTTGGCATTGGAAAAGGACTTGTGGTGGGAGATGTGTGGACTTTTGGGGGTTATGAAGGGGTCATAACCTCTCCTGAAAGGTGGTCTTGTTGCTGAGAATGATCCTAAGAAGGAAATTTTCTGTGGTAGAAAGACCACCTCTAGGTATTGTGATGGAGGCCAGAGGGATCCAATGGAAGGACTGGGTAGACATGTGGTCCTATTGTGCTAAGGAAGCCTGGCATTACTGGGTGTTTAGTGAAATGCAGTTTCTGTGTGGCAAGGCATCCCTGTTTCTTCAGTGTCATTCTCCTCTGACTGCATTTAATTTTGCAAGCTGACTACTTCCCCCTGACTTTTCCTTCCTGCAGACCCAACAGCTCCCAATGTGGTGGTCACCCGACTCACTCTGGTGTGTGACTCTGCTCCAGGACCCATCACTATGGACCTTACAGGTAGGCACAGGCTCTGCCCTTGGTCACAGAGGGAGCAAGCAAAGGCCCTGGCATGCTCCAAGTTAAAGAGAGCTTTTCCTTGGGATGTTACAGTGGCTTTTAGAGGAGCTCTGAAATCATCTTAGCCTTGTTTCTTATTTTAAGGTATACACATATGAACAAAAAAGAAGGAGATGTAACAGAGGAAAATATTGAGGGTTTTTTCCTTCATCTAGACTGCGCTAGGAGCTCCTGGGTTTCTCTTGCCATCTCTGCTGGCTTCCTTTCAATGACACTTCATGAGCACAAGGGATGTGCTCATGCATTTGGGTAGCAAGCTGTACTGAAACTTCAGAATCGAGCAATACTGCAGTTCCGGCTCCTGGGGGCATGGGGAGAGAACCTTATTTGGGCTTTTCTGCAGAGAGAGGAAGCTGGGCCAGGAGAGGCAGAGAGGCTTCCTGTTCAACCAAAGCCACACAGAGCCCTGCAGGGCCCAGGCAGCCTTCCGAGCTGGGCAGGAGCTGTGGAACACGCTCCTCTCACCCAAGCCAGGCCTGGGCATGGATGGAGCATACACACACTCCTGCATATGCTCTGCCACAAGTCTGTGCAAAAACATACTCGTGTATATGTGCTCAGACCTGTGTGTGTTTAGGCATTACCTTCTGTGGGCACAGATACGTATGAGCACCCAGGAGTTTCTGTGTATTTGGTCGCACAACACAATCTCACAAGGATGTCTGCCTACTCATTTTACAGGTGTCATCCTTTGAAGGGATGCTCATCTCTGACACCAGCCCCACCCCCATCTTCCCCCCTGGGCCTGGTCTCTCCTCACTGTGGCATCTCTAGCTGACAGCTTGATTCTCTTCTTGCAGGTGACCTCGAAGCACTCAAGAAAGAGACCTTCGTATTAAAGGAAGGGGTGGAATACAGAGTTAAGATCCATTTCAGAGTGAGTTGTTTTCCTTCCAGTTGCTTCTTATCAGTTGCTAAGGCCAGTCAGGGGCAGTCTGTCAGATAACTAGAGCCAGGCAGAATGCCTGCCCAAAAGCTGAACACATGCAAAGCTCCCCTAGCTTCAGGTGTTGTTCTATCCAACAAGGGATGAGGTATTTCCAGGAAATCACTTCTGCTTGCTCACCCCTTGGAGGAAGTTGGTTTCTGTTTGCTCACACTGATAAATGAGTGGTTTTAAAGCCAGATGGGTAGTTTTGGCTGAGTTTGGTTTTGCTTTCTGGCCACTGGAAAATCTTTACTTCACACTAAGTGGAAATGAACAAGGAGGAGAGAAGAGAAGAGAAGAGAAGAGAAGAGAAGAGAAGAGAAGAGAAGAGAAGAGAAGAGAAGAGAAGAGAAGAGAAGAGAAGAGAAGAGAAGAGAAGAGAAGAGAAGAGAGGAGAGGAGGGGAGGGGAGGGGAGGGGAGGGAAGGGAGGGGGAGGGGAGGGGAGGGGAGGGGAGGGGAGGGGAGGGGAGGGGGAGGGGAGAGGAGAGGAGAGGAGAGGAGAGAAAAGAGAAGAGAAGAGAAGAGAAGAGAAGAGAAGAGAAGAGAAGAGAAGAGAAGAGAAGAGAAGAGAAGAGAAGAGGAGAGGAGAGAAGAGAAGATGAGAAGAGAAGAGAAGAGAAGAGAAGAGAAGAGAAGAGAAGAGAAGAGAAGAGAAGAGAAGAGAGAATGGCTATTTATGAAGTACTGATTCAGTCAGTAATACTGGGCTTCATGTACACATTAAAAAGATGTAATATTGTAACATTTGGCTGAAGATACCTGAATTCTTCAGGTTGTGATATACCTAAATGGGCTAATTTCTCCCTCACTCCCATTAATCAGCGTGTCAGCCATTTCTTCTGTTTACAGCTGAAAATGAAGCTTGGCCATGATGCAGTGTGGCATCTAGCACTGAACTGATCATTTCTGCAAGTGCTTGCTTCAAAGCTGGGCTTGGAAGAGAAGGCAGAAAGGGAACAAAGATAATTCTCCTGAGACAGATGAGAGAAGGTGTTAATATTGTGGGTTCTGTAGGGCAGATTTCCCTTTTTCTCTGAGGCTTGCTGTCTCGGAGATGAATGTCCCCCAATGCTCTCCCCTGAGACACCTCCAGCTCTCTTTAATGCTGTGAAAGATTTCCATCTGTAGCTGTGCCTTGTTGACTGGAGATACTGGAAGCCAGACAGGTTATTCTAATTCCTTCCCTCAGTTCCATGGCTGGTAAGGGCTTGTACTGTACGAATTCTACCCTGGGATGTAAAAGGATCTGTCCATCTTGTTTTCAGGTTGAGTAGTGTACACTGTGGGAAGGCTGTGTATGCTGGAGGGGAGCAGCACTGGATACATCCAAGCTATCCATGGCTGATTTGAGAAAAGATTATGAAAACTGTCCCACTGTCTTTTGATAAGAAACTTGCCAGCTCCCCATGGAGCTTAGAGGGCACCTGGAAGCTTCCCACCCTTTGGGGCTGAAGGGATTACTCCAGTTACCCATGTATGCTTTCCAGTATGAAAATTATTAAACGGGAACTCCCTGCTTCACTTTTCTTTGTCTTCATCAGCATGTCTTGAGAACCTTACTGATGTGCTCCAGTCAGCTTCAAAGTTGGGCAAAGGATAGGGAAGTACAGGAGATGCACAGAGGATGCTAAAGGTCTCCAGGTGCCTATGGAGAAGTTGTTTTAGGGGTCTATTCAATGTGCCCTGTGCTGAGGCTCCCTTGTGTAGGGAGCCAAGATGGGTACGTCCCTGAGGAGGGGGAAAATCATCAGGTACAGAACCAAAACTCTTCTCTTGACACTTCTGGTTTCTTCCTGCAGGTAAACAGGGACATTGTGTCGGGACTGAAATACGTGCAGCACACCTATCGGACAGGGGTGAAGGGTGAGTAAGAGCCCTGCACAGCACTGCTCCTACCCGTGTGTTCCCTCTTCCAGAACAAGTGTTCCTGCAGCTCTGGGCTGGGACAGAGGCTCCCTTGGTCCCAAGTCCCACCGTATGCTAACACTCAGGAGGTGACTTCTCAACAGAGTGCATAAGCCTGCCTTACCCAGGACAGTGTTTCTTGTTTTGGGAGAAGTCAGTATGAGCCAGCTCTAGTATCCGTATGCTACGCCCCTGTGTGCAGCAGCAAAGTCCACAGAGACACTGCTTGGGCGATGCTTGCCACACGTTGCCTTTCCATACGGAGCTCTTTTCCTCCCCTCCACCCCCTGTGCAGTGGCTCAGCCTGTGTGGAGCTTCCCCCCCTCTGCAGGGCCCTGTATTTGCCTGTGGGTTCTCCTCAGTGCTGCTCTGCTTGGACAAGGCAGAGGAAAGCCCCGTTTTGCACACACACATCCCACATGCATTTCTATGGCTCCACCTCTAAGGCTTCAGCATCCTGTTCAGCACACATAACTGGTGTCTTCTCACCAGTAAAGAGAAGTAGTGGGAAATCAAGGTAGAACTTCAGCCATATGCTGGGTGTACTCACACCCTTCTAGCAGCCAGAATGTTTTCTCCCAAATTTGTCTCAAACCAGGACAAGTACATACACGTGAGAGTGTACAAACTGAGTTGCCTGTTCACCTGCCCATCCATCCGTGTTATCCTTACAACTGTCCTTATGCTTCACTAACCCACTTTTCCCACTGATTTTGCTCCCCTTTGCTGACATGTGCTGTTCCTTTCTCCCCCATCTCCTTTCTTTTCTTTTGCTCATGGCTTCCTCTCTCCCTCATCATTCCCCATCTGAGGGGCTTATTCCCTGTGGATTGTTTTCTCCTAGTGGACAAAGCCACGTTCATGGTTGGCAGCTATGGGCCACGGCCAGAGGAGTACGAGTTCCTGACGCCTATTGAAGAGGCTCCCAAGGGTATGCTGGCTCGAGGCACCTACCACAACAAATCCTTCTTCACAGATGATGACAAGCACGACCATCTCACCTGGGAGTGGAACCTGTCCATCAAGAAGGAATGGACAGAATGAGTTCACCCAGTTTGCCTTCCCCCTTCCTATCCCCTTGCCTCCTGCACCAGTCTCCAGGCCTTTGCTGCTTCTTCTCATACACTGAAAACAACCCAACCACCACCCCATCATGACACCATAATGGGTTAAATTGGGAAGCATCTCCCTCCCTCTCCCCCAGTACTTCCTCCTGCTGTCCCCGTCTCTCCCATACCAACTCCAGTCCTGGAAGTGCCTTTTCGAGGAAACAAGATCACCTGGCAGGGGTGGACTGGTCCCTGGAAAATCCCTATCTTGAGTTACACTTGCCATGTGCTCTGACTCATTGTAAAGGGTTACTTACCTCCCACGATGGTCTCCTGGTCTGTATCTGGTGCCCTACCCTGTTAAAATCCATCCTTGTGCAGGCAAAGCCAGGCAGGGGGAATGCAGCTAGATGCCGACACAAGACTTCAGTGTCTGAGAATAAAACCAGTTTCTTTCTTCTTTTCTGCATGAGTGTCACATTCTTTTCTACAGCATGTTCCTCAGTGATGTGTGTGTGAAGAATGCAGTATAGGAAGGCTTAAGAGCATATTTCAGCAGGGAAATAGCCCTCCCCCTTCAAAGCAGCAGCCTTACTCTATAAGCAAATTATTTCAGAACAGTTTCCTTCAGGGATTTCATTAATTCTTTGAAGCCCAAAGTCTGGGCTGTGATGGGGGTAGACTCCAGGGGTGGACAGCCCCCACCTCTCATCCCAGATGGCTGCTGAATGAGCCAGGGAGCTATAACATACCCTTCTCATGTTTAGCACTTACCATAGCAGCTGTTCCCCAGAGCTAATGCAAGAGTTGCATGTCCTTGTGGCTAGCCTGCTGGCCAAGCACAAGGGAACATCAGCCTCTGGGATCCAGCACCTGGAGAGGGATGTTCTTAACCTGGCTGGGGTGTCTGGTCACAAAGGTGCAGGGCAGCTGCCAAGTCCAGTGCTGTGGGTGAGGAGGCACCACGGCAGTGTTGGAGCAGCTCTCCAAGGCTGATTCCTGCACGGCGGGGAGGGGCTTTCTCCAGCCAGGCAGTTATCTCAGGAGCTGGAGGCTTTGCCCAGGGCCAGCTGCTCCCTTCCCACCGCCCCAGGAAGGTTGTGGGTTCTCACAGCAGCTGACGTGTCTCTCGCCGAGGAGAGGGCTGGAGCAGGGTGGCATGGCGAGGAGAAGGCGAGCTGGTACCATGGGCACTTCCATCTTCCCGTGCCTCTTTGTCATCCTGCTTACCAGATGCTCCCCAGCAGGGTGTGCTGGAGGGAGCGACTCTGCATCCCACAGTAAGTGAGCTTTCTTCCTGCCTTGGGGAAAGTCTGGGTCTGCTTCAGGGAGTCCTCCTTATCCAAGGTATGCTGCACAAACGTGTTGAGCTTGCAAGAGAGGTGTGTGGGTGAGCTTGTGAGGTTGGGATGCTTGTGTGCGTGTTGAGGGGATCCTCTTTGATCTGCTCCTTGTGTACGCTCTGCCCAACCCTGACCTTTGCTCTGCAGGCACAGCCAGCGCCACAGACAAACCTGTCCTCTTAGACAACATCCCGGATGCCGAAGCCTTCATCAGTGGTGCAGAGGTGGCAGTCATTGGATTCTTCCAGGTGTGTTCACAGCACCACCCCTCTGCCAGTTGTGAGCTCTATCCCACCCTGATGAGAGCATGAGGCTGGATGTGGTGTAAACACCTGTCAAGGCAGCTGTTGTCCCAAAAAGTGCTGGGGCTGGGACAGGTGACAGAGAGAGCACAGGGAATTTGGTCTGTGCATGGAAAAGGAGATGGAGCAAGGGAGGAAGATGAAGGAGGTTGTAGGAGCCCTGGAGCAGGAGAGAGGGAAATGCTGCAGGGGAAGAAACAAAGAAATGTACATGGTAGAGAAACTGTTGGTGAGGAGTGAATGGGAACATCAGTTATTTGCTGTAGTCAGCAAAGACAGAATAAAGCACTGCTTGTGTGACAGGGATGAGGAAGCCGAGTCCCAGGGAGAAGTGATAGTGCAGGGCCACTGAAGTCCAAGAGCGTTTGGGCTCAGGCTGCAGCCTCTTTGTAGGGAGGATGTAGGCATGGTCTGTTTCACTTCTTTGTTCCCCAGAGTAGATACCCTTGAGATCTCTGTCTCTTTTTATCTAAACCACTGAATTCAAAGGTGAGTGACAGCTACGAGTTCCTTGCCCCCCCAAATGGCATGAGTATTTTTCCTCAGAAAAAAATAGGAAAACATTTATTGAGCTACAGCACTGTGAAAAAGATGCTTCTTCAACAGGATCCTTATCACTTTTAAGTCCCCAAGTTGCACCTTTTTCCATGTTTTCTTTTGTCCACACACTGCCTCATGTCAGAGAAAGCTTCAGACTTTCAAAACCACGTCCTTCTGCAAGCACCTTACTCCTTCAGCCCTGTGCCTGAGGCTGGAGGGCAGTCTAGGGAGGGCCTAAGGGTCTAGGGTACTAAGATCATGCTCTTAGTACCGGGCAGTGGCATCTCCCAGCCCACCACAGAGCGAGGACCGACGTGCTGCCTGTGCAGTGCGGGCAGCAACAAGTCTGTGAGCTCACAGCTTATGCCCCAGGGGCCTTGTAAGCACTGATCACAGAGCACCAGCCGCCTCGATTGCGGTGCCTGCAGGCAATTGGAGCTCCTTGGGGGTTGCTCTTGCAGCGCTGAAGCTGTGCAAAGCAGCCAGGCAATCTGCACACGCAGAATGAAAGTGCTGAGACGCCTCCTTCCCCAAGGGTAGCTGGCTGGGCTTGCGGCAGAGCTGTGCCCAGAGCCTCCTCCTGAGCTGCAGCAGGGACACGGCTCCTTTTGTCCTGTGCCACAATGACCTCCCTCTGCAGGATTGCATTCTTCAGAGCCAGACAGGAGGCTGCTGCCGTGCAGCCCCAGTGCCAGGAGCACGAGGCAGCATCCAGCCACATCTCAGGCATTCAGTGCCCGAAGCATGGCCGGGCTGCATTTGAACAGTAGATAAAGACGTATGTGTGCCATGAAGGCTTGGCTCTCGGCCGGAAAGTATATTCATCCAAATAAAGCCCATGTTCTCCGCTCGCCATAAATTATTTCTCCGCTGCAGCCTTTCAGTTCACTGCAGTATGGGGCTCGGCAAGCTTCCCGTATAATGAGCACGGCCTCCCTGACTGGGAACAGCATGCCGTGATGGAAACACAGCACACTGCTCCAGAAACTCCGCATGTCTCTGAGAAAAGGCCATGCTCGGCCTGATTAAACCCCAGGTTTCCCAGGAATGCTCCAAAACTCAGCGAGATTATTCCTACCCTAGGCTTTAGTGCTCTCACCAGAGCAGTGTTGATGCACTGGCATTTCCAAAACAGGTCATGAGAGATGTTTTTCTTTGGAATGAACAAAGAATTTTGTTTTCCATTCTCTCTGGGCTCACAAACAGCTGAGCTGACAGTTCAAACTAAAAAGAAAAACAAACCAATTTCCAAGAAGAAACCATGTCTTCAGAATTTATATCCAATAAATAGAAGTATCAAAAATACACCACTAAAAAGTTGGGAATGGGAACAGCAAAGAAGGCTTTAATACAGGCAAAGGATAGCAGTAGTTAATGCTCTCTGCAAGAAAGAGAATGTACCTCAAAATACTGAAAAATTGCACATTTCTATCCTTTGATATACCTGAATTAGCTACTTTTTACAGGACGTACCTAAGACACCCTTTTAAAAGCAGCCACGGTACTGATAATGCGAGGTGTTCAAAACTGTAACCCCCTGACTCTAGAATCAAGGTTAGCATAAAAATGGCGACGTTTATATATGTATATGTTTTAGAAACACACACACATATATATATATATATATATATTTTTTTTTTTTTTTTTAAACGAGCTACACCTGTGCTCTGGTGAGTGCCCAAGGGCTCAGCACCATCCTGGCGGCCTCCTGGATCCCGGAGCATCCCGTCCGCGCAGGAGGGGGCGGCGGCGGTGGCCGCTCCCGCGGGGACCGAGCGGCCGGCAGGTGTCGCGCTCGGTCCGCCCGCGCCGGTGCCGGTGCCGGTGCCGGGGCCGGTGCCGGTGCCGGTGCCGGTGCCGGTGCCGGTGCCGGTGCCGGTGCCGGGGCCGGTGCCGGTGCCGGGGCGGCCCACGGGCTCGGCCCCTCACCCTCCCTGCTCTGCCCCCGCAGGACCCGCGGAGCCCCGAAGCGGAGCAGTTTCGCCTGGCGGCCGGACAGATCGCGGAGGTGCCCTTCGGCCTCAGCAGCAGCGCCGCCGTCCTGTCCCACTACGGCGCCTCGGAGAACACCGTGGTGCTGTTCCGCAGGGTGCGTGGGCCCGCGGCGTGGCCTGGGGGACACCACGAGCCGCTCCCTCCCGGGAACACTTCGCTGCCAGGCAAAAACCTGCCAGTCCAACATAAGGGTCTGGTTCCGGGTCCCCCGGCGCGCTGGTGTGGGTGGGAGAGGGTCTTGGACGAGTGCATACAGAGGTAAAAAAAGCATAAAACTCATCTCTCCTTAGGGCAAGCCAAAAATAGGGTTGTCATTGGCAGTCGGACTGCCTGCCCACCTCAAAGTACATCCCTCTTCTTGCCCCAAAGAGGGCTTTTGCTTTTCAGCTGCAGAGTGCCTGTCACTGAGACACGGGCATTTATTACACCTGGTAAGATTCTCCTATTTAGGTGTTTGCCTTACGGATCTGGTTCAGCACCCAGAGCTCTGCAAAGAGCAATGCCTGTGTTTCTACATGACCTGCCCGGAGCTTGGCATTAACTTGGATGGGGTTTCTGTGGTTTTGGAAAGGGTCCTGAGACACATGAAAAGCGTCTAGAGTCATGTCACAATGGATCAACACAGCAGGCTTGATACCAAAACTTGGCAAGTGTCGCTTCAGGCATGCAAAGCTGTCTCCTAGGGTACAAAACTTTTCCAATGAGACAGAAAACACATCCAGACTAGGTCTCTGCAATTAAGAGATGCTGTGCCACCCTACACTGTGGTTTGCAGACTCATTTCCTAAATATGCTTTAGGCTTCAGAAATCGTGCTTTGGAGTTTCTTAGGGATAGGTGCTGTGCTAGATGATATCTCTGTTAACTCCAGCTCTAAGTGCAGGTAGCTCAATGTAGCCTCAATGTAGCTACATTTGCTGAAATTTAGGGAGATGACACTGGGAAGGGCCATGTGCTTGCTGCAAAAGCAGCAAGAAAAGCTAAGAGCAAGTATTCTACCAGTTACATCAATTTCCCCACGTTGCTCCTTCTTGCGCAAGCATGGCAGTTGAAAAGTGAGGAGGTAGATGTGTCTGAAGAGGAACGGGGCCACAGGCAGCACAAGATGTCCTAAAAGGCAGTGAAGTGTTGTGACACCAGACCTCTAAGTGCTTGAGGCGGGGAGAAATGGGTACACACCACATGTTCTGGGGAAACTAAATATGGCAGCTTGGCCAAGTTCTAGATCCAGCTTGTACAAAGACTGGACAAAAACAGTTTGTTCTCTTTTTTCCCCCTCATCATTTCCTGCACCATGTTTACCACTGATATTATCCAAATAATTAAAAAAGAATGATCTAAGAGTGAGCAATAGTTAGGCAGGTCCTTTTATTTAACCTTTTATTTGCTAGATGTTGCAATTTTAAGCAACACCCATTTCAATTTTGGTTCTTAGTCATTGTGGTTTTCTTCCAAAAATATTGAAAAGATCCTTGGTTTTTGCACTGCAGAGATAGTGAGGATGACTGCAGTGGGAGAGAGTTTGATAAAATAAATTCTTTGGATTGTTGGACTTTGTACTATATTGACTATCCTTTGTCTCGAGTCAAGTTTTTGCAACTGAACTTTTCTTTAATATGGAAAAAAAAAACCAAACAGCCAAGAAAATAATGCACTAGTCAAGTTCAAATATGGTTGGCAATTCACTTGTCTGATTGTCAGTTTTTCTTAAATTATCAGACACATTATTTTCTCTTTTATCCTGTGATGAATAATGTGTAGGAGTAAGAGGTCAGAGATAAAAAGGAATTTTAAAAGAACGGATACAGGAACTTGGAATCAAATACTCATTTGAAGGATACAAAGATGCGTCACCAGGATAGAAGTGAATCAGAGGCATAAATTAATTTTTTTCTTTGCCTTTGCAGTGTATGAAACACTTACAGTGCTTAGAAGTTTAAACCATAATTACAGAAGTAGGAGGGACTGTGTCAACTGGTGAGACTTCTTTGTATATAGGGGAAAGAAACAGATTTATTCTAGTAAAGAATTCTGATAGACCTAAAAAGAACATAGTTAACAGATGCTAACAACCTAATTATATGGAGTGATAAAGACATTTTGACTAGAGCTTCGACTATTAAATTCAGGCTGTTTTCCAGCCTTATTTTCTTAAAAACATAAATGTTGAGTGCTGATTCAAGATGTTATTATCCCCAAATGGAAGTCAGAGGTTTCCAGAAGCCCATGAAAGCCAAGAGAAGACTTTTTGTAGAGTCCAGGCTGCTTTAGATTGGTTCTCAAGGCCTGTCTGATCTCACCCGCCCAGGTGTTGCACTGTCCTGATCTTATTTACTTGAGCAGAGCTGCCCTTTCATGTTATGCAGAAGGAAAATCTGTGAGAGGAATCAGGCCACACAGTCTGAAAATCACCAGCTTGTGTTGTCAGACAGGGAGGGCGACTGGTATCAAAGACCTTGCCAATGACCACAGAACAGCAAAAATTACTTTAGATGTCTGCACACCACTGGAAAAACTAACACAAGAACTTTCAGAGGTTGTCCACATGCAGAGAATAAAATCTGGGGTGTGCATGTGGACTGCTCCTCAGCCCCAAGAACCTCATTCAACGTGTGTCTCAATGGCTTTCAAATCCCAAGCTTTGATCCTATTTCATGTCAGAGACCACTGCTCCTATGGTTTAACTCCGTCACATCCTGTGGTGGTACTACACAGGAACTCAGTCCTTAAACTCTAGGGTATTGCTACCATTCAGTGGTTGCCTGCTTTTTTTTCTGTTTATCAGGTCATGAAAATCTCAATAAAATCACATCATTTTGGGGGGATGAAGTGTGGGGAGATGTGTGGCAGGATGAATTTTTCCTCTAAAGCTGAAATATGCGTGGCTTATTTTTTTTTTTTTTCCTTTCCTGCTGTACTGGAAGAAAAATCCTCTTTTTATTGGAGAGATTTCCTGCTTGCAAAATGTTTCCAGGAATTCCATACCGGGCGATGCCAATGTTTATTACTTGTAGAAGAAACAGAATAAGCAGATGAAGATGTTTAAAAGGGACATAAAGCCAGTATTGATGTGAGGAGTTAGACTATTTAATGACCTCTCTCCACAATGCCTAGAATAGTTTGCCAACTAATTCCCCCTGTCTCCAGTGCATCGAGAGCTGGTAGTGTAGGGATGTCTGGAGTCAGAGATTTCTGTTATACCATGAGTTTGCCTTGTCCTTGGGAGGCTGGAGAAGGCTGGGAGATCCTTATCTCAAAGAACAGGCTCGTTCCTGTAGGTTCTAGACCTCCAGGAGTGGTGATGGGAAGAGGTGGGGATTGTGCAGTGGGGGAGAGAGGATGGCGGTGTCCCAGGGGGTGGTGGGTGTCTCTGTGAGCGAGTGCAACCAGTGCCTCTGGAGGAGGTCCTGGGAGGAGAGGACAGCTGTGACTGTAGGTGTCTTTACCTGTCCTCAGGTAGACAATGACCGACGGGATCTGGATATGAACAACAGAGAGGTTGATGCCAAGAAGCTGACTCGCTTCGTTCGGATGAACGAGCTCCGCCTGGTGACAGAGTACAACCCTGTGGTAATTACCAACCCCCTGCAGTCCTCACCCTTTTGCTTGGCCTTTTTCCCAGGGTGTCCTCTGGCCCCAGTCTGCATATCCAGATGTATGTGAGGGTCGGAGCGACAGTGTAGATGGGACTGGGGAAGCCACACAGCTCTTCACTGCTGCTCCGCATGTGGACTGGAAACAGATTTGCTGGGGCAGGAGTGTGATGGGAGAGGAAGGGACTCATCGCAGTTCCTTTGGCTTTCCAGTAAATTTGGGATGTTGAGGGTCAGAGAACTCCATTTCTTACTACTCTGCAGGCAGTGCTGCTTCCTCCCATGGACATTTGCAGTGTTGTGCCATGCCTGCAGAGCCAGCTCAGCCATTAATGCCCTCTCTTTGATGAGCCTTGAGAAACATGGAAGCTCAAATGACCTGCTCTCAGAAGGCAGGATTTGTGCATCATTCAGCGCACAGGGCTTTATGTAAGCCCAGATATTTGAATGCATATTCAAGAATGGGTTGGGAACTTCCCAAGCAAAATCTTTCCCATCCCTTCCATCGTTCCTCCAGAATTAATCAGTTCAACAACAACTACCATCACCAAAACAAACAAACAAACAAACCAACAAACAAATAAGCCACACACAAAATCAGGCTTAGAATGCTTCCATGTTGGCCATCTTCATTGGCTCACCCATCTGACTGGCAGTGGCAGGGTTCCCAGAGCTCCTCCCTGCTGCAGATGATGACCAAGGATTCAGGTTCTTCTGAAATCTTAGCGGTTCCTTGGTCTCATTGCTGTGGAATCAATGGGTATTAACAGCCCCAGCTGCTGCAAGGCTGAGACTTTGTCATTGCTGACGGGGTATTTTGTGGCCTTCTGGATAGCTATGACAGTGCTGGCCAGGCTCAGCTTGTATCAGAGAAGAATGGCAGAGCTATACCATTTCAAGATAAACTCAAGGATCATCTAAGAGAACCCAATGCATTCAGTCAGTTCAGTTGCAACCCACCAGCAGGAGAGTGTTTTGTTTTGAAATGTGACATTTTCTTCCACAGTGAAATATGGTAGGAGTTTGGTTTTTTTCTGTAACAGCAACAAAAAAAAAAAAGTTTGTGTTTTTTCATCTTCAAAAGGGAAAATTATATTTTAATATATTATTTGAATACCCCCACAAAATATTTCTGGGGACTGCTATATCCTGCTCCACTGGCCTAACAGCCCTTTAAGAATACCCAAGGCACATCAGCAGAGATGATGTTCTCATCTTTGTAATTTCCCAGACCTTCTGAAACCTTGGAGCCCCTATTAGATCCTTTTGCAATTCATGGGACAATCTCTTTTTCTTGATGCATTACTGTTGACGCTTTGGGCTCTCACTGCATGGTGTCCTGTTTGGCACCCAGGCTGTCTCCCCAACTGAGAATTCCTCAGCTGTTCAGCTGGTCCCCTCCACCCTGATTGTCAGTACAGATGTTGTTACAGTTTTTTTTTTCCAGACGCTCTGGAGCTTTATCAAGGTGCTGCAATTAACAGTGCCTCCTGCAGTCCCTGGCCCAAAGCCCTCCTAGCTTCCCTAAGGTAGCTTGGTTTTTCATAAATATTTATTCCCAGTGCATATGCTGTTTGCATCCAAAAATGCTGCAGGTCAGCAGATAATGGGGTCACATGGCTTGCACCAAGTGCTGCCAAGAGTTTCTCTCCCCATCCTGGGGCCCTTACTGTTTCTCCCACATACTTAAGGAATTTTTAGGCAATATTTACCCTGTGGGCTTTTCAGGAGATTCAGATGTGATCCAGGCCTGCTGATGAGCTCTGCCGATTGCTCTTACACAAGGTTGTGTGGACAAGCACACCTTTGAGTGGAGCTGCTGGAGGAACCGCTGCTCCCTCCTTGTCCTCTCTCACCCCAGCCTTGTCAAGGGGCTTGGTGCTGGCTGGCTTCACCCTCACCTTCAGCCTCATCTTCTCCCATGAGGTCCTCTAACGTTTTCCAGCTTAGCTTGCAACCCCTCTACTGATAAATATTCAGCTAACAGCAGAGTCCCGTCTGCCAAAGTCTAGCCGGTTATTCATGGCCCTTGCCAGCATGCACTCCCTGACCCCTTCCTTGTTACTCCTGGAGCATGTGGAAACTTTCTGCTCCCACTGGCCGGGAGCTGCACAGTCTGTGCCTCTGTGGTTTCGGTGGCACTAGGGAGGCAGCAGGTCTGGCCCCACTCCTGTTTAATTTGAGGGAGAGGCTGCAGGCCTGCAGGAAGCAGACGAAGTGAGACAAGGTGTGAGAGAGTTCATGGAGATGGTGCCATGGATTCTTGGGCAGTGCCAACCCTGGTTCCTCACAGAGGGCCAGTGTGTAGTGCCCACTTGGCCCTTGCCCAGGGTCTTCTCTCACTGTAGGACAGCAGAGACAATTTTAATCCTCAGCACTCAGGAATGTCCAGGCCATCAGGCTGCTGAAACTGTGAACTCATCCCCATCCTACATACAGTGCAACATTAAAGAAAGAAAACAAGGACAAACATCAACCTTGACACCACAAATCCTTCCACTTTCTTGCTCATATTTCAGATAGGTGCTGGAACTCAGCGATTTCGGACACCCTTATATTCAGTGTTTGCTGGCCTTGCTCTTCACATCTTTAGTCTTCAGCTTCCTGTGTTCTGCCCTACTCCTACTCTTCTTGCCTAGTCGCTATCTTAAGGCCAGTGATGAACCTTTGTGGTCTTCAGACTCTTCTCTGGAGAATAAGCAAAGCCAGGGGGTTAAGAGCTTCTGCAAAGAACTCTGATTGGATCCCCCCTGCTTTAAAGAAATCTGTCCTGCTTTTGGTGCTGATTTGCAAAGAAACCACAGCTAAGCCATGTCCCACTGACACTGCATCCAATGCCGACTGAGTGTTCTCAATCTCCTTGCCCGTGTTTCTCTCTCTGTGCTGGGCAGACAGCAATAGGTGTGATGCAGAGCTCACTCCAGTTTAACCTCCTCCTGATCACAGACAAGATGTCTCCAAAGCACCCTGAGCGAATGCGCAAGTTTCGGGCGGCGGCAGAGCTCTACAAGGGGAAGGTAAGTCCAAGCAGAGAAAAAGGGGCTGTTGGGGAGGAAAAAACCCACTGATTTCTGCCATGAATGGGGAGGGCATAATCTCCTCTGTGAATTATGAGAGCAAAGGTCAAGTAGGAGGAAGAGAGGATTATCTGGATAATTAAATGGACGGGTTGGTTCTGATCACCCTTTCCCAGTTTGCCATCTCGTGGGGAAAATACCCTCTGTATCCTGCTCTCTGCTCTCTTGGTGGAACATCGTGGATTTTGTTGCTTTTAGTCCAGTTTTGTTCCCTTGTACCGGGAGAGGACACACAGCTGCTGCTCTTCAGTCTGGCAACAGTCGCTCTCTGCTGATGTGAGAGGTGAATTTGTATCTACAGCCTGCAGGACGCCAAGGGAGCTTATATAAGTGACCAGATAGCAAACAATGTCAGTGCTTCTTAACCCTTTCACTTCTGGAAATGGCCATTTTAAAGGAGCTGCAAATTGATTGCTTTGATTTCCCACACTAAAGTGATGAGACAGATGAGGTGTTTCAGAGAAATTTTGCCTGAATCTCATCCCTCTGGGAACAGAACTCCCCAAATAGTAAATCATCCCTTGTCTGCTTCTCTGCCAGCAGCTGGATTACAGTGGAATTTGTGTCCAAGGAACAGAGGAATGAACTTGCAAGCAAAGGAGAATTGGGAGCAACAGGAAGGCCTTTGTGGCAAGGGAGAATAGCACATGGGAGGGGGCAGAATATCACAGAAGTGGGGAAGAATTAGCTGAGAGGCACAAAGAGGTCTTCCTCTGAGAAGTGAGGAGCTGGAAATATTTGGGATCTGATAACTAGAAAATCTGCATGCATCTGGTATTGGTATTGAAGGAACAGATTATAAATCAAATATACCCTCACCTTCGAATTCAGGGACCACCTCAGAACCGTGCTGTCTCAGAAGTCTTGAGACTTGCTTATGGCAGGTCTACTTTGGAACCTTTACATCTTTCCTAACCATTGGCAAGAGACTAGGCAGAAACTATGCATCAAAATCAAAAGGTCTCTTCAAAAATGTTTTGCTTTGATGAATATGTAGTTATAAAAGAAAAAAAAATCTGTAAAATTCAATTTATCTATTGTGAGATGTATGTTAAAGTGGCACCATTACCCCTGTTCTCCAGAAGACGCAGAGTATGATACAGGTCTCCACCTAGCAGCTATTTCTTCCAACACAATGCTGTTTAGCATCACTATCCTTTGCTGATGCAGCTGCATCTAGTTTTCATGTGACTTGCCTAGATCTGAGTAAATAGTTATAATTTTCCTAGAAATACTTCACAAAACATTTGATAAAATGTTGTACTGAAGTCCAGATAATTTATGAATTCTCAGCCAGCCAAATCTAGTTTTTTTTTTTATTTGTGCAGGCACATTTCCAACCAAATCAGTCAACAAGTTTGCCAGAGTAAAGTCTCAACATTAAAGATGTGGGGATTTGACTAATTAGTTCCACTTTATTGCTGTGGTACTTGAGGACACAGAGATGAAGTGACCTAGAGTCTAATGAGTTATTTTTCCCGAAGGAGTGACACTCTGAGGAGTAAATTGTGTTTTGGACTTCTCTCCTAGAAAGCAGTGAGAGAGAGCTAAGATCCCTTTGCTTGGATTTCAGGTCTGGAGAGTAAGGAGTAAGCAGAATGATATGCCCACTTAGGTTTGTCCCCATTGCTCTGTCATATAGAAAGACCTGAGTTAGTTTGGGTATCAGTGGCAGCCGCTGCACAATACCATGAAGATCCCTTCCCAATTTTCCTTTGTAAAGTTATCTGTTGTTGGAACTACCACGTTAATTGAGGTTTGCTTTAAAGTATTGATTAGATTTTGCTTTTCAGTGGCTTGCAGATTGTCTGAGAATAAATGCAAGATTCCTGACTTGAATTTCGTTCAGGATTACCAGTGAATAACTCCTGTCCTGTGGGATAGTGGTGAAAGATTTGTTTATGCTGAGGGGTTAGTGCAACCAGTGGTTTGAGCAAGGAATCATTGCTGTGCAGTGGAGAGATGTTCAGGCTCCCTGTGAGCATGTTCCACTTCATCCGGCACGGCTCTACAGTGACTGCAGAGTGCCAGAACAGACTGAGCATACTTGGTGTGTGTTGCAGCATTTCTACAAGCCAGTGCAGAACACAAACAGAGCCTCAAAAAGGATCCCAAGCAGGAGAAAAGGTACTGATCCTGTCACAAATCTCTGCTGCACACTGATGGAAGAGCGGTCCTTGTCATTGCCATCACCAGTGGGAAGAAAAAGAGAAACTTGTCGCTTGGACAGAGAGATGAAGAGGAGCTGCTGCTGCTGAGTGACTGACCCCAAAGAGTGAAGAAAAACCATAGAACTGTGAAATAACTGAGGCTGGAAAACATCTCTAAGATGATTGAGTCCAACCATTTAAGGATCATGAAGAGGTGATTCACCGGCCAGTTTCTAGATTATAGTCCTTTCACCTCTGGTTCATGATATTTTCACTTCTGCCTGAGGGACAGTTGAAATTTTCAGCTGGAGGATCCAGGAGGCAGGATGGTGAGGCCTTATATTTGAAAACAGTCTGAAATGCACCTGGAGCAACAGTGAGTGCCTGGAAGCAGTCTAGATTTTCTAGATATTATTGTGGAACCTGAGTCCTGTAAAATGTTGGAGACAAAAATGCAAATGATAGATGATGTTAAACCAGCAGAAGCTGACCACAATAAGAAGAAATATGGTCGTTTTCTAGCACTTTTTGAGGAACAATTGTGGGTGGATAACAGCTAACAGAGGTCAGAGCACTGCAGCTGTGAGAATAAATCCACCAGCCTTCTTGGATCTTCAATCAAATATGTGCTCATTTGAGAAAGTACTGCCAGGAGTCCAGGCAAGGAAAGGAAATGCACTGGAAAGGAGATGTCAGGGTTTGCATTGCTGAGCCAAACTAGAATACTTATATTCAGTTTTCTTTCCACAGTATCAGAGTATAACATGATAATTACAGCTGGTGTAACTCATGGGTGTTTGCAGAAGTCTCAACAAGGTGATGTTGGGAATAACAAAAGCAGCTTTTGTTGCAGCTGACATAATTGGTTTCCAATGTCAAAATGATTTGGATAGAGATGTTTGTAAACTCCCTTTTAATTTAGATGTAGGTCCATTTAGAAATGAATTCTGAGAAACTCCTGGTGTCCTTCAAGAGTTCTTCCATGGAAATTAAATGATGATACCCTTTCTCTTGCAGACAGTAATTCGTACAATTTTTATTCTTCTTGTCAGACACTGATGGCTCCAGAACTGAGAGAGATAATATTTAGAGATGCCTCTTTTAGCCATAAACAGAGAAGCCTGTAAATACAGACTTGTTATCTCACTTAATAGATATCTGCAGTAAAGTTGTTTTTATAGCTGTCTTTTTTTTTTAATTCATGACTGATGTTTTTGTTTTGCTTTGATGCACTATGATGTAAGAAATTACTCAGACGTCAGAATTTGACCTTTTTGCTTATACAAAACAGTGAACTGCAGCTCTCTGAAGTTCAAAGTCAAACACTGGATATAAGGAGTGACCATCCTTTCTGTTTGTCTTTGTAAGAGGAAAAACTAAGCAATGGCAAATTGGTTTCTATCATTGCAGTGCTATTTTCAATTATCTTTAATTCCCTGGGCAATAACATCATTCCACGTCTTAGTATCTACCACGAACTTGATGTTCTAAAAGCACTGGGCTAGGAATCAAGTTGTTAAGACACCAAGACAGCACCAGTGTACAAAATTTATGAAAGGTGGTTTACTGCAAGTGACAGTGCATAGAAAATATCACGTGTGAAGGGGACATTTTGTGTCAGGGGTTTCTCATTAAGACAGGATGTCCTTCACTGCCTGAAGCAGCAGATCTCTGAACACAGGCAGGAAGATTGCTACAAAATGAAAAAAATTCATGGAAATAATCTCAGAATTAAAACACCCAACCAGCTGTTGTACAGGATGGTATGAAATGGAAAGTGAACTTTCTGTTTGGGATGGAACTAACAGATCTCTAGCAGTGACATTAGAGTTGTGGGATTTGGTTTTGGTGAATTCTAGCTTTGGCAGGTCATCTTAGCAAAGGTTTTAGGCTCTTTTCAGCACTGAGAGAGAAGGACAGGCATATGCTTCCTTCCCTTCTAAAACAGGTGGAATAAAGTGCCTGTCACTGTTTAAGTTAGAGGTTACGTAGATGGTTGGCTGAGACAAGACTAGGATCTGGATGGCAGAGGTTAGGCAGTGTGAATCCTGCCACATGGTCAATATAATTTTCCATGCATTCATTCTTTATAATTGGAGCTGACTGGGAATCTCAGAACAAAATAAATCCTCATGAAAAAATTCCAGTTCCACAAGATGGCATCTGTCATGGAAATGTGACAACTGAGAAATTTTCTTGGTTTTCAGCTGCTGTGGAGATCAGGCTTCTAGTGCTTGTGGCCTCTGGGCCATCATATCCTACCTTCTGCCCCACAGGTGTGACCCTGAGAGCACACAGGCCCTGGCAGGACTCCTGGAGCACACCAGCATAGGTGGGCCTTTCTGCTGAAGGAGGACCATCCCATGTCACAGACCTCCCAGGAATGCACCATTCTCATAGGCATTAAGGCGTCTTCTTCTGAGCTACAGTGGCCAAATGCAATTGCTCTCTTTCCTGTATTTTTTGATTATAGGCAGAGAAGGAAACTCTGCTGTGCTTTGGCACACTCTAGCTCTGTGAACCAAATGGGAGTCATTAGAGAGATCCACACCAGTAACTCTGAATGACGATGATATCTCAGCCTTTCTAGCTGAGGGGCCAGTTTGTGTGTTTCTGTTTGCTCCTGTGAGGAAGAAGGCATTAGGAGTTCTAAACCTCAACCTTTTTGCTCTTTTACTCTTACTCTATTCTTAGTATTCATGGATAAAGTATGTACAGCTTTTTAGTTTTGGATATTTTAGCAAAGTCTGGAAGCTTGATGAAATGAAGAATATTGACTAACATTTATTCATATTACTATTTTAAAATGCTATTCATCTGTTTTAAAGGTGGTGATCTTGTATAGAAAGTGATGCAACAGTACTTTTTAAATTTTTAATGACTTCTTCTTTAGCATTTGATTAAAAAAAATATTGTTGTCTAGTCAATCTCTTATAGAGAAACCCAAAAGCTGTTGAATGCACCCTGAAAATGCAGTACCATTTACTGTACTGACACTTTGAAAGTGTTTCATTCCAACACTGGCCTCTGTTTCCAGCTTTCTAGTTGAAAAGAGAGCCCTAAAACATTGCAAACTGCTGTTCCACCTGAAAGCCTCTTAGATCATGTCCCTAGACCTGTGAACCTTAAATATGTGACCCCTTTTCTAGCTTGGTGTTTTATCCTGCAAAAAGATGAATTAAGTGCTCTGGGAGAAGTACCCCACCTCCTGTCTGCTCACTAGCTTTTTGCTCTTGGGGCACAGTTGACTTTTGGAAGAAAAATTACAAATGGTGAATATCACATATCCAGTGAAAGTGCTGTTCCTGTTCCTGTATTTCACTAAAAAACTGAAGTTAAACCTTACAGCAGCCTAAATATCCCTCCTTCCCAATAGGCTGTTGCCTAGGAAAGTTTTCAGATATATTTGGGTTTTATAGAACATAAACTTATTAAGTAAAGAATTTAGTATTTATGAAGTTTATTTTTAGAAAAGAAAACAAGTTTGGAACCAACTTGAGTGTTCTTCATTGAATAGAAAGAAAAACATGAGTCACAGCTTGGGAACTGGGCACATAATCTTCACATTACATTGCTTCTTTTTTTTTTTTTTAAACTCTTCTTTTCTTGTGTATGTGAAACCATAGCCTTGTCCATAGGTACACTGAATATTCTAGGCTCAGTTGATTGCACAGGGTAAAAAGAAGATAAAATTAAACATGCTAGCTGGGTGTTTTTTTCATTGACTTCAATCTCATCTGCTGAGGGATTCCATTTAAACAGGTCACTAATTAAATTGTTTAACTGCTATATTTATTTTCTTTTATAAATTTTATAATAATGACTGTAGGTCATTCTCATCCTGGCTTATTCATGTTGAGCTTCTCTCCTCAGGTCTGAACGCTCCACTGAGCTGGGCTGTATGGACATCGGTGTCTTGCCAACAACTTCTGTTTCCCAAATCCTTGCACCCTCATTTCTGCTCACTTCAATATATCCTTTGGTTTTGGTACTCTCATGTTCTTAACCTTGCAGATTCCTGATGCCCTGTACTTCATTCTCATTTTCTTGCAATTGAATTTGATTCTCCCCACACCAAAACCCCTTTTTACACTGGGTCTTGCAAGGATGTGAGCATCTTATCCAAATAACATGCAAGTAAAGGATTCAGCTTCTTTGACTTTTGCTGTTAAGATAAAAGACATCTTGTTTCCTTATCTATTAAGAGTAAGTCTGGACTTGATAAAATACAGACAAATGTACTGCATGGAGCTGCTAGATAGTGGCCAAGGAAAGCGTTGTCCTAACAGAGTATGGATGGTTTTCTCAAACTCTTTATAAAAATATCACTGTTAATCTTCGTATGATCTCTGCTTGGGGATCTATTCTCTGTCTCTGCTTCTGTTTTTCTCATGTTTTCTTTCCTATTTCCATCACAGATTCTCTTTATCCTGTTAGATAGCAATTTGAAGAGCAATGAACGAGTATTGTCGTACTTCCAGCTGAAGAAGTCCCAGCTGCCAGCTCTGGCTATATTCCACACACCAGATGACGAGCACGAAGTGTTGACTGTGGATGACATCTCCATTGAGCGTGTACAGGACTTCTGTAATCGTTTCCTACAAAGAATGCCAAAGGTAAAGGTGGTCCTGATGCTGTTGTTTACCAAGCTCTTGAAGACAATGACTTCAGTTCCTTGAACTCCTCCCCATCCCTATCACTTTCTCTTTCATGTACATTTCCACCTGAATATCAGAGAGACATTAGATTTAGGGCAGAGTAGAGGTGGATGTCTTTGCAGAGCCTCTTTCTTTATTGACCTTTGCTTTCTAGTGTACAGCAAGAAGAATTCACTGATCTCTGCAGCTGTATGAAGGTCTCTGTGAAGCATCTATCTTTTGGGAATAGTTAGGGAGACAAAGTGAAGGGTGCTTTTAGATGCTGAGAAGGGAGGTAGTGGATGGCAGCATATGAGAGCAGGTCAGAGAGACCAGTGGCGTGGATAGCAATTAAATCTATCTGGAAGACTACAGAACAGAGTGTACAGATAGGGCCTTAGGACTCTACCAGTGGTCTCTGCTGGGAGAGGCACCATTAAATCTTCATGTTCATGCAGTGTTATAAGTTCTCTCTCTGTCAAAATTCATCCTCTTGTAGCACAGGGTCTTTGTGTTGTGTGACAAAAATGAGATGGGGCAGTGGCATAGACAGCAGAGGGAGGCATTAGAGTTATTTTGTTTCCTTTATCCCTATGCTGAGAAACCGAGTAGTGTCAAAACTGATTTCATGCCTCTAATGTGTTTTAGAAAGAAGACAAATCTGAGGAGAAGCCCCTCAATGAAGAACTCTAATTCTTTCTCAGCCAAGAGGATGACTGTAGCCAGAGTCTGATTCTGGTGTATGAAGAGTTCACTCTGCCCTACAGCTCAGCAATTCCTGAGCCAAGTCAGTCATGGATTCCCATCATCCTTCCATGTACATACATGCTGCATGTCCGTCCTCTTCAGGAATCTCTTCTCTCTTATCTCTTCTCATTTATTGGCTCCAGAGCTCTTTTTTTCAGTACTTCAAGACCTCTGGTATTGCACTACAATATGTCTTTCTGTGCCACTGTTGGAGCAAAGGGTGGCACACTAAAATGTCAATATCAGAAGTAAAGCTAGTAGTTCCAGGGATCTGTTTCCCTCATTCTTTTGGGTTTTGGTGCCATGCGGGGATCCACTGTCAGCCTTGCCTGATACTACAAACAGATTTGTTGCTTGATATCACATTAATTTTTCCATTTATTTTACTAATTAAAGCAGTAAGTGAATGGCCTGAATTTTTATGCAAATGTTATTTCCCACTCCCCTCGTCTTTCACTTAAGGACAAAGTCTCTATTTATGAGTGAATAACTCAAAAAACTTCCTTTCTCTGAGTTTAACCAATGCAATGCCTAACCTGTTAGGCTGGTTGCTAAGAATCATTCCCTATGGAAAGGGACCCATCATCAATAGATATTTCCACCCGGATAGGAGATATCTGTGAAGCTTTGGGACCAGAACAGCACTAGGTAAGCAGGTCTGAGATGGTGCAGCAAAAATGAATGAGCCTAAGATGTTGTAGTCAGTAATCTTACCCAGCAGAGGCTGTTGTGGATCAGAGCAAGGCATGCTCTCGCCATCCATATGGCCAGGGAAGAGAACTGTCTGCACCAGATGACCTTTTGAATGAGTGTGTGTACAGTGGTAAAATATAAAAATACATGTCTGAATCCTGCTGGATGCCCTTGTGGCTTTTATGCATTGAAAAAAGACTATACAAGTACAGCATAGATGCTAAGAGCTGAAGGCTGTGCCTGAGAGAGAGGGGAAGGGTCTAAAGTGTCAGAATATCTTGCTGCTTTTGCCCTGGCAATGAGTAGAGATGGTAGCACTGGGCTGGAATCGCTTGTGAATGAAGCAATTTTGGTGCTGATCAGTGTGAAGGTGTGAGTGCAGGGATCAGCCCCTCTGAAACACTGGGGAGCCAGAGGGTCCTGTCCTAGACCCTGTCACACTACAGCTTTGAGGATAAAGAGATGGCTCACCTCCCACTGGCCCAGAACCCAGGCAGAGCAACCTCACACCTACCTTCCAGAATCCTCATGTGAGTGATGTGTGATGCTTTTGAACTCCTGGTTTTATGCCAGCCCTAGAATGTGCAGGGCTGTATCTCCTGCCAAGAGCCCTGCTCACTTTCCCTCAGTTGGAAAACTGCTCCTTTTTACAGCAATAGCTTGTTCCTCCCTAGGAAGGGTTTATTCCTTTCTCTGCAGTCTGGTAGAGAGGGAGAGGTCTTCTGGGGAGACATCTGTGAGGAGTCTTAGCATTGTAGGTGTTTCCAGTGCCGTGCACATCTGTCTGTGGTCCAGATCAAAGAGTGTGGGGGCCGTGACCTGCTGCACGAGTACCTGAAGTCTGTGTCTTGGCCAGCTGCAGAAATTGGGCACAGCGACGTGACTCTTTCTTAGTGCTGCAGGGAAACAAAATAGGACGTGAATGAAGTTCTGGTTCTGCAAACAAGCCTGAGAGTAGAAGCAGTGTCCCCAGTGGCTGTGCTTGCTGTGTACACAGCTAATTATAGGGATAACTTTTCAGGAGCTTATGTACACTGGGGAGTTTAATTCCCTCTGCACTTTACAACAAACTCGGGAGCTGCAAGCAAGGCACAGGAAAAGCCTCCTCCTCCTCCTCCTTCTCCTCCTCCAGCAGTTTTGCAGTACTTTTCAGGACTTACACAGCACAGACAGCCTTGGGGTGCTGCACACAGGATGCCTTGAGCACAGATGTGGTGGCAGTGGAATAAGGGGGTCTGCCTTAATCCCTGTGCTCAAAAGCTTCTGCAGTGCAGCTTTGGTGGGCTTAGCCACCGCAATAGGGCTTCTGAGGTAGAAACTAGGGGCAGAATCATGTGCATGGGTCAATCTCTTGTTTGTTTTATTTTTGGGTCTTGTGCCCCATTGTGTCATCTCTGACCTGAACTTGTGATGTATGTGGCCCAGATGTTTTGAGCTGTCTGGGGAGGCTGGTTTGGTTTGCAATTGGAGGAAGTGCTAGATGCATAACTGACAGAGGGCAGGATGAAGGGGCTTCTTTTCACCTCAGCATTGCAGACATACTGTGGTATGAGAACCCCTGCTCTGCAGCAGCATCTGAACTCAAAGGACATTCAAAATATCTAAGATGAAAGCTCAATTTGCCTAACAGGAAAGTGAGGCTGCAGAGGCGTGTCAGAGCTGCTGTCTTTAGCCCAGGGAACAGAGAATTGGGTTGTGTTGTGTAAGATGCAATTTCATATCCATCTTTGGTGAGAAAGGATTTGAACATCTCCAGAAGCAGAATGTTACAGAGACCTGAAGGTTCAGAAGGAAACTAACTTTTTTTTTTAATTCCCCTGAACTGTTGTGTATGACACTAAACAATGAAGCGCTGCTTAGAGGTGAAATAGCTCCCATCTGCTGCAGGTTGAACCAAGATTTTGTTTATGAAAATCTGTGCCTCAGCTTTGTCACTTCAGTCCCACTGCACACAGAGTTATGGATCTGGCTGTGGGGATCTGCTGAGCTGCAGAGAATCTGACTGCAGAAGGACTGAAGAACCTTGGCACCTACCCTGAAGAAGAGGAGCAGGCACTGCATGTGAGTCTGCCTTGTCTGCATTGCTCCTGCTCTTGGCAGTGGCTGGGAGGTGCTGAGAGGCCTCTGACAGCCAGCACAAAGGGAAGAGGCATCTCCCAGGCCATGCAGCCCTGCTGCCTTATGCATGGAGAGGTCAGCCACCAGCACAGCAAGGCAGGACTGAACTTCTTCTTTTCTTCTAGGGATCCTGCCAGCTTTGAATAATTTTTTTTTTTTTTAATCTCTCAGCTATTTCCCAGAACAGCTGTCACAGGATGAACTTTTTGGGCCCTAAGTCAGATCCCATCTCATGCACAGAAGTCCAGCACTGAGCTGAGCCTGAGTTCCCAGGACAGGGAGGAGACAGTCATGATTTAGGGTGACATATGGTAGGAACAACTGTCCTCCTTATCAAAAAAGGATGAAGAGCATGGCTGTCTGACACCTCTGTTCACAGAATCACAGAATGGGTCTGGTGGAAGGGACCACAGTGGGGTCATCTGATCCAAGCTCCCTGTTCTAGCAGGGTCATCCTGGAGCACATGGCACAGGATTGTGTCTGGATGGTTCTTGAATATCTCCAGTGGGGGAGACTCCACAGACTCTCTGGGCAATCTGCTCCAGCGCTCAGTCACCCATGCCATAAAGAAGTTCTTCCTTATATTCAGAAAACTTCCTGTGCATGAGTTTCTGCCCATTGCCTCTTGTCCTGTTGCTTGGCACCACTGAGAAGAGCCTGGATCCATCCTCTTGACACACCCCTTTCAGATTACAAACATTGATGAGGTCCTCTTTCAGTCATCTCTTCTTGAGCCTGAGCAGGCCCTGCTCCCTCAGCCTTTCCTCATGAGAGAGATGCTCCAGTCCCTTCATCAACTTTGTTGTCCTCTGCTGGACTCACTCCAGGAACTCCATGTTTCTCTTGTGCTGAGGGGCCAAGGGGAGTTCATCTGGAAGGCAGCTAAACCAATAAATTTGGGCAAAAATGTTAGAAACAAACTCTGTCTTGCTGGTGGACAGATCACAGGACTTAGTCACTCTTAATCACCTCCACACAGGAGGGCTTCCTCTCAGTACCACAAATGGCAGCCCACAGGATGGCAAAAATGTGGGGACAGTTGACAGGAGGAGGAAATATTGTCTGAAGGATACAGCTGGGACAGTGGTTTGCAGGACCATGAAAGAGGTCCTGGGCAAGGAAGAGCCAAAGGCTGTTTTGAGAGGACAGGACTTGCCCAAGGAGTGATGTGGCCAGCAATGGGTAAGGGTCAGTGAGGGAAGGTGCTGGGTGGATACCACAGAGAACTGATAATGATGGAGAAGAGAACACAGAAGTGTTTTTTCTAAGGCTGTGAATCAAATACCTCTTTGACCCATTTTGGCTTAGTCACTAAGGAAACTTCAGAGGAATATTTGCAGTGGAAAAACCTGCAAAACCACAAGATGCACATTGAATAAGAGCATACTTGTTCTCTCATTTGAATTTCTCCCTTCTCTGCTAAAGTACCTGCAAATCCATACAGGCAGGCAGGCTAGTTACATGATCTGTGAGGCAGTGATTTTGTCTGGGTTAGAGGAAAGGCACATGGATAACTGCATCCCTGCCTGCACCAGTCCTCCATGTATGGCAGCTATGCAGAGCTGCCCTCTGCATCACAGCTGCAAACAGTGCTGTGTCCTCCTCCTCACACTCTCACCAGGGCTCAAGCCATTGGATATCCATGGATCACAACAGCCCCTGGAGAACCCCACATGGTGTCCACAGACAGGCTGAAATGCCATCCCCATCCAGTCTCCAGCCTGAACACATGGGCTGTGTAAGCCCTCCAGATTTCTCCCTATCCCTGTGTTATGAGTATTATATATGCTTAATGTCTTCCACCTTGCTCTTTTCCTAGGCCAGAGCCCACATCTCATCATCTTGTTAGGGATTAGTGTAATTCCATGCCACCCATGTCCTGTGTTCTGTATGTCTACATCTCCAGCATTATTTCTTGCCTTTTACCTAGTGGATGAGGCATTGCTACCTGTAACTTTCTCAGTGCAGCTTTACAGTACATCATTACTTCCATAGGTGCCAGAAGACATAGCATGGGTACGGTCCAATTCTAGTTCCTTTGTTTGTGTGGGCAACAGCAGACAAATGCCAAGTCCTTGGGTATTCTAATCAGCTGTCAGAAGAGTAGGATGGGAACTTGCAGTTTTCCTGTTTTCTTGCTCTGTTAGTTGCTGGAAGGAATAGAATAATCACCTCAAGAAAAAACGTTCAACTATTTTCTTCTCCACTAAAGGAGAAGAAGATGGAGGAAAAAGAGAGGGCTGTATGCCTGAAAGATTGCATTTTAAAATACGGAGGTGATATTTTCAACATAAATCTGTCGTGCTCAGAGTATTCTTTGGCATCTTGGCATTCAATGTGGGTGTTGATCCTGGATATATCATAACTTCCTATTGCAATCAAGACTTTATTTTCCTTGGCCAATTTTTTCTGTTCTTTGGCTGCAAAAAAGAAAAGACAGACAGTAACTTACCCCAGGCTGTTGATGAAGGCTGTAGGCAGAGCTGGAGACAAAGCCCAGATCTTCTGCACACAGATCTCCTGAATGTAAGCCATATGGCCACACTTTCTCTTCACCTTCCCTCTCCTTGTGACTTCCAATGGCTATTTGCTTAGGTTGAAGTGGCAGTATTTCACCATGAGTAAAAGGCTGTCTTTTTTGGTTGCCTGTTTGGCACAGCTGAAGCCGAACAGATCCGGATCGTTGTTTTCCCTCCATCTCTCACTCCCTGCCAGTGAGACCTTTCCTCCTGGATAAATTGCTTTATTCTTTTGGGGTCTGACGGTGAATGGGCTTCCTTGTTGCATTGCTTTCTCCAAGCAGTTGCCATGCTTTCTTGGATCCCTGGGCACCCTGGGTTTCAGACCCCATCTCGTAGCAACATTTTCAGGTTTTTTGCTCTGTTGAGATACTAGCAGTAGAGAAAATATTATGTTAAGCAGATATTAAGAAGATATATTTGTCCCATCAATGTTTTAATATTATGTTATATAATTAGCAAATATTTGAATATTATTGTGTTTAAAAAATTTTATTACAAAGATATTAAGAAGGCATATTTGCATAATCAAGAAGTAGAGGTGGCAGGTGAGAAGAAAATGTGAATGAACCCTTGCTTGGTACATTTTAGTCAGGGCAAGACAGTAGCAGAAAGGAAGGTATTGTTTAAGTGAAAGGCAGTTTCTCATGCTATAACTGAGGTAGTAATGCTTATATCAAATGATCAACAGTCTTTAAATGTTCACCAGTCTTCTTTCCACAGACCTGTCCTGTCATCTGGGAGTCTGGATGCTGCCATGCTTAATGGAGCTTTCAGGTGCTTCCATCTTGCAGGTCTCTAGCATGGGAACAGCACATCTTTGGTGTCTCTGCTGTGACCAGGTTGCTTACTGCCACAGAGCCACAAACCACCCTGGAGAGATGCACTGCTCCCACAGAGCAGCAGGCAGAAGCAGGGTGTCCTGAGAATCACCCTGTTAAGGTTGAGCTCAGGATCTCAAACCAGGGTCGCTTCTTTCTCTTCTTTCTGCCTTGCTAGAGGCAAGCAGCATGGAGACTTGAGCATACACGGCACTCCACAGGTTCCCTCTCAGTCACCAGGATAGGGCTGGCTCTCACTGCACCCTCTTCCTCCCTGCTGGCTCCCTTCTCTGTGTGAGTGGCAGGTCCTCTGACCCTGGGATGATTTTGTTTCTCTTTTTGCCCATACCCATGCCCTAGAGGCAGCTCTGCCTCAAGCATAACCCTGCTGCTCCCAGGGAAAAGTGCCTGCCTTATCGCTTGTGTTCCAGGCACTCCCTTTTAAAAAGAACAAATGTCCTGTGCAAAAGGAGAACAGAGAGAACCCACCAGGCACCCTCTGTCAGAGTGGTGATGAAGAAAGACTTAAGGAACACAAGCAAATGGATTAGCACTTTGCCTGGAACCCTGTTCAAAGGTTTCAGTTTAGTCTCTGAGTCCTGAGAGTGGTATTTCAGTGGACTCCTTCTTGGCAAGTCTGGCTTTGTGATTTAGGACAGTAAAACCCTTCTTATTTTAACAACAAAGATAACCACTTCCAGAATATTTCAAACTTAAGAAACTGCTTTACCAGCATTTTACTAATAGGGTGGGATTCTTTCTTTGGCTATTCCTATGGAAATGAGGTGATCTGTGTGTCTGCTTGTCCTGTCCCCGCTTTCAAATGATCAGACACACCTGACAGTAGGGCAGTGGTCCCTAAGGTATTATGGTGCTACTGATTTTGTGAGACTATGTGTTGGGAAGAAGTGGAAAGTCCCAGAGCCGCATGATTAGCTTTTTCATGTCTGGGGCACTGTAGTCTTGCTCATACTGTGCCCTCACATCCTTGCTGGGACCCTCAAGTCCCCCAGGACGAGCTGCCTAGGAGCTGCTCCTTGCTCCTTGCCCGTTGCCTTCAGTGGCACCGATGTTCTCCGACTCACTTCAGTGCCACCTTCCTGAAAATTGATGCAGCATTGTTTACTTCAGTTTGGGCTGGGTTTATCTGAATGTCTGTCCTTAAGCTGGGAATCCATCAAGCATGCAAACCCACAGCTCCTGGAGTAGTTGGCTTCTATTTCTAGCCATGACAATCAGCCAAGGACTTGGCGCTGCTTTATTTATGTTTGATATATTAAATCTGTGTCTGTGAATTTCTCTGTGACAGACAGAGATGTCACAGATGGGCAACGTGTGGGAGGGGACTCTGTTTCTGGACAAGCACCATCCTCCTCTGCATCTCCCCAAGCTTCACCACCCCCTTAGAGAATTCCCAGGGAACCCATTCCCCAGATCACTGACAAAAGCAACAAAAGCTCCCACTAAGAACAAGGAAAATGGACATTCCTGGGGCTCAGGAGCTTTTCAGGGAGCTCACACAATTTAGCAGAATGAAGGACAGCCCCAGGCAGGCAGGTATAGGCAAGAAAAAGCTTCAGCAGAAAGACATCAGGAATCTTTTTCTCCAGAGCAGTTTAAGGTAACCTTTGTGCCTCAGTGCTAAGTTTTGAATGGAGAAGGCAGAAACCTGATCTGAGATTTCAGGTGCTTGCTGACAGGCAGGAGAGAAGGAGCTAAAGCCAAGCTCTCATCTGTCATGCCAGCCTTGCAGATCTCTCTTCAGTGGCAGCACAGAGCTCCTCATAGCACTCCTGCTGCTGTTTCACTGATGGTGTCCCTTTCAGGAAGTGAAAACTCAGTGTGATAAATTATTTTCTTATGTTCTTACCTACTTAAGATCTCCCCAGATAAGGTAATGACAGAGATTTCTATTTAGCAATCCAGTGCTGCGATAGAGGATTGGAGCAGTAACAGATCATTGTTAGAGTGATAGCACAGAGAGCCCAGAGAGATCAGACAGTGCAGAAGAGCTGCAGGGGCTGCAAAAGAGAGTGAACTTGGGATGCCTGTGTGTCATTTGTTATCACCAAGCCCCATGCTTGGGAAGGCCAGGCAGTGATAAGAGGGCCCTTTGCTGAGGGAGGTGCTCCTGCCAGACCTTTTCTCCTGTGTAGGGCTGAGGACAGGCACATAATCACACGTGTCTCCCTCCTGCAGCTTGTGCAGCACTTGGCACAAACAGGACCTTAATCCTAATGAGATCCCTGGGCAACTCTAATGAAATGCCTGTCCTGACTGCAGTCCTTACTGTTCATTTCAGTCATACACTCAGGTCTCAAAATAGACAAGGGTCTTCTTAGGAGACAGTATGTCTTGTTTGTTGTGTAGTATGGCTGTTTTATTTAATGGATCTTCCAGGTTTGTTGGTTCCTCCTCCAGGTCACTAATGAAATGACCATCAAGAAGGACAATCACCTGCCTCAGAGAGATAAAGTGACAGATAGAGGCTTGGCCAAGTAACACGGGGAAGCTGTGTTCTACAGATGTGTACCGATGTTTGGTATATAATATATGCACAGCAGAGATTCTCATTCAGTCTCTGCTGTATGAAAATGTATGGTAGTAAACAATATTGTCACTAATCTTAGGCTTAGCCGGCCAGCAGGGTTGTAACTGCTTGTGTACCCAATATGTGACTCATGCAGTGTATTTTCCTCTTAAATGTACAGTAATATTTTCCAGTGAAGCCATGGCTGTAGGTGAGAGAAAGTGAAAAGAAATCCCAAATAATACAATCCAGTTGGTTCCAGGAAGCATTGTAAGCAGATTCTATTACTGGAAGAGAGGTGAAAAAAACATTGGTTCAAGACCAGGAAGGACAAAAGTGTCTTTGTTGGCAAAAGTCTTTAAAGGAAGATTCTGCTATGGAAAATAGTAGAATGCAACTTCTGATACATGTTGTAAGTAATGACTGATACATGTTGTAAGTCATATGTGTGTTCTTAAGTGATTTTTGACATCGGTATTGAATTTAAAATTCCATCCTTTATCACGTAGGTAGACAAAAAAGGACAGATAATTTCAGCAGAAGAGACCCTAGTCAGCTTTTTCTCAGCAAATGAGGGGGAATGTTGAATCCAAAACTGTTGCCTCATGCCTGCAGCACTGGAGTCTTGCTCTTTTTCTTGTACACCCATCCTGGTTTTCCTCCCAGCGCCTGGCTAAACGGATAATGAGACAAAATGGAAAGAGCTCTGAAAGAAACTTATTACCGAGCAGATGACATCCAAAGCTGCAGAACCACTTGAGATGGGTTTGGATAAAGAGTTTTCCATACTGAGGACATCATAAGAGGTCTTTATACTGCCTTCTGATACTTCATTTTGTAGTGATTATTGTTGCAATATTGAAGTAACAGAGGGCAATGCAAGACACTATAGAAAGCAAAGGTTATTTTATTTCAAACCACACTGATTTCACTCACTCAGACTAACACCCTCATAACCACATGCTCATAGGCAACAGAAGACATTTGTTCATACTATTCCATTTTCTTGCAACATAGAAGATTCAATTCATGGGCTCTGGAGTTCTTGTTATGTCTCCAGCGTTTCTCTTGATTTGGCTCAATTTAGATGCATCTTCTGCATCCTGCAGGAGTTGGCAGTAACTGTTGGCTATTTTGCCTCCATCCTTTCCCACCTCTGAGTATCATTAGAACTCATCCTCCTTTGTCTCCTCATCTAGGTATCTTAGAGCACAATCTTGTTCTTCATCCAAGAATCATCATCTCCAGACATCTGATTTTTTTTTTCTTTTATTAAGTCTTAGGTGTACTCTGCCTCTTGTTTTAGGGATTACCTGGTTTTAAACTGTGATTTATTTTTTTCTCCCCATCTGGATATCCAGAAGATCTGTGTCAATATGCTGGGATTTTAATGATCTGCTAATCCAGCTTCCATCAATATGGGCTGTTCTTGTAGCCCTTCTTATGCCTTTTTTCCCAGTGCTTCTATACCCAGACCTCTTCTTTGTTCTCCATTTCTATTATTTATTGTTTCTTTTATAATTTGAAGAAAATTGGGACCACTAATGACAAAGACGTCTCTCACAGAGTGGTGGGTTTTGGAGTCCAGTGCCATTTAAGGAAGAAGAAAAACTAATCTTAAAGATCTGATTTATCTCAGAATCATTGAATATACTGAGTCAGAAGGGACCCATCAGGATCACTGAGTCCAAGTCATGGCCCTGAGCAGAAAACCCCAGGAATCACACCCTAAGCCTGAGAACATTGTCCAAAAGTTTATTGAATTCCTTTTATCTTTCCTTCTCTTTTCAAAATTCTTTCCTGCTTTATATGAACACAACATTTCTTAATAAAAATACTCAGTTGCCAAGTTTAATGCAAATAAACTAAATATATATCCAAAAATCATATAAACAGTATGAAATTAATATTAAGGAAGGTCATCAAGTCAAATGATTTGACTACCATGTGATGTTAGGAACATTAATATAATTTGTAGTTATGCACAAGAAGATAAGAGTAATCAGATTTCATGCTTCAATAAATAAGAATGTCTTTCTTCTTGCCACAAACAGCATTTCACAATTAGCTGTGTATTGTGTATTTCCCTCCACTCCCTAGCATTCCTTTGTGTTCTATCTGATATTAACAACAGAGGCCAAGACCAGGGGCTTGATGTGCCATAGAAAAAGTTATTTGCTTATTTGCAAGTTGTTGCTAAAGACAACATTTATGATCCTTTAGATACTGAACTGAGATAGAACAAAGAAATAGATATAATACTACAGGGTTGCTTGTAAATACTTCAGTGGCCTCCTGCATTCAAGACAGACAGAACATAAATGTTTCAATGCAATCTTGACTTCACAAGGGCTGGCAGATTTGGGATCTAAGATGCTATCCTAAGTATGTTGTTAAAAAAAAAAGAAGCATTATTGTTATTTTTTTTATTTACCAGATGGATGAGAAGAGTGAAACCACAGCTGCTCTCTTATCTCTTCCCATGTCTGTACAGGAAATAAAGCGGGTAAATCTCATCTGATCCCAAAGAATTAATCAGGTCAGGACATTTTTGTGTTCATGTGGTGAAGCAAGGGGGATGGGTGTGGAAAAAGAAGAGAGATTTCTGTTCCCTTTTCCCATAAGAGTGCAACCCAGAAGCATGCTTTGTTTATATGGACAAAGTTTGAACATTTTGCTTGCCCTGTTTTTCACAGGATTCTTGAAGTACAAGAAATGCAAGTTTTTTTATATGGGTTATTTAATCTCTACACAAGAGCATCTGCCAATTTTTTCAACATCCAAGTAATATTAATGTTATCCTGCCTCTTCCTTCTTTCCCGGATTGAAGGAGAAATATGCTGATCAGTGTATGTGGACATGTGTGGGTGGGTGGGGGTGAAGCCAAAGGAAGCAACAGAGTTAGCCCTTAGACTTGAAATGTTTTGGTTGCTTTATTCAGTGAACTGAATAACCTTGGTCTGACTTCTGTGAAATTTTAGTCTTCCCTGTTCATAAACTTCCTATTACCAGCCAAACACAGCTGTTCTGGCAAGTCCTGGCCAAACAGAGATAGTCAGTCTTTGAGGGAACTCAGTGATATCCCAGGGAGTGTGCTGTGCTTTGGAGTTGGAGGCTTGAGCCAGGCTCACTTTTTTCCAACAAGCAGAACTGGAGAGCAGTGAGCTCCCATTAGGCTGTACTGCTGACTCCAAATGCTCCTGTATTCATGGCCAGTCTGAGATTTTTCTAGGACACTGGGCTTTGTTTTGAAGCTTGATGGATTACAGGGAGTAACTCTGAGGATCACAGCTGCATGGAGGTGGTGTCTGGACACTAATCTCTGAATTTCAGTAGAGTAAATTAAATTTAATTTTGCCACCACTAACATAATGCAGTGCTAAAAGCCTCCCGAGTTAACCAACCAACCAACCAACCAACCAACCAACCAACCAACCAACCAACCCTCACAGCTCACCAGCTATAAACTTCTCCTTATGGTCATGATTAATGTGGAGACAGGCCTGAATTTTGTAAGTCAGAGCAAGTGGAAGAAGAAGTATCCTCTCACTCTCTGAATTTGGTCAGGGAAGAAGGATCTGGGCCTTTAAATGGTGTTTATTTTCAGCCCTGGGATACTGAGCCCTGGGATACTGAGCAACCATTTGTCCCAGAGCCCAGAGTGACATCCTTCAGGCTGGACATGCAGGTGTGCTCCACATGCATGGGCAGGAGAAAGTTACAGGCAGTTATTTCCATCCAGTAAGATGGAAAGGGAAGCTTCTAAACAGCCCAAAATATTGGAGGAAGCATGAAAGAAAAGAGCTGTAAGATGGTGTGGGAACCTTCCCACCCACAGAAGACTGACACTGTCTGTGAGCTTCAGACAGTGGTTTTTATAACAGTCCTAAGACTACAAATAGATCCACATTGTTAGAATCAATATGTATTTTCACTCTGGAAACTTTTATTTTTGCAGAAAGTTGTAATGCTGGGGGCAAAATTTTCCACAGGGGAAAGGTCAAGACAGATTTCAAAAATATGTGTTCAAATATTTTTGAAGGAAAAAGCCCCATCACTTACTTGTTATGAGATTACTCTATTTTCCCCATTCCATCATGGAAGTGGAAATTAGTTATTGCAGTTATTTTGAAAAAATTTGTTTGATTGATATGAAACTAGATTTTCCTGTTTATGTGCTCCCCCATTATTTTAATCTTTAGAAATTTTAAAATCTAGTTTTGAAATGTTTTTTCCAGGTTTAACTAGCATTTGAACTAGTTTTTAATTTTGAGTAGCTGAGTGAGTTTGCTGCCAGAGCTAATACACATTCAGATATGTATATCAAGTTCTTTAAATATCTGAAATGCGTTCTGTTTATTTTTATTTCATAGTCTTTTGACTAGCTTCTGTGTTTAAAAAACATCTCCCTTTCTAAAGCTTAGTGTCAGTATGCTAGTTTTCAGCACGATTTATTCCATGAGGTTGTTGACTTTAATTATATTGTGGATAGTCAAACACTCTTACTTAGTGGCTCAATTATTCTTGCTTCTTGGACCAGTTCCTAGGTATTACTTAGGACTAAATGGAAAAGTAAAAATAAAGTCTTGTTTTCTCATGTGCTGTAGAACTAGTTGTTCCAAGAAGCACTTGTTTATCAGGTTGAGAAATCTCTTCGTAAGCCATAGACCATGTGGTGGCTAACTTACATCCTGAAACACGGAAGCAAATTTGGAAAGGACTGTCCATATTGGTAAGTCCAGTCACTTGATACTCTGGGTAACCTGGGCTTGGAAACCCTGCTCAGCTGCAGAGTTGATAGGGTTTATTCCGGGTTTATTCCCTATCAACTGGAGTGCTCAGCAACTCTGCTGAAGCCTTCCTAGATGAGCTGAGCACTCGGTGAGGGAGACATCAATGTGGATCATGGCTTTAAAGACAGAGGCTGGAAATGAGACTATTCCTAATCATGAGAGCTGTGGACAGTGACACAGCCCCTGTGGGGTATTGGAAACAAAACCTGACTGCTAGTCCATCATCCTGCTGGAAAAGCCTTGAGGTCAATGCAGGGATGGAGAGGCTTATCAACTCCCACAGGCTATGGTGAAAAGGTCTGTCATTTGGGGTGTGAGTGCAAATCATATTTTAGTCCTCATCTATGGCACTTCCCACCAGAATTATTCCATGAAGGGGGTGACCTGGGCCATGCAGAGGAATCCTGCTGAGATCTCCCTGGTAACTTATCCAGTGGCACCAACAGATGCCCACGTTGGCTGGCATGTTCTCAGTAGACATCTCAGAATCAGTGTTCTGTCCTTGCTTTTATGTTTCTTGCTCCCCAATTACTTCTAGTTTATGAGCTTTTAATTTACAGCAGGATTCTTACTGCTAATCCCGATGACAGACCTTGCCCTTGCCCTACTGCATATTATTCTGTTCCTGTTAATGAAGATTTAAAGGTCATCCTTTTCATCCTGTAGGAGCTCTCAGACTTCCTTTTCACTGCTGTTGCCCTCTTGCTTTGTGTTATTGACAAAATTCCTCAACAAGCATTCATTTGTAATGCCCGTCATTAAGAGAAGTAAAGAAAATCTAGTCCCAAGAGAAATTAAATTTTCAATTTCTCATAATTTCTCCTTTCCACTGCTTAAGCTTTTGCCCCATTTTTCTGGTTCCCTACTATCTTGCTGTTTTGGTTTTAATGCCCATTTTCTTCTACTTAATTAAGAGTTTCCCAGATAGCACTGGGGCCAGTGATTTACCAGTATCTAGGCAGATGAGGTGATCAGACCTTCTGAGTCTTGATTTCTTTCAGGGTTCAGCATGTCATAGGGTTAAAACTTAGATGACCTTGAAGGGTGGTAGACAAGGACAAGAAATGCCCTCCTGTTTGCACTATTTTTTAAGGGTGGTTCCTGATCATGCGCCCTTTGCCTTGAGGACAGTTCAAGATTGCTGTTCTCAGGCTCTGAGGACCAACAGCTTCCTCCACAAGGACACAAGTAACGTGGTACCTCATTGCCACAGTGAAGTCTGAACCTTCCCCAAACTCACAGAGCACTGTTAGGAGCTAAAGATTAAACCCTTGGACAGGAGCTGCTCAGTGTTCTCTGTCCAAACAGTGGTGGTTCTTTGTCTCCATGGATATGCTATCATTCTGCTTTTGGGCCAGAAGCCCAAAGCCCAGTCCAGCAGTCACATGTCCTGGGCTGCCCAGCACTGCTGGGAGTCCCATGTGAGCAGAGGGTGCACCTCAGGGGTTTGGGGTTCTGTGTAGCTGGGTCACTTTTGGGGGTTTCGGAGCTGACACCTTTGCCATGTAAGTTTTCACTCTGATACTAGCCTGCCTTTAAGAGGGGGGATCAGTTGTAAAAGCAGCATGAAATGTGATGGGAGAAGGCTCCTGGCCTGCTGTTCCCTGTGGAAGAACAGGTGCCCTGGCTAACACTGTAGCTTGAGATAGAGCACAGCCAGAAAAGGAGGGGGTGAAAGGCGAGGGGGTTCTTGCAACAAAGAAGGAGACTGCAGCTTGTAGTCGTATCTCTGTCCACTCACAGCTCCCAGGCACAGAAAGGCAACCTGGATGTGGCTGTGTCCCCACTAGCCGCTGGTGTGTGCTCTGGCTCTCTCCCTTTTGGCTCAGTTCTTTGATGTTGCTGGCTTCCTGGCTGTGGGCAGAAGGTGGCTCTGATGGTAGCCTGGGGGTGGATCAAGGGTGGGAGAGGGGAGGAGTCACTGATCGATGCTAATGAATAAAAGGTCCCTCTTCTTCGGTCCAAGGTCCAAGACGCCAGGAGAGCTGCCCCCTGAGACAAGAGCTGCAGACTGGCAGGGAAGCAACAGCTTAGTGAGTATTCAGGGACTGCCTTGCTTTTCCTGGACAGCTGCTTATTATCATTGCCTGGTGCTTCACCGCTGTAAAATGTTAGGAGTGTTTGCTACAGCATGTGTAGTGTTGTGATTTTCCACTCCAGCAGCAGACACATCAGGGCTGCTTTTCTGATCCCTCCTTTATTTGTGAGTCTGCAGAGATTTCCCTGGCATGTGCAGATTTGTCTTAGCTACTTTCTGTATTTCTAACCAGTGGATGCTGAAAAAAAACAGAGGGATTGGGCTCACTGGGCTGCATGGTATGTTACCCCCACTGCCCACTGCTGTTGAGTAGGGGACGTGTGCTGGGAAAGTATAGAGTGCAGGGGGAGCAGAAAGGAGTACTTTTGCAAGAGGAAGAATTCCCCGAAGGAGATTTGTTGGAATAGGGCTGTGTAGCTGGCATGTTCATTCATCCCTTGAAAAACGTATTGCTTCTGTGGTAACAAATGAAACATTTGGGTTAAAGTGGTGTTTGTGGCTGTGCTCCTGTGGTTGATGGCAGGGTATGCTCCCAGGCATTCTGGGATTAGAGTCCTCTGAAATGGGAGCAGAGTCTCCTAGGGAGCAGAAAGCCCTGCCCCGAGTGAAGACAAATAAAGAGGGTTTGGCTAGAAAGCGTGTTGGAGTTTCCCACTGGGCAGCTTCACTTTCATTCCAAAGTACACCCAGCATCTTCCTCTCTGTGCCCCACTGCTTTCCCGCTGGGGTCTGTCCTCCAGCCTCTCCCTCGTGTTTTCCTTTCTTAGCAGCTACTGTACAAGACATTTAGGAAACCTATAAAATCCACATTCAACAACAAGTCCAAAACTTGTTCTAAGAAATGAAAAGGATCCCAGAGCAGAGAATTTCCTTAAAGAGACTGGAGTGGCAGGGCACAGAGCAGCAGCAGCGAAGTCTCAGTACGCGTTCGACCTTGTGTCTATAGGAAACTTATGGCTTTTTCCCAAGTTTTCCTCCTCATTTCAGGCTAAGCTCTGAACAGGCAAGAAGTGGATGTGTATGGGGGGACCTTTTTGGTGCAGGACTGAGCTGCTCTTCACATGGGGTGGGATAATGGAGATGAGGAGCAATTCTCTCTCTTTGGTCTGAAGTTGAAGTCCCTGGTCAGTTTTTCTTCCTGAGACAGGAGGCTTCAGGTAAGGGTCACGAGTTTGACATTGAAAGTGTAAATTGCAAAGCCCAGGGAAATATTTTTCCAGTGAATTTCACTCTTCATTGATTAAGTGCTAGGCTCTGGCTAAATGTCCCTGTAGTTCTTGGTTGTGTTACCTTCAGTGCGGCTTCATGGATTGGCCTTTGAAGGTAACAGCAGTGACAACAGCACAGCATTTTGGGGAAAATGGTCTGCAGCCAGGGTGCATTCACTTTGCATCCTGTCAGTGAGAAATCCTGATACCTGCATATACACATAGACAAAACAGGCAGTAGTCACAGCTTGGATGAGACATAAGAATGGTTCCTGTGGCTTAGGTTCATCCCCAGGCAGTGTCTGGGGTTCCAGCCCCATCACTGCCACTGGGAGGGCTGGCAGGCAGTGGGTGCCCACCTCCCCTCCCTGCCTTGCTTCTAGCAAACTCTTTCCTTCTCACCCAGCAGGGATAGCCATCTCTGTAACTCCTTTTCTCTTTCACTGCTTTCTACTGTTCCAAGAGCTGGAGAGTGGAACACCTCATGTTTTGTCCATCTCTGCTGCCCGTGATATCGGATCCAGTCAAACTCTTCTAGGTGTTAAAAGGCAAAGTAATTCTCCCTGAGACCGCTGGCCTTGAAGATTCATCCCAGATGAAAAGCCTTATGTTGGCATGTGACTTCAGTGCCCATGAGGCAAGGACTGCTGGTGCTAGACCAGAGAGGGAAATGTTTGCCTCTGACTCCACCAAGATGTTGTCCTTTGGGCTGCAAGAGGAGTCTGGGGTCTGCACCACAGTGAGAGCCCTCAAAGACAGAGTTCTGGGTGCTGCTGTCATCTCAATGCAAAAACCATGATCCTGCCAGACAAGGGATTCTTTCAGGTTGCTTCTTGTCACTCTTAAAGCAATAAAGTAGGAGATGAAAAGGGGCAGCAGGTTGTATTCCTCCTCTGATAGCTGGCAGGGTGACATTGCAGCAGAGGGCAGCTGGAGAGAGGGGGACTGAGTGGGACAGGAATGTTTGAAGCCTCATGCTCCATGTGTCCCTCAGCAAAGCTGACAGAAGAGTTGGGCTCGTTGGATCCAGACAGAATATGGCAAGGGCAAAGAGAGCAGATCAGAGGAAAAATCAGAAAAACAAACATTTATATTTGGGATCAACACACACTTCTGCCTTTGGGTCCCTGGCAGCCTGTGAAATTCCTTCCACTTGCCTAGGCCAGCTTTTCTGAGTGTGGAGTGCTAGTGACATGTTTGCCTCTGGATCATGTCCCCCAGCCCTGAGCTATGAGAGGAAGGGGGCATGCCCCTTCCTTCCCAAAACCTAATCCAGTCTGCTAATAGAGGATGTTTTGTAATAGCTCCAAGAAGAGTGTGTACCAGCTAGCTGTCACCTTGCCTAGGCTCTTTCATGGGCTCCCTCCTAGCTCTGTTTTCATAATAAACATTCCACTGCTAATTTTGCAGTCAGCCCAGGATCTCCAGCTACCCTCAGCGAGAAGACAGCAAAACACAGTGAGAAAGACAGAGTGACAGATTGGTCCCTGCACTGGCACAATGCGCACGCTCGTCGTCCTTACGCTCCTGGCTGTCTTGGTGGTGGCTGCCACTTCCTATGGTAGGTGACCTTCATTACTGGGTAGAATGAAAACTCCAAACCTGCAGACATTTATGGGTCTGTTCAGATGTTTGTAATTGAACTTTGTGTCTTTGCCCTTAACTTGATCTCTTGCCTGCTTTCCTGCCCTTGTGAAGGGCAGGATCCTCCTAGCCCTGCTCCAGAGCTGTTACCTCCAGTCATTAGAATTCACAGTCCAGGATGATTCAACCCCTTCCAGCTCACCTCACAGACTGCTCCTCTTTTTGTTCCTTTTTTGTCTGAACTGTGATAAGTGTGTTAATTCTTAATTATTCCTTGCTAATTGGAAGGTTTCCCTTTTTCCTTTTGTAATATCATCCTCTTTTCCTGGTGAGGCACACAGTTCCATATTGGTGGAATTAAGATGCTGCTTCATGCAAGAGTCAAATGCATTTCACTATGCTAATCCCTTCTCTAAGAACACATGCAAGCTTTGAAGGCAAGTTGGTATCCTGTCACTGTAGTGTAAGGAGCAGAAGGTGAGGAACTATGCTGGACAATCAGGCTGGATGACCAAGCGTGAGTCTGGAAGCACTGACTAAATCACCAGGTAGCTCTGTATTAAACTCCTGAGCACTTTAAACTCCTCATATAAATTCTAGGTCACACCACTGATCCCTTTCTCTTCCTTTTAAACACATGCCTTAAAACCTGGTTTCTCTGATTTCTGTGTGTGTTCTATTGACCTGCAGTATACAAAATACTGAATCCCATCAATACAGTGCCATAATACATGTTTCATTCTTTCTTTCCACAGAGTCCCATGAGAGCATGGAGTCCCATGAGTATCTCAGTAAGAGACTGCTTTACTATTTTATTGAATTTGAAGAGTGCTATAGACATGTCCAAGATAATTTACTCATACTCCTACTAGGGATAAAATAGGTAGAACAACTCAGCCCAGGGAAATTGAATTTACTAAGTAATGGAGTTTCAGAATGAAAAGGGAGAGAGTTAAAAGAAGACTTCACGTGTTTTGGCACAAGCTCATACCTCTATTTTGCATAGAATATAATGAGAATTGGAAAACTTTGTTTCTCAAAAAAGTCAGAAGGGACTTTGAGGCCCCTCAGTCCAAAACTGCCGCACAAACTTCTCAATAACTGTCTAACCTTGGAGGCAGAGAGATTTACTCAGGCCCTTCCTGTGCACAATTTCACAAATCTTGTAGTTCTTCTGAGAGTGCTCAGATGTCCCATGATCTGGGTATCTTGGTGCCTACCTCTTCTGGGCCAAGCTCCACTCAATCAGAGGGGCTGTGGCAGCAAAATCACAGTAACATTCCCCTGGGTGATTTGAATAAGAGCAGAACAAGAGCAGCATGGGCACTTCTGTACAGGCTGCTCTGGCCACTGAGAGAGCCTATACATGAACCAGCCAGGGGACAGGAGGGAATATTAAAAGGTCCTGGATTTAATTGTACACGGGAGGGCAGACAAGGAAGCTGTTATAAAGGAGGAAGACAGCTTTTGTTGAAATCTGGCAGTGAAAAAGTGCCAGTCTGAATAACCCCTTGCCTTTTCAGATCCCTTCCTCAACAGGAGAAGGGCCAGTGACTTCATTCAGGCTGACACCAGACTCAGAGGCATCACTCAGGAGAGGTATGTCATGGCCTCAGGACGCTGAGCTTGGGAGTGGGAAGAGATTCCTTCTTGCCAAGACAGGCTGTTACCAGGGGTGGCAGCCATGGTGACTGGTGAGAAGCCTCAGTCCCTCTTTAAATGTGAGGTACCATTTAAGTCCCCAAACCCAGGAAAAGCAAGAATTCAGATAACAGAGAGCGGGTCCTTTGATTTGGAGACATGTCACATGTTGAGAAGACTGATAAATTTTTCTGTAGGAAGCACCAACAGAAGGAGAGAGAATGAATGTGGAATGGTCCGAAAGAAAGCTCCGTTTGAGATCTTTTTCTAGTCCTCAGATCTCATGCAGAACTTGCATGACCTTTTCTAAATCAAAGGGCCATCTGAGGGCCTCCTTGCCTCATTTATAAAATACAGATATAACCAATTTCATGCCTTATTCAAGGCTTGTGAAAATAAAGACTGAAGCACAGAAATCATCTCATAGCGAGGCAGAAAGCAAACCTCCTCAGTACCAGGTGACCCCTTTGCAGAATATTTCAGGTCTCTTTTCTATGTATATGTTTGGGAAAGAGCAGAAGAGCTGAAGAGAGCAGGCTGGGGAAGGCTGCAAAGGGAGGACCCTTCCTCAACTTGAGGCAGGAGCCGTTCTGCTCTTCCCACCACTTCACTTAGCCCCTATATAAAAGGTTGCCTGAGGAGGCAAAACATTCCTGCTGTAGTCATGTCACTCCCTGGGTGTGGTAAACACAGAAGCTGGCATGCTAAGAACTCTGTAGCTGGATGATGGACTCTGATGGTGGATCCTTAATCCAAGTGGGGATTTTCAGGACAGGAAAGGGCTGTAGAGAGACATTTAAGATGACAGCACTTACCCCTCTTCTCTCCTACCTTTACAGGGTCAGGGAGCGCAGTAAGGCACACTATGAGCATCAGAGGGAGCTCTGCGAGGACTACTACCCTTGTGAAATGTACGCTTTTCGCCATGGCTACCCGGCTGCTTACAAGCACTATTTTGGGGGGAGGAGGAGGACTAAGTAAAGGATGACCCGTCCCCACCCTGGGGCCTGGAGTCCAGGGTATCCTCCCCAAAATTGCAATGGCTCTGAAACATACTCAGTTGCTTGTATCCCTGTATGTTATCCTGCCTGCTGCTTCTCTCCCAATGTAGCCATGGATTCCTACACTGTGTTAATTAGCGCTGAGCTGATGTAGCAGAGATCGCAGAGAGTTCAGGATGTGGGTGTTTACTACAAAATAAACTGCTGGTTTGATACTATCTTCTCATGACTCACAGTATTTTGGAAGGGGGGTATGCAATTTTCCATGAAGGAACTGAATTTGTGTATCATACGTGTATCATACACTCTGTTGCAGATTATGGGGAAAAACGTCATTACCTTGCAAGCATATGGCTTTGGAAGAACCTAGAATGTTCTTGTTCCAGGTTCTACAAACAGCTTCTTTCAGAGGTCACTGGACAGTTTCAGCTCCCAGTCTTAATCTAAAAACAATGAGGAGTTCAGAATGCAGATACACTTTTTGAAAATCAAGTATTTCCTCAGCCGGGGAAACAAAATCCAGAAGGCGCCTATTTTATCTTAAAGTTAGGGTGAGAGTTGGCGACAGAAAAATCCTGTAAATTGCGTCTTGTTTATCCAGCTACCATCAGGTCCTGATGTTAGGTGCTCTTTCAGAAAGGAGTGTGTGGTCCAGACTTGTATTTCCTTTTCCTATTTTCCTTATTCCCTTTCAAAACCCTTCCACTTGAAACTACTCTGGTAGCACTTGAAAGCTGCAGAAATCAAAGCTGGAGAGGGGCTCCTGGTGGTAAATAAATAGAAAAAAAAGAAATCCAACGTTTGGGGTCAGGCCCAACTTTGTTCACATAGAACAATTTCATTTTACTGTTCACAAATCGTTTGAAATCAAGATGTGGCTTGACCCTGTGCCAAGTTACTGGGCCCCTCCTGGACCTGAGGAGTGAGTATAGCTGCATTCTGCTCACCATCACCAGGGTCTGTCTGCAGGCCAAAAGGCACCAGTGCTGACATGTCCAAGAATTCCATGAGCTTGACAGCAGCCACAGCAGATGGGACACACCTTGGTGTGATTTGTGTAGGAGACATAACATCCATCTCAGCTCAACACAGATGGTTTCAGCATTCACATCTCCAGGCTTACACAGGCACCTGCAAATTATAGAAGCTGGAAAGATTCATGGCATGTAATCAAAGTCTGTGATGTATAAAGTTTCCCATTGTTGACTAATCTGTGAAATTAATTCTGGAGCCAAATATACCTGGCCCATTAGAAACATGCATCTCCTTCCAAAACATGCTTCAAGGTTTGCCAGCTTTGAAACTGAACTTAGGAAAGAAATGTGATTTATTTATTGAAAACACTTCTGATAAGAAACTCTACCCTGACAGTTGCTAAAGTTTTGTCCAGAGGAAAAAGTGATAGCGAAACAATTTTAAGGAAAAAGCCTGTACAGATCAGGTATAGTTACACACATTTGTTCCCTATGTTCTTAAGTAGGTGAATCTTGTGATTGCCAACCGAAGCAAACTCACATATGCTAAAATCAACAAGTCTGCAGTGTCTGGGTTTGACTTGACACTGTGACATCACCACAACAGAAGGCACAAGGTCCACTGCTGTCTGGGTCTGTGTCCAGAAATATCCAGTGATTCCAATCCCCAGTAACCAGTATAAATAATGAACAACACCAGAGATTTCTGTGGGATTTCATTAGCATAGGCAACAACCAAGCAGATTTAAGAGACTACAAGCTGGTTAGAAAGCTTGGCAAAAGATGGGAGGATAAATAAAGCTGTTTGGATTACTAGAATTGTGCATTTATATATTTATATTATTTCAAGTATTCATCTGGAAGCATAACTTTCCTAGAATACCTATTATTTTTAGATGTTTATTTATTTTTAACTGTTGCTCTTTTGCTGGAATAATATATATACAAGACCTGGACGTCATTGGTATATATATCCAGCTTTCCTGGACTGTAGAAAAGTTAACAGGGACAAAAGTTGGGGTTTATTTTAATCCTGAAAATTCTATAAGCTAAAAGACAATGTTTCTAAGAATTGGAAAAATCCCTAATGACTCTGATTTTCCTTGGGAGCTTCCTAAACTTTACTTCCATAACCCTGCACATGGATCTGAAGAGAACTGGATATGAAGTGGAGGAAGATTATATCTCTGCTTCCAGAAAGAATGAGCACACTTGATTAAAAAAAAACCACAAAACAACTACCAAAACTTGGTCACTTGGTCTGTTCAGCCAGGAGGAGACCTCATTGCAGTGTACAACATCCTCCTAAGGGGCAGTGGAGGGGCAGCACCAATCTCTGCTCTCTGGTGATCAGTGATAGGACCCAAGGGAACAGCTGGAACTGTGTCAGGGGAGGTTTAGGTTGGATATCAGGAAAAGGTTTTTCACCCAGAGGGTGTTTGGGCACTGGAACAGGTTCCTCAGGGAAGTGGTCACAGCACCAGCCCGACACAGCTCAACAAGAGTTTGAACAATGTTCTGAGGCACAGGGTGTGAGTCTTGAGGCGTCCTGTGCAGGGCCAGGAGGTGGACTTGATGATCCTTGTAGGTCCCTTCCAACTCAGCTTATTCCATGATTCTGTGGTTCCTATGCTGCTTGTGGGACGTGGCTTTGGTAACTTGGGTAGTGGGTTTGGGGAGTGTGAGGTTATTGACACATAGCCCATGCAAAGCTCTTGCCATACCAAGTAACTTTGGCCACTTGGGTCCTGAAGAATAAAACACTTTTGGAGTCTAAATGTCTATTTGACTTTTAGCCAAGAGAAGCCAAGATAAAACTTCTAAATTATTAAGATTTCCAAGAGAAAAATAGAAAGATCTTCCCTCAAACTAACTTCTGAAATTCCTAAAAGTATAAAACTCTCATCTCTCCAAAGTGATTCGGTGAAACTGTGAAACTGTCTGAAAAACTACTGTGTTTGCCCTATGCAAACTGATTTACAGGTTTCTTTACCCTCAGGGTAATGAGTCAAAGTGGGGTGGAGGAAAAGGTCACCACTGTGTTCAGTCTCATTTGAGAAACCCCACATGAGAGAGCCCCATCGTGTGAAAAGAATTGCTTTACTTGAATGTGGGCTGGTCTCTCCCCTGGCTTTCCAGCATGACAGAATGACTTTCAAGTTCGTATGAAAAATGATTTTTTTAAAACCCAGTTGTTTTTCATCAACAGCCCCATTCAAAACCTGAGATAAAATCTTCTGGAAATGCCCCGAGTCATGAGATGGATGCCAAAATGACTGCCAGGACCCAGGATCTCCCAGCCCAAAGGATGGGCTTTGTTTTGGAGCACAGATACAGGAACGCAAGCCAGATCCCTGATCTCTCCAAGAAATCACAGGATATAAACTGCTGCCCAAAAGCAAGCCCCGGAGAACTTCAATAACCTCCAGGAAAGCTCTGAGGTTAGGGAGACTAGCACAGCCAAAGAAGACATGAGGAGTCTGCTGGCACTGCTGATCCTGACTCTGGCCCTGGCAGCACTCTGCTGTTGTGAGAAAGGTAAGGGGACATCTTCCCAGGAAGGTCTCAGAGCTGCTGAACCCTGCTGCTTGCTGTCAGCCTCCCTCAGCCTGGGAGAGACACAGAGCTCTGGGGGGGAGGAGATGCACCACCAGTCATTGCACAGCTTCAGGTCTCCGTTGGAGAGTCATGGATGAGAGAGGGCTTGGGAACAGAGACCCCCATCTCTTGGTGGGCATTTTCTTCCAGTGGGCAACACCCACTCACCCCCACCTCAGTTGTATATTGAATTGCGGTAGAGCATTTGAACATTTTAATATGTTTAAGATTTCAACTGGTTTATCATTAGTCTCTGTCTAAATGATGGGTGTTAATAAAACCATTTTGGGAGAAACAGACCATCTATGTAAGTGGGGGGAGCTGGATCAGTCAGTGGTGGGATTCAGTTACAGAAGAGGACGACTCACAAGCAGACTCCTTTCTGTCTGTCTGTCTGCCTTTCAGATCCCAAAGAACCCTCAGGATCTCTCGGTGCTGACAGTGAGTATATCATTCTGCCTGATGCTCAGCTCCATTCTCCTGCCTCTGCCTTCTTTCTTCCCTTTGATAGGTTCAAGGGCTGATCAAGAACCATGCTGAGTCCCTTCCAACCCTTCCCTTTTTGCTCCCTAACTCTGCAGTCCCTGAGGGAGCATGTGCAGCAAACAGAGCCCCTCCCATGAGAGCAGGTGACAAGAGGGCAGACAGTGTCCCTGCAGCAGCAAGGCCAGCACTGCTCACAGAGTGCTGCTGCCCCAGGCTCCACAACCCCTGGGCAGTGCCCTGGCAAGGCGTGAGGGGTGCACGTTGTTAGCAGCTGGCTGCATCTGCCTCCTGTGAAACAGGGTTGTGTTGGCAGAGTCTCCCTGCTCTGACCTGGCTTCAGAGACCCGCCCAGAGTGGCTGCTCATCCCCAGGCTGCTCCCACATCAATGGGTCGTGACATCCCTGCCAAATCCTGCAACAAGGAAACACCGAAAGAGGGGGGCTTCCTTGGCTGCTCCTCAGGGCTGCTGTCCCTCCTGTCAGGCCAGCTGGGATGCTGGGATTTGCACACCTTGGGTTGTTCACAACTTTTGCAGCAAGCTGATCCTGGCAGAAATTTGTACGGAAAATCCTTTTTGTTCTCTTGCGTCTCTCCTTTCTTGCACTTTAAAGGATAACATTACTGCTGAGAGGCATGAAAGCTGGTATTTTTCCAGTGAGCCAATACAAACACAGATTGGGAAAGAGAAAAAAAGGTGTAAGGACTATTCAGGGAAAGGTGGTAGTTTCTGACAATTCATTAACTGGCAGTTTCTGTGTACTGAGTATTTTGATCCAGACCAAACCTCAATTTGCTAGAGATGGATACCTTTCACCTCCAAAGAGAAACACAGCCAAACACTCCATGATGATGAGGGAAGGGACAAACCTCACCATCTCCCCACAGGCAGAGGTCTGAGAATCTTTTTTTTTCCCCAGAGACAGCAACAATTTGGCAGTTTCCATGCTGAAAGGTGTGTTGGTGTGCTGCTGCCTGTGGTGCTGCTGTGCCAGCACCTGTGCGCACCTCTGCTCTTGCGGGACCATCCCATGGAGCGAGGCTGGGCTGTGCTGAGCCCTGGCTCGGGCTGGGAAGTGGCTGTGCCTGGTGTTTGTGGGGTCCTTCACAGCACCATGGTGTGCACAAGGACAAATCAAGGCAGCAAAGAAGAAATTTGCAGACATGACATGTTAGTGGAGAGCAACTAACAGGGGCAAATGCTCTCACGGCTGAAACATCTCTTATGTTCTCCATGTCCTGAATGCTGGGATCTTTGCACATCTTGGGTGTATTTCTCACTAGGTGATGCTTACTGTCACTATTTTATACTCTTCACCTTTCACAGAACTCTGTACATGTGAGCACTGGTATTTCTGTGTGCTGCCTGTTGCTCACGGCTCATTGGAGGTGCATTAAGGTCTTCTGGTTGGTATCCCACATCATTCTCAGTCAGAGTCCTGACACAGAAAGGAAGCCAAGACTCTAAAATTAGGAGATGGATTAAGAGATTCTAAAATTAAGAGATGGAGAGAGGGTGCCATTCTCCTAATTTTCTTCTCATTCATATTTTATGCCTTCTGCACATTTGCTGCAGACTCAGATTATACTGTGTGATAAGGAAATGGAGTTTGTGAGAGAAAAAGCCTTTTCTTCATGGAGATGTGAAGGCTGCAGTGAGGAGGTAGCTTTGAGTGGACAGTGGGACGGGGAGAGATGAACGGACCATTAGGATGGTTTGTGGCAGTCATTTGCTTGTGAAGAAAATAGATTCTGCTTTTCAGAGGTTGGACTGGTCTGTGTGTTTCAGTGCTGCATCTCTAACCTGCTGTGTTCTCTCTTGGCAGGCATCAAGATTAAAAAAGAAGTTGCCAATGCCTTTGTGAAGAGGAAGAAGAGAGCCAGCCCTTACGAATGGTAACAGCTCAGGAGCTGGGCTGAGAGCTGGACTCTGGACCTGTTCTGAAGAGGGGGTGGGAGGGCCATAGGGCATGACAAGACATTATTTTCTTATACAGCAATTTTATTACCTTTGTGTGTTGAAGGAAAAAGCTGTAGGAGACATTCAGTAATGGAAAAAATGGTTCTTTTTTCATTAAAACCCATTTGAAGGCTCATAGCTGGACTCTAGTACTCCTCCCAGGGAGAAAGACAGCACTACTGTGCTAGCCATGGAGACAGAGGGATACAAGTTAGAAGCTGCTTCAACCTACAGGGTCATCAGAATCAGTTTTTAGGATAATGAGAATCATAGAGCCTTGGTCATTGCCTCTGGTTTCCCACAAAGAAACAGCTTTTCCCACAACAGCTTTTTTTGCAGGAATAAGGCTAGATCAGATTGGCTGTTCTTTCTGAAGCTGTAGAAGATATATTTACTTGTGCAGAAAGTAGACACAAAGATTTGGAGAAATCCCAGCTATTTGAGAAATTTCAGGTAATGCAAGGAAGTTCTTCATACATTTCCTGGAAGAGGTTGTTAAGCTACTCTTTCCAATACAGAAATAAAGTAAAAATTCATGAGGTACTGGTGGGATTTCTGTGGTGGTGTGTACAGTCTTCAGAAAAGATTAACCAAACATAGAAGAGGAATTGAGAATGACATCCAAAGTGTTCAGCTGAGACTGTACACTTTAGGTGTACCGTAAAAAAAATTTGGGCTTTCTTAGCCTGGCAAAAAAAAAAAAAAAAAAAAGAAAAAAAAAGAAAGAAAAACTACATGGGGATAATGCCACTGTCTACAACAGAAGTGAGGATTGTTAGAGAGAAGTGTTTAGGCTAAAGGAAAATAATGGCTAGTGGGCAAAAATAAAGGTAAGCAAGAAATAATAAAATAAATATATAATTAAATAAATAACAAAAGAAAAAAAATTCCTGTGTAGGTGGGGAATGAGATTGAAGAAAAAAAAAAAAAAAAGCCAAATCCTTACAACTTCTGTGGTATCCTTTCCTGATAAAACCTCAAGAGCAATTGATTTAAGTAGGGTTCAATCCCATATTTCCCAGCATTGGTCAAGTAGCCTAACCCTATGTAAGCAGATGTTTAACTCAGCATGAGCAGTCCTCTGTTGGGTCACCCTGGAGGATTGCAAGGAGCATTGCTTCAGAGAATCACTTCTTTCCTGTCCGTGTCAGGTGTATGAACTGTCCCCAGTGCATTGGCTGAAAGTGCAGAATGCTGTGTCTGTCTCCTGCAGGTACTTGGAGTATTATAAAAGCCCAATGGAGCAGATGCACGAGCGCTGTGAAAACTACCCCCCCTGTGACTATCTCTCCGACCAAGTAGGGTTTGCCTTGGCCTACAACCGCTTCTTTGGCAGATACTGAGGATGGGAAGGCCTCTCCGCTTGTTTGGCTTAGAACACTCCAAACCCCACAGGAGAAAGAAGCTGTGGTTGGGAAGGAGAGAAGGAAAGCATCTGGACTGGCATCTTCTTCTGTTGTCTCCCAACCAGCTGGAACACCAAGAAAGGGATTATCCCACTTGTTGAACTTCCATTAACTTTCTTCCTTTCATCAATAAAGTCTCTCTTCAGGCATCTTTTGTGGTATTTTGGGCTTCACCAGAAAACTCTGTCTTATTTCCTTCCACCTGAATACCCAGCACACAATATTTGGAAAATAGGGATTAGTTTCAAGAAAACCACTGCATGCCTTAGAAACATCACTAGATCTCTTATCCTCTTCTGCAAAATACAGGAGGATTATGGAAGAAGAATGTCACAGTGTGTGTGAATGTGATGGATCTGATCCTGGGATGCTCGCTGTGAAGAAGGAAGAACACCTGCCTCCCGTTCCAATTAGTAGGAAAGTTCAGTATTTTCTTGTAGTATAATCACATTGAATATGCATCACAGTAGGATCATTTGTAAAGACAGAAGTGTGCAAATACTCTTCCATAGATAGCAATCAGCTTCTGGTACAGTCTTCTGATTACTCTGCCATAAAATTTGCTGTATAGCAACAATAAATGAATCCCAAAAGGTGTGTTTAAGGAGTGCCTTTAGATAAGCCCTTGCATTTGTGTGCTGCTTTTCGTGACTGTAAAAAAAGACCTTGAATTCTCTTGGTTTTTCTGTTTTTCTGGTTTTAGTTTTGGTTTTTTTGTTTTTTTTTTCCCAACCAGCCTCTACTCAAACTAAAAATACCCAGCAGAACAGCAACAACAACAAAAAAACCCAAAACCTCTTCTCCTCTTCTGCTTTTGCATTTATGCTTGAAACCAGAAGTACCTAAACAGCTAAAAAAAATTAAAAAAAAAAGAAGAAAAGAAAGATATAAACATTATGAAATTAAAAACAATAACCTTCCTATTATACTCTGTCAGCTACCCTTTCCTGAGAAGTAGACAGCAGATCACACCTCCAAGGACAGGGACTGCAGATGCTCAGGAAACTGGCAGAGACCAAATCTCTGGTTACATGTAAGCTGGTGCAACCATCCTCAGCTGCTCACTGCAATAAATACTGCTATGTAAAGCAGGTTGGTGTGCTGCTTCTTTCTGTTCCTCTGTACAACCTGTACCTGAGATAAAAGAGATGCCTGGAAGACACAGCCTGCTTTTGTGAACCCTGAGGAGCAGGAACCCAGTGCATGAGGCTTCCTTCTCCCCTCCCATGCCCCAGAATGAATCAGAAATGATGACATTGAAATTTAGGTCATAGGTTCAGCACGCTGTGACACTGAGGGAGAGGAGGGCCAGGCTTTGCCTGACTCACCATGGACCCAGATCAGCATTTCTCTGAAAAGCCTTGTCCTGAAGTGAGGACACAGGAGAAGTCTGCAGAGGTGGCTGCCAGTGTGAGCCTTGCTTGGCAAGCTGCTGTGGCTTGCTCTGCTGATGCTGATCTTGGCCAAGGAGGAGACACTTAATAAATATCTCTGCGTGTCTTGGTCAAACGCCTGTGACTGGTTCCTCTATTGATATAAACTAATGGGGCTTCAGTGCTCACAGTAAAACTCTCCTCTGAATGCCATCTAGTAAAAATTAACAGAGTGCTTCATTGAAAATAGTGACATTTTTGCTTGGAAAAATACTGGAGAGATTAGCAGAATCCTAATATTCAGTGTAATAATACAATAGAGGTGTTTTTGTTGTTGTGTGGTTTTGTTAGCACAAAATGTTTCCTGTCTCTATTTGCATCTTTCTGTTAGTTTTATATCTTTTCTCTCCCTTTCAGTAAATATTGTTTTCAGGCAAAAAGAGTTACACCCGGAGGCCTCCATTATGTCATCTGCTCTGTGTCATCAGATCTCTTCATGGGCTGAAGTCATTATGACCTTTGGGGACCTGAGCACTCAGATCACGTTACAAATTTACTGCTGAAATGGAGGAATTCGATTGTGGCTTGGTTAATGCAGCGCTGAGCACCGCCACAAATCCTCTGCTGCCATCTTTCGGCCTCTGTATTTGTTGTAGATAATAATAACTTGCCTTGCTTCTGAAGTGTTTGAAAATGCAAATTCCTGACCTCCTGATTCCTTTCATACTAAACATTCACTTACAGGTCAGAGGGGAAAACCAGGGACACAATTTACCAATGGATTATATGCAGCCGAATTGACACTTCAGTGGAGGGGTTTGTCATGATTGCCAGCTCCCAAGGGAGTCTGTCTCAGTTTAGGTCTGTTTTATCTCTACACAAACAGAGGTGGAGTTGCCTCTGAATAAATTCTTGAGCCCTCTTGAGCCCTTTCTGAAATATAGCCCAAGGTAACAGAGAAATTCCAGGACAGAGAACTAGGTAGTCTGCATCCATTACTTTGTATGGCACTTCATGGCATCATCTCATGTCACCAGCAGCCACTGTTTTGAAAGGAGCCCACTACGAGACCTTTATGTCACCTCCAACACTATCTCAGCCATATTTTGTGGATGCTCTGCCCACAGAATCCAAGAAGCTTCACAAACCTCCCTTATCTCAGGGAATCACTCCATGTCTGGAGGTTCCCCCCTCACCCAGCCTATCATTATCAGGCCATGGAAAATGGGCTTCACTTTTCTGTAGTCAGAACCAAAGCCTTGACAGTTCTTGGCCCTTTTTCCATACAGAAGAGTTATCGGAGGCCATGGGGCTCTGTGGGTGGATAACTCACTGCCAGTATTTGGAAGGGTGTCTAGAAAGCAGCTGCTAGAGAAAGGTTTGTCTCAGCACAGAATCTGCATTTACACGCTCATTTTGCCTGTGCCAATGTAAACAGTCCAGCAGAATGCCACTCTGCAGTGCTGTAGGAGGAGGATTGGCAGCACATGAGCAGAAAGCAGGGAGTGATAAGGAGGAGAAGGAGAGTTAGGTTATCGCTGCTTCCAGATGGGATCCCAACCCACCCTGCATTTCTGTGTTGGCTTTATCAGAGTCAACTTCATTAAAAGAGCTTTTATGCTCTTAACCAGGGAGCAGTCACCCTGGCACTCCTCAGGAGAAGTGCCTTAGACTTCTCCAAGCCACGGTTTTCTTCCTTTTTGCAAGAACACCAAATACTTTGGAATCAAAAGACGTGTCAAGGTGATGGTCACTCATGCCAGCTGAAGCTGGTGCAACCAGACACTTCCTTATGGATTTTGGGCACATTTCTACCAGTAAATTGTCTGCTTGGATTGATTAATGACTTCTGAATTGCAGTAAATGAGCTCTGGTTGAAAAACAGCCACTAAAACCTGAGTGCAAATTACAAACTACGGAATTTTCCAGTTCAAAGAAAAACAGAAAGAAAGAGGTGCAAACTACCCTTCCTTTAAAAAAAAAATGTTCTTTACAGTGTCTTGGGTGGACTCTGCGAAGCTGGTGACACTGGGCAGCCTCCTGTTGCTGATCTTCTCACAAATACTGGTAAAAGAGGTAAATATTGCTCTTTATTTGAAATAATGAAATTTCTTATACCACAGAAATAAACTTTTTTTTTCCATTTGAAACAGATTCTTTAAGGAGTTTTTGGTTCAATTTTAGCTTTTCTGCTTTCAGTTCCTTTGTTCCATTTCTTACCTGTCTTAATTTCTTTTAGTTACTTGGTTGGAATTTTCCTCCTGTTTGCAGCCAGATGATTTCATAGAGTGTTTGTGAGTAGATCTCATGGAATCCTTCCTCTCCTTTTCCAGCCTGTCTAAATTGACCAATGCTCCTGGGAGATTCTAATGTAGCACATCCATATCAAATAAGAACTCTGTCATCCTGACCTGTGGTGGTGTATAGACAATAAACTGAGGTTGCTCAGGACGGTCTCGCTAAAGATTTTCTACCTGCCTTACTTGCTCTGCCAATAATAACAAAGAGTCAAGGAAAGGGTAGAGAAAAACTTGGCTTGCATCCACAAAGATACACAAGAAATTCACACTTCTGATGCTAATCTTCATGTGCTTTTGTGTTGCAGGCTATGTCCCCTACCCTGATGGATATGGCTCTGCATTCCTTTGATGACCAGTATCTGGGGTGCAGAGAGGAGATGATGGAAGAACTGGAGCAAGGAGGCTATTTTCAAAAGGAAATAGCTGCTAACAAGGACTACTTGCGTCTCTGGAAGAAGGCTCAGGAGGCTTTGCTAAAGAGCCCTGTAGGTCTGCTAAGGGAAATGCGTGACAGCCATGCCACAGTCCTCATGGCTTACACCATGAACTCCTCCCTGCACTCCCAGCTGAACTGGGCTACATCCACGGCAGGAATCTCTCCAGAGCACTACAGACACAACTTCAGCTTTAAATATTTTCACTTCTACCTAACAACTGCTATCCAGATATTGAAGGAATGGCAGAGCAGCATGGGGGAACATAAGTGCTACCAGGTGCACAGGGGTGTAAAGGATTTCTATATCGAGGCCAAGGTAGGCAGCAGGGTGCGATTTGGCCGTTTCACTTCTACCTCCCACCTCAGGAATGAAGCCCGGAAGTTTGGGAATGAAACTTTGTTCACGGTGACCACTTGCCTGGGAGCAGCTATGCAAGGCTTTTCTTACCACACATCGGAGAAGGAAGTCCTCATTCCCCCTTATGAGATATTTCTTGTTAAAAGCTTCCTTCAAACCCAGCAGGGTAACCGGCTGCATCTGCATTCTGTGGGGAACTACAGCAAGTACCAGTGCCAGCTGGTGGAAGGTATTGTACACAGGCTCTCATGCAAGGGGGCTCAGGACAGGCTGTTCTCCACTGCCCCAGGCAGCTGCACCCACCTGGGGCCACACTCAAAGCCAAACCTGTAGCTCACCTGCTGTGTTTGCCTACAAGACCCAGCTTTTACCTGTTTGCTGGGAAACCTGGGACAACCCCACAGTTACTAAAGATGAATCAACAGCAGGTCTCAAGGTTCTTTGCAGCCCCCACTTATCCCAAGTGTTGTTGTGAGGATGTTGTAGGACTCATGCCTTTGGGTCCCAGCATTGTTATTGCAAGAGTGGGTGAGATTTGCTTGAGCCAAGTAATCTATGCTGGCGTCTTGCAATGCTGCTACACTTCAAGACTCAGAACTATTCTAGGCTTTGGTCCACTACTACTCTGGCAAGCTATAACTTCTACTCTTATCTCTGGCAAGCTGAGAGAAGTGTAACCAAAGCTACTGTCGATTTAGCTGCCCTGAGGCAGCAGGGAGAAAAGGTACCCTTTGACAAAGAACACACTAACTTTCCTGATTATAGAGAGAGCTCTATGCTGGAATAACTTATGGGGCCTGTTTCACATCCCTGCCTTTCTGTGAGTCTACCACCAGTCCAGACTCTTGCTTTGTCTCTTTGTTCAGCAGTGTGTCAATGAGATCTTTGAGCTCAAAACAATCATTTAGGAATGAGGGTTTGTGCCTCCAAAGCCAAAATAATAGATAGAGTTGAGAAAATGGCCTTTGTGGGCAAAGGTTGTGTTAGCAAAACCAAAAAGCTTTAGGCAGTGAATAGAGGTCTAAATGACTGCTCTCTTTATTTCCTTTCAGCTTCAGGAAGCAAGAACAGTGGTTATACTGCACTCGCCTCTGCCATTCTCCCTAGTGTGCTTGGAGTTTCCCTGTGCTTGGCCCACAGTCTCTGATTCTCTGGCTGCATCCAGATACATGCCCTTGAATAGCAGGCAAGAAGCCTCTGGATTCCTGCTGCAAGAGAAGGTTTAATCTTTCCTCTGCTTTCAGCTGCAACTCTGCAGCTGGAACTGGAACATTCAGCCTGGTTCATCAAAACAGACACTCCCTGGACCCATTCAGGTAGGAAGAAGGTTATCTATGGCCTTTCTGAAGACTAGATCAGGGATAACCTTCACTGAAGACACCTTTGTCCTGAGGCATTCAGGAAAGACACAAGGCGCTTTGGACTCCTTATAAATCTCTTAATATCTTTATTTTTAGTGAGAAAGAGTCAGTCTGTGGGATGTGGAAGGCACCATGGCAGTAAGTTCAAGTGGGTAACTGGGCAGCTGTGCATATCTCCTTTGAGTGCAGGGAAAGTTGGTGCCAGGGTGTCCATCGATGAGTCGGATTATTGCGTTGGTTGAAGAGACAGAAAAGTGCATTAAGTCGTGCAGATTCTGGCAGACCCTGAACAGCCTTTCTTTGCCACTCTTAAAAACAAGATGAACTAAAATTTCTGGAGTGGTGTCTGACTCTGAAAAGTGAAGATAGGAAATCCAGAAGGCATTATTACAAGGGAATTACAGAGCAATAAAGGTGGAATTTTTTTGGCTAGATTGTTACATTTCTGAAATCAATTATCCAAACTGCTAACCCAGCTGACCCATTCTTCCCCAAGACATTAGCTGGAAGAAAACATAGAAAAAGTTCTTGATAGTCTTTTCTGGGACCTTACCAAGCAGCCAGCAAAATATGGTGTAAACAGCTGCAAGTATTGTTTCCCTGATGGCTGCAGGAAGCATGACTTTGTCCTGAAATCTTCAAAGTAAGGGAAGTGCTGTAAATTAATTATTCTTATGTTTTGGTGTTTTTTGGTAGATTTGTGTAAGTCCTAGAAAACAACTACTTTGCATCATCATCAGAACTATAATCCTTCAGTTTGTATATACTGGTGGGTCTACACAGAATTGAAACCGCATTTTTGGGTGGGGGAAATAGACACAGCAAAGTCAAACGCATGACATCTAGGTTCAAGGGACAAAGCAATTGTAATGACAATTGTAAGACTGAGTAATGACATGTTTTGTCAGGCTACAGTTCCCTTTAAAGGGATTTATATTAGTCAGTTTATACACTGACTAGATGGTGCAAGCATCCTCTGGTAGGTGGAAGCACAAAACACTCTCCTTGCTTGGGTGCCCATCATGATACCATTTTGACTGCTAAGAAAGTTATGTCCTTCTGCTTGCACCTCCGAGCTCTCACAAGGCCAGCTAGAGACACAGTCCTGGGATAGTGTGCAGCTCAGAGACTGCTCCTGATGTTGCCTCTGCTTCTGCCAGAGCCCTGCAAAGCTGGACTGGTTGCAGCAGACATGTTTCATCAGCTATTGCCGTGGTTAGATGTGTAGTCAGAAGTGTTCAAGCAATTGCAACTTCCTGTCCCACTGTATACTTTTAAAGACTTTTTCGTCAGAACTCAGTTCAACCATCTGCCTTTTCCTCCATTTCTTTCCCATGACAAAAGAGGTCTGAAATTGCATGAAATGGCAAAACTGATTTTAGCCTTCACTGCTGTTCAGAGCTGAGTCTGGGCCTCCATACCACTTCTACTCTCAGGGCATCAGAGACCTGGCAAATCGCAGCAAGTAAGGATGACAGATACCCCAGATCAAGTATTCTCCTCCAACTCAATAGGCCTGCAATAATAGCTATTAATCCTCCCAAAAGATCCAGAGTAAAGCAGGAACAAAACTGTCTTCATATTGTTCAAATTACTTTCTGTCTTGTTCCAAATGATGAGAGCTCTAGAAGAAAAGAATTTGCATCCACTGCAAACACAGAAGACCTGAAATATGTTTCCAGAATGTGACACACAGGCAGTTGCCAGCCTGATCAATTCAATTCAGTTCAATATCTCACAAAGTATTTCAGGACTACATGGCATTCTCAGTGGAAAATACTCAGCAGTCACAACTAATTGACATTTCCAGAACTATAGCAGTTAAATCATTTAGTGTTCTCTTTCAGCTTATGTTCTCATGCCCACAGCTCCGACAACAAGAGAGTTTGGCACTCTGACTGTATTCATTGGAGTTGAATACAGCAGCTCAGCTTTCAGGTGAAAACACGTTAGCAATTGCAAAATGCACATTTTATGCTTCATCTTATATTTTCATCTGAGAAGCCAGCCATCCTCTATAGTGAAAGCAGCGTTCCTAGTGAGACCCTTGTGGGCTGCAGGTCCACCTTTCTAAGGACAAGAGCATGAAACATGTCTAGCTTGGTTGGAGGCATATATACAACTTGTCTTACTGGAACAGACAAAGCCTGTTTCCACTGTCTGTGGCGTCTATTCTTCTGTTTATGTGGGATCATTCAATTTTTCTTCTGTAATTTGCAGGCGTACAAAAGAAGTCATTGCAAAAATTCATTATTTCAAGGCACAGGTGCAAGCATTAATGTTTCTATTTATGAACAACAGAAACCAGTAAAAACCATAATCTTGTATCTATTTGAATTAGATGTGCTGTCCTACACCTTTTATGTTCTGAGCACAGCAAGTGACACCATCCCCTTTCAGCCATGGCTGTAGGTGCCTGTGATAGCACCTCTGCTGCAGGCAGGAGGGATTTGTGCTGTACCCATTCTCGCCAGGAACAGAAGGCCTTTGGAGGATCTAGCAATTGGGAACTAGCATCAAGTGAACGGAATTCTCTTAAAATTGGAAGGATGGCGAGAGGAGGAAGAAAATGAGATGAATCTGGGTAAACATCACACAATAGAATTAATGACAGGCAGGCACAGGATGCAGCTGAAGCCCAGCCTCCGGATCCCTAACTCATCACATGCTGCTGGAAAACACCAGGCGAGCAGAGGGGAAAGAGGCTGAAGTTACTATCCCATACACATTTCAACAGGAGCATTCAGACCAAATCAGGTAGGCAGTGTAAATGTTTAATTAGAAAAGTTTCTGTAGTAAATTTTCCTGGAGCTGGAGAAATAGAAATACAGAAATATATATGGCCTGCCTAATTCTAAAAGAAAAATATAAAAGCTAATGAAAGTGCTACTGTGAAGAGTAAGAAGTAATTTTACCATTAGGAGATATAAAATCTAGAACAGCTGTAAGAAGCTGAAATAATCATATGTAATGAACAGATTCTAAAAGTCTTCTCCACACCTGCCCAGTATGTAAAATGTTTGTTGAAGTGCTTTTCCTTCTAAAACAATTTGTCTTCTCAGTTTCTACCAATAAGAGAAAACAAATGACCTTACAACAAAACAGCACTGGAGTGGAAAGGTTTTAGTATTACATTGAGTCAGAAAGCAAGCCAGCAACATCCCTGAGGCAGGATTGATATGAAATCATAGCCTGCATTATCATGGCTTTATGTTTCCAGAAAATCACAAACCTTTATTGTATATGTATTTGGCTCCCTACAGCTTGTATAAGAAGATGTGTTAAGCAGTTTATTCTCTTGGCAGAGATACAAGGTAAGTGGCTGAAAGAAATATACAGTACTGTGCAAAATATTGGGAGAGAAAAACTCTTTTCAGACTGGCTTGTGTTCCAACACTGAGATTAAAAGTTGGCAGGAGATTGTGGAAATCATTCTGGTTTTTTTACAGTGACCTTGTGGGGGAGGGTGTATTTAGTAAAATACAGCTGGGTCAGTGTCAGATGATTTGCAGCTAACAGATAGTGCAAGAACTACAAAGGACCAAAATGGCACAAAGGTATCTTTACAAGAAGAAAAATCTGGGTCTCTACACATAACTATTTGTAGCTCTAACTGTGATATGTAGGCACCAACAGCAAGAAGAGAAACATCTTAGAAAAATGCAAAGCACTGCACAAAAGTGGCCCAGATTTACAATAAGAGGGCCGAGACCGTGAAAAGTACCAACAAAGAAATGAGTCATCCCCTCATTCGTAGCTTTCCCCTTTAGCAAAGATGTTTGCATTGAAGCTCAAATCATGCTAAAGCATTTTCACTCTGCAGCTGGTGATAGGTTAAAGGGAAGTGACAGCATTGATTACAGAATCTTAGTGATGAGGAATTACTCCCTGATCACTGTTAACTCAGTCTCTTTGGACTCTATGTTGGCATGCAGTTTCTGAAGAAATAAATATCAGGGAAGGAAATACAGTGAGAGATGTGTGTAAGGTAATATAGGTTAGGATGGGGTTATTATAAACAATTTTACTATTCACTATGAGTTCAGAGAGTAAGCTTCTTAGTACAAGCACAGAATGCTTATATAGTATCATATTCTCTTGAATGTTAGAAGAAAAAGGCTATACTGGCATAAAATACCCTTATAGTGACACAAACCATATCCACCAATCATCATGATTACTGAAAAATTGGATGCCATTAAAGGGAAAATATAGGCTGATACAAAAGAGTGCCTGGAACAATCCTTTAATATTTAAGCCACATCTTTAATTTTGCTGATTAGATGGGATTGTTCCATTTTTTAGTGAACGAGTTCCACCATCTTCAGTTTCCAAGGTTCAGTTTCAATTTCAATCTTCAGTTTGCCAATGGCCCACATCCATTTTGCCAATCTGCTCATTACATGTTTGTTAGCTATTTTTGTTGCTCTGAGCATACCCAATGTCTTACAAGGTGCTTTTCCAATCACTTGGCAAAGATCCAGAACAAGGATTAAGATTTCTACATTTACAAGCTATGCCTTGGGATTTGACCTGCTCAGTATGAAAAGAACCAGTGGGGCAGAGACAAAGCAGATTTCACTGTTCTTTAAGGGCTATGGTTATGGGTGTTAAACAGAGTAAGAAATTTCTTTTCTCTTTTGAAGCAGCCTGTTTCTGAAGAATGGCATTGAGTGACCTCCTTTACCCAGATAATCCCAAGAGAAAGCAAGAACTGATCCATCTGCATCAGGAATTGCTTGACTGTATGTCCACAAATTTCCATGCAACAAACGAGCTGGTTGGAGTGCTGAATGATCACCTGGGCTGTACAATTACCCCCATTGAGATGCGAGAGAGCAGTACAGTCAAGGAAAACTGTGAGATTATCATTCAAGTGATGAGTGAGATTCAGCATCAGGTGCAGAAGATTGATAGTGACATGAAGGACAAGCTTGAGCCAGTGCTGTACCAGAAGCTGTATGATATCAAAGAGCCCGAGCTGGAGAAAATTGCAATAGCCCAGAGAGTTTTTTCCATTATTTTTGGAGAAGCAACTTCAACAGCTGCAATGGTAGCTATCAAACTTCTTGGCTCCAATCATTTAACTCTCACTGTGAGCAAGCTCATCGGCATCCTTGCACAGATTGGGGCATCTGTTCTTGGGGGAGTGAGCATTACCATTATTGGGCTTGGCCTTGAGATGATTCTTCATGCCATCCTGGGAGCTGTGGAGAGGAGCCAGCTTCTGACAGCTGTGAGAAGCTACGAGAAGCACCTGGCTGAGTTTAAAGCAGCCTCAGAAAAGTACCAGGGTGCCATACATGAAGTAACTTCTTTGGTGAGGCAGCAAGTTCAGTAAATGAAGGTGGAGTTCTCTCTTCTGCTGTCACAGCAGCTGCAGCAGCTTATGCCTATGGAAACCTTTTCGATTCTTTATGACAAATCAACTACTGATGGCTTTTTAATTTCTTATTAGTGGCAGCAGAACAAGAAAAGTGATAGTTCAGGAAAGTGGCACTGAAATACATTAACAGAGAACTGGTTTACAGGTGTTTCAGAAGGGCGATGTTCCAAATGCTTTGCACCTTTGCTTAAGCTTATTTTCTGGGAAGCATTGTAGGTAACCTTGAACTGTAATTCATACTAGAGACAATAACACAGGCTGCTGGACTGGTAGTAGTGAGAAGGTGTGTTTCTCTATCAAAGATGACAACACAATGGGAGAAAACAATTTCAACAAGGCAATTCATGCCAGCATCTGGAGGCTTTATGAAGACATCTGTGGTTGCTAAACCCTTACTGTGGTTTAGTGCTAAATCTGATAGACTGAATTCAATTACAAGGACTAGCTGAAGCATATTTAACTGCTATTTTCTGCCCTCCTAAGGAGCCAGCCAGAGATCTTCTTTAAATAAACTCTAATCCCAGTAGATTGGCAGGTAAGAGAAGCCTGGGCCTACATGCAGATACACAAAACCTTGCTCCACCACTGAGAGAAACCAGCTGCTGCATTCCAGGTGTGCCTGGCCGTGAATAACCTCTCGTGCTGGTGGTGCTCTGCTCCTGCCAACCCACATGTAAAAATTTCTGTGCAAAGTTGCTCTTTTGTTGATTGGAGTGGGATTATACCCATGTACAAGTGCCTGTAGGATTGCAGCCCTATTAAACTAAAGTTATTTTCAAGGCTTTACCTGATCCCACCAACTGGGGGACTGCCAAGAATGTGCTCAGATTCTGCGCTTCGCAATACACTACCAACTGTCCTTTTTTCAGATTTTAAAACCAAACCTGGAAGCAAGAACATTATTTGTAGTGTCTTGCTCTGATTTGCAGTGGATTGTTTTTTCTTGATCTTAGAAAAAAGGTAATTTAAGAACTAATAAAAATGTACATGAGTATTTGAAGACCTCTCTTTTCTGTACTTGCTTTGTTTTGTTTGGGGTTTTTTTTGTCTGAAAACCAATCTTAAACCAAATAATAAAGAAATATTAAAAGCTTCAGTATACAAGCAATTAATATTATTTTAAATTCATGATGGACTAATCTAGTAGGGTTGTGCATAGGTTCCTTTTTTAGTACCCGCTTCCCCCATACTAAAACCATGTCCAAATTCATACATGCTTGCTAATATTCAATATTACCAATCTTAATTTATTAATAACTAGATGATGCCTATGAAATAAAAAAATGGATGAGATTCACAACCCTTCCATTCTGGGGTTTGGGGGGTTTGTTTGTTTGTTTTGTTGGGTTTTTATTCTCCTCCACTTCTGTTCTCTTTAATATTTTCTGACTCCTCTTCCCTTTTATGCACAAAAGCCACTAGATGGCAATGAAACTGGAACCCAACAACTCTGCCAAGTCAAAAGGGAGAAAGCCCAGGGATCAGGAGCATAGGTGGGTGCCAGGGCCTGAGAAACTGGGACCAGCTGCAGACTGGGCGATGTGAGTCAGGAAAGGCACTTCAGTGGTGGCAAAAAGCACTGCCTTGCCTGCACGAGGTATTGTGGTGGATGACGTGGTCACCTGAGGCATCACTTCTCCGAGATGGAACATCTCTTGTCTCCTGACACAAATGGCACTCAGTTTAGAGGTACTTCTATAGAGGCAAGAGACCGTCAGTCAGTAGAACAGCAATATCTGTGTGTTGGAGAGGCAGGAGTTCCTGGCTCCCATTTTCTATGTGCAAATGTACACTCTAAACTAGGAATTAAAATCAGCTCTGACAGATTGCCAATCACTGCTGTATGAGAATAGTGGAGTCAAAGAACAACAAATATGTTGTATTTTTCAAGCAATTTGCCCACATGTTCTTGAATTCTAATGCTAAGCAGTGTCTGGGGAAGTGAGGTATGCAATGAGGAACACAGAGGTATAAAACTGCTACTCGCCTCTAGGTATATCCTTGTTCCTGGTGGACTTTAAGGAAAGCGGGTCTCCCCTAAACAGATTTAATTCCTGCTCTGTCTAATCCTCTGGCCAGTCTTATGTTTAGTGCTCCAAAGATGTCATAACCAGTCTGTTGATATTTCCCCTGCAGACTCCTTCAAGCTGCCTCTCAGTGTGACAGAAGTACCGAGCGAAAAATGTGAGAGGACTATTGTCCTCCAAATCAGCAGACACTGCTGAGAGAAGGCAGTCAGGGCTGAGGCAGTACCACTGTCCCCACTGAGCCAGGACTGCCAGGACCCCAAGCCTTGTGAGGTGCAGCGAGCCTTCGAAGACTCAGCCATCCCCCTCTACAGTGGCATGGCACCTGACAGGGATGTGTATGGCCACAGCTTTCCATCACATCCTCTTGAGTGTACTGCCTTTGCTTGGGCTGTTGCTCTGGACAAAGGATTAGGAATTAAAACTGTGATATATGTGTTCCAAATAAGAACAGCCTCAAAAAAACTGCAAACCAGCCCAAACCAGTGTAAGCTGCTTCCAAACCTATGTGGAAAACCAGTACGGTTGCAACCAAAATCTGCCTGGCTGAATGTTTTTTCTGGTGACAAGAATAATACAAAGACAACCTGCCAAAGAGGCACAAGGTGGGGATGACCATGCTGTGCATGTGGTTAGCAAGACTCTGTAGGCACTGAGAGCTCCTGAAGCCTTGGCTCTGAGGATGCTCCTTGATTTTGACTTTGTGCAGCTTTTGACTAAACGCTGGCATTAATGTGATGTATAGCTTATAGTCCTTTACCCATCCTGCAATGAACTTTACAAATTAGCCAACTGAGTCTCCGTTACTTGAAAAATTATAACAGCATTGTGTTGCACGGTATGTTCACCAGGAGCAGGGAGTCTAGAAATCCTGCCCAGGGATCTGACCACCTCTGCTCCCAGATGCCACCTGTGCAGAGAAAAATTTCCTTCCTACATCTCCTCCCCAGCATGCTAATTCTTTAAGCCTGCACCAATGCTTTATTGCTTGCACACTGATGTTTCGCGCATCTTCATCCTGGTTCTTCTCGTGCTGTGGACTTTTGCTGGAAATTGTGCTTTGGACGACGACACAAAACAGTTCCCACCAGGTGTTCACCAGCCTCGTCAGTTCACCGCAGCAGGGGCTGTAGGAAGAGACAAATAACAGAGTAGCTTCTGCGGTGCCCGACGGCAGCAGATTACCTCTCCCGTTCTCTTTGCACAGAGAGGTCCCAGTCCCGCTCGCAGGGGAGCAGCGCTGCGGCGAGGCCAAGCCCTCAATAACCCATGGAACAGGCCCGAGGCTGTGGGCAGCCCCTGCCCCCGCAGCGCTCTGCACTTATTCCCCACGGACAGCGGCTTCCCACACGTCCCTCGGCTCTGCCTCGTTTCAGGGCACGGGGAGCACTTTGGGGGATCTCTCCCGGAGAGCGTGAGGGAGCAGAGGCCGCGTTCGCAGCGTTTCCAGCGCTGGCCGTAAGGGCGCACCCCTCCCGCACCGCGCGCGTCCACCCGCTCCCAGAGCCCGCCGGGGCCGGCTGGCCGCTGGCTCTGTCGCTATCTCTATCGCTATCTCTATCCCAGGCCCTGGCCCTGGCCCCGTCCTTGTCCCGGTCTCTATCCCGCCCTGTCCCGGCTTCCGCCCCGCCTTCCCGCCCCACCCCGAGCCAAATCCCCACCCCCCCCCCCCCCCAACCATAGAGTTGAGGCCTCCGAGGGGGAGCGAGGGGCGGCGGAACCATCGAGGCGCGGCCGCCGCTTCCGGAGCGCGGCTCCGCGCCGCCACTCGGCGCCGGTGCAAGATGGCGGCGGGGCCGCGGCGGCGGCGGGCGCGGGGCTGAGCGAGGCCGCGGCGGCCCGAGGGAGCCGGAGCCGGGCCCGGCCGGGCGGAGCGGTGAGAGGGGCGCGGCGGTGCTGGGCTGCGAGGGGAAGAGAGGAGAGGAGGAGGCGGCAGTTCGCGCTGCCTCATTTTCCTCCTCCTGCCATCGGGAGTAGGAGGGGGGGCTTTCTGCCCCGTTCCCCTGTGGCCAGAAGAATAATGAATTAAGTGCTTGATTATATTTTTTTTTCACCTTCGGCCGTTAACTTGTTCCGTTGAAACTCTTTAGTCTGAGTCCTTAGAAGATGTGAAGCTGAGGAAGTTTGTTCTCTTTCCCTTTAGCCTTTAAATATTAGAAAGACGGGAAGTATGGGGTGTAAATGTAACTCCTACCTGTGTTTGGTGAGCTTCCCACCTAAGGAAGCGATAGTGTCTTGTAAAAGAAAAAAACAAACCCACCCCAGTGTTTTTGCAGGGAAGTAGTTCTGGAGGGGGAGGAAGAGAAGAAACATCCCTGGCTGTAGTTTGGACACTTCCGTAGTCATGTGTAAGCTGAAGAAATGTCTAAAGACGGGAAATAATTTTGTGCGGAATAATCCTACACTTGCTGATACAGTGGGTGCTGGGGAGAGATATCAGGGGCAGTTAGAAGTCTGAGGCAAGGAGGAGACTTGTGGGGAAACATTTGAAACAGAGAAAGGTGAAAACTGGAGAGCACTTATGAGAATGAATGAGAAGCTAAACTGTGATACGCTCTTAGAAAAATATGTGTTTTTCCCTGCCCTGCAGCCCTCAGTAGTGTAAGCACAAAGCTTCTTGGTTTGAGTTGTAATGTGGATAATAAAACTCATCAATTAGCTTCAAATTATATCCCACTAAAATAGTAATAAGTAGGTACCTAGTTAAATAGTAGTACTTTGTTGGAGTAGGGCAGTTTTGATACAGGTGCTGAGCTCATAGTCAGGTTTGAGGACCTTACAGGTGTTTGGGGTCTTTGAGGGAGTAACTTGCTGCTAGAAAGAAGAGAAACAAGCATCCTCGAACTCCCAGTGTGTAGGACCTGACACCATGTCATCTTTTCCAGGTCCCTCCCTCTTTTTTGAGTTTCATTTTTTGAGGCAGAAGAAAAAAGATCAAAATGGGGCGGAGATCTACATCATCCACCAAGAGTGGGAAGTTTATGAATCCCACGGATCAGGCCCGTAAGTATCCATAAAAGCTAAGCAGGGGGGAATGGGGAGTGCCTAGAGGAGCAGATAAAAAGCTTTCTCCGAGGATAGAATCCTCACTTGTGGATCAGAACTGAGTTTCTCTAACTTGGAAAATATTATCTCGGTTTTGTCTGGGAAGGCTGCTTGCTTTCATGCTCTTGCTTCTCTTAAGTATTTTCCTCTTGGTTTTCCACTGGTTATCAGTGTCAGAAGGCCTTGGTGCTTAGTTGTTGGATAAACTGCAGGCTGCTTCCTGGGACAGAGTTAATCTGTCCCAGGCAGGAATCTGAGGAACATGTCAGATTTTGCAGGTGCTCTGGTTAGATGGGGGAGTTGTCTTACTGGTTTATTTCTACTTTTGGTCACATGCCAGGTATTATCAATGCTCAGTGAATAAAGAAAATCCAGACTCCCACAGTGGATATGCTTTATTTCAGAGGCATTCTCAAAGCCTACATATTTTTAAAGTGTGTTGTCTGATGACTCTATTTCAGCTTCTGTGCAGCAATCTTTTCATGATTGCACCTATTGCTATGACTTCAGTTGCCTGTTGTTCTTTTTTGTATGGAAAAAGCCTTGCTTCTGGAGACATGAAGACTGCAGTATCTTTTTTTTTTTCCTGTATAAAAGACAAGAAATATAAATCAATTTCATGCTATCTTTCTCTTTCACTGAAAAGCTGAGTTGCAGTAAGTCTTTGTAAAATGGCTGAGCTGTTGAGAAACAGCCCTAGTTTTGATGAAGGAAAGGTTCTTCATTAATTTGATTTTGTCTTTCAAGTCATTTTTTTCTTTTTCTTTCCCCTCTAGGGAAGGAAGCTCGGAAAAGGGAACTAAAGAAGGTAAATAAAGAGATTAGGGAACATGTAGCTGGCATTTCCTATACCATGTATCGTGTGTGTGATTGTAAAGGGCCATGAATAGACTGTGGATATTTTGGTTGATATCCTAAGACTGACTTTGGAAATACTATCCAAACATGTAGTTCAAAAAAAATGGAAGTCTTGTTTGGAGTAAGCATATCCCCAGCTGATCTTTAACTTGTAATTATTTTTGAAACATTGCTGGAAGTACTTAGTAATTAAAAAAACCCAAAAGGACAAAGCAAAGAAGCAAGCAACAAACCAAATAAAAAAAAATCCAAACAAATAAAGCATCCAAGAGTCACACACATTTTAGTGTGTTCTAATGTATTTTGTCAGTTGGTTATTGTGTTGATTGTATGTGTCTTAGCTGGAGTGAAGGAATGATGGTAGCATTTGCAATTACCAAGATAGTGGAATCAAAATTACTAGAAGTTGTAACTTCATTTGCTGCTGATTTTTGCCACGGTGAACGTTGTCAGGGCATTCTGAGGTGTGATTTTTTTTTTCTTCAAACTGAAAATACTGCGAAAGGGGTAACAGATGTTTTGTGTCTTTCTACTGTGAAACTTTCTGTCTGTGTAATCTCTGATCTTAGAACAAAAAGCAGCGGATGATGGTCCGAGCGGCTGTACTGAAGATGAAAGATCCGAAGCAGATTATCCGGGACATGGAAAAGTTGGATGAGATGGGTGAGTGAGAGGTACCAGGTGTTGGACTTAGGCTGCGGTTTATGTAGATGCACAGTGTAGTTTTAACTGCCAATGGGGGAGACTAAAATAGAGTAATCTTTTTTCCTTTCCTGTTAGAAGGGGGGATTCTGTGTATATCTGGGGATTGATTATGATTTGAGATGTTGTGGTGCCATCAAAGACGACTTTTTCCCCAGAAGATAATTGATAAGAAAAACGAGTAGTGTGTGTGTGTGTGTGTGTGTGTGTGTGCTGCTAATGTGGAATTCAAGGAGGGGATTGTCATAACGCTGAAGACTTCCTGAAAACAGGGATTGGAACTTGCATTGAAATACTTTCATGCATCACAGTTGTGCAGTAGAGTGATTTGCAATTTTTTTGGTCTTTTTTTGCTGTCTTGGATCAGAGTTTAACCCAGTACAGCAGCCACAACTCAATGAAAAAGTGCTGAAGGACAAACGCAAAAAGCTCCGTGAGACTTTTGAACGTATCTTGCGGCTCTATGAGAAGGAAAATCCTGACATCTACAAAGAGCTGCGCAAGTTGGAAGTGGAGTATGAGCAGAAGAGAGCACAGCTCAGCCAGTATTTTGATGCTGTCAAGGTAATGCTTACTGTATTTCAGTCTTGTAACTGTGGGAGTGTATTCTGTTTGCTCATTAGGTGTGACTGTTACAGAGGAAGGGAGATTTATATGAGTTCAGCATCGTGTGGCCCGTATGAAATATTAATTTCCATAGTACCTCAAATTAGGGCATTTCAGCAAGGACAGTGTGGTGGTTTCAGGTCACTGTTTGTCTCTGATATGCTGATCTCATTCAAAATGAGAGGAGGAAAGGAAAATTTGTGTGGCAAATCAACAATATCAGCCTTTTGTTTTCTGTATTAAAGAGAGAGTGAGCCCGTGAGTGTGCAATTGGTATTTCTGTGAATTTCTGCTAAATCTCTTGCTGGAAATAATGATAATCTTTTGGCATTCCTTTAAAGATCTTTCTCTAATATTCCTCCCTACCGTGCTTGAGAACATAGTGTTTTGCTAGTGCAAGGATCTGTAAGACTTCTTTTTTTTTCCTCTCCTTTGGAACATGCAGCAGTCTGTGACTTGAATACTTCAAAAACACAAAAGCACAGCCACACTTGCCTGCAGTCTCTTCATTTAGTAGATTAAAGGTCTAAAAGAAGGTGGAAACCTGACCAAGTTTTGACTGAAATACTAAAGCTTTTCATGGGTGCATTGCAAGTGCTTTGGTTTGCATTGAAAGCTTTTGCTGTTAACACTTTCCCAAATTTCTTTCATGGACTGCTGCAAGATAACACACCCTAGGAACAGACACGTTTAACAAGTGGTGGCAGGTTCCATATGTTCTGTACTTCAAAAAGTAAAGACTTTGTGCAGTAGCTTCTGTGGAAGTAACCCATTCTCTTTTTCTGTTTTTTTACCCTCCCTTCCAGAATGCTCAGCATGTTGAAGTGGAAAGTATCCCCTTACCAGATATGCCTCATGCTCCCTCCAACATCCTCATACAGGACATTCCCCTTCCAGGGGCTCAACCACCTTCTATCCTCAAGAAGACATCAGCCTATGGGTAAGTGGAAAAAAAAACTTAGGGGGGACATAAAAAGGAAACACTCATATTATGGCGGAGGAGCTAGGGGTAGAACCAGAGGTAATATTGACTTGTACAAGTCAGGAGTTCTGTGCAAGTGAATTGTGCTTTCTTTTAACCAAAGCCTTTTTTAATCTTTCCCCACTATCACAGCATTCTGTTTAAATTTCTTTGGGTAAAACATGATGCCTTCTAGTTTTTGTGCTTTTCATATCAGCAGTGTAGATCAGTAGTAGTAGTATCAGTTCATATTAGAGCCCTACTGTTATGAACATAAATTCCCCTTAAACTGCTGTATGTGTGTTCTTTTGTCCTGCTGCTGTATTCAGTGTATATGGATAGTTCATATAAACTCCTAGTTTGCTTGGTTTTGTTTTGGGTTTGGGTTTTTTTTTATTCTAGTGCTAGTTTTTTTTCTATTTCTTTCTGAATAGCCTTCTGTTTTCACCAACTCTGTGATTATTTCATTCTTCTTCTGTGGTAGGATTCAATAGCTGATTTTTTTCAGTATTGTCTTCAATTGCTTTCTGAGGAGCTTTTGTCTGATCTTCTTCAGTCATGTCTTTGTTTGGTGTTGTAAACCCCTTGTGTCAAATCCGTACTTTTTAAATGTTCATGTTTCTTTTTGAAGTCTGCGTAGGCAGTGGTGAGAGAAGGCTAAATAATTCCACTAAAGGCATGTTTGCTTTAATTGTGTTCCTGCATTTCTCATTTCCTTTCGTATTTCCAGACCACCAGTTCGGTCCATTTCTGTGCTTCCTCCTCCGGGGCTTGGTGTTCCGCGTTTACCTCCAGGCAGGAAGCCCCCTGGCCCTCCACCAGGGCCACCCCCTCCTCAGGTCCTACAGATGTATGGCCGTAAGGTGGGCTTCACCTTGGACGTGGCTCCTCGAAGGCGAGAGGAGGAGATTTCTTACAGTTCTGAAGCAGGTAAGGACTTCCCTATTCCTCTCTGCGGTTTTCCTTGACCTCTGTTCTGCTGTGGATGGTACTGCTGTGAACACAGTGTGCCCCAGACAAAATGTTCTCTGGGCAGTATGAATGTTAGCACTGTTTGAAGGACTCTTGCTAAGTGATTGCTCTCTGAGGTAATTCAGATATATTAATAATATCTGCAATTTTGCTACCAACTGTATTTTTAAATGTTGAAACTTATAATTACATGTCTCGGATACTTTTTTTTGTTAGGTTTCACAGGTTAGATTTTTTTGGATGAACCCTTAACAGTGCTGAAACATTGTTCATATTATTCCTTAAAAAAACTCAATCACTCTCAGAAAAACTGTCTCCTAAAAAAACCCATCAAATAAACACCCTCAAACCAAAACGACAACAAAACCCACAACCAGCCCCGAGTGTGCATTTGCTAGGAGAACATAGGTCCTCTTTTTCATACAGTTGCTGTATCATCCCTAGAAACTTTTGTGACTAGATGAATTAGCTTTGTTTCATGCCAGAAGACATCGAAATATTTCAGTGGTGGGCAATTGCTGTACAGAACTTGATGAATCAGTTGCAGTAGCAGTTGCCTTTACTTTTTTGCTGTGCAAGTTAATAAGCAGATTGATAGGAAATCTTACAGATTTTCCAAAATATCCTTTAAAAATGTGTGCTAAAAAGTAAAGGGATCACAGTTTGCCCATGCTTTTGCTAAGGGGAGTGTTGTGACTGTAAACATACACTGGTGTGGAAGAATATTTTGTATTTGGAGTTCATGCATTTCCTAATACTTTGTTTTCTGTAGGACAGCGAGGCCACGATGATGACATGTCCAGCACTAGTGAAGATGAAGGTTATCCTGAGGATATGGATCAAGATAAGCACGATGAGAGCAGCGATGACAGTGACAGCGATAGGTCGGATGCAGACAGTGAAGGAGAGGACTTCCTGCATCGTGATAATGACAAGGAGAGGGAAGGTGGTGAAGAAAAGAAATCAGGTGTGAAGGGGAAATGAGAGACTGGGGGTTGATTTTTCAAAAGAAAAACACTACTTGATAGAGTTGAGAGTGTGTGTGTAATTTATTTAGTCAACTAACAGTGTTCTAACTCACCTGAATTCCAGCTGAAGTATTTTTATTAATAAATGCGTCAGAAGGAGGCTATCTAGAAGTGAAACAACTTTCAGATAAACCTGTTTTCTTAAAAGTTGAGTTAGCTTATAGCTCACAAGCCATTTTTCACCTGAATCATTGCATTGGTAAGATACCCTACAAAATTAAGCCTCAGTGTAAAATATGCTCACTTGCTTGGGGGAGACCAATTGGTAGAGGACACAAGGTTAGCAAAACTTCAAACAATCAGAAACACCAGTGCTAACTCTTATCTAAGGAGCATCATGATGTTAGACTGATAGGCTGTCTATACCAGGTATCAACATAACTGTCTGATTTTTTTTATTTTCGTCCAACCCCTGTCACTCTTACCTGTACTCTGCTTTCCCCAGGTCACAGTGTCCGGTTTGCAGACATGCCTGGGAAGTCACGAAAAAAGAAAAAGAACATGAAAGAACTGACTCCACTCCAGGCCATGATGTTACGAATGGCAGGTGAGTAAGGTGGATATAATATGTGGTAAGATGCCTTTAGACTTCCAGTTAAGGTTTCTGTGGGCAGCTTATTTTGCACAAGTTTTATTTTATAGAGTAAATATTTTACTGTCATAATGTAGGCTCTGCTGAGAGTATCAGCTCTCATTAGGTATTTGAGTTATAGTTGGGTTTTTGCTCTTTTTTTCTTTTGTTTGTTTGGGTTTTTTTGGTTTTGTACTTTTTTTTAAATTTATTTTTAAGTAATGTGTGTGTTTTGCATAGCAGAGTTGAAGTTAAGAGTAGCAATTTACTGTTTTTTTCTTCTACACTTTTTCTTGCTTAACTTTTAAACAGTTGTTCAAATGAAAAACAAATCTCTTGGTGAAAGAGAAAGGGTAACATTGTCTGTGTGCTCAGCATGTAACCTGTAAGGATTTGTACTCCCTGAAAATAGCCTTCTGCTGAGATAAGTTAACCAATAAAACAAACTCTGTTTGTTTGAAAAAGAAACTCCAGTATCTTTCAAAGGTGCAGGAGTTTCTTGGACATGGGGATTTTGTTTATTGTGGCATTGTGTCCCCAACTCCCCGTTGCTTTGTCTCCCCACGCCTTAAAGGCAGAGATTAAATAGCAGAAGTTTGGGCTGATAGTACAAGTTTCAGGTCCCAGAGGAGCACACAACTCTTGTTGTCAGAGCTCTCTCTAGAACAGCAATGATTTTGCTGCTATTATTTTTATTTGTTTTCATTTTATGTTTAACAGTAAAAAGTGGTCAGATTTTTTCCCTTTGAAGTAAGGCTTATCTTTCTCTTGCTTCTTTTTATTTAATTCTGTGTACTCGGTTTTCTCTGATGTTCACAAAGATGTTATGTGTAGATAGATTTTATAAGTGTATCTCCATATCCAGGTCAGGAAATTCCAGAAGAAGGGAGAGAAGTGGAGGAGTATTCAGAAGAAGAGGAGGAGGAGGAAGAGGACTCAGAGTCTGAAGAGACATCACAGCAACAGCAGCAGCAACAGCTCAGCGAGGAAGCACTTGCAGAGACCGGGTCATCTACTGCGACTTCCCAGGCGCAGCAGCAGCAGCAGCAGCAGAGTGCACAGGCTGTGCCACCAGCTCAGATACAGGCACCTCCCATGCCCGGGCCTCCTCCTCTGGGACCACCTCCAGCCCCTCCACTGAGGCCCCCAGGCCCACCCACCGGCCTTCCTCCTGGCCCTCCACCAGGTGAGTACTTGGTTTACCCTGCTGTGAGGGATGCAGGCTCTTAGGCAGTGGTATCAGTGTGGGAGTTTGGAAGCTGCAGAATGTGTTGCAGGTGGAATATATGTACCCACTTAGTGAGTCTGTCATCAGTCTGCATCATTGTTGCTGTGCCTTGCTTTTGAGGCATCAGCTCCTGTAGCTGTAGTCTTCCTGATGGTTGTCTTTGTTAGAGCCAGCACTGGCAGACAGCAGCAGAGCCAGTGTATGAAGTGGAATAAAAGAGCCAAGGTAGTTATTTTTAGGCTAGAAGAAAAATGCCGCAAAAAAAGGTTTTTAGGTGTTTAAATTCTGACAAACTCAGCTCAGAAGCTGTTACCAGATACAACCTAATTATATGGGGAGGAATCCTTTTTCCATGATACACTTTACTTTCATAAAGGTGCTTTAACTGTGTAACTGCTGCCTCTGCTTGAGATTTGTAGAAATTCTATTTATTCTGGCAGCTAGGTAATACAGCTTTCATTCATAGGCTGAAGATCTTTATCCTTGGCTGATGAGATGGTTGCTGGGATATATTTTTAACTGTGAATTACATTTCTTGTTTGTTACATGAACGCTTTCAGGAGCTCCTCCGTTCCTGAGACCTCCGGGGTTACCAGGGTTGCGTGGGCCTTTGCCTCGACTGCTGCCACCTGGTCCTCCCCCGGGGCGACCTCCTGGTCCTCCCCCAGGCCCCCCACCAGGCCTGCCCCCCGGTCCTCCTCCACGTGGTCCTCCTCCTCGTCTGCCCCCTCCTGCCCCACCAGGTAAGGGGTTCTGCTTGTTTCTGTGCCAAGTCCCTTCTTGCTTTCTTTTCGCAGTCTTGGCTGTGGTGATCCAGCCAGAGAGGTGTAATTGGCTGCCAGTTTGCCTTTGTTCCTGTCTGTGCCTGTGGCTGCACTGTGCCATGTGCTATTACATTATTCTGTGCAATAACAAGGAAATGCTGTGCATAGTTCGGTAGCAAGAAATCTGCCCTGAAAAAAGGGAATTTCAGAGTTTAAATTTTTACTCTGCTGGACTCTTTCTGAAGAGCTTCTAGGTGCTGTAATGGTGCTCCACTAAATGAGTTGGAGATCTGAATATTTATTTTTTGTGCCTGGGTCAGACATTTCTGATGACTCTGAAATTCCAGTCAGATGGATTGTCAAGAAACTTTATTCTCAGATTATAATTTAAAAGGGAGCAATAAACAAGCTCTTGTGGCTTTCAGAGCCTGAAGAGCAGCACTTTCAATCCGGCATTTAGTGCAGATTTGAAAACCTCTGTTAGTTTTTTTTAAGCCAGTGCTGCTGCATCTTGTTGGAGGTTGCTTTGTTTTGCTCCTTGTTCTTGGCATTCTAAGCCTATGCGCTTTTTTCCTCAAATATTTTGAAATTCCCAGATGTGGAGACAGCTCACACTTCCTTTTCTTCTTACAGGTATCCCTCCTCCTCGCCCGGGCATGTTAAGGCCGCCTCTGGTGCCTCCCTTAGGACCTGCCCCACCCGGGCTCTTTCCACCAGCTCCCATTCCAAACCCCGGGGTACTGAGTGCCCCGCCCAGCCTGATTCAGCGGCCCAAGGCGGATGACACCAGCGCGGCCACCATCGAGAAGAAAGCCACGGCCACCATCAGCGCCAAGCCGCAGATCACCAACCCCAAGGCGGAGATCACGCGCTTCGTGCCCACTGCCCTGCGCGTGCGCCGCGAGAACAAAGGCGCTTCCGCTGCCTCCCAGAGAAAGCAAGAGGATGAGCCTGCCCTGCCGTTAACCAAAGCTGCCCCTAAGGCTGGATCATCTGCCCCTATCTCTGTACAGACAAAGGATGATGTGTATGAAGCTTTCATGAAAGAAATGGAAGGTCTCCTGTGAGCTGTCGTAGACCCAGTCAGCTTTCCTGCCCCTCTGAACACGGATCAGAGCACTGTGGAGGGAGAAGAAGGGAAAGTCCTCCTGCAAGCAACGAAAGGACATGACTGGAAATAGTTCCCTACCCACAGGTTAACTTGCCAGTGTGGTGTGAGCAGAGACCACTGCAGCTGAGGTGTGCCTGGGAACCTCCTTTCAGAGCCACCACGTCCACCTGGGGAGAGGAAGTTGCAGTGAAGAAGGCGATGCTGCTCCCCTCAAGTCCTCCCCCTTCCTTAAAGGGAGATAGTGATGCTCTGGGGATGGGGGTGACTATTCCCTGCCAAAATCCTTACACACCCTGAGTGCTCTGGTGAGGGTAGTGGAACAGGTTTTTGAGGAGCCAGAAAAGTGTTAGCAGCATTTCATACACAAATGGTTGTCCAGTTTTTATTTTCTGTACTGGTTTATTTTTTCTGTAAATATTTTATAATCATGTTTTTTAGTTGCAGTGAGGTTGATCAATCATCTTTCTTCCAGGGTAGTCAGGGAGGTAATTTGTTGCATATACTGTACACTGGAGTTTTTCATCCTATCCCTTTATGGTCATCTTGGTGGATTTTTGTTGGCTGGGGAAACTTCATTTTGTCTTGTGAAAGACAATAAATGTTCAGTGTATCAAAATACCTCTTTCTCTGTGATTTGTGAAAACCTAGCAGGCAGGTGGAGATGGGGGGAGGGTTCTTTGCTTGCCTTGGAGGATGATAAAGGCATTCAGAACCTCAGAAAAGTAATAATCACGTTGTAAATAACATATACTTACTTTTTCCCTCTAAGCTTCTGCTATGTTCTTAAGTTCCTAAACATCCCTCTTAACCTTTAATGGTAGCTAGTGAAAACTTAAGCCTTGAAATACTACTAATAATTACAAAACAATTTATTTTAAATACTCTGATTGGGAGGTTTGCTTCGTTATCAAGCCTCAGGTCACTACTGGGTGCATCATGGACAGGCTACCTTAAGTAAAAATTAGTAAATAATTTTAATGTTGAAAGGTTGACTGACAGATAATTTTAGTAGTGGCTAATATTAGGATACCAGACTAGCAGATACCTCAAACAATACATTTAGTTGGCTGTAAGTTTCAGGCTTAGCTGAATGCACCATGTTTTGAGGTTAAATCTGCTTTAAGGAGACAAAGTTATTAGCGAACCAAACTTACAGTTGAAAGCTTGGAATCTGTTTTCACAAATTCTGGACACAATCAAAAATGTTTGCGCGGCAGTTCTTTATACTGAGAACAGGTAAAATTTACATGAGCCCACCCACCTAAAGCATATTGTGTGATGGAACTTTACAGAATTCTTGAAACACGAAATTCTTTCTTTATTAAGCAGCTTCTGTTGTGGAAGTTAGCTGATGACATCAGCTATGTTACCATGTTACGTTACGTTACTTCTCAATTTACCAAAGTTGAGAAGATTTCAGCCTGGAGACAGATTATTCAGCTTGAAATCCCCAATATGACTGATTGCAGCAATACTGAAGTAAATTGTCTCTAGAATCAGAGAGACGTTTTGTATTATGTCTTCCTGCCTAGTTTCTACGCCTATCAGTAATGCTGCGGTGTAAATGCTCCCACTAAAACTGAAGCTCTTTTATCATAACAGTAATATATTTTTAAAGTAGCCCTGCAGAAACACTTCTGAGGTTTAAAATACAGGATTATTTCTGAACCGACAGCCGCGGCATTCAGCGGGGTTCCCCTGGTTCCAGGGAGGCGGCGGTGAGAGCTCCCGCGTCTCCTGGGGCGGGCGGGGCGGCGTTTCCCCGGCCGCTGTCCCGGCTCCCGGGGCGGGCAGCGGGGGCGGCTCCGCGGGCGCGGCCGCCGGCGGCTCCCATTGGCCGGATTTGGATCCGCGGCGCCATTGGTCGGAGCGAGCCGGAGAGCGCCGCGGCCAATCGGAGAGCCAGCGGGGCGCGCGCAGGAGCTATAAAAGCGGCCGCGCGCGGGGCGCGGGGACACGTGACCGCGTCAGTCCCCGAGTCGGCGGAGCGGCGGCGGCGGGAGCCATGTCCGGGCGCGGGAAGCAGGGCGGCAAGGCGCGCGCCAAGGCCAAGTCGCGCTCGTCGCGCGCCGGGCTGCAGTTCCCCGTGGGCCGCGTGCACCGGCTGCTGCGCAAGGGCAACTACGCGGAGCGCGTGGGCGCCGGCGCGCCGGTGTACCTGGCGGCCGTGCTGGAGTACCTGACGGCCGAGATCCTGGAGCTGGCGGGCAACGCGGCCCGCGACAACAAGAAGACGCGCATCATCCCCCGCCACCTGCAGCTCGCCATCCGCAACGACGAGGAGCTCAACAAGCTGCTGGGCAAGGTGACGATCGCGCAGGGCGGCGTGCTGCCCAACATCCAGGCCGTGCTGCTGCCCAAGAAGACCGACAGCCACAAGGCTAAAGCCAAGTGAAACAAATCCGAGGAGCGTTCCCACCTCAAAAGTAACCCAAAGGCTCTTTTCAGAGCCACCCACTTCCTCATAAAAGGAGCTGTACATCCTAGCCACGAAAACAAACGAAACACCTCCCCCCCACCCCCTCCCATCCCCGCAAAACTGCTTAAAGAGCTTTTTTGCTCTTTGAAAACTTGAAAAAATTAACCCTTCAACACCCCGGATCCTTTTAATCTTAACTCTTGGAAAAAATCCAAAACCAAATCACCCCAAACACTTTAAATCTTAGCTCTCAAAATAAGACAAAAAACTTTGAAATACCTACTATGTAGTAAAATAAGTCTCTTGGTGCGTGTGGGGGTTAGAAGGTTTGTCAAGACTATAGGAAATATCCCACAGCCCTATCATCCTTTTTCAGCTTGGCCCTGTGTGAAGTTCAGGTAATTCACCAATGTCTTTGAAAACAGCCCAGCCCCCTCTGAACAACTTTTTAGACCTACAGATGTTGGAAGTTTTTTGGTTTTGTTATGGTTTTTTTTCATATTTGATTGTTTGGTTTTGTTGTTGGTCCGTATCAAAAGGCATTCCGAGTTACTAATCCTTTCTTCTCATTAAAAATCTTTGAGCTGCTTAGCCCATTTTCTGCCTCAGATCCGAAGGAGTTTCAGAATAATTGTTCATCACAACGCACAGGCGATCTGAGGTGAAAAGGGACTGTTGCCAGTTTTGATTCTCCCTTATACATAGTGCTAAATGTAAACGATGAATGCCTTGAAGTATAAACAGAAAATCTGCTGTTATTGGTCAAAAAACACATTTTAATAATCATCCATTTGAAAACATAAATTACTGGGGTCATAACATTGTCCAGAGTTTTAGTATCACCACCAGTTACAATATCAAGAGGTAAAAAGGCCTTTACAGGCCTTTGTCAAAACAATGGGTTGTAGGCATTAATAAACATATCAGAGAACTTCTTTTAACGCTTTGTACTCTGAAAAACAATGTGCATTTATTTTTAATTGAAGCTTGTTCTTGGAAGAGTGCGTTTGAAGACTGTTCCCCCTCTTGTTTGGCAGGCAGCTGTTTCAGTGTAGCAGATACATCGAGACATGCCATTTTTAGTATTAATTCCAATGTAGGGATCAGTCACTGGACAGAAAGGAAAGGGAATATTTAGGAAATTGCTGTGAAAGAGGAATCCTAACTGATCACTCGAGCAACTTTTATTATGTTCAAGTGGTGGGAAAATCAGCTGCAGCAGCGTCTCCTTGAACAATGATGACTCAGATTTTTGCCAACCCAGCTGTATCAAAATAAAAACACTGATACATTATGAAATGATAGGACACTGGTTATCATTATTAACAAAAATCGGCCGTGTTAAGTTTTTATGTCACTGAGTGCATTGAGAAAGTGAGAATTTCTGTAGCAGAGGACAGGGGAACCACGTCTGCATTGTGTACACTGAGCAACACAGCACAAACTGCTACGCTGTAAAAAGTCACCACCTTTGGTGGGACAAAAAGCCCTTCCTGGGACTTTAACATGCTCCTTGCCCTGCTGCATAACGCACTAATTTAATTTCTCTTAGTTATTTTGAAAGAGGTAAACAGTTTTGGACAAAGGAGCTAATTTCTAATCCATATTCAGTGCTCGGGATGAGCCTGTGTTACTTACTCCTCTTTGAAATCAAATTGCGACAAAAATATCGATCTAAATCCCTCATTTTCAGTTCAGACTAAGAGAAGACCCTTTAAAGAATATTAATCAATTACTTTGGAAATCTAGTTCCCCACATCGCGGATTTTATTTAGAAGGAAAAACAAAAGTTTCTGTCTCCCGAGGTCTGTTCAGGTCCAGGACTCAGTGTTTATCGCCTCTTTTTTAGCTCACCCGTCGCCTCTTCGAAAGGAAACTTGGCCCAGGGGAAGAAGAGTCTTCCCTCTCCACGCCGCTGCGAACTGGGGGGGGGTCGGTGGCGGAAATTCTGATAAAAACAGCCCTTTTCGGCTCCTAAGAAACACAAAATGAGCGGGGAGAAGGGACCTTCCAGCCGAGCGGCGGGGCGGGCTCTGCAGCGCACCAATCAGCGCGCGGCTCCGCTCTATAAATAGGAGGCGGCCGACTCGCCGCAGGCCCAGTGCTGTCCCTGCTCCCGCGCCGCCGGCACCATGTCGGAGACCGCGCCTGTCGCCGCTCCCGCCATCTCTGCTCCCGGCGCCAAGGCCGCCGCCAAGAAGCCGAAGAAGGCGGCGAGCGGCTCCAAAGCCCGCAAGCCCGCGGGGCCCAGCGTCACCGAGCTGATCACCAAGGCCGTGTCCGCCTCCAAGGAGCGCAAGGGGCTCTCGCTCGCCGCGCTCAAGAAGGCGCTGGCCGCCGGCGGCTACGATGTGGAGAAGAACAACAGCCGCATCAAGCTGGGGCTCAAGAGCCTCGTCAGCAAGGGCACCCTGGTGCAGACCAAGGGCACCGGCGCCTCCGGCTCCTTCAAGCTGAACAAGAAGCCGGGGGAGACAAAAGAAAAGGCGACTAAGAAAAAGCCGGCTGCCAAGCCCAAGAAGCCGGCGGCCAAGAAGCCCGCCAGCGCCGCCAAGAAGCCCAAGAAGGCGGCGGCGGTGAAGAAGAGCCCCAAGAAGGCGAAGAAGCCGGCGGCCGCAGCGGCCAAGAAAGCGGCCAAGAGCCCCAAGAAAGCCGCGAAGGCAGGGCGCCCCAAGAAGGCGGCCAAGAGCCCGGCTAAGGCAAAGGCGGTGAAGCCCAAAGCAGCCAAGCCCAAGGCGGCCAAACCCAAAGCGGCCAAGGCGAAGAAGGCGGCGCCCAAAAAGAAGTAAGGTGACTTGAGAGAAATTGAGAGTCTACTCATCTAAATAAACCCAAAGGCTCTTTTAAGAGCCACCCACTTACTCAGAAAAAGAGCTGAAACACTACGGTCATACACCAGCAAGCCCAAATCACTTACAGATTTCGGTGGGAGTTTACACGGCATTAATAAAGTTTAGATTTTGGGTTACGAGCGCGTTTGGTAGCGCCTGCGTGGGAGATTAGGGCTTCCCTGAAGGGGAAGTGTGTCCCTACGTGCAATTTGGGAGCCCAGCGATAACAGCTGTGCCCGCCCCGCCCCTGTGCATTGACCGGCGGAGCCCGGAGCGAAGAGAGGCGGTGTCGGCGGAGCGCCCTTTGCTCCGCCGCCCGGGGGAGTTTGAAAGCGCCGCGCCGGGCCGCCATTGGCCCCGCGCCGCCGCCCGCCCGCCCCTCCGGGGCGGCGCCCCCGAGCCCCGGCCCTGCCTCCCTCCCTGCCCCCCTGCCTGCCTCCCCTGGCCGCGGCCCTCGAGCCGGGGGGGCTGGGGGAGGCGGGCAGGGAGATGCAGCAGGGACGGGGAACGTGCGGGCCGTGCCTCGGCCCTGTCCGGCTGCAGCGGAGCCCCGGTGCCGCAGCGGCGCGGCGGGGCAGAGAGGGCTGCGCCCCACGCTCCGGTTCTCCCCCGCTCCCAGGAAATCTTGCAGTAAATCACTGATTCCCCCCCCCCTTTCTTCGGCACTTATCTCCTGCATGACTCTAAAACACGGGTGTTTTCGGGTCGAGACCCCGTCTTTGAGAAAATCTTATCCCACCAGCCATAATAACCCGCCTCAGAATTAAGCCACCAACACAGTAAAAACCTTTTTATTATTTTAGTGCTATTGTGCACGGAGAATAAATGCTAGATGTTTCGAGTAAGACACTAACCCTTAGAAAATTAAATCACGATTTCACCTTCCCCACGGGACTTGGAATTGGGCAAGTTGTTGCTGCTTTAAAGTCCCTTTTGAGAACGAACCAGATTAGAGGTTTTGAAAAAGCAAGCTAGTAAACCGCGCATAGACAAGGTAAACTTCTAAAAAAATTCGTAGGTACACTAAACTAGCTAGAAAGAACTCCATGATTCACTGATCATAGTGCAAATGTTAAGCTATTTACATACCTCCCCACTACAAGCACTGATTCAGCCCTTTTATTGAAAAAATTGGTGGCTCTTAAAAGAGCCGTTGGGTTAAAAGTGACGATCCGAGACGTCCTACTTGGAGCTGGTGTACTTGGTGACGGCCTTGGTGCCCTCGGACACGGCGTGCTTGGCCAGCTCGCCGGGCAGCAGCAGGCGCACGGCCGTCTGGATCTCGCGCGACGTGATGGTGGAGCGCTTGTTGTAGTGCGCCAGGCGCGAGGCCTCGCCCGCGATGCGCTCGAAGATGTCGTTGACGAAGGAGTTCATGATGCCCATGGCCTTGGACGAGATGCCCGTGTCGGGGTGCACCTGCTTCAGCACCTTGTAGACGTAGATGGAGTAGCTCTCCTTGCGGCTCTTCTTGCGCTTCTTGTCGCCCTTCTTCTGCGTCTTGGTCACCGCCTTCTTGGAGCCCTTCTTGGGCGCGGGCGCGGACTTGGCCGGCTCGGGCATGGCTGCGCGGCGCTGGCTGCTCGGTCACAGCGGAGTGCCGGGGAGCGCGATCACTCCCCTATTTATAGGGCCCTTATGCAAATCTCCGGCATTAGGAGCCAGCGCTTCCATTGGACAACGGGCGTACTGACGTCATCCGCGTAACGAAGTGCTCTGCTATTGGTCCTTTTTAAACACCGCACTAGGATTGGTCGACGATTGGAATGCTATCAGCCAATCAAAATGCGCTCTTTCAATGCCGGCCTCGGTGCTGAAGCTCCGCTGCGGCGCGGCCTCTCCCCGGCGCAGCCCGCTGCAGCCGGCGGGTGCGCAGCAGCGAAACCCAGTTAAAGGCATTTCTAAGGAAAAAAACAGAAACAAAACCGGAAACAAACAACTTGTGGGGGGGTTCTGCTGCTCCTTCCCCCCCCCTTTTTTCTTTTTTTTTTTTCCTACATGAGGGAGCATGCCTGCATGCTTCATAGAATAGCCTGCATTTGTAACAGCCACAAGATAAATGTAAAAGGGAAAAAATGAAACCAGAAAAGATACAGAGCCTGGAATACAAACACTGTTAATCGTGTTTGGAACTAATCCTTTTGGCCCACAGAGCGTGGTTTCTTTTTCATCAATTTAAATGAGATGGAAGCTGTGATTTAATTTGTAACATTAAATGCTTGGATTTCTTCTCAGATGGAATAAATATTGGAAGTATATGTTTGAGTCAAAACTATGATAGCCCTAAAAATTAGATGTGGATGTTATTCTGCAGTTTGACATTATCACAAACCAGAAAATCGAGCTGTTCTCCTGTTAATATCACTTCACTGGGCAAGAGGAAAACATGATGCTATTTCCTTTCGGAAACCTTAAGGACTATTCAAAGACTGGAGTCACCTGGTATCAGAGGAGAAGGGTTTCTTGTGTAGGCTCAGTCCACCTGTCTGGAACAAGCTAAAAGAGAGGCCTTTGCAAGCTGGTCTTGCTTCTGCTCTTTTTCCTTTTTCCTTTTTCCCATGCTGAGCAGAAGCACAGATCCACAAAGATCTCCAGTCTGCGTGCAAAGGAGTAGCGTCTGAAGGGAAGCAGACAAAGAAAGGGTGGGATATTTTTCCTTCCCAGTGAGAAAGGCTTGCTTGAAAGGGCTTCTGCTGTGCATTTCTCCTAAACTGTGGAGGCAAAGCAGTGTTGAAAAGAGCAGCTTAAGGCTACCTTTGTTGTCCTTCTGCTCTATTTTAATATCTGCTCTCTCTCTGCAGCCCTGCTGCCTCTCATCCAGAACAGGGATATTTGTTGGACATTTAGAATAATTTCTGAACATAACTTCATTTTAGTGTGGTGTAATTTTCTATGGGGAACACAGAGAAAAGAATCAAGAAGTGCCAGGAAAAGGTAAAGAACAACTTGGCCATCAAGAGGAGACGGCACATAGCAATAGGGAAAACTACAAATTTACTGATGGTGAGACACATCTCTCTTGTGGTTGGGATTATTTGGGAAAATTTTTTAAGTGCATGATGAACCTTAGAATCACACTTGAGAAGCTGGGTTGCAAGGCTGAGGGTAGCTATTGTAGAGCTTTTAGTTGTTGAGACTGAAATTTTAGGCATAATTGTATGATTTGCTCCATACTTTGTCGCCTGTAGCTGCAAGTTTTCTGGTTTTATAAATTGTCAAGTGTTGTTATCATCTGAAGACCCTATAACTCCCACATTAAATATATGTGTCACATTTCAACAGCAAAAAATAAGTGTACTAAAAAACACCAAGGTGAAAAAAAAAAAGAATAAAGAGGGGAAGGAAATCAACCATGCATTTTCAAAGAAAAATAAAACCAAACAAAAAACCCTCACCCAAACATTTGAACACTTAAAACTACTAAAGGTAACTAAGATGATGGAACTCATTAAAGTGAATGCAGCTGTAGAACAAGAGTAAATAAAAATGCTGGTCTGTGCTCAAAAAGTAATAGTAAATGAAGAAAACAAAAACCAGTGAAAGTTATAGTTCAGTAGCTATCAGTAAGGAGTGAGACCATGAAAATGACCAACACATGCCACTTTTTAAAAGCACATGAAGTGGTAGAGGTTTTTGTCATAGGTATAGCAGGAAGAGATATAAATCAGCTCCTTCATCAACACCTCAGACCCATAAACAAAACAAAGCTATGTGACCCTTAAGTCTAGGACATGGGACACACAAAAGAATTATCCCATGATGAAAATTTAAAGGTACGCCCTCATAGGGAATAAAACAAACAACAGAAGTGTAGCACATTACTGCCGTTTCTGAGCTCTCGGTAGAAAAGGGTTCATTTACCGCAGAAGCGGGACCGCAGCGCCCACTCTCTGTCCCGGCCGGGCCTTTGTCGGGGCACGGCTCGCTGGCGGTGGCGCAGCGCGGAGAGCGGCGGGAGCGCGGGCGGGACGGGGCTGTGCCGGCCCCCGCCGCCGCCATTGGCCGGGCCGTGCTGCAGCCCCGGGGCCGGGCGGGCCGGGCCGAGCGCGGGCGGGCCCGGGGTGACCCGGCCGGGATCCGCTCCGGGCCCGCGGGGTTCGGGGGCGGGGCCGGGCCGGGAGCGATGGCGCCGAGGGCCCGGCCCGCGGGGGGAAGCGCGCAAAGAGCCCGCCCCGGCCCGCCCCGGCGCAGTCCTCAACCAGGTCGGACCGCCGCCCATATAGAGAGGCGCGGTGGGCTTGCGGCACATTGAGCGAGGCAGCGGCAAAGCGAGAGCATGTCTGGCCGGGGCAAGGGCGGCAAGGGGCTCGGCAAGGGCGGCGCCAAGCGCCACCGCAAGGTGCTGCGCGACAACATCCAGGGCATCACCAAGCCCGCCATCCGCCGCCTGGCTCGGCGCGGCGGCGTCAAGCGCATCTCGGGGCTCATCTACGAGGAGACGCGCGGCGTGCTCAAGGTCTTCCTGGAGAACGTGATCCGCGACGCCGTCACCTACACGGAGCACGCCAAGAGGAAGACGGTCACGGCCATGGACGTGGTCTACGCGCTCAAGCGCCAGGGCCGCACTCTCTACGGTTTCGGCGGCTAAACCTAGCGTAGTTTTAAGTCATACTGTTTTAAACACCAAGGCTCTTTTCAGAGCCACCCACAAATTTCACGATAAGAGCTGTTAATTACTCATTCGTGTACCCGTGTTTTTACACACATACGAGGATATAAAGAAACCAAAAACATTTTAAATCTATAGGATGAGAAGCCCTCATAGTGCTAAGATCATTGGCGGTGAATGCACGAGTGAATGTCCACCCAGTGCAGTTTGCACCACGCTCTGCATTTTTGGTTTTCAATCGAGAGCCCTAAACTGCAGCTAGGATTGTGTAAGTGCAGCGCCTGAGCTCTGGCGGCCACAGGGCGGAAGCGCCTGCAATGACGTTGGTCCGTTCTACTCCAATAGGAATGGAACAATCACAATCCTCTCATTTGCATAGCGCCGTTATAAATAGGGGGGGCGGGCGCCATTTTCGATGTTGTTGTGCTACAGTGAGGATCCTGAAAGAAAACATCAAGGATGCCTGAGCCGGCCAAATCTGCTCCAGCGCCAAAGAAGGGCTCCAAGAAGGCGGTGACCAAGACGCAGAAGAAAGGTGACAAGAAGCGCAAGAGGGCGAGGAAAGAGAGCTACTCCATCTACGTCTACAAGGTGCTGAAGCAGGTGCACCCCGACACGGGCATCTCGTCCAAAGCTATGAGCATCATGAACTCCTTCGTCAACGACATCTTCGAGCGCATCGCGGGCGAGGCCTCGCGCCTGGCGCACTACAACAAGCGCTCCACCATCACGTCGCGCGAGATCCAGACGGCCGTGCGCCTGCTGCTGCCCGGCGAGCTGGCCAAGCACGCCGTGTCCGAGGGCACCAAGGCCGTCACCAAGTACACCAGCTCCAAGTAGAAGGACAGTAAATTATAAACCAAACGGCTCTTTTCAGAGCCACCACACGTTCCTAATAAGAGCTGCGATTACAAATACGAATCCAGGGACAGAGTATAGGTACAAAACGTTATTCCACAACCGATCAGAGTTATTTTTCTCTGCATTACTTAGTTGAGTAATTACAAGCTCTATTTGTGAAATTTGTGGGTGGCTCTGAAAAGAGCCTTTGTGTTAAAAGCAATACGACTTAGAATAATTTTAAGTTTAGCCGCCGAAGCCGTAGAGAGTGCGGCCCTGGCGCTTGAGCGCGTAGACCACGTCCATGGCCGTGACCGTCTTCCTCTTGGCGTGCTCCGTGTAGGTGACGGCGTCGCGGATCACGTTCTCCAGGAAGACCTTGAGCACGCCGCGCGTCTCCTCGTAGATGAGCCCCGAGATGCGCTTGACGCCGCCGCGCCGAGCCAGGCGGCGGATGGCGGGCTTGGTGATGCCCTGGATGTTGTCGCGCAGCACCTTGCGGTGGCGCTTGGCGCCGCCCTTGCCGAGCCCCTTGCCGCCCTTACCCCGGCCAGACATGCCGCCTTGCTCTACAGCACAATCGTATGTGCCGCCATCCGCCCTCAGCGGCTCTTTTATTACCCGCGGTCCGACCTGTTTGAGGACTGCAGCGAGAGGCGGGGTCTCCTGCCCCGTTCCCGCCTTTCCCCGCGCGGCCCCGCTGGCGCTTCCCGCGAGGCGCTGTCCCGGCCTCGTTCCCGCCGCTCCCGAGCGGAGCCGCGCCCGCCCCCGCTCTCCGCACTCGCCTCCCCTCGCTGCTCTCCCGCCCCGCCCCGCGGTGCCCGTTCCCCAAGAGCTCCGAGTCTCCGCCCGGAGCAGGAGCGGCGATTGCGGCACCCCCTTCCGGCGCCCCCTTCACCTTCCTTCCCTTCTGCCCGCGGGTCTGCGGCAAAATCCCACCAATGCGGGCCCTCGCCTTGCGCTCCCGCCCCGCCTCTCCGCTCCTCTCTGCCCGCTCATCCCGGCTTCTGCTTTGGGCGCTTCAAGTGCTCTTTTTTAATTCTTTCTTCATTAGCATTTGCCTGCATGGACACCTTCCTCGGGAGAATTCATATAATCTCTGCCAACCTTGTCCTCTGCGACCTACACCTTCTTTCTAAGTTATTTTTGTTTAAAACAGTAGGGGAAGGAAACCCTCAAGCCGTGTCATGGCTAGAGGATTTTTCCGTTTGTTTTTTTTTTTTTTCTAATGTAATGTCGAATTTCCTTAGTGAGGATTAAAGCATGAAGAAATCTGTGGCCTGTGTTTGTTTTACTGGGCTTTGTTTGTTTCCCTGAAAACACAAGAACACCCATGTGCTAACATGCAGATCTTGTCTGTCATTCCTTTACCTATCCAGCGTATTTTTGACCATTTCTAGGGAAGCTGAGAGCCTGGAGAATTCTAAAAGAAGAGATAATAAGGAAGAAGCCACTGCTTGAAACAACATTTTCTGGGAATGCTACCTACTAGGGAAGTAGGAGAGACCTGTTCTTGTTCTGCACTGCAATGTAAATTGAAGATTATTTTGAGTTTCTCACTCTATTGTTTGGGTTATCCCCTTGCTAAACATGTGCCATTTAAAAAGAGGAATGCTACTCATATTTTTACAGTCAACATTAAAATACAGATGAATGTTCTAGTACTATTAAGTTTCCCAGATTAAGGCAGAATTGCATAAACTAATGAATTTTTCCTTCCTGATATAGATACTATTAAACTAATTTATACTGAGATTAAACTCATTTTTACACTTAAAAACCACTTGGGGCCACTTGGCATTTTCCTTTTCTAATTTTAACAGCAAAAAAATTCAGAAATTTCTATTCATTTTGGGTAATAATAAATAATCTACACAGTTAATAGAGGAATGTTGACATAGAAATAAATAAGTCTTCAAAAAGTGTGACAATAAGAATTTCCCAAAGAACCTTTTCGGGATTTTGTTTTGGTGTGATTTGCATTTAGTCTTCATATTCTGAGAACTCTTGGTATTATAAAACATTTTCACTGGCACAATTTTGTGCAACTTCTTTGAAAAAGAGAAGAAAAAAAAGTGCTGCTGTAACAATATCCTCATGCCCTAGCATCCTTCTTTCTTATTAATGACTCACACAATCTAGGGTAAGAAATTTCTTTACCTCCTCTCACCTATCCTCTCAAAAGTGTAGTAGACGCATGTTCAAGAAGGGATCTGCTGTCTTTTTGTAGGATAGATTTATCCAAATTACTTTTTCCAAAGACAGGAACATCATGAAGCAATTCTGGGTTTGGTTGGTTTTGCTGGGGTTCGTTCATTTTTCTTGCTTGTTTCAATATCTGTGGTTGTCTTTTAGGTCTTTTTCTATTCCCCTCTGCAGCAGACAACTTGGTTGAAAACTCTTCAGCCTTCTTTTACGAAACCGTAAACTTGCTGATGGAATTTATTTTATAACTGAGGCAGCTGCCTGGTTTGGAGTTGTGACTCCAGCATTTAGGGATGTATCACAGTGCATTTGATTTTTATTCTTCCCTAACGTGAGGCCCTCTTGGCTTTCCTGGCTGGTCACCTTCTGTTAAGCACCACCAGCCAACCTTCCATTTGATTCCTGCAATTCAGCCGGAGTCTTCCAGAGGAAAGATCCATCCATTAGCACCCGCCCAACACCCTCCAGCCACATCAGCCCCTTACACTCAAAAAGCAAAAGCAATTAGCAACTCCAACCCCGAAAGCAGCCTGTTAAATAAAGACATCACAAGCACCCATGGAGAAATGAAACAGTTGTGGAAAGATATCCAAGAGAAAGGGGGAGTAGGATGCCATCCCTTTGGCAACGGGAAATGCCTGCTGGAGGCTCATGCGGGGTCTCGGGGAGGCTCTGGGAGCTCTGCTTTGCATTTCTGAGGATGGGGGGAGGCTGTCTCTCCTGTGTAGTTGAGATCTGAATCTATCCTGGGACAGTTGGGTGAATAGTGCAAACTTCTTACTGTACTTTTAGTTAAATTGAGGATAAAAAGTAACCCTTAAACATTATAAATAATGTGTTTTAAAAAAAACCAACCAACAAAAAAAGTCCAAAAACCAAAAATCCAAAACAAAAAAATAAACAAAAAACCAAAACAACAACCCCCCAAAAAACAAAACGAAAAACAACAACAAAAAACCCCAACAAACCCCATCCTCTAAACTCACGAGGATAAAAAGTTTTATTACTTGAAAGTGTTCTTAAAATACAACAAATACAGCTACTTGCGAAATACTGTGTATTATGAAATACCTCTATAATGTAGTCTTGCATCCGTGCATTTCAGGGCCTTTAAACTAGATAAATTTTATAAGGATGTTAAGAAATTCATGTTCTTCCCATGTACAGATCCCAGTTACAGCTCTTTGAGAACATATGACTGCATGTACACATGCATACACAGACATACAACAATTGTAATTCAGTCCTCACATCACGTAATCAGCACTGAACTCGCTTTTCATCCTATTTCTGTGTAGGCTGCACTTGTGCTGCTGCTGCTGCTGCTGCTGTGAGGTGAGCTCAAACTCTGCATGTACCTGCCTAAACAACCACAAAAACCAGCAAAACCCAGCAAGGACTGGCCTGGAAATGCTGCAGGCTCTGTTACAGTTTCCAAGCATTGGACACAGAGGTGGGGTGACACTTTTGTTCAGGAAATATAACTGTGTTTTAGTGGCCTACACTGAGAATACCAAAAGAGCCTGAGAGTGACAAATGTTGGCAACCCCTCCATTTTCCTTTGCTGTCTGCATATTTACCACTCTTAGGCTCTTAAATGCATCCCCCCTGGAAGTGAACTAGTCCATATTGTGAGATACAAAGCTGTGTTTCGTGTCAGGTACACACAGGCAGCATGTGTGCTTGTGATTGTGATATGTGTGGAAACTGATCATGGGACAATTAAAGCACGAATTCTAAAAAATAACCGAGGCAGTAAAGCATGGAAGAAGGCCTTTGAACTTATCCTTTGTTTGCAATTAACTTTTATAGCATCTGAATTAAAGCTTTAAGGATGTTGCTGCTGGACAGGAACTTTCTGCACGTAGCTAAGCATTGAGCAGCTTTGCAATAATAACATTTTGAAGTATAATTTTAGAATATTGTAGTAAGGAACTTTGAAATTATAAGTTTAGAATATATGTAAAGGAAATATGCTTATCTCAACACCTTAGCAAAACAGTAAAAAGCAGCTTGAGAAAGGAAGATGAACATCAACCCAAGGAGTGATAGTTTTGACCAAGGGAAGCTGGACATCACTGTTACGAGATTTATAGTCTTTGCAATTAAAAGGTGGGCCCACATCTGGAGTCTGGACCGCACCAGCTGGAAGACCTTTTTCTTCTTTTGGAAGTCGGACCCCACCATCTGAGGATGCTCCTTTCTGGGGTACACCCTGAGAAGAACTAACTCACAATAGTGTATAGAATTGTGATGTAAAAAATTGGAATAGAAACTGCTGAGAAAAGCTTGTGTACCCCTATAAATATCTGTACGCCCCAACCATCGGCGTGCAGCTGGAGGGAAAACTTCCCCCACTGTACCCAGCGCTGTTTTGCTCATACTTTACCACATTAATTAATAAATTGATTGCTGCTTGAATATTGGCCTAGTCAAGCTTCTTATTTATAACAATATCCACGTAGTGATCTTATTTTTTTCCAAACTTGTTCCTTTTTCCTGAAAACAAAACAACAACAACAACCTGACAGATGAGTCTGCCTGGGAGAACTGATGGGAAGTTCAAAACTGGCCCAAATAAGGAAAATAACATTCAATTTCAGCAACCAACAGCATAATTCATTTAGGAAAAAGGAGGGGAAGATAACCTTCCTTAAGGTTAACCTTCCTTCTACTTCAAAACATAACTAACTGGAATTGCAGCTGGCCCTGTCTGTTGCTTAGAAATATTTCAATCTCAGTGTGACAAGGATTTTGACAGAGCTAGTTGACTGCAGCAAAGCATTCAGAAATTTTCAAGTGCTACTTATCATTGCATTGGTGCAGTGGAGATCTTGCCTGTTTTCCATGGATTATCCATAGTTGGAATTAATTCAGGAAATGGTCAGACCTCAGCACACTGAACCGGCATCTAAAACACACAAAGATTTACATTTGACTGTGCCTGAAAAGCTGTGTCTCAGAAACATTTTTTTTGTTTTGTTGATTTGTTTTTGGTTCTTTGTGTGCACTTTTTTTTTGTCATGCTTTTACATCATGCCTTCGGCTCTAGATCCTTACGTTCATTAAAACATTGGCATACTGTCCTAAAATCCATGGGATCATATGGAACACTTAGAGAAAAGTGTATCATGTGCCCTCTGGATCAATTACTTTCCTATTGATGGCATCACAAGCTGAAGCTCTTACAGGCCAGAATTCTGTATGGCTTTACAGATCCATCCTGATGGATCAGTGCTGTGCTTGGAATAGCACAAAAAATAAAAATCCATACGCAGAGAGAAAGGGGATACTCATAAAAACATCAAATATTCATGGCACTAGATCTTCAGAAATAGCTAGTGATGAGCAAGAATAAAATGTAGAGAGAGAAGCAATAAGGACACAGAGGGTATACAATCAGGTTTTTTAATACCTTAACTATATTTAACCTCAACATGAGAACAGATGACAGCACAGCAGAGTACAAACTTGAAAGATGTGTAAAGATAAATTGATGAAGCCCATTAAAAATCATCTTCATGTCAGTGGACTGAAACCTCACAGTGCTTAAGGGTGTAGAACATGAAGGATGGGGAACCAGACATGGAACTGAACACTGTCAATACATGTAAACTGGATAAAGCACCACACCACAGGTGACCCAGATGAGAGAGGTGAGGAGGGAGCAGCGTTGGGGCAGGGCCATACTCACCTTGGCATGTCTTAGGTGGCACCAGTGCCCCTGGAGCTCTAGACTTTGTGGCTCTTTGAACCTGAAGCCAAACCGAAAAGCACCTTCAGAGTGAGAAGCAGGGCACCACGGGTGGCACAGACAACCACAGCATGGACTGAGCAAGGCTGGGGCATGTCCCTTACCCCCCCCCCAGTGTCCCTGGAGCTGCAGGATTTGTTTATCTGATCTCTATCAGTCATCACAGACTGGGGCTGAGGCTCCCAGCCAGATGGGCTTACACTGTTTTATGCACAAACCAGTTTAATTCAAACTCGGCTTGCATCGGTTTGATATATTAATGTTCCTTTAGTCTGTTGTCTTTTTATTACTAAACCCTGGTATTGCCGTAACAGCTTCACTGAGAACAGAGCTTTCCATCTCGTGTTACTTCATAGTCTTTTACAGGAAGCTTTCATTAACTGCATTCTGCATATTCTCACGATGTAATTTAAGTATTTTAGCATTAGTGGCTGGAGTGGTTGTAGCATTAGGCCACAAGAGCTGACCAAAATAAAAGGTATTGTTAAAAGCTAATGCTGCTAATGTACAACTAGCCCCAAGCTGAATAAAAAAGGTAAGGAAGGACCAAGGAAACAAGGCCAAGAATTAAAGTAATATCAGATGAAAAAAAAACCACACAAAACCAAAAAGCCCCAACAACAACAACAACAAACCCCCAAAACCAACTAAAAAGACTCACAAAAAACCCCCCAAACCCCTCAAAAAAACAACACCCCAAAAAACCCCCCAAAAAACCAAACAAAACAGACACTCACCAGAAGCAACTGATGGGCTTGGGAATTGAGTGCTGGGTGGCCTGTGTGGGATGGAAAGTTAATTTTTGGTGTAGCGGCCACTCTTCAGATCCACCCAACTCATGCTGTAACCTGAGAACTAACAAAAGACAAACTGGAAACCTTCATTTGGACAAGTGCATTAATCAGCAGTGTCCTGGGGTCAGACCCCGTTACTGTGGCCAGTGTAATTAATTCTGTAATAGGAGTTGCTGACGAAGTATTTTCTAATACATAATATATGATTTTAATAAATGTTCATAGTGTTGTGACAATGTCGTTTGCACATCGACAAGCTGACACGTGCTGATACCCAGGCTGAAGACAGAACGTGACCTGCAGTGGGAGGGCAGAGAGGGGCAATGATGCAGCAGGGCACTGCTGGCCAGGCCTGCAGGAGAGCTGTGGTTGGCCAAGTTCAAACTTCGCTTTGGTGGAATCAACAGGTGATTCAGATTGTGAAGAAGCCCACAAAAGGGACTTTTGAAGATTAAAACATGTTTAGGACCTACCTATCTTTGCATACAGGCTTGCATGTTGAAACACCTTTACAAAATACTTACACTACAATAGTTAATTCAAACGAGAACCTTGCTTCCATATGGATATTTATCTGTTCAGATTTTTTTCAGAAACTAATAGCTGCCAAGTAGGACTGGTTCAAATATTTTTTTGTTCTAGAAAGATGCTGCTGTTATAAATAAGAAGCTTGACTAGGCCAATATTCAAGCAGCAATCAATTTATTAATTAATGTGGTAAAGTATGAGCAAAACAGCGCTGGGTACAGTGGGGGAAGTTTTCCCTCCAGCTGCACGCCGATGGTTGGGGCGTACAGGTATTTATAGGGGTACACATAAGCTTTTTTTTAGTAGATTCTATTCCCAATTTTTACATCACAATTCTATACACTATTGTGAGTTAGTTTTTCTCAGGATGTACCCCAGAAAGGAGTATTCCAGATGGTGGGGTCCGACTTCCAAAAGAAGAAAAAGGTCTCCCAGCTGGTGCGGTCCAGACTCTAGATGTGGGCCCACCTTTTAATTGCAAAGACTATAAATCTCATAGCAGTGACGTCCAGCTTCCCTTGGTCAAAGCTATCAGTCCTCGGGTTGATGTTCATCTTCCTTTCTCAAGCTGCTTTTTACTGTTTTGCTAAGGTGTTGAGATAAGCACATTTCCTTTACATATATTCTAAACTTATATTTTCAAAGCTCCTTACTACAAGCAATATTCTAAAATTATACTTCAAAATGTTATTATTGCAAAGCTGTTCAATGCTTAGCTAAAAGTGCAGAAAGTTCCTGTCCAGCAGCAACATCCTTAAAGCTTTAATTCAGATGCTATAAAAGTTAATTGCAAACAAAGGATAAGTTCAAAGGCCTTCTTCCATACTTTACTCCCTCAGTTATTTTTTTAGAATTCATGCTTTAATTGTCCCATGATCAGTTTCCACACATATCACAATCACAAGCACACACACTGCCTGTGTGTACCTGACACGAAACACAGCTTTGTGTCTCACACTGCCATCAGACCTTTTGTGTATTTGGATGAAATGAAGTATTCTAGCAGAATGTCAGTAGCTGTGCTCTATCTTACCCATTGGACTGACAAGAACATTCTTCCAAGCCATGATTTTAATTTGAGCCAGTTAATCCATGGAGGATGGCTAAAGGGCCAGGAACAGTCCTAGCCAAATACCTTGCTGAGCATCTAAAATCACCTGCAAAAGCACCTTAATTACCAACAGCAGCTCTCAAGCCAGTCCTCAGCTGCTCAGCACAGAGCTCTCGCTCACATCCACATTTGCCTTGGCAGCGTTCTTTTATCTCAGGCTCCCCTGCAAAAATCAAAGAAATGCAGCTGAACCTTGCTGGCACCAGAGGAGCCTCCACTTTTATTCTCACCTGGATTTAGGGAATCTTGCACTACATCACCTGTGTCTGTGTGCCACCCATTTGTTGTGTATTACACCCCAAAACTAATTCAGACTCAGGCATTATAATTTAGAGTTTATACGAGCCCTGAGAAAATAAAAAGCACTGCACATCTTTCTTTCTCAGCTGATGAAGTGTTAAGTGTTTTTTTTTACTATTCGAGCATGCAACTCTAAATGAATCCAAATAATACTTTATTTAGTAAAACAGTTTGAGGTGGTCAAAAGACAGGAGGAAAAGTGAGAAGAGATGAAGGCAAATAAAACCTGTCTCTCTGTTTCACTGCTCAAATATTATTTGTTGCTTGAACATGCAAAAAAACCCAAAAGCAACAACAACAACAAAAAAAACCACAAAAAACCAAACCAAAACAAAAAAACAGAACCACCAAAACCCCCATCATTTCTGATGCTACATTTTGCTGAAATGTAACTACTCTGACCAACGGCTTCTATAAGATATCAAATATCTTCTAAATAAACTGTTAGAAAAAGCTATTTTACTTGATTTAATGATTTTTTTTTCTTATAAGCATATGCAAACAGGTCTTTGTCCATGCCAGAAAAGAAATGAGTTAGCTTTCACTACATCTCATTTCTGCAGTCCCAGTGGTAATCTACAGGAAGAAAAAAAATCTGTTTGGAAAAACACAAGTCATATGTCGATGAACAAATCTGGGGGGGGGGGGGGGGATGAATAGATCACAGCAGACTTCTTAATTCCCAAAGCACTACCCCCGATGCCTTCCCCCCTCCCTTTTAACCCTCCCAGGCTCAGAAGCAGAAAATGGCTGAAAGTGAGAAAGCAGAGGAAGGAAAATGGTGCCGAGGCACTCGATTGGCCAGATTTTGCTGCAGAGTCCAAGTCTCACACAGAGACAAGGAAATGTTCCTAAAATGAAGTTTATCAGCAGTTCAGACTAAACTGAGCCTTGCAACCTCAGGCTTTCCAGGAGAAATATTTCCTCCAGGTATTTCTCAGTGGCTCCTTGTTTCCTGGGTTAAATGAAGGCTGCGTCTAACTCAATCCAGCAGCTTCGTAAAGCCACCGGTACCCATTTGTAGCATCGAAAAACCAAAGGGACACAATTTCCAATGATTCGATGGAACAAATTACATAAAACTACCTGTACTGTTTATATATGTAAAGGCGCCATAAAGCCCGAAATAACTTTAGAAGTGCACATTTTTGTGGCAACTACAGATCTATTGACTGGGAGAGCAGGGGGGTGTGTGTGACTTAATTCAGTCAGGGAGAAATCCGTTTTCTGGGTCGGTTCACAAAAATCACTGAACACGATGAACAGGGAAGAGCGTCCATTTAAAAATTATTTTAGACTTGCAAAGTTTTCAAGCCTGTGCTTCTCGGAAAGCACTCCATCTGTGGTAACTTCAACACATCTTTTTGGGAGCCTCAATAACGAGAGAAGATTGATGCAGCCTAAAATCTCTGACCATTAAAGATGCCACGCGTGTGGCCCTAGACAAGCCATTAGGAAGGAGCACACGACTTTGGAAAAGGACTCAGAAAACATATTTGCCTCCACCTCATATTCCATCCGCCCCCCACCACTTTTGGAAACAATTTGTCTCGGGAATAAATAGTAGCGCTTGAAACGGGCAGAAAATGCCCGCGGGACGTCGCTCGCGACCAAGAGTGACAGTCCATTGAGGAAAAAACTGATGGAGTGTTCTCTCAAGGAAGGCGGGAAAGGAGTTTTTGCGCTTTCAGCAACAAAGCGAGTCCCACGGGCCCTTTCAAAAACAAACAAAAAAAAAAACCCAAAAGGGGGGGGAGGGGGGGCGGGCGACATACAATATTGCTATTGGCATAATAAAGCAATAAGCTAAAAAACGGTGAGGTTGAACGAAGGACATTAAAGCAGCACATTTACTGTACAAAGGCGGCAATTAGAGTGCATTGAACTTCTCCAATTATGACAGCAGGAGTCTACAGATGTTCCTTTATTTACAAATTCGAACACTTCGAAAAAGCGATTTTGAGACATATGCTGACAAAGCCACTCATCTTTTAAGTATCTTCCCTTGGAGAAGACTAAAGACTATGTTTCCTATGTACCAAAATGACATGCGAAAAATCACAAAGGAAGCAGTTTTTAACCCTAAGCGAAGATTTGATCTAGCAAAATTACTTCAAAAGAATTAACTGCAAAACAATTATCGAACTCAGGATGATTCCTACAAAATACGACTTAGACATTTTATTTTCTACTTACTTGACATGAAGGATCCTCTGGGACTATAAGACACCCAAAAAAACATCACTTCTTATGCACAACTAGGAATTTACAGCTCCTTAATGACGTTGTGGTGGCTCTTAAAAGAGCCTTTGGGTTTACGATTATCTGAAGTTTTCGTCTGCAAACAGCTTAGGCGCGCTCGCCGCGGATGCGGCGCGCCAGCTGGATGTCCTTGGGCATGATGGTGACGCGCTTGGCGTGGATGGCGCACAGGTTGGTGTCCTCGAAGAGCCCCACCAGGTAGGCCTCGCTGGCCTCCTGCAGCGCCATGACGGCCGAGCTCTGGAAGCGCAGGTCGGTCTTGAAGTCCTGCGCGATCTCGCGCACCAGGCGCTGGAAGGGCAGCTTGCGGATCAGCAGCTCCGTGGACTTCTGGTAGCGCCGGATCTCGCGCAGCGCCACCGTGCCGGGCCGGTAGCGGTGCGGCTTCTTGACGCCGCCCGTGGCCGGCGCGCTCTTGCGGGCAGCCTTGGTGGCCAGCTGCTTGCGCGGCGCCTTGCCGCCCGTCGACTTCCGCGCCGTCTGCTTCGTGCGCGCCATCGCCGCCGAGGAGCCCGAGCCGCACGGAGAGGAGCACTGAGCGGGACGCGGCCACGGGGGCCGCTATTTATGGCCAGCCGCGCGCTGTGATTGGCCCGCGCCAGGAGGCGCGCTCTCATTGGACAGGGCAGCGTTTGAAACTCCCGCGCGGAGCGGCGCGGGGGGAAGGGGGGACAGGCGGGACCGGCGGGACCCGCCACCGCCAGCGCCGCTCCCCGCCCTCCCCTCTCCTTCCCCGGGAGCAGCCGCGCTCCCTTTCCTCTTATCCCTCAGCTCCGCCCTGCCGAGCGGGACTGGCGACGGCCCGGAGCGCTCGCGCAGCTGCAGCCCGCCGCAGACGCGGAGTATTTTACTCCATCTATGCGGTGGTTTTCTCGCAGCCTCTGCCCGGGACAACCAGGATTTAATGACCTTGTAATAGGCGCTTACCCAAATGCAGCCTTCCCTGCGCATCCCGAGCTACTTTAGGTTCTTTAAAGCGCTCATGTTCGCGTTTTTTCTTCTCTTTTTCTTTTTTATTTTTTTTTAATTTCCCTTAAGCGTCTTATATTTCTTTGTAATTTGCTGTTGTGTTGTCACTGGCGGATTTCTTAATTCTACCGCGTTTCCACTCCGTGGTGGAGTATTAATGTCGGAGACGTTAATAAAGTACACCACTTCCTTGGGAAATCTCGAGGACTAATAAAACTATGCTGTTCTCTATACCATAATGCACCTGCTGTGCCTGTCGCTAGAGGTTTCATTAAACGTAGTCTTTCAATCATTACAGACTAATCCCTAGTTTCCCGGGTAAACAGGCCACTTTGGCTTATGGCCAAGTTACTCCAGAATGACATCTAATGTTTAAAAGGGAAAATAAACGGTCTTTGTGAATAACTACTAGGAATAAATACTCTAAAATTAAGAAAAAAAAAAAAAAACCAAACACCTTTAATGGCTTTAAAGCAGTTTAGGCGCTTAACAGGCTTTTTATAGACCTGCGGGACCATATGACAGTACAGACAAGACGACCCAGATCTTTCCAGATATCTAAACAGGATAAACATTTTTCCCTAATCGTTCAACAGCGTGTTCTAACCCCGTGACTAAATCAGTACCACGTATAAGCACCACTCACCGAAAAAAACTGTGATCGACTCTTTTACTGAGAAAGTGGGTGGCTCTGAAAAGAGCCTTTGGGTAGAGAGTGACGGTCCGAGGCGCCCTACTTGGAGCTGGTGTACTTGGTGACGGCCTTGGTGCCCTCGGACACGGCGTGCTTGGCCAGCTCGCCGGGCAGCAGCAGGCGCACGGCCGTCTGGATCTCGCGCGACGTGATGGTGGAGCGCTTGTTGTAGTGCGCCAGGCGCGAGGCCTCGCCCGCGATGCGCTCGAAGATGTCGTTGACGAAGGAGTTCATGATGCCCATGGCCTTGGACGAGATGCCCGTGTCGGGGTGCACCTGCTTCAGCACCTTGTAGACGTAGATGGAGTAGCTCTCCTTCCTAGTCTTTCTACGCTTCTTATCACCCTTCTTTTGAGTCTTGGTGACAGCTTTCTTGGAGCCCTTCTTGGGAGCGGGAGCGGATTTTGCTGGTTCCGGCATTTTACGGGTCCGTCTGTACCTGACCACCGCAGGAACGACGGGGGTACAAAAGCGGAGCCGCCCGTATTTATAGAGACGGTATGCAAATGAGATGACTCAACACTGTCCTTGTCCATTGGACAGCTCGCGTCCGTGACGTCAAAAACGTTGCACCTTCCATTGGTCGACTTTCTCATCTGCATTCCCATTGGCTACATTTACAATCCCTGTCTCCACCAATCAGAAGTCCAAGCGAACCTCAGAAGGAAGGTATAAAAAGGCAGCGTTCAAGCTCTCTGTGCAGTTACTCGTTTTCACGGCGCTCATCTCCGATTTTGCGCGGCTTTTCCACGCACTCGGCTTTTTTGTTTTTCCGGCACTGCAGCCATGTCCGGTCGCGGGAAGCAGGGCGGCAAGGCGCGCGCCAAGGCCAAGTCGCGCTCGTCGCGCGCCGGGCTGCAGTTCCCCGTGGGCCGCGTGCACCGGCTGCTGCGCAAGGGCAACTACGCGGAGCGCGTGGGCGCCGGCGCGCCGGTGTACCTGGCGGCCGTGCTGGAGTACCTGACGGCCGAGATCCTGGAGCTGGCGGGCAACGCGGCCCGCGACAACAAGAAGACGCGCATCATCCCCCGCCACCTGCAGCTCGCCATCCGCAACGACGAGGAGCTCAACAAGCTGCTGGGCAAGGTGACGATCGCGCAGGGCGGCGTGCTGCCCAACATCCAGGCCGTGCTGCTGCCCAAGAAGACCGACAGCCACAAGGCTAAAGCCAAGTGAATCTCATCTGACTAACAACCCAAAGGCTCTTTTCAGAGCCACCCACATCTTCCTAGAAAGAGCAGGAACGCTTGATCCCGGGAATATCTGCTATGTTAATATATCTGGAAACTTGAAATCTTTGGGGGTGGCGTCTCAAATGTTATGTATCCTCGGTGCTCTGTAGCCTTCTCCCTTTCTTTATCCTAGAAGTTTCTTATGTAAGCGTGCGTCAGTTTCCCTTTTTAAAAAACAATAAAAGGTAGCGGTTGCCACCGATGAAATCGGTCACCGCTGTATGGTCTAAGAAGAGGTGCAGACTCTGCCAGGCTGTACTCGCTGCCTGCCTGCCTCCCTCCCGGAGGTTTCCGCGGGGTGAAGCCCCGCTGTGCCCGGGGGAGGAGGGGCGGGGCGGGCTCGGGGCGCCGCGGCCAATGCGGCCGGAGCGCGGGGCTTTCGAACCGCGGGGCAGCGCGGCCCCTCCCCTGCCGGCGAGCCGCGGCTGGCCCGGGCTGGGCTGCAAGAGGGACTCGACTGTCTCCTGCGTTGTGGTGGCTGCCGTTCTCTGCTTCCTGTGCTTCTCTTTGCGACTTGAATCTTTCAGGCTTCAAGCTGACCGTAAGTACTTCCCTGGGGCACCCTGCAGGAGGGCTTCCAAAAGGCGGCATCGGGTATTCTGAATTAGGAATTCTTTATTCTGGTGGATGATGTTGATAGTTGCAGAATTGGCTCGAGTGTCAGTTCGTGCAGAAGCCTCATGGAAAGTCACATATACACGGGAAGGGAGTCATGATGTACTGGTCCGGCCCTGATCTGATGTTTTATTTCTTTCTCCTTCATCCTGGCAGCATGAGCGCTGTTTAAAAGTGCTCTTGGCGTTTTTCTGCAAAAGTTTCCTTTACTTATAAATTATGGTGTCCTAGGTACGGCTGACTTTGGCTTCGCTGAGCTCTTCGGTACCTCTTTTTTGGATTTGGTAGCCTTAATTGTCTTTTTGGGCCCCTTGGTTGCTGGGACTGCCTGGGCCCGCTTGGCTGCGGGAGCCCCTTGCACCCCGAGGAGGAGGGCACGGCCCTGGCCATGTGAACGCCATGGCCTCGGAAGCCGCCAGCCTCTACATCCCTCTTCTGGGGGTGCCAGGGGCTCACGAGTCGCGGTAACACCGAGGGACCGGGATTCGCAGGGAGGAGCTTCTCCGCCATCGGTGCCTCCGGGTGGCCGCGCTGCGGGGGCACGGCGGCAGCTCCTCTCTGCTCTGAACAGGCTCGCTGGGGGGTGGGTTGCCTCTGTTGGGCTTTTAAAAATTTTGTTCCCACTGTAAAGGACACGGCGTTCCCTCCTTTGTTAGAATAGGTGTAGATGAATGACGCTTTAGCTTGTTTTTCGGTCAGTAATGCTTTATGCGGAACACTGCCCGCAGGCCAGGCAGGAATGCAGCGCCGGGAGCCTCCGAACCCGGCTGCCTAGGCGCTGGGGAGGGTGTTTTCTTTGTTATTGAAATCGTCCCTCGAGAACTACGGCTAGAAGAACTCTGCTTCTTTTTTTTTTTTTTTTTTTTCTTTCTCCTCCCCCTTTTTATTTTTCCTTTTTTTTTTTTTTTTTTTCTCCCTGTGTTGTGCCTCGGGAGGCGGAGGAGTGACGAGTGAGTCACTGGGGCGTTGTGTTAATGGAAAATGTTTTTCAAGCAGAGGGAGATAACGTGGGAGTGCCCGGCTGAAATCTTGCTTGGAAACAAGATAAGAATCGTGGGTCTGTTTCTAAGCCGTGTATGATTCTTGAACAATTTTCAGGTTGAGTTGCTTTCCTGTGCTTGGGTGGTTTGTTTTTTTTGTTGTTGTTGTTGTTGTTTTGGTTTGGTTTTTTGTTTGGTTTTTTTTGTGGGTTTTCTCCATGTTTGTTATTTTGGCTTTTCCCTTTCTTTCCCAAAATAGGCAGAGGACTTTTTCCTCCTCCTTTTTTAAATCGTCTCTGTTCTGCTGGAAGAAATTGCATCAGATATTAATCATCTACCATTCAGAGCTGGACTTTGACATAGCAGTAACTGCAGGACTTTATTGGTAACCATTCTGAAATTAGAGGCTAGAATTAGATTTATAACACTTCAGGATTTTTTGTTTTGTTTGTTTGTTTCATTATCTCAATTTTTCTGTATTTTGCATATTTGGCAAAATAAGCTTCCGTTGGTGTATATTTAGTAGAGAAGGAAGAGATTATCTGGGGCTAGAGAAGGGAATTGACTTGTACAAGGTTCTGATTGGGCCATTTGAAAATCCTGAAACAGAGGCCTCCCGGGTCTCATTTTTGCCCTTGAACACAGGGTGTGAGGAGGGAGCATTTCTTTTTAAGAGTAATGTTCATACTTCCTTCTTAGCCACTTCAGAATTTATGTTCTGCTTTCTCTTGGAAATTGCATGTTTTGGTTTTGTTGAGTTTATTTCTTATTTCCCCCTCCCTGCCCCCGCTGATGTTTTAAAAATAATTTGAAAAAAAATGTATTTTAACAGTTTTCAAATAAGATATGCATAGGCTGTATTCTCGTGTGAATTGTTTGTTTTGTTTTTCTATCATATTCCTCACTGGACACTCGTTACGCTCTGAATTGTAATTCATTAAGTTCGCAATTTCATTCTCTGCCTTTCTAGCCTTGTTTCCTCCTTCAGACAGTTCGTGTAACGTAATGAGCTGAGTTTCCTTACATAGAGATTTTTTTAAAAATTGTTGCATTCCCTATGCCATAAACAGGATTTTTATGATGGGCTTGAATATGTTTTTGTTAGTACAGGAGCTTTGATGAGTTCTGTATGCTAGCTCCTGTTTCTCTTCAGCTGAATTATGCCTGGAATGTTTTCCTACAATTCCTGCATATCTGTGTTTCCCCTGACCGGTCATTCACAACTAATGTAGAAAGGCAATGAGTTCTTCTACCTCGGGTAACTGCTTGTTGTGAATGCAAACATTTTCTGTCTGCATGCCACAGTTAAATGAAAGGCTTTTATATGTCAAAATAGAAGAGAGAAATGTATTATATGACCTCTTTGAGTATGGGACAAGTAGGGGTTAAAAGTAGTGGTTTTTTGAAAGCACAATATTTTATTTCATTGCAGAGGTGGAATTTCCCTTCCCAAATATAGTTTCATCTATCCAGCCAACCTAAATTCTCAAAAAGGAGGAAGGCTTTAGATTTAAGAACAATGCATCACAGATGTTTTTGATCATGAAATAAACATTTAATATCATATTACCCTAATTTACTTTAGAACTTTAGGTCCACACAAAATATATCCTTATGCTATAAAGTACTAACCAAAACAGGTAGGGTTATAACTAACTAACTAACTAACTAACCAACCAGGCAGGGCAATATCTGATTGCTTGCTCCCAAGTAAATGTTACTTAACTTGTAGTAACCCAATAGCTTTTTGTTTTTCCATAAAGCAGGGAGAGATAATGTGCAAGACAATATAAAAAAACCCAACAACAACAACAAAACCCCAAAATTAAACTCTGCTCAGTTGCAGAAACATTCAGAAAGATGCTGAGAATCAAATTTTTAAAAAGTGATGTTATAAAAGAACATTTACTATTTGGCTTTGTCTTAGTAACCATAGAGTGCCAGAAAAAGTCCTTGGATATTCATTTCCTTCCAAAAATCTTATTCACGTTGTTTTGGATTGTTTTTTGCTTGTTTGGTTTTGAGTTTTTTTTGTTTGGGTTTTTCAGTTTGTTTTATAAAAATACCATCTATGCTTGATTATTCTCTAGAGACCTGATTGAGGACAGGATAGGAATACTGTTCCAACTCCCTTGGTAGTAAGCAGTCTTCCAAAGTCTTAGAGGAAGATGTTACCTTAATTTATTTTTTGTTTGTTTCATGAGAATTTGCTTTAGGCTAGAAATTTTATCAATAATGTAGGCAAGCTAGAGTGTTTACCTAGACCAAACGTGAATGGAATTAATTAATTACCTGATACCAATGCTATCCCCACGATGCTCCAGGCTCTTCCTTGTAAAACTTAAATGAATGTTTGCGTCACATAATCTGTGCAATGGTTAAGCTTTTATAATTCTTTTATTAAATTCCATCAGTTCTCAAATTCCTTCACTCAGATTTTTAGTTTCAATCTTACATAGCAAACTAAAATAAAATACAGTTGGAACATCTTACAAATCTGGTGTTATTTTGTCTAAATAATTTGAATAATACCATTAGTAATTTACTTTTCTTAAACCCAGACCTGCTTAGACACCAAAAGTACTTTTTAAAGAATAAGTTACTGTTCATTTCTCTAAAATACATAGTACAAGATCAGTTTAGACTTTGGTAAGCATGTAAGAAATTCACTTTTCTCCATTCACACGGTTTTGAAGGCACTGTTGGTGATGCTCAGGGCGTTCGTGTGGCAGTGGAAGCCCATTGCAGCTTCTGCAGCTCTAGGGACTGCAGCAGCAGCCAACTGCTCTGTTTGCAGCTCACACACATGCTTTGGGGCTGTCTGATCGGAAAGCGGATTGCCGCGGACCTAACCCTTGCGTGTCTTTCCCTTTGTGGCATCCCTGTCGTTCCCGCGGCTCCGTCGGTCTGGAGCGCTCCCGCAGGGCCGTGTCCCGGCTCGGCTCGGCTCGGCTCGGCTCGGCTCGGCGGGGAGCGGGGGCCGCGGGCACCACCCGCCTGGGCTGCAGCAATTTTCAACCAATCCCGCCCGGGAAGCAGCTTCCCTCCCTCCCTCCCTCCCTCCCTCCTCCTCCTCCCCTCCCTCCCCCATCCCTTCCCTTCCCCTCCATCTCCCAGCGCCTGCCTTCCCTGCCGCCGTTCCCGCCCTCCCCCCAGCGCGCCCGCAGCCATTCTCCTTTCCTTAATCCGCTCTCAGTGACGATGAATCCGCCGGACGACACCGCGATGGGTGCCGGGCATCTCGCCCTGCCTGCTGGTAAAACCAGCCTGTGTTTTGGAGGCTTCTAGTGCTCCTTTTGTCAGCTGCTAGTTTGTGTGTTTTCACTGCCCGGGTTTATTTATACCGTGGCTGCTGCCCAGGCTGAGAAGGGAAAAAAGCCCCAGCAACCAAACAAAAACGAGCAAATGAAACCCTCAACAACCACCACAAAACCAAAACACCCTAAGGAGCAGTTCGGATGGTCCAGCTTGCTCTGTTAGAAAATATTATTTATTTTGGTTCTGCAGGCTTCAAAGCTGAGAGAGCAATGGACCATGCTGCATGATAAAATACTTCCATCAGGAGCCCCTGACCATTGCATCCTTCCCCTGCCCTCGCCCATTCCATCCCAGACGACGCAATGCGTGGCTGCAGGTACAGAAACAACCCTGCCATAGTAACGAGGCTGATGCGAACAAACCTTTTTTCCTCTCCACGAGGCACATCTGTGTATCACATCTTTGAGAGGTTGATTGTTTCAGGCCTCTGCACTCTGCATACAATCGATAATTCTTTTCTCTTTTCAAATAGAAAGCAAGTCCTCTTCCTGCAGAAGCTACTCATTTTTCCTGTCATGGGATTGCTCGACTGCCTTCACAAGTAGTTTCTGAGAGAATCATGAGAATACCAGCACAAATCAGGATGCTAGCAACTTAGAGGCCCAGGAAAAAAGCAGTAGTTAAGCACTCGAATAGGAGCTTTTTTTTAGGGTAAATTTTTTGTTGGTTGGTTTGGTTTTGTGTTTTGGCCGGGGTGAGGGGGCAGGAAAAGGTAGGATCAGTTTTTTGTTTGGGGACTGGTGTTCTTTGTTTTTGGTTTCTTACCTTATGGAAAAACCAAACTTGATCCTAAGGACATGCATGTAATTAAATGGATCAGCTTATGAGCTATTTACCACCAGTGTTAGGGCTTGTGCAAGCAGCTGTGTAATCCAGAATTGATTTCAGTGAGGAGAGAGATGGCACCAATTTCTTCTTTCCACACATCATCTTTCTCTCTTCTCTCTGACTAAAAAAAAAAAAAAAAAAAAAAGCCATCTATTTACTTTTAAAAACTGCCTATGAAATTTAGGCAGCATTCCTGGTATCAGTAACCCTTTGGTTGTAGCTAATTTTATGATTAGATTAGACTTCATTAAGTTTGATAGATTTAACCACTGACCTCCTAGGTAGTAAAGATTAGCCAGAACATCTTCAGTCAGCAGTGGTCATTGCTCTGAAGGTGTCCTAGTATGCTTAGTGGAAAAGCCATTTTAAGCATTAAATCAGCTTTGTCACTTTTCTCAGAAATTTCTTTACCTCTTGCAATAGTTTATTTGTTTAGAGGCCAGAAATGTGCACAGTGTGCTGGGTGGAACTGTTTCACACAATGCTACAATGGTACAAAGATACAAAATCCTGTTGTATTCTCTGCTCCTTTTCTGGTGATTCTAGACATTCAAGTAACTTTCATTGTAGTGTTTCTGAGTGTTGAACACATTGTATTGTTTATGTGGGAAGAATGTGGGAAGATTTTTTTTGTTAGGATCAAACTGGAATGTGCAGTAAAGGTGGGAAATGGTGGTGAGACAGTTCTGAAGAGCGAGTTAGGAATCAGGCACAAGGGGAGGACAGGCAGTGAAATTGAAAACTATGGTTGAAAAAAATAAATAAATGAAAATTCTGAAGTCTGTTGTTGGTTAATGACACCCAAAACACCTAGAGAGCCCAAGATATTAATGCTATACAGGTTGTGGCAAGTTCCCTGTTGCACATCAGGAAAACAAAGATTTATTTTGTTCCTCACCAAAAGGATGGTTGTATTTGCCTTTTGATCACCCAAACCATTATGATCCAGAAGTCCAAGTCCATATCTGTAGGCAGTGAAGTTCCCATTAGTTTGTAATCCTGCTAATTGCCAAGGGACCTTGTAGCCACAAGGAGCTCACACAGAATAGAATGAGCAGCGGATAGCGTTAACAAGATCAGTATTTAATCGCTATACTTACATAGAAAAATGAACAAGAGTGAAAAATGTTATTGCCTTGTAATATGTAAACACCATAGGTAAAAACCACATGTATTATTGTAATGTAATTTGGAATGCTGTGTCAGAGATGAACTCCGCTGTGAGCGGACAGGAGCTGCCATGATCCATGCTGGTGTCCAGCTTCCTCCTGGAGGAGTGCAACTCTCAGGGTATCAGCTCTGCCCTTGGGCACACACTTGCAGTAACTGTGTTAGCCTGGAGGCAGAGGCACATGCATGGCCAGGAAGAAATCCTGCTGTGCCCTGGGACAGACAGACAGACAGACCCACAGGGGCACTCAGTCCCTGACCCAGATTCATCAGATTAGTCCAGGTGAATGAGAAGGAGAACTAGGATGGAGCTGACCAAACTTCAGAGAGTCTGGCAGTAATTTAGGCGCACGTTGAGGTGTGAAAGGTGTGATTCTCCTTTATTATGCTGGGATAACCACTGGCCATGCTGACAGGGGCTGTGCAGGCATTGACAGCTTGGAGTCTCCATGTCAGTAGGGTGCACTAAGCCTTAATTTTTGCTTATGCTGAAACTTTGAAAAATATTTTCTTTTCGTCTCAGTGGAATTAGACAAGTTCTGTAATATCTAGTCATGTTGATCACTCTTGGCAAAAGAATCCATCTCTATTTTTAGCTGGGCTTATACATTTCATATGATAGTGCTTTGGAAAAGTCATCTCCCTAGGAAGATGATGCAAAAAAAGATTATTCCTTTCCCTCACAAATGTTTCATCTAAATAAAGTAGCACTATCATAAGCTTTTGCTTTAGGAGATGAACCAAATCTGTATCTCTGATTTTCAGTATTTCCATCAGGGTACTTTTAGCTGATTTTAAAAACATACCACAGAGACTATATAAGTTAATATTAATTTTCCTTAGGATGTGAAACTACATGTGCTGGCAGATCCACTGAGAGATCAGTAACTCCTTCTGCTCAGCTAACGGCTTTCCTGAAAAGAAAAGCAGATCATTAAAGAAAAAACAAACTTGGAAGTCACGTTTTTTCAACAGCCTCCTCAAGGGGATGGTCGTCTTTTGGGAAGGACAGGAGTGTTGGGAGGAATGTCAGGAGGAGAGATTGAAAGCAGATGCAGAGGGGAAGAGAAGTGCTAAACTGCTGACACTCCTGGAGCGAGCAAAGAAGTGGAGTCACTCCCTCACTCATTCCTGCCACCCCCAACCTGTTCCTGCACTCCAGCCTGCCCTGACTGCCTGCCCACCCCACAGGATGCAGCTCAGGCTCTGCCAACTAATGCTGCCTGATCAGGAAAAGCTTTTGCCCATGCTCTTCTCCTACGGTCCTGATTAACAGGAAAAGATAGATGGATAGATATATAGATAAAAATTCATAGTGCATACACTCACGTGTTGGTTCTGAGTTAAAAACTAATCCATGCAGATGAACCACCAGGAGTGAAGGATGAACACTGGCCAATAAACATGAGACTGGCCATAAAATAAAAGATGTCATATAGGAAATGAAGTATAATTTGAGAATTCAGTGAATTCAGATTGCTTAGAACTCCTTTTTTCTTTTTCATAACATTGAAATGTCTGAGTTCCTGTAAGCAGGTTGTTTGCTCCTCCTTTTGGTTAAATTTTGTCTATCTTCAGAAGTGTCCTAATACTTCAAAAATAACACACTGTTATTTTATACCCACAGATGCTGGTAAGAAGTTTAGAAAAGTAACACACAAATAAAGTATGCTAAAATAAACCCAAGAAAATTAAGCTACATGGTGTAAAAAAGATAAATTTGGATAAGCATTACATGGACAACCTTGAAATGTAGAATATTTTCTCAAATAACCCAAGCACACTGTAATGCATGAATCTACTCTATGTACTTGTATATTGCTGTCATATCTACAAGGATTCTATGTAAAATTTCCCATAATAAAATTTATCCAAATAATTTGTGGGATTTATTCCTTTGAAGCTAAGGTATTGCTTAGGAACAAATTACACTGATAGCTGTTGTAGTTCTTCATCTGAGTTTGTCTTAAGAATACTTTGAAAGTAATGGACCCTGGATAATGATAAAAACTTGATTATTTAAGGTGGTCTAATACAGAGAAGATCAAGAAAATGTGACTTAAAAGTAAGCAAAGGCTAAATTTGATGGAAAAAAAATAACTGCGCAATAAGCACCGCACAAAGAGATCTAGTGAACTAAAAAGCATCAAGAAATGGATTCTTAAAGAGATTGTACCTTTTGGACAAAATGCACTGGGCAAGGGACGTGAACCTGGCATTTTGTAAGGCAGAATAACTGTACTCATTAAACCACATTAATAAAATTAAATTCTTTAATTAAATAATTAAAGAATATCAACACCTATATATTTGAAATGAAATTAAAGAAAAGCTACAGAGTTGTAGAACCAAAAAAAACCACCCAAAAACCTGATTAAACCAAATGTGTCACGTGAAAAGGGAAAAATAATTCTAACAGGAGTCCTGAAGAGACCATAATAGGTCATCTGAAAATAGATAAATAGAGAGAAAGGCACACTCACCACTGCCAAGGAAAAGGTATGTGATATCAAATACTGAGAGCAGTAATAGGCAGGGAAGAATGTGTTTTACAGTCATGCAGAAGTTTTACTGGGTTCTCTGTTGTGTTCTGTCTATGTTGTAGCCCATAAATGCAGTGACAGTGGGGGAAAGATTGCATATGAATCTTTGGGTTCTTTCCTTGAGTAAGTGTAATGATAAATACTGTGCAAAGACGGTGATTCTAAATGCGTTGGTTTTGGCGGGGTTGGAGTTAATTTTGTTCACAGTGGTTTGTATGGGGCTATGCTTAGAATTTGTGCTGAGCACCAGGTTGATAATACAGTGATGTTTCTGTTGTTGCTGAGCAGGGCTCACACAAAGCCAAGGCCTTCTCTGCTTTTAGTGCTGCCACAACGGGTGAGTAAGTTGGGGATGCCTGGGAGATGGTAAGAGGACACAGCTGGGACAGGTAATCCCAGCTGACCAAAGGGATATTCCAGACCTTGCCCCTTGGTGCTCAGTATGTGGAGCTGGGGAGAGGAAGGAGGAAGGGCGAGGCATTTGAGGTGATGGCGTTTATCTTCCCCAGTGAGCATTACAGCGATCAGGCCTTGCTCTGCCAGAGATGGCTGCACACCTGCCTGCCTGTGGGAAGTGGTGAGTTAATTCTTGGGTTTGATTTGGTTTTCTTGTGTGTGAGCGCAGCTTTTGCTTTCCCTATTACACTGTCTTCATCTCAAACTCAGAGTTTTCTTGCTTCTACCCTTTTGATTCTCTCCCCACTCCTCCCATGGTGGAGGAATGAGCAAGTGCCTGCATGGCTCTTGGTCGCTGGCTGGGGTTAGACCACGACAACTGGAAGAGTTTCATCTGTCCTACAAGCATCAGCAATGTTGATATGCAAAGATAAATATTTCCTATACCTGTAGAACAGATAGTTTTATATTAATAGCTATAAACTAATGTAAACACTGGCTGGCTATCTACACATGAAGACATGTATCAGGGTGGTGGCCAAGCATAACCTGTATTAAATGACATACATACAAAAGGTCTGAGATTTACTTTTCTCTCTCTGCAAAGTCCCCACTGTCATCTCCCCTGAGAAAGAGAAGTTTTGAGAAAAGGTGGCAAAAAAGGACAAACAAAACAGTGATGGCTCAAATGCAAAAATGTGCAAAATTACCAAGCAAAACCTTTTCACATTCAAGAGGCATTGCACAGTAATAGGCATCCATTGTAAAGAGGGAAAAGGTGGGGAGGATCAAATAAGTTGAGAACTAACTGACCAGCGAAAAACCCCCAAACCTGTGCACTGCGCACAGGTATAATTACCCAGAGGATAGCTCCTGCCAAGAAAGATGGTGTATAGCTGCTGTATGGGATAGCATTTATTTGACTTACTTCCAGAACAAAGTAAAAATATCTCAAAAATATAGTCATAATAAATTTAAACAAATACTCAGACAGAAAAAGTAAAAGTAGATGTGTGCATGCAAAGCTTGACGGCTTTCAGGAGTCTGCAGCAGAATGGACTCGTGGAGCCAACAGACAACCCAGCGCAAAGAAACACCCCCGGACCACTTTTTGTGTTTAAAGAGTAATAAACTGTGAAGAAAGAAATGAAAACAGTAACGCTTTATTACATTTCAATAAGGAATAGGACCATGGAAATTAAAAAACACTTGCAACATATTTAAAAGTACAGACGTAATGCAGATTTATTTCATGGGTACATCAGTAAAAGACACAAATTACTTCCTTTATTACCTTGTCAGTCCCATAAACACAACGAAGCCAGGAGATTATTAAATCAGAGATATGGGACAGGAAATGCTTCCCTACAAGTCAAGAAAAAAACCCCAAAAACAAAACAAAACAAACAAAAACAACAACCAAACAAACAAAAAATCACACAAAAAGAAAAGGTCCTCCTCAAAGGTTAAAAAAAGAAAATCGCAGCACATTACTGCCGTTTCTGAGCTCTCGGTAGAAAAGGGTTCATTTACCGCAGAAGCGGGACGGCAGCGCCCACTCTCTGTCCCCGGCCCGGCCGGGCCTTTGTCGGGGCACGGCTCGCTGGCGGCGGCGCAGCGCGGGGAGCGGCGCAGCGCGGGCGGGACGGGGCTGTGCCGGCCCCGCCGCCGCCATTGGCCGGGCCGTGCTGCAGCCCCGGGGCCGGGCGGCCGGGCCGAGCGCGGCGGGCCCGGGGTGACCCGGCCGGGATCCGCTCCGGGCCCGCGGGGTTCGGGGGCGGGGCCGGGCCGGGAGCGATGGCGCCGAGGGCCCGGCCCGCGGGGGGGAAGCGCGCAAAGAGCCCGCCCCGGCCCGCCCCGGCGCAGTCCTCAACCAGGTCGGACCGCCGCCCATATAGAGAGGCGCGGTGGGCTTGCGGCACATTGAGCGAGGCAGCAGCAAAGCGGGAGCATGTCTGGCCGGGGTAAGGGCGGCAAGGGGCTCGGCAAGGGCGGCGCCAAGCGCCACCGCAAGGTGCTGCGCGACAACATCCAGGGCATCACCAAGCCCGCCATCCGCCGCCTGGCTCGGCGCGGCGGCGTCAAGCGCATCTCGGGGCTCATCTACGAGGAGACGCGCGGCGTGCTCAAGGTCTTCCTGGAGAACGTGATCCGCGACGCCGTCACCTACACGGAGCACGCCAAGAGGAAGACGGTTACGGCCATGGACGTGGTTTACGCCCTCAAGCGCCAGGGCCGCACCCTCTACGGCTTCGGCGGCTAAACTCGGTTCCTGCAACACTTCAGTATTAATACAACACAAAGGCTCTTTTCAGAGCCACCCACTAATCTCATTAAAAGAGCTTCGAGTCGCTGTTATGCTGCTGTTGTTTCAGTTGGGGGATTCAAGGGGAAATCAATTGGGATTTTTGTTTTCTCGGCTTTGTCTAAGCTTACAGCCGCCTAGCCCACTTCTGCCGCGTTCCATAGGGGGAAGGCTTCGCATTCTAATAGACGGGAATATTCTGATCTTGGCTCGCAAAACCAAGCCAGGGCAGTGACTGTAGCGCTTGGCTGGCGACTCGCGCTACTGGAGGAAAATGAGTTCTGTAATTCATACCCTTTATTTCCCTCATTTTCTTCCACACTAAACACCACCCGCTCAACTCAGACCCCCTTTCCACAGGGCAAACGAAGGGACACACACGCCAGACAAAACACGCGCGGCAGGCACGCCGGGAGCAACCGCCCCTGCGGGAGCCGCTGTCGCGGCACCGCTTGTACCGCGACAGCCGGCAAGGGCAGGGGAGCTCCTGGAATGGCGCCGCTCTTCTCTCTGCCCTTCGGTGGGCGGGACAGAGCGGCAACAAGAATCAGCCGGGAGCACCCCCGAGCGCCCTGCGGGCTGCGCGCCAAGGACGCTGCCAGCCCCGTGCTCCAAAGCCCCCCGCCCGCTCCCGCCCTGCTCCTGAGGCTGCCCGTTCTCCGAGCACCGCTCTCGCCTACGCCCAGCACAGCACGGCCCCTCACACCGTCCCGGCCCCCGCAGCTTTACACGCTGAACCTCACTATGACCGAAACACACGGGGCGCCAGGGCAGGGCAGCGCTGCACGCTACGGAAGGCTCACACACCCCCCCCCCCCGCCACTTTTCCCTCCCTTGGCGCTACACCCTGGGCACTCGGAAGCGCTTGGCACGGGCTGCCCCTGTCCGCTCCGGAACACAGAGACAACAGCTCTCTCCAGTGGCCGTGTGGTGGCTCTTAAAAGAGCCTTTCGGTTGGAAGCAGAAGCGCAGGACACTCAGGCGCGCTCGCCGCGGATGCGGCGCGCCAGCTGGATGTCCTTGGGCATGATGGTGACGCGCTTGGCGTGGATGGCGCACAGGTTGGTGTCCTCGAAGAGCCCCACCAGGTAGGCCTCGCTGGCCTCCTGCAGCGCCATGACGGCCGAGCTCTGGAAGCGCAGGTCGGTCTTGAAGTCCTGCGCGATCTCGCGCACCAGGCGCTGGAAGGGCAGCTTGCGGATCAGCAGCTCCGTGGACTTCTGGTAGCGCCGGATCTCGCGCAGCGCCACCGTGCCGGGCCGGTAGCGGTGCGGCTTCTTGACGCCGCCCGTGGCCGGCGCGCTCTTGCGGGCAGCCTTGGTGGCCAGCTGCTTGCGCGGCGCCTTGCCGCCCGTCGACTTCCGCGCCGTCTGCTTCGTGCGCGCCATTGCCGCTCCGCTGTTCACCGCTGGGTCTGACACGGTAACAGGTCGACTCCCCCAGCCCCTTTTATAGAGCACGGCGGCTCCGCCTCCTCGCCCTTGGTTGGTCAAAGCAGCGGAGAATTTAATTGGGTTACAACTGCAGCCGCTCCGAGCCCCAGTCGGTTTCAAACAAACTTTGCTTGCCGTTTCCCTTTTTTTAGGAAAACGTCAACATCTGTCGGCATTTTTCTTTCGTTCTGTTTATTTCTAATATTTATTTTTCCTGAAGTTGTTTCCGAATGGTACTTACGGTTTGTATTTTATGAAATGCAGTTATTTGTAATGCTTTACCTGAAGAGAACGAGAAACCCTCCAAACCTCGCACAAAACAAAACAAATTTATAAGCAAGTTAACGAAACAGAAAAAAACCCACCCCAAAAAAAAGAAACCCTCAAGCAAAGAAACAAGTAAAAAAATAATCAGAAAAAAAAAAAAAACCCACCGCGTATTAGTTTTACAATGCAAGCAAAGCACCCGGTTCATTTGTTACTGTTTCCGTAAGAATATAGGATGACAAAATATAAGCGACCAGTTTAAATAGTAAATAAAATATGTGTAAGTAAACCTGATTACAAACAAGAAATCTTATAGGCAATTCTTGGAAAATTCTATTTAATTTTTCGTCACTTTACGTGGCAGAGTAATTTAGCTAAATAAGGCAAGTGGTTAAAAAGCAGCAATGTCGGCTAGGAAGAAAGCGATGACAAAGGGAGAAAGCTGCTTTGGGTTATGTATTTAGGAGCAGGGCTCAGCATAAGAAGGGGTTAACGCGGGATTTTCAAACCGGCCCCGTGAGCGCGGCCGTTTGCATCGCCCAATCAACAGGCAGCGCTCGGATATAAAAACGAGCTGTGAGCGGCTCTGGATGTCATTACGGGTTTGTCGGCAGCTGTTGTAGGGGGGCGCAGGGCGAGTTGAGATGGCGCGCACGAAGCAGACGGCGCGGAAGTCGACGGGCGGCAAGGCGCCGCGCAAGCAGCTGGCCACCAAGGCTGCCCGCAAGAGCGCGCCGGCCACGGGCGGCGTCAAGAAGCCGCACCGCTACCGGCCCGGCACGGTGGCGCTGCGCGAGATCCGGCGCTACCAGAAGTCCACGGAGCTGCTGATCCGCAAGCTGCCCTTCCAGCGCCTGGTGCGCGAGATCGCGCAGGACTTCAAGACCGACCTGCGCTTCCAGAGCTCGGCCGTCATGGCGCTGCAGGAGGCCAGCGAGGCGTACCTGGTGGGGCTCTTCGAGGACACCAACCTGTGCGCCATCCACGCCAAGCGCGTCACCATCATGCCCAAGGACATCCAGCTGGCGCGCCGCATCCGCGGCGAGCGCGCCTGAGTGTCCTGCGCTTCTGCTTCCAACCGAAAGGCTCTTTTAAGAGCCACCACACGGCCACTGGAGAGAGCTGTTGTCTCTGTGTTCCGGAGCGGACAGGGGCAGCCCGTGCCAAGCGCTTCCGAGTGCCCAGGGTGTAGCGCCAAGGGAGGGAAAAGTGGCGGGGGGGGGGGGGGGGTGTGTGAGCCTTCCGTAGCGTGCAGCGCTGCCCTGCCCTGGCGCCCCGTGTGTTTCGGTCATAGTGAGGTTCAGCGTGTAAAGCTGCGGGGGCCGGGACGGTGTGAGGGGCCGTGCTGTGCTGGGCGTAGGCGAGAGCGGTGCTCGGAGAACGGGCAGCCTCAGGAGCAGGGCGGGAGCGGGCGGGGGGCTTTGGAGCACGGGGCTGGCAGCGTCCTTGGCGCGCAGCCCGCAGGGCGCTCGGGGGTGCTCCCGGCTGATTCTTGTTGCCGCTCTGTCCCGCCCACCGAAGGGCAGAGAGAAGAGCGGCGCCATTCCAGGAGCTCCCCTGCCCTTGCCGGCTGTCGCGGTACAAGCGGTGCCGCGACAGCGGCTCCCGCAGGGGCGGTTGCTCCCGGCGTGCCTGCCGCGCGTGTTTTGTCTGGCGTGTGTGTCCCTTCGTTTGCCCTGTGGAAAGGGGGTCTGAGTTGAGCGGGTGGTGTTTAGTGTGGAAGAAAATGAGGGAAATAAAGGGTATGAATTACAGAACTCATTTTCCTCCAGCAGCGCGAGTCGCCAGCCAAGCGCTACAGTCATTGCCCTGGCTTGGTTTTGCGAGCCAAGATCAGAATATTCCCGCCTATTAGAATGCGAAGCTTTCCCCCTATGGAACGCGGCAGAAGTTGTCTAGGCGGCTATCGGCTTTGAGAAAGCCGATGAAACCAAACTGCCAATTTATTTCCCCTTGAATCCCCCAACTGAAACAACAGTATCATGATAGCGACTCGAAGCTCTTTTAATGAGATTAGTGGGTGGCTCTGAAAAGAGCCTTTGTGTTGTATTAGTACTGAAGTACGGCAGGAACCGAGTTTAGCCGCCAAAGCCGTAGAGGGTGCGGCCCTGGCGCTTGAGGGCGTAAACCACGTCCATGGCCGTAACCGTCTTCCTCTTGGCGTGCTCCGTGTAGGTGACGGCGTCGCGGATCACGTTCTCCAGGAAGACCTTGAGCACGCCGCGCGTCTCCTCGTAGATGAGCCCCGAGATGCGCTTGACGCCGCCGCGCCGAGCCAGGCGGCGGATGGCGGGCTTGGTGATGCCCTGGATGTTGTCGCGCAGCACCTTGCGGTGGCGCTTGGCGCCGCCCTTGCCGAGCCCCTTGCCGCCCTTGCCCCGGCCAGACATGCTCTCGCGTTGTCGCTGCCTCGCTCAGTGTGCGGAGAGCGGCCCGCGCCTCTCTA